>NC_063166.1:23521004-24172432 GCF_023159225.1 Perognathus longimembris pacificus | reverse complement strand
GACCTGGGCACTTTCCCTTAGCTTTTAGCTTTATTGCTCAAGGCTGGTAATGAACCACACCTCCGCTTCTGACTTTGTGCTAGTGAGACGAGAGACTCGTGGACTTTTCTTTCTAGGCTGGCTTTGAACTGTGATATCATATCTTAGCTTCCTGGGTATCTAGGACTGCAGACATGAGCTACCAGCACTAGGCTCAACATCTTGGTCTTTACAGAAGGAATGAAGCAGAGTTCTTTGTTCTTCTAGCTTAGAGACATGAAGATACATGGGTTTCCAATTCTCTTAGCTACTTTATTTTTCTTGAGTCAATACTGGCCAGGGAAAACTGATCAGGGATGAGGGTCAAAGTTTAAGAACATCATTTTAGGAGAAATTTACCGAGTGTGCCCTGAAGAAGAAGAGTTAGAGAAGAAATACATTGGCAAACTTTGCTTTTGGACATAAATAACTAGAGTTCACTAGGGAAACTGGTTGAGTCAGGATTGCACTAAGAACTGTCAGGCAGTTTGATATTTGCAGAACCCCTTCCCCTGAGACCTCTACAAAGCTTAGCCATGGGGGTGGAGTGGGGCTTCTCTCAGAGTTTGTCCTGCTGCTGTGTGTCTGCAGCCCAGACAGGAAACCATGGCTAAGGCCTCAGGTGCCTTCTGCGAGAGGCAAATAATCAGACTCAGACTTAAACTGTAAATTACAAACAATTCCTTTTTAAGTACAAAATGAACGCTCAGAATGGAAGGCCCTGTCAACCCAGATGCCAGTAAATCAAGAAGAAGAAGACAAATTACTCACTCATACCACTCTGGCCAAATATTTTATTCTGCTAACTGTACCGTCAGGGGAAAACTTTCCTTTGTCAGATATTAAGGGAAATTAATATACTATAATTTTAATAAATACGGGAATTACTGGATGCCCTTAACTGTTACCAACAGGCCATCAGCTGGCAGGATTGTTTTTTCCACCCTCCCCTCCATCCTTACTTGCCACCCCCCTTCCCTCCCCACCTCTCTGCTCTGGTTTAAAAGCTGGAGTTTAAAAACTGATAGATCATAGAACTCTATCCCAGGGCTAGCTTCTCCGGCAGTCAATTTCAGAATCCCATGGCCATGGCTCCGACCCCACTCAGCACTTCCTCTTCCCTCATTACCCTCCCCCCATGCCATGAATCATCACGCTGCTAAAGACTCTAAGATGACCCAGTGTGAACTTTGTTGGCATCCTGTACAGTCTTGTGCCAAAATGAGGAGTTGCTCAGTGACAGAAACCTGGGCAGTCCTGATGCAGGCTTATGGCAGGCAAGCTTGAATGGCTCTCTGGAAAGTTCGGCAAGGAGTTAATTTTCCTAGATCATGAGGATAATTCAGAATTTAGTATCTCAGTTCATGATCAGGTTTTTAGAACCAAGTTTGGCCCTTCATGCTGAAAGGAATATATCAGAGAAAAAAATGTTGGCTGATATCCTTATGCAATCAGGTCAGAGGAATTTATACCACATTCGGGCGCTTTGATTTCTCCGAATGTGGCTGAGGGTGGGGTTTCCACATTTGTGCTTTGGCAAATGTGTTCAATAATTAACCCCTCCCAATATATGTTCTCAGTGTTATGTGCTTATTTGTGCATTTATTAAAACCAGAAACATATTTGCCCCTTCATTTTTAAAGAGGATTCATCTGAGCACTGCAGATTAAATCTTTGAAGACTTGAAACTCTAAGGAGGTAAAGGGAAACTTGGCTTGGTGGCTCAACCTGTAATCCTAGCTACTCAGGAAGCTGAGATAACAAGATTGCTCTGTTGAGATATAAAATATGAGGATTTGAAGCCTGCTCAGGCAGAAAAATTTGTAAGACTCTTATCTCCAGTTAACCACAACCAGTCAGAAGTGGAGCTATGGCTCAAGTGGTAGAGCACCAACCTTGAGTGAAAAAGCTAACGGACAGCACCCAGGCCTTGAGTTTGAACTCCTGTTCTCTCTCTCTCTCTCTCTCTCTCTCTCTCTCTCTCACACACACACACACACACACACACACACACACACACACACACAGAGTAAAGGGTACAGGATTGAAATAGCCTTGTACTTTGCAGATCCCTTCTCAACGTGGAAAGCCCTATCTTCCCCCCCCCCACACCCCTCTTTTTGCCTGGAGATTTTTATCCTCATACTTTGAGATCTGACTCAGGCATCAAGATGTCTGTGAAGTCTTCTTGAGGCTCACAAGAGTCTGTGGTTCCGCCCAATATGTGAGTCAGAGAAATGCTATTTTCTTATTCTTTTTTTTTTATTTATACAACATTTTTTTAAACCTCAAACAGAAAGCTCAGGACCATAAGCACAGATGGAGAGAATATCGTAAGTGACAGGGAGTCTTATCTGAGTACTTCCTGTTACTCCCGGTCCCATTTGACCTTGCCTTACAATTTCAGTATGCCAGTGTTTTCCCGTGTTCATCCCTCTAGCTACATGCCTCTCCCAATGACCAGGCCCTCCAGTGATTTCCCACTGTCTGCTGTTAATGAGTGAACAGTCCCCCAAACATATATTGAGGCCCTCACCCCAGGAGCTATCCATGAGTTGACATCATTAGAGAGAAAGATTTTTTTCTTTTCTTTTTCTATTATTTTTTGAAGATTTAAGTTAAGATGGAGGGGTCTTTCTAGATGAGGGTGAACCCTAAATCCAATACAGTTTTCTTTCTTCCTATGAAGACAGCAAAACATGGAGAAGGTACAGGATAGATGGCTCCTGGGAAGATGGAGGCAGAGGCGGAGCTGTGTTGCCAAGAATGAGCCAAGAATGCAAAGATTTCCAGCTAGTTCTAGGAGCTGAAGGATGGAGGCAGGCCTCTTCCTGGAGCCATCAGAGGTGCCTGACCCTAATGCCACTTTCACTTCAGACTTCTGACCTCCACAATGGGAAGAGAATATATTTCTGTTCTGAGTGTATATTTTGTCTTAAACTTATGACACTATCAGCAAACAAAAGGCCAAAATGAAATACAGTTATCTAGAGAGTTCTAGAATGGCCTCCCGTCATTCCAGAAATGACATCTGGCTCTGGTCCCAGACACACAGGCTATGGAGAGGTCTGGGAAAGCATAACTAGACTCCAGACTTTGGGCCTGCACAAAGGGTTTCCATAGGGGCTCCTCAGCTCCCTCTGCTGGGAAGAGGATGCACAGCAGCTGACCTCAGAAATAGTACAGGGTGGGAACAGGAACAAAACAGAAAGGGAAAAAAAAGTTTGACATAGAAAAAAACAAAACAAACAGACACTCACTGCCTTCTCCCTCTCCCCCCATTAACTATTCATTTCAGCAGACATCCTCATGTGCCATCAGGGCAGAGGAATTTATACCACATCCAGCTCTTTTGATTTATCCAGAGCTGACCAAGGATGGATAGCATTCCATATTTCTGCTTGTGAGAATGTGGTCTTCCTAGCTCTCCTCTTTCTAAGCTAACTGTTTCAGGAGATTTTACCCCAATAGGCAGAAGGAGACCTACACTCTAGCAATGAAACTCAAGACTTTTTTGTTTGTTAGTTTCTCTTTTGGAGGTGCTAGGAGATGCTTCTCACAGCTTTTAAATACATAACTCAGTAAATGGCAACCCTGACCTTCCATCTGTTCTGGCCTAATGCTCTGGAGTCATCTAGATGACTCTCTTCCTTCCACTCCACAGCCTATCTTTCCAACAGATCTGGTTGGCTCCCCCTTCAAAACAGGTGATCTGACCATTTTTTACCACTGGGACTACGACTAGCAGAGCGAAACCACCACTATCCTTCATTGTGGTTGCCACAGCCTCCCAAATGGTCTTTCTGCTGTCACTGCCCATCAGTCCATTCTCAGTCTTTGTCACATCAGGTGATACATCACCTGATCAAAACTGTCCAATGTTTCCCTCCTCCCACAGAGAGCCATGTCAAAGTATTCAAAATCCACCATGTCTACAATATGTGCCCAGGACACCACAGCCATTCTGGTCCCATCTGTCATCTTCCCTTCCATGCCTCCAGCCCTATTGTTTTCTTTGTGGTTCTTTGTTTCTTGCTTAGGATGTTTTTCCTGAGACATCCATACACCTCCCTCTTTAAGCCTCTGAGCCTTGTCTTTGGTTAGCCAGTGAGGCCTGCCTGTCCACTCACCTTTTTTAAAATTGTTCCCACGGACTCATAGAGCCACTGTGCCCTGCTTGGTTATTCCACAAGTGCATTGCCTTATAATACTCTACATTATTTGTTTTTGGTTGTTCTTTGTTTACTATCAGGAAGGTGGGGATTTTTGTTAGTGTCATTTACTTGGAACAGTTCTTGCCACATGCCTCACACCCACTAAATATTCATTAGTTTTGTTTTCTTCAGGGCCTAAAGCTTGCTAGGCAGGCACTCTACTATTTGAGCCACACCTGTAGCCCTCATTGACTCATAAATAAATTAATTAATATTATCTTCCAAGACCTACTATGTGCAAAGCCTTCTCACTTCCAATACAATGATCATTAGAAGTTAGTAAAAAACAAGACTGCCTTGTCTAAGTTAGGCCACATACAGTACTTACTCGTTCTTTGACTCATATTGGATCTGATGATTAAGAACTGAGTTATAATGAACTGTGTGTGTCTCATATCTGGGCTGAAATCTATAAAGACCTTTCAAAAAAAAAAAAAAAGAAAACAAAGGACAAAACCAGAATCCAAAGTTCAAAACAGGAAGTTGGGAGAAAAATAGAAAGTAACACAGCTTTAGCTGCTAATAACTCTAATTTTTTAAAAAAAGCTATTGATTGAGCTGTCATTCTTTGTCCAGGTATCCTGATAAAAGCTTTGCAGGTGTCACTTCCTTTCATTTCGCCAAAAAATTTCTCAGGCTTAGGGTTTAAAGAACCTGCTCAAGGTTCAAGGTCACTCAGCAATAGTTTCAAGGCAAAGTTATATATCAATGCAGTTTGATTTTTTTTTTTTGAGACAAGGTCTCATTATGTTTAAGGCTTGCCTTAAACTCATCCTATAGCCCAGACTGCCCTTTAACTCTTGAGCCACCTAACTCAGCCTTCCTGAAAGTGCTACAGCTATGCCCCTGAGACCTTTTAACAAGCCATAATCTGAATAAAACAGGACAGTAAGAGTCAGATGACCACATGGCAAAACGTTAGCTAATAAATTTTTTTTTTTTTTTTTTTTGGCCAGTCCTGGGCCTTGGACTCAGGGCCTGAGCACCGTCCCTGGCTTCTTCCCGCTCAAGGTTAGCACTCTGCCACCTGAGCCACAGTGCCCCTCCTAGCCGTTTTCCATATATGTGGTGCTGGGGAATCGAATCGAGAGCTTCATGTGTAGGAGGCAAGCACTCTTGCCACTAGGCCATATTCCCAGCCCCAATAAATAATTTTTAATACCTATCTTCATTTGTTAAAAATTTCTTCCGGTACTAGGGCTTGAACACAGGGTCTGTGCATTGTCCCTTAGTTTTTTCACTCAAGGCTGGTGCTCTACCACTGAAGCCACAGCTCCACTTCCAGCTTTATGAGTGTCATGGATTTTCCTGCCAAGGCTTCAAATTGGGATCCTCAGATCTCCACTTCCTGAGTAGCTAGGATTATAGGTGTGAGCCACCAGAACCCAGCTTACCTATCTCCATTTTCTAAGTTTTGTTTGAGAGGCACTAACACATGCATCTCAGAATGAAAACTAGGGATTCTCACTCATGATTACTATTTTTCCAGACTGACATAAGTAATTTCTCAACTAACAAAACTATATTCTATGTGATTTTTTTAAAAAAATCTACTACTATATGGCTGAAAATAACTCACTTGAAGTTTATCCCTCCCTTGCTAGGACTGTTTCCTAGTAGAAACCATTCCTCTTGTCTGGAATACCTCCGTGTGGTGAGGACTAAATAGACTGTAAAGGGCCAATGTGAATTCTCAGTACTAATTTAAGGGCTTAATTCCCTTTGAGTTTGCCTTTGCTCCACTTCCTTCTTCTTTCTTCTGGTTCCACCTTTAAGCTTTGCAGTCTTCTGGGACTAGAACCCAAGTAGAGGGTCTGAAATTCACCTGGCCACATCAAAAGTACAAAAACACAGCAAGCTTTTCACAGACTGCCTTCACTTTATATTTAAGGGAAATGATCCTAGAAGCTGAAATTTGTTTCAGAGTTCAACAGTCTGGGAAATTTAAAGGAGAAAAAAAAATCAAGCCCTACATTTCCCAGAGATGTGAAGAAAAGCCAGTTCTCTGAAGTTGGAAGGAAGTGAGAAGACCCTATTTGTGGCTGCAGGAGAGGAAAAAGAAAAGAGCCCCGCAAGGAAACTACCAACAGATGGTAAATACATTTTTAATTCTTCTGTCATACTGTGTGGACTTGTGCGCATTTGTCCTGCTGTGTGAGGCTCCCAAAATAGTGAGCCATGGAATTGCAGAGCAGTTCGGCTGCAATCTGAGATTTAGGAAACCATGATTATCTGACAAAACAGGAAAGGGTTCGTAGTAGGATGGAGTGGATTTGCTCCCAGTCTGTGGCGATTCTATGTGGAATCAGCTGTCACTCTTCATGAAGGAACATTCACTCTCCATGTCAGGTTTTGCTGGTGCTGTTTCAAAACATAGTACTTCCAATTGTCCTCCTAAGCTCTGGACACCATGATTGAATGTTGACTGACACCAGCCACGTGCTAACCTCTCAAGGCTACAGGAGGTAAAGTCTACTGAATTCATGGATCCTAAGTCCTTCAGAGAGGGTCTCACACACACTGCTGGCAGTCCCTGCTCTTCTCCACTTGGTGTCCCTCATCCTTTTAGTTTTCATGTAGTGCTCCGATGGAACACAATGGGAGTTCCAATACCAGAAAAAGGAACGAAATTCCATCGCAGATTACTCCCTGGAGCAGCTTCAAATGTACGTACTTGACGCCCTTTCTTCCTTGGAAGCGATGGGTGACTGCTACAGGGAATGAGTTAGACTCGCGTCCCATCATCATCTTGAAGTTTGTTGGCAAAAAGAAGAGTTAGTGAGCCCAATTGGGAGGACCAGGGAGGCTTGGTATTCAGTCACAGTCTAAGAAATACAACTTAGTAAGTCTAGGCATACTGACCTAAGTCTGAAATCCAAGCTACTCAGGAGTCTGAGGTAGCACAATCAAGGCTCAAAGTCAGAGCTGGCTAACGCTAGTGATCACCTATCTGCCAAACTAAATGCCAAAGGACAGAAGGTATGGCTCAAGTGGGAGAATGCTTGCCTAACAAGCACAAAACCCTGAGTTTTCTCCCTAAGACTGCAAAATAATAAAAGAAACAATGGAATAAAGGAAATCCAACCTGTACAACACTATATTATTAGAACCAGAAGTATCCTTCAAAAATTGATTTCAGTTTTTCTTTTCATTTTGTAGACAAGAATTTGGGCCAAAGATATTGAGGAAATTGGGAAAGACCATAGTTAGTGAGTGACAAAGGCAACACAAACCCAGGACATTTCTTTCTCTTGGTCCTTTTGCACTCAACAAAGGTTGATTTGCTCTGATTCTCCAAATCTGATTCTAAATGGCCTTGGTCACATCAGTGACCTTGTACATGGGCTCTTGTAATGTATGATGTTGGGGTCTTTGACTGGTCTGTGACTATTAGCGAAACTGTTAGGTAATATATTTGTTCATTTCTGTCCTAACCCACTGTTGAGTCTGGATTATGTGGCTACTGTACTACGTGGCACAGCTAGGATCTCTTTTTCATGAACTATCATGGAAGCTTGGTAGATAATGAAAAGGCATTGGCAGAGGAGAATCAGAATGCTTACATGATTACTTCCACGCCAGGGTTTTCCAGATCTAAGAACTCATGGCCTCTTTAGGAAACAGGATAGGTGGGAGGAAAAGGGATTTTTATCATCTTAGTAAAAGAAAGACTAACAAAAACATTTTAGCCCTGCTCAGTCTGATGCAACCTTGGTTTCCAAAATACAGTTTTCTTTAAGACTATATTCTTCTACATTCTTAGATCATTTTTTCCCAACTGGCTCCTGTGTAATTCATTAATAAAAAACGGTTCCACTAGTTATTTTTAAAGCTGTTTTAAAATAGCTCCCCCCGCCCCTGGAAAGTTAACCAGTAAGCTTTCCAATAGCTAGTTCAGTAATATTTTCTCCTAAAATCTAAAGTCCTATTTGGAATTTTAATATCATTTTTGTACATGATAACAACACTATTTCCCTTTGTTTTTATGGTGTAAAGTGATATGGATCTATTGTCTTTGCACATGGCTTATTTTGAGCATCCCTTTGATTGTTTTGAACATTCTTAGTTAATTTTCTAACTATTGTCACGGTGTGGTGATAGATGGGGGAGGAGAGGATTATCTTCACTGAACTATTTTCAGTACAGCAGTAATAAAGGTACACTTTAGGTTATTCCATTCCTCAGATCCAAATTTGATTATGTAGCTAATATCGCTGGGGACAATTGAAGCTTTAATAATTACAGCTCAAGGTCTTGGGGAAAAAAAGAAAAAATTACCTCTATTACACATCCACACACAGCATTTCAGAGAGTTGCCATCTGAATGTAGATTAAAATCAAGATTCCATCTTCAGAGTTCAAGTTCAATTGCCACTGTTTAAATGAAAACAGAAGAGCGAGATATAAACAATTTTTTTGGAGAATGTTGAATGTTTCTCATTTAAAAGATTAAAAAGAATAAGCTTTTGCTTTTTACCTTTTTGGGGGGAGGACAATGTTAGGATTTTTGCTCTACTAAGATTGAAGCCATGAGTCTCGATCATGGTACCAGGCTCCATTAAGCACTAAGTTAGTACTGAAGCTATTCCTAACTCTAAGCCAAGGGCTCTTCCTGTGGCAGGCTGCTGATGAAAGCCGTGGACTTGCATGATGCTCAGAAACAAATGGACTTCCCAGAGAAGTCCTGTGGCAGCTCTGCGGGTCATCAGAGTATGTGATAGTGCTTGGCATTTTAGGCCACCGATAAGAATAAGAAAGTATTCATTATGGGGGAACACCCCAGCAAAGACCCCGTCATGGAAGTCAGAGGGTGGCTTGGGACGTCACAGGCAACCAGGCATTCACAGAAAGAAGAAAAGAAAAAAGAAACAAAACAAAACAAAATCCTACAGTAAGCATGGGGGCTCACACCTATAATCCCAACTACCCAGGAGATAGAGGTAGGAGAATGATCATCTGCATTGAGAGCAGGCAAAAGGATAAATTCATGAAAATGAAACTAAACAAAGAAAAAAGAAAGAAAAAATTTAAAAGGGCTGGAGATAGCTCAGAGGTAGAAAGCATTATTTAGCAAGCATAAGACCCTGAATTCAATATCCAACAGTGCCAAAAAGAAAAAAAAGTTTAAAAAGAATCTCCCTAATGCACAAAATTAAAAAAATTGCTAGACCATTTTATCTATTTAAATCAGTTGTTATTAAGAAAAAAAGTAGAAAATTCAGACAGCTCAAGAAAAACCTAACCTGACATGCCGTTGTAAGGTAATAGGAGCTGTCATATATCACATTGCTGGGGCTGTCCTAGGTTAACTGCGTGGCCTTATCTACTGAAGTTAAAGTTATACATGTATAGTATTCTAGATTCCAAGCCTGTGTGTATAGAAATGTGTTCATTTGAGCACCAGAACAATAGCAATTCTATTATGAACAGTTCCAAACTGAAAACAAAGCAAAGCATCCATGAACCATAGAGCAGATAATCACAATGTCATCTGTCAGACTTTGGAATACCATACAGCAATGAAAATGAATGAACTACAATAACCTTAGAAGCCCCATGCAAAGAGACAGAAGCTAGAGTAGAAAAGCATATGGTCCCAAATACTTCAAGTTTGAAAGACAAACCCCCCCCAGCATTTAGTAATACACATTTAGGTGATAAAACTATATACAAAAGAATAAAAACTAGCATAAAAGTAAGAGAGCATAACCTCTTGAAGTACACTGCAATTGGGACCAGGCACATGAAGGACTCCCAGGCTATGGTATTTCTTCCTGTGCTTAGTGAATGTTCAATTTATGAAAACATAGTAAAATATACTTCCAATCCTATTCCTTTCCATAATTATATATTTCACATTAAAATCACAAAATATTACATGGAATCTGATTACTCAGAGATAGTTTTACTGTATTTCATATATATAGGTATATATATATGTGATACACATATATACATATACTCATATATAGCATTCAAAGAAGTCTTGTAGTATATATATATATATGTACGTTCATTTCCATTTAATCATAACTAAGAGTAAATACCATACAAACTTTATTTCTTTCTGGAAGCCTAAAACCATGGGTGGTTTGCAGGAAATTAGGTTGCTTTAGCCTAAGCAATTTTGATTCATAAACCAATCTACAGGAATTTGCTATAGCTCATGGGGGATTTTTCTTTCTCTGTTAATATTGATGCTTCAAGAAGGAGAAAAAAAAACATCTTTTTTTGTAACCTCTTTAGAATGCTATACTTTCTAAAGGAAAGGCCAGTCAGTGAAGAAGAAAGGTTGGGAGGACTGTGTCCAGGGCCCAGAAATGGGAGATCAGCTCAGAACTGCTTATGATCTATAACCCCACACACAGCTCACACACCAAGTCTGTCATGATAGTTGAGTTGATTTTCAGAGTGATTTAAGGATTATTTTGAAACCCCAAAGGAGTTCCATTGTTTTGTCTTGTCCCTGGGAGGCAGCAGGGTGCTCCTCGCTACCTTAAGCACGTTCACATCTCCTTCTAGGAGCACCCAAGTATGGGAGGTGACTACCAGGTCTCTCCTGTGCTCAGGCACAGCACCCCTCCCTTGCCCTACTCAGAAACACCCGTCTCTTCTCTCCATGAAGATTCCACCAGACTGCAAGCTCCCCAAACACAGCGTCAGTGCTGCTCTCTCTCTGTGGCCACTGCAGGCCAGATGTATGAGAACATCTGTTCCTTGAAAGACTGAAACTCAGTGCAGAGTGAGGTGAGATGTGGCAGTTGAAATTTAAACTCTGTCCTCCTGGTGCCCTTGAGCACAGAGCACAAATATAACATGGTGTCAGAGTTCCCAGGTTGTCTCACGTGGTGTGGTACACAGTTCCAAAACTTGTAATTGTGCTGTTTCAAGAACACTCACAAACAATACCGGTTTGCATTTCTAACGTGCCATGTTGCAAAGTGTGTGATATTTCATTTTGTATTATCTTGTACAATCCCAGAAGCTAGTCATCTGGGGAAGATATGACTAGGTCCATGACAAGGTGTAACTGTGTCCTCCAAAGTACACGTGTGGAAACTTCATCCCCGAATTCACATGTTACCAGTGCCTGGAGTGGAGGTCTTTGGGAAGTAATTAGGGACAATGAGGGACTGATGGCTTTATGAGAAGAGACACCTGAGCTAGCACACCTGTCTCTGCCTGGCCCTCTACTGCCTTCCCCTTTGTCATGTATAGACTTGCTCCAGCGGCAGGACCCTTGGGCCTTGGACTTCCAAGCCCTCCAGAACCATGAGAAATGCATTTCTTTATAAATGACCTCGTTTCAAGGACTCTGTGGAAGTAGTAGTACAACATGAGATGAGATAACCACTTTCTGCATATTAGAAAATTCCCCTAGAAAATTAACTTTTGCCCCATATGACAAGGGTTATTTTAATTAAGCTAATGATTAGTGACCCCTTAGTTGCTGGGAGGAAATAAACATATAGAGTGTGTACCATATACAAGTATACATTTTTAGGCATTAGGAACACAAAATAAATGTATGATTTCATTCTGACTAATCTTCTATAGCCATTTCTGAACTGTTGAAGTATAACAGGTAAGAAAGACAATCAGTTGCATGCTCTACAGTTACATCCTTTATGAGACAGTCATTGTAACAAATTACTCTGGATTAATTACAGTTTAATCAAAAACATAACAGCACATCCTTGTGTGTTAATGAAATGGTTTTAATACATCCCCACCAAAATACCAGGCTTAGAAACTGAAGTCCCAAAGTCATAGTTAATAGTATTTGGAGTTAGGATGCTTGGGAGCTGATTAGAGATCAGAATAGGTCATGAGTATAGGATTTCTACACTGACCTGAGTTTCTTTATAAGAAGAGGAAGCAAAGCTGGGCATCGGTGGCTCATGCCTGTAATCCTAGCTACTCAGGAGACTAAGATCTGATGATCACAGTTCAAAGCCAGCCTGGGCACAAAAGTTCACGAGACTTTATCTCCAATAAACTACTCAGAAAAAGCCAAAAGTGGTACTGTGGCTCAAGAGGTAGAGCACTAGCACCTAGGCACTGAGTTCAAGCCCCAGGATGGGCAAAAAAAGAGGGAAGGCAGACCCTTTCTAGCATACTTCCTGTCTCCATTTGCTGTCCTCTGCTATATTATGATAGAGCAAGTGGACTTCCCTGGAAGCTGCTACCAGGCTTTTGGACTTTCAGAGCCATGAGCTAAACTGCTATTTTATTTTATTTTACAAATAGCCCAGTTTCAGGTATTCTATAACAATAGAACACATGCTAGGACAGCTGGAAAATGCTTTTGGTTCTTGCCGTCAACACGCTGGCTTGAACTCAGAGCCTAGGCACTATCCCATAGCTTTTTTTGCTCAAGGTTGACACCTTACTACTTGAGCCACAGCTCTACTTTTGGCTTCCTGGTGGTTACCTGGAGATAAGAGTCTCACAGACTTTCCTGCCCAGGCTGGCTTCAAACCACAATCCTCAGATCACAGCTTCCTGAGTAGCTAGGATTACAAGCATGAGCCACTGGTGCCCAGCTACTACTATTTTTGAAAACCATAGCATCTATATCACCAGAGATCCTGATAGAAATTCAGAATCTTGGCCTCCAACTTAGACCACCCCAACCCTTCCACTTAGACCACGCCAATCAGAATCTTCATTTTAACAAGATGTTCAGCGTATTCCTGTACACAGTAGAGCAAGAGAAGCTCTTTCATGGCTCCCACCCAGACTGAACCAGACTCGATCAGTGTCATCAGCCCTAGACCTATTAATAGAAAAAACTGGTGTGGTTGCCTAGAGACCTGCACATCTGATTGCTCCAGATTGACTCTAAGTTTCAGTCTTCTTTTTATTATTTTGGCCAAGCCCTTCTGATTGCCAATCCGCCTCGGTTTCTCTGCTAAACTTTTCATTTCTATACAAGGGAGGGGGTGAACAAAGTTAGTCCTAGACCCCAGCACCCTTCACTTAGGCTCTGCTTCTCCGATACACTCTTGAGCGCCTCCTCCCTCGGAAGGCAGGCTGCTATGCCCTCCTCCCTTCACAGCTCTGGTGGGGAGCCTGCTATGTATGACTGGACTGAGCAAAACTGGAACTGTGCCGGATTTTGAGTGTTGTCACCAGGACTGCTTCCAGAAGGAGGCCTTGCTGGCAGATAGAACACAGTCACACATCCCAGGCACCTGGACCAACCTGCTACTGTACACTGGCTTGTCTTCCTGCCTATCTCCTGTCTTGTGTCTCTTCTGTCCCCCTGCCTGTTGACACTTCCCTTTCCCTCTCTACCCAAAGGTATCCTACAAAACAAGAGGCTGGCAGAGATAGATGAAGGCAGGCCATGATCCTTTCTGTTTCCAAACATCAGTGGCTAGAGGACGAAACATAGGCCTGTCACTGTGTGGCCCGCAAATACCAAAGGCCACCTTTGGAACTCTGTAAGTGAAGGTGTTTTAGATGTCCTAGATGGTACAAACAGGCTTAAGGATTTTATAACTGCTTCCTTGGGCCGCTTTCCCAAGGAGACAATTTTTTTTCCCCTGCTGACTGACTTATTTGATAAAAATAGTCCTATCTATATAGATAGTCCATTTCTCTGGTTATATCACAACCATTTTGTCCTGACTGTTGATATTGTACTCCTACCATGAGTACTTTATAGTGGTTCAGAAATTCTAAGAAGTATAGTGGGCTGGGAACGTGGCTTAGGGGTAGAGTGCTTGCCTAGCATGCATGAAGCCCCGAGTTTGATTCCTCAGCACCACATAAAACAGAAAAAGCCAGAAGTGGCACTGTGGCTCAAGATGGAGAGTGCTAGCCTTGAGCAAAAAGAAGCCAGGGACAGTGCTCAGGCCCTGAGTCCAAGCACCAAGACCATCAAAAAAGAAGTGGAGTATATCTACCATGGTGGTTTTATTTGGGGAGGGCAAGGTAATAGGAGTCTGAACTCTCTAGGTTAGGCACTCTAGCACTTGAGCCACTCCTCCAGCCCTTTTGTGCTTTAGTTATTTTTCAGATAAGGTCACATACATTTTTTTCCAAGCTGGCATTGGACCATGATCCTCTGACCTATGCCTCCCAAAGAGTTGGGTCCTCGTGACCTTACTCAGCATTTTTGTGGACATAGGATCTTACTAAGTTGTTTTTCTTCCCAGGATGACTAACTTTTGATCTTATTTCCACCTCCCAATTATCTTATATTACATGGATAAGTGATTGCACCCAGCCTGCCACTGTATTTTAAACCAGCACAAAACAGCTTAAAGTTCAGTCAGGTTTGCTGTCAGTTATGAAAGCCAAAATGACTATTTACTCTTCATTAATTAAGAATAAAACACTCCCTGAATCTTGAAGACTTTTGCTTCATTCCTATTCCTAAGAACTATTCTAGTGATGATTTGGTGTGGGGGGGAGGTGGAGGGGGGTGAGGGAGTAAAAAGAAATCAGAAGTGTGGCAGCACCCCCGGTTGTGAAGTAATGGTGTGGGTGTTGTTTCCATTACTTACATACATAAATCTTTTCACAAGAATCCAAATGTCTTACAAAAGAAAATACAACACAAATTGCAATAAAGATGTGGTAACACTGCAAGATACAAAGAAAACAATTACCCAAAGGAAAACTTAAATCTGGCACAAATAGCTTGCATAGAAAGAATGGGTATCTACTGACTCAGTTTCCAAGCACAGAGGTATAAAAAGGGCAGTATTTGCCTCATTCAAATAGGATATAGGGTCAGCCCTCCACACCATTGCTTTCACATTGATGGATTCAATCAGAGGAGGAGGGAAGACATTTCAGGGAAAAAGTCACATTTGTACAGAACATGTTCAGACTTTTTCCCTTGTCATTGTTCTTTAGAACAGCTACTTGCATAGCATTTGCATTGTATTAGGTCTGACAAGCCAGCTAGAGATAATTTAAGGTAGTTGGAAAGAAAGGCACAGGTTACAGGCAAATACTACAGTGCTTAAATAAGAGATTTGAACATCTATAGATTTGGTACAGGTGGGGGTCCTGGTACCAGTTCCCCACAGATACTGAGGGTTGATTGCAGTTTGCAAAACAGAGGGGTAAAGAGAGGAAGAAATGACTCAGTGCCTCATGCCTATAATTTGAGCTACTCAAGAGGCTGAGATCTGAGGAGCAAAGTTTAAAGCCAACCCATACAGAAATGGGCATAAGATTCATATTTCCAATTAACCAGCATGAAGCTGGAAGTAAAGAATGCCTGCCTTGAGCGGGAAAAGCTAAGGGATAGCACTCAGGCACTGAGTTCAAACCCCTGTGCTGGCAGATTAAAAAAAAAGGAGGAAAAGTGTGCTTAAAAATCTTTTGAATGAATAATATATGTTGTATAGTGAAGTCACTGTACTTTCTATAGTTGTATGACAATCTCATTAAATTAGCAGGGATGGGTACAAATAGACACATATCACACAGATGTATTATATGTTAGCCATATAGATAAGCTCTCTCTCTATAAGTTCTCCCTCTCTCTCTCTCTCTCATATATGTTTTCTAAAAGGCACTCTTGGTTGAGCAAAAACACAACTCCTAAGTAGAATTTCCTGGAGCCTAGAAAGAGTAGACAGGAAATTTTGCATAAATTCATAGGAAATTAAACATATCTTATTATTAACCATTTCATGGTTCATTTTATTACACTTTCCTTCAGGTCTAAATTTATCTAGTTTAATATGTTTTGTAATTATTATTTTTTCCTTTATGTGGTACTGAGGAATCAAACCCAGAACCTCATGCATTCTAAGCAAGCACTCTACCACTAAGCCACATTCCCAGCCTGTCAAAACTCTTCTCAAGATAAACATTATTTGACAAATGCTGAAGAAACTGCACGTGGAGTTGGAGTGAAAGCCTTAATTTCCAGGACTACACTGAAGGTTCTTCTTTACCTGCTCTCAGTTTTGTGTCTGGCCTTAAGTAGCCTTTAAAAAAGCTTCCAAGCAACCATTCAAACTTTTAGACACAGGAAATTTCAACACAATGGAGAGAGGGTGGGGAGCTGCCAGGAAAAATTACAAAAAGATTGCAGAAACTTAAACATGGTTAATGATGTGAAATATCTCATCACTAATGCCAGTAGAACTTTCTTGTGTGTGGTTCTAGTTAACCCCCCCCCCAGAATTATGATGTCATTTGTCTCATTTGCATCTCTTTTGTTTCCCAAGTCACATGACACAATCAACAAATACTACATTATCCCTCTGAGCATTCAGCTGTGGAGAAACGAGGCGGCTCCCCCCATCTCTAGGGTAGCTATTATTAGCTTGCTTTGATTCTCTCATACAATACACACCCAGCTTATTAAACTGTGTGCACATTCTCTTTGTCCCATGAATGACTATTGCTAGACTGTATACTCCTATGAAACCCAGAAGAATCCATGGCCATGGGCCTTTTCAAAGATAAAGCACTCCCTCTATCTTTTAAACATTATTTGAGAAAAAGGCATCCACCATCACATTTACAACGACACCAAATCTTCTTAGAGAAAAGACAGCAATATCTATGCTGGATTAAATAGTGTCCTCCTTTCCTCCACTAAAACTCATTCTCACTGAGAAGCTGTGAATATGACCTTATCAGAAGTAAGGTATTTGTAGATGCAATCCAATTAGGATGATATCATACTGGATTGGGGGTGAGGTAGACATAAATCTCATAACTGATGTCCTTAGGAAAAGGCCATGTAGAAATACAGGAGCATACAGGGGGAAGCTTGCCACATGAAAAGAGAGGCAGAAGTTGGAATCATAACAGCTATAGCCCAAAGAATGCTAAGGATAGCCAGTAGCCAGCACAAGCTATAAGAAAGACATATGCTATGGACTGACTCTAAGCCCCCAAATCAGAACCTCCCACATTCAATGTGAAGGTAACAGGAAGTGAGGCTTTGCAAAGTGTATTTGGGTCATGAATGGAGCCCTAGTGCCCTTCCATGAACACACAAGAGTCAGATACAGTGGGGCCATTGATAATTCTAGTTATGTAGTAGGCAGAAGTCAAAGGATTATAGTCAGAGGATGACCACAGGCCCAAAGTGTGAGGCCTAATCTGAAATAGCTAAAGAAACAAGGGCTAGAATGAAAAATAATGAAAACAAAAAAGGGTTGGAAGTGTGGCTCAACAGTAGAGCAGCTGCCAAGCTAGCACAAGGCCTTTGGTTCAAAACCATGTACCACCAGAGCAAAAAGACACGTAGATGATCTTTCTCTTAGTCACATGAGGACACAAGAAACAAGATGAGGATCCTCATCAGTCACCAAATCTGTCAGCACTTTGATCTCACACTGTCTAGCTTCTAGAAATAACTATTTGTTGTTTAAAGCACCTAGTCTATGGTATTCTGTTACATCTGTACTGATGAGGCAGCTTGGAACAGGTGCTAGTTTGAGCCCCAACTACGGAGAAGGGAGTGTATGGCTCTAGTTTCTAACTTCTGTTGTCTTAGGCCTTCTAGTTGGTAGTATTTTGTTATGGCTGTCCTAGAAACTAACACAGTATCAAACATCCAGATAATGAAAAATAAATCCTTTCAGTTACACAGAGACTTAATATTTGCTTCACTTAGGTCATAAAACTTGAGAAGGAAAAGGCTGCTTGTCACAATATTATGGCATCAGTGCCAAAGCCATGATTAGATATGGGACATTCTGGCATCTGAAGGCAAAGATACTACAAAAGAGGAAAATTTCAGCAAAAGCAAGAGGGCAAGTTATTACATTTTAGGGTGAGGAATAAGACACTAATTTGCAAAGGAGAGAGCCAAAGCTAGGAAGTAGCTCAGTGGCAGAACATGTACTTAGCATGTAGAATTTCCTGGGTTTAACCCTAAGAGCCTAAAAAAGAAAAATCACACACCAAAAAAGTTGTTAAAACCTCATTTTGTGTCATTTATACTTTTTATATAAAATTTAAAAAGAATACAGGATAGGGAATAAAGGTGAGAAGAACAAGTTGTTTTATATAGAAGAGTCTGTATTTTGTGTATCTTCATCTCCTCAAGGCCATTGGTTGGTGAGGAGAGAAGTGAGTTCTTTCCTTGGATCAATTATGGGCCATTGGAAAGAATGGAAGTGAACTCAGATGTTGGAGGGGTCCAGATTCCTGGGGACTGAGGAGAGAGTGATCAGCCCTATGAAGACTGATTTCTCTCTCCATAGGAAAATGCCAGTGGTCAAGATGCTCTTCCCAAAGAACTCGTAGAACACTGAAAGGAGAGTCATGTTTGGATGTCCAGCAAGGCCAGAGAGCACTGGTGAGAATTTCAGGCAGGTAAGCAATGTTGCCCTAAATTTCTTGTCTCCTTCCTAGTCCTCTAAACCTGAGGTTTTATGAATCACGTTCAGAAAGCTAGGAGGAATGAAATGGGGAAAGAGAGAGGTTATGCTATTCCCTTATCCCAGTGCATAAGTCTGAACTGTAGAGGAGAGAAACCTAATTTCAAAACCAAATTTGATGCTTTGCTGTCACATGGATTTACACATTTGAGCTTCTGACATTTTACTAAAAGTGACCAAAAGGATGCAATTTGTTCTAAGTTTCATGTAAGAGCAAGTATTAAATCAGTACAATAAATCTTAAGTGTTGCTTTATGATTGATTATGAGTCATAGTTGTTCAATGGAAGAGTTACATAATGATTCCCAAATGCTATTGAGCAGAACAGTACTTGGTGCCTTCTATATATTTTTCCTTTTTGAAGTTGCCTCTCTGCCAGAAATGTGGAAAATTGTATGTCAAGCTGTCGTCATGGAGGATTTTTAATTTTGACTTATCATGTATCAGCAATTACAAGGAATCTAAAAAAGCTTCATATACACTAGGTACTTGATTAATGTAGAATTAATAAACAAATGAGCAGGAAGTGAAGATTAAGTATTTATGACTTAGGCATTTTTACAAATCTGTGCTATTCAAAAATCTATTGCTACTAGAATAAAAAAATAACACAAGCTTGTGATTTCTAAGAAATTCCTAAAAGATTTTTATGCTCCCCTAACAGGAAACCATAAACCTTTAGTATTAGATCAAAACTTGGGGGGATAACATTAGCCCATTACAGCATTAGTCCAGTGTCTTAATTTTATAGATAAAGACCTAAAGAGGCTAAATATTTTAATCAAATTCACTTTTTTGTATGTGTCAGTATCAGGCCTGGTAACTAGTACCTGTTTGGTGTAGATGTGTTCTGGTTTCTAACCTTCCTGCTAGCTTGGCTTTGAGTAAGAGCTTCAACTCTCACTGAAGCTTTCTCACTCATACATGAAATCACTGCACCAAATCTGCATCGAATAAACACACACATTGGAAAGATAACAGAAAAATGTCTGAAGTCTTAGAAACAAAAAAAAAATCACAATTCTAAATAATTCTAGGATCCAAGAGGAAATCCCAAGGGAAATTAATGTATCAAACTGAATGAACACACAAACTAAATGAAAACACAACATAGCAAAATTGTGTATGAGGCTAAAGCAGTGCTGAGAGGAACATTTATAGCACTAACATGCATATGTTAGAATAGGAAGTACTATGATTTGAGTGTGTCCCTCCAGAAGTTTTCTATTGGAAGCATAATCTCCCAAATCATATGCTGGTATTTGGAGGTGAGTCTTTTTGGTAGTATTTAAGACTAGATCATGACGGTGGAGCCCCCATGATGGCAATAGTGGCTTTAGGAGAAGGGGATGAGATATGGCAAGCAAGTTTTAGCCATACAGTACACCTTACCATGTTATGGTTCTGTGAGAAGGCCTCAGAAGATTCAGAGTGGATGCCAGCACCAAGCTTTTGGATTTTAGAGCCTGCAGAACCAGGAGCCAAATAGATTTTCTCTGTCTCTCTCTGTCTCTCTGTCTCTGTCTCTCTCTGTCTCTCTGTCTCTGTCTCTCTCTGTCTCTCTGTCTCTGTCTCTCTGTCTCTGTCTCTCTCTGTCTCTGTCTCTCTTTCTCTTTCTCTCTCTCTCTCTCTCGCTCTCTCTCTCTCTCTCTCTCTCTCTCTCTCTCTCTCTCTCTCTCTGTCATGGGGCTTGAACTCTGGGCCTGGGCACTGTCCCTGAGCTCTTCAGCTCAAAGTTAGTGCTCTACCACTTTGAGCCACAACACCACTTCCAGTTTTCTAGTAGTTCATTGGAGGTAAGAGTTTCTCCAGTTTTCCTGCCTGGGCTGTCTTTGAACCACGATTCTTAGATCTCAGCCTCCTGAGTAGCTAGGATTATAAGCGTGAGCCACTGGCACTCAGCTGCCTTTTATTCTTTTTAACATGCCCCGTTCTGGTATTTTATAATAAATAGACAAAGGAAAAATCTTAAATCACTAATCTGCCACAAAGTGGTAGAAAAGAAAGAAGAATATAAACTCAAATCAAGTAATAGAAAAAAATAATGAAAATAGGAACAGAGTCAATGAAATTAACAACAAAATACAATGATATGAAGATCTTTGACTTCAAAAGCAGCAATAAAATCAATAAACTTGTCACATTTGATGAAAGGAAAAGGAGAAAAGACATAAATGATCAACATCAGGAATGAAACAGGAGCCCTGCAGATGCCCTGCAGACATCAAAAGACAATGGAGGAATATTGCAAAAAAAAAAAAAAACCAAAACCAAAAAACTTTGTACATTCTAATTTGACAATGTAGTTAAGATGGCTCAGTTCAGCTCTCCAGAAAAAAAACCAGAAGCTAGTTGTGTTCTGGAGCACGAAATTATTTAAAAATATGTCATAAAATTACTTTTTAGGCTGTGTGTTCAGGTATACATAAAACATAAGTGAAATTTTCATTCAGACTTGAATCTCCTCCCCACAATAGCTCATGACACATATACAAATAGTCCAAAATCCAAAGTCTGAATTATTCAGATAATAACAGATATTTTTGGATTAGGTACACCAATAATCCAAATCTAAAGTCTGATTTATGTCTAGTCCTGGGCATTTCCGATATGATACACCCAAACTGTATACAAAGAGTTCTGTAGGGATGTCCAGGCCAGGGAGTTTGGCTGAATTTTAAAGGTTATATACTGTAAGATTCAACTTATAAAACATGTTCAAGTTCAAAATCGTAGAAATGAGAACCTAATAATGGCTGCTCAGATGGACAACAGGCTGGAGGTGAGAAACTAGTGTGGTTGTGCAACAGCCTGCATTGTAGTGATGGAGGCTCTCCTAGCCATCAAAATGCTAAGATCCTGATTGTGATTTGCAAAGTGTTACTAATGATGGACATGTGTATAAGGCCCAGGCAATCATTGAATTATTTCTTACAAATGCATCTATAAGTACCTCAAAATAACAAAGCTGAACTGAAAAGAAAGTGTGTGGTGTTGGCTACATCATGCCATCATATAATGACTGCACGGGATGCCAGCAGGATTGGAGATTTGTCTACTGCATGCTTTCTGCCACTCTACCTGCAAGCTATCAGTGCTTTCCAAAATTGACTGAAGCTACAGTTTGTTCAAAGACCTCTAATCTGGCAATCCCCTTGATACTTTGCCCCAGGGAGATAGGCTCCTGGTTCTAAGGTCCTTTGTATTTCATTTATCTGAATGTCTCTAAGCCCTAGTGGCCTATCTTTGAGACAAAGAGGCCATTATTACTCAAGACAAAGGACAAATGGCCAGGATCATTTCTTCCAGCACATCACCAGAAAAAGGCCAGATGGAACTCTGTAGCTTGTGCTCAGAGTGTGCAAAGCCACTCAGTGATACCATGTTCCAGAATGTGAAGAAGAGCAGACATCCATGGACAGTCAGAGAGCAACTTCTCTCTCCCACCATAGTACCTGGTTTGCCTTCTGTGTGACTAGAGTTTACCTGCAGAGATTGAGTTAGTCTACAGTGACAGGGAAATAAATTTTGAACTAGTAGTGTTAAAATGCAGGGAAACTTAACTAGAAGAGTTATTGTTATCTGAGAAATCTTGGTTGTCCCTAGGACTTAAATGACTGAGGAGGCCACTTTTGAAGGGATAGAGGCTAAGTTCTGCTTGTATGCCTACAGGAATGAGTACCAGTTCTGCCCTAGGCCATAGCTTCCTATATCTGCTGTATTCACTTGCTCATGGTCTCATACTCTAAATTCATTTTCTCCATCCCCAAGTCTCTATCAGGTAACTAAAAGCACTCAGCAGGAAAATTTCCTACCATCTCCATCACATATAGTCAAGTAGGTTTGAGCCTTAGTTTTCTTATTTGTCAATTGAGAAATGGGGTTTGTCAAAAGTTTCTACATTTCTGCTAGCCTTTATAATTTAGAATTATACAATGCCTTTCTCTTTTAAGCACCATCTTGAAAATTTGTCATTGCCCTTAGGCTCACATCTATAATCCTAGCTATATATGAGGCCAAGATCTGAGGATTTCAGTTCCAAGCCATCTCAGGCAGGTAAGTGAGACTCTAAACTCCAGTAAACTACCAAAAAGCCGGAAGTGGAGCTGTGGCTTGAGTAGAAGAGTACTAGCACTGAGCAAACAAGAGAGTAGGCCCTGCACACAGTCTAAAGGAAGAATGCAGAATGAAAGGAAATATATATTTTTGCCCCTTTCCCTCTCCCCCAGAAGAGACAAAGAGACTTATCATTGGCAAAGAGAATGAGTGCATAACAAGGTGAACACCTGAAAGAGTTCTCATATTCAATGGCAAGATGTGCACTTGACTAGGCTGTGAACCAATCTCTTCAACATCTTCATTAATAACTGCATGTCAGAAAGGCTTTGTATAGGTAGTGGTGGTGGTGGTGGTAGTGTGTGTGTATGAACTAAGAGAGGAGGTCAAGTTTTGGTGACAGGAACAAATAGATGGTGAAAGATATAGGGTAGAGCAGAGTTGATGATAAAAGTGTGGTGAGAGTGTATAAGTATTGCCCTCTCATTACTACTGGGGCAGGTTAACAATATCAAGAAAAGAGATCTATTTAGCTTATACTTTTTGTAGGCTGGTAGCCCAAGATTGGGTGACCCTGTTGGTTTGGCCTCTGGTGAAGTCCTAATGTGGATGACATCATGGTGAGAATACATATGACAAAAGATCACATGACCTAATAGGAAACCAAAGAATAACTCAGGGGCCAGGCCTTCCCTTACAACCACTGTTGTGATAGCTCAGGTATCCAGTGAGACCTATTTTAACTTCTCCAACAGCCTATTTAGCTCTATTAGGATCCACCTTTTGATAGTTCCTCTATCTCTTAGCACTAACACACACTAGAGACCAAGCTCCTTACATGTGGGACTTGGGAGTGGGGGTGTCGTATTCCAGCCATGTCCAAACTATGGGAGGAGGACACTAGCTTCTCCACAGGGCCTAGAAAATGGATGCAGGCAAGTCCTACTTGGGGTTTTTGTTTTGTTGTTATTTGGGGGAGGAGTATATGTGGGGGGGGGAGGGGGGGTTGTCCAGGAGCTTGAACACAGGGCCTGAGCAATGTCACTGAGATATTTTTTGTTCAAGGCTAGTGTTCTATCACTTGAGCTATAGCTCCACTTCTGGCTTTTGGGTGGTTGACTGGAGATAAGAATTTTACAGACTTTCCTGCCTGAGCTGGTTTTGAATCTCCATCCCCAGATCTCAGCCTCCTAAGTAGCTAGGATATAGACAGGAGCCACTGGCACCCAGTCTTACCTAGTGTGTGTGTGTGTGTGTGTGTGTGTGTGTGTGTGTGTGTGTGTGTGTGTGTGTGTTTTAATTGTGGGAAAGCCCAGCCAACATCTATCTGTCTCACATCTGCTTGTTCTTCCCCTTACCATCTTTCTAGTTCAAGTGGCAGAATGCCAGCCTTGTGCAAAAAAGCCAAGTGAGAGCACAAGGTCATGAGTCCAAGCCCCAGAACTGGCACATAAAAAATATTTCCACATACCATCTTTGCTTACCATCTATGAAACTATGGCTGAATCTTTTCATGCGATGATCTTCCCACATTGTAACCAACTTTGGAAGGTACTTACCCTACCTAGCCTTGATTTATATTTATTTGTATATTTGCCTTGTGTAGTCTATAGGATTAAACGCTCTGTTTAGAGATTCTAGCCTTAGAATGCTAAGCTTCATAAATGCTCAATAGCAACTTGTTAAATGGAGTTTGCTTCTTGGCCCTCCTCCTCTCTTTTCCTGCAGGCTTTTAGTTTGGAATGAATCACAATGCTGATATATAGCAAACAACAATAACCACAACAAAGGTGACTATCAGGGGCATTTCTCATTTTCAAAGAATTCTCTGGAGTGCTTGCTAGTAGGAACTCATTAATATTTGATTGGGGCATGGAGGTGGGGGGGGGTGAGGTTTAACCACAAGCTCTGTCACCATAGTTTTTAGTGACAAAGATCCACATGGAATCTATGTTCATCCCCCAGACAAAATTGTACAGCTGCTCCAGAGAAAACTATATGAGCAAACTTTAACCTCATGACTTCTATTATTTGGGAATAAAAGGCTTAAAACATAATGTGAGCTTTTTTTAGATGTGAAGCTCCATGTGAGTAGTGTGCTGTTAATTTCATATTAATGCAGGGTGCCAGAGCAACTCAGCTCAGAATCTAAAGAAGAAAATCACTTCCCTGCAGCTCTGATATCTGGTGCCCACATTCAGCTGGATTTTAATCCTCTCCTGGGGGAAACGAACCTCCTCCCCCACAGCAGTCACTATAGATTTTGGCACTAATAAACCACTTACAGTAAGGAAACTGAAAAGAGATGATGATGATGATGATGATGATGATGATGATGATGATGTGTGTGTATGTGTATTGCTTGGTACATACATAAGGCCTTGTGCTCTTAACTTAGCTTTTTCATTCCTGCTTGGCACGTGGTCACTGGAGTCATGTTTCTGCCTCTGGCTTTTTTGCTGGTTAATTGGCCTTAAGAGTAAGCCCAGGTTAGTTTGAAACAGAGATCCTCAGATCTCAGCTTCCTGAGTAGCTAGATTATAGGTGTGAGCCACGGGCACCAAGCAACAGATGATATTTTGCTAAAACACTGAAGCTTCTACTGAGCATGAATTGATGTTTGTACTCCATTCCCTGATTCTCTCTGCAAATGAGATCCCATCATGGACACATTTTCCTGTCTCTGTGCACTGGTACAGCTTCCTACAAACTTAACGTGTGGATATTCTTGGGTGCCAGGTATCATTCTTGTTGACAACATTATATTGTCTACCAACTATTGATATTCCTTACATAGAAGACCATAAAGCAAAATCATATCAAAATCCTTTCCCCAAACATGCTTCAAGTGAGTTCTCTTAATTTCTCTGAAAGGATTCATGAAATCTGCACTGTAGACACTAAATTAGAATCTTGCTCTTCCTGATTATGGGGTGTTATCCGAATTGAAGCCTTCTGTAGAGTTCCTTTCTGATTGTTGTTCTTGTCCAATCACTACCATCTGTGATAACAATTATTTTCTGTTCCATGTCTGTCTTATAGCATTTCCTTTAGTACCACTTAGTTGGATATGGTTCTGAAAATAGGCAATTTGAAAAACAGAGAGGGAGAAGAGAGTGGTGAGACAGAACAACTGACTACCTGAGCACCAAAGAGGGGCTACGGCAGCCCATTGGTGAGCCTTTATCCTTCTCTAACATTTTGACAACCTTTAAGAATGGGGGAAAACAGAAGAATTTTCAACAGCTGGTGGACAGTCCCTGCATTGAGAAGAGAATGGGTGCAGGAGGAGACCTGCTCACCCATCCTTTGCCCTTCTTCCCTCCCTCTTTGTGTTTCTTGTAAGAAATCTAGAGCTAACAGAAGCAGTTCCAAATAGGAAAAATGACAGAACTTCCCCGGAAAAAGGAGCAAGATGGAATATTTCATAAGTAGCAAGAGGCTTTCTCCTCCCTGTCTATTTGGACATAGTTCACTAAGGATGTCAGGCTCTCCTGAGTGATACATGGGCCAGTATCACGTGCACCTAGATGTTTAGAAAGTTAATGAAGACTAGTTAACAAAGCCTGCCATGTTTTTTGCTTGGCCTATGAAATGAAAGCGGAAGGTATTCTGGTTTGGATGTGAGATGTTTCTGCCTAAAGAGGGTTAGATATGAAAGGTTCCCCCAAAGATTGTGTGTTCACATTTGGTCCTCAGTGTCATGTTGTGAGTGGGACTTTTGGAGAGTGATTGGATCATGAGGGCTTTGACCCAATCCAATTGATGGAACTGATCCATTGATGGATTTATAATCTGATGGCAATTTGGAGAAATTGTAGAAACTAAGAGGTGAGGCCACCTCTTCTCTTTTCTCCCTGTCCTCTCTCTTCTTCCTTATCCCTTCTCTTCTCCCCTTTCCCCTCTCTTCTCCTTTCTCTCCCCTCTCCTCTTTTCTCTTCCTCATTCTTCTCCCTGTCCCTGTCCCTGCCCCTTTCTCTCTCCTACCCTCTCTTCCCCTCCTTCTCCCTCCCACTTCACTTCCTGGCAACCATAGGTTGAGCAGCCTTGTTCCACTACACCTTTCTACCTCACCACAGGGCCCTACTGATGGATGCAACCCACCCAGGGTCTAAAATTCCTGAGACCATCAGTCAAAGTAAATATCCTCCCATTTCTTCTATTTTCCTAGTATTTTGTCACTGTGATGAAAGGTGACTAATACTCTTTCTTTCTTTTCCTTCTTATTTTTTTTTGTCTGTCTTGGGGCTTGAACTCAGGGCCTAGGCTCTGTCCCTAACCTTTTCTGCTCAAGGCTAACACTCTACCACAGCATCACTTCTGGTTTCCTGGTGGTTACTTGGAGGTAAGAATCTCACAGATTTTCCTGTTCGGGCTGGCTTTGAACTGCAATCCTCAAATCTCAGTCTCCTGAGTAGCTAGGATTACAGGCATGAGCCACCAGCAACTGGTCATCTTAATTCTTTTACAAGAAAAATATCCTCCTTCTATTCAATCTCATTATCTCCTCCATCCCATCTGGTCCAGCTTCCTATGGAGCCTTGTCTACCATCAGGACTGCTCTGGGTTAAGACTCTTCACAGGGCTGGGAATATGGCCTAGTGGCAAGAGTGTTTGCCTCATATACATGAAGCCCTGGGTTCGATTCTCCAGCACCACATATATAGAAAACGGCCAGAAGTGGCGCTGTGGCTCAAGTGGTAGAGTGCTAGCCTTGAGCAAAAGGAAGCCAGGGACAGTGCTCAGGCCCTGAGTCCAAGGACCAGGACTGGCAAAAAAAAAAAAAAAAAAAGACTCTTCACAACCACATGACCTCCTGACCTCCTGAAGGCATTCCATGCTGGCTGGGTTCTTCTCTCTTTCTCTAAAAACCATGATTTCAGGGCTGGGGATATAGCCTAGTGGCAAGAGTGCCTGCCTCGGATACACGAGGCCCTAGGTTCGATTCCCCAGCACCACATATACAGAAAAACGGCCAGAAGCGGCGCTGTGGCTCAAGTGGCAGAGTGCTAGCCTTGAGCGGGAAGAAGCCAGGGACAGTGCTCAGGCCCTGAGTCCAAGGCCCAGGACTGGCCAAAAAAAAAAAATAAATAAAAAAAAAATAAAAACCATGATTTCTTACTTTTTGGCTCTGTTTGTACATCTAAAAGTCCATTCTCAGTCCAGCATTTGATCTTCCCCTCAACTGTTTTCCCTCCATAGAAATTTGTGATGTTGAGGCCCTGTGGCTATAATTCTTGGACCCACACAACCTTCATTCAGTTTTTAAAATTAAAGCCCGCTGCAGGGGGAGGCATGTGTGAGTGATCCGCTGATACAAATTGTTGGCTCCTTTTTGCCTCTCCTTCCATCTGTCAGCCAGAAAGCTGCAAGGCAGGCACTGGGTTGAAGAAAGAGATGATGGTTTGCCAAAGATGATGTAAGGACCTGGACTGGCCTGAGTCGTGAGTGTAGCTGAGAACTGTTGTGTATGGAACTCATGTTGTAACTCCACCATTTTCCCTTCCTCATTCTTCTCATGCTCCCCCAAACAATGTCGTCCACCAAACAAACGGGAGCAGGTCAGTATACTGCCAACAACACTGAGTCAATATTTCATGGAGGAAAATCTATCTACCTTATGATGGTTAAAAAAAAATTGTTTCATGTTCTTGTACTGTAAAATCTATAGAGCATATTTTTTGCCAACATTTACCAATGTGCTACCAACTGTGAATTTTTTGTGAAGAAAAATCATGCATAGCATTTCACGGTGACAATTCCATATTTAACATTCTTGCTAACTCTTGCAGGAAAGTTTCTATAGAGCTCAATGGATTGTTCTCTGTAAACCAAGGCCTAAAGAAGGTTTTGAATGCTAGGCTGGGAATCAAAGTAGTTGAGGCCACAGAGATCTTCTGGCAACCGAGAAGATGCTAAGGTTTAAAAAAAAATAAAATGATGGGTAAGCTATCTCTACAGCCTCAGAACTTCCAAAGAAACTAGAAGAGATGTACTCTTGAGTGTTAGGTCAAATGTTCTATGTCTATCATTTTAAGTGGGACTTTCAGATAAATATTGAATATTCCATTTTAGATTGAAATATGAGTTTAATTAAAAACTTTTTTCCATCCTTCCTTTTTGATAAAAAGCCGGACTGATTCAACAGAGACAAATTATTCTGCTCAAGGATCCTGAGAGAAAAGTTTGCCTTCACAAACAAATTCTTCACTGTAGAAGACTCTTATCAGATGGTAAATGCTGGAAATTTACGTATTATAAATCCAGAACAGCTGCTTTGGGAAGAAGTCTTTAGACAGCTCATTTACAAGATCAGATAACTTCTCTGGTCTTAAAGCTGGCTTCACATTTTGGTGGGCGGGCACAGTAGTTGAAGTCATTCCCAATGTTTCTTGCCCTCCTTCCCCTCCCTGCCACCACTACAGACACTCATGTTGCTTTTAAGAGCTACATACTAATTGCTCACTCCTGTAACTCTACTTACTTAGGAGGCTGAAATCTCAGGATCATGGTTTGAAGCCAGCCAGGGAAGGAAACTCTGTGAGACTCTTATCCCCAATGTGCCAATGAAAAACCATAAGTATTGCTTTGGTTTAAGTGGCAAAATGGTAGCCTTGACCAAGAAAGCTAAGGGACAGCACCCAGGCCCTGAGTTCAAGCCCTAGTAACCACACACACACACACACACACACACACACACATACACACACTCACTCACTCACACAGCCAGATACTCAAGAGACACGTGAACTGGGTAGGAGCCAGGCTTAGCTACGACTGCCCATGGGAGCCAAGGAACAGAGACCAGGGAAGTGACTGATCTGGAATTCAGCCCTACATCTGTCCCTCTGCTCCCCTTGCTTTGCCCTGACTGGAAAGAGCACTGGTGGACTGCAGCTGAGTGCTCAGCTGGAAACCTCTTGTTCTTGTTTATTACTACTTCAGCTGTTTGCAGCAGAGAGACAGGACAGAGTCCTGCTCTGATTGGCTGCACTTTTGTGACTTAACAGCCAGCCCAGCAAATCAATAGCCTGTACTCCAAGAGCATAAAGATGAATTGTAACAGCCAAAGCTCTGGAGATGGGGGGGAGCCAAGAGAGCAACTACCACCAAAACAAAAGCATACACACAGTTTCTTACAGGATGCCCTTCTCCCCACCCCCAAGTCTTCCACAGGAAGCCTCCAGGCACATCTGTTTGTACCCCAACTCTTTGGCATTTGGCCAAGTTCATAGCATTCTTAAAGTAGGTCATCTGAAGTCATTTCAGCAGCGGAGGAGGAATAGGCTGTCAGCAACACTCAGCAGAGCCAGGGAGGAGTCCCAGACCTCACAGTGCAGGCAGTGCAGGCGACAGAATTCAATGTCGCTGGGTAAGAGGTGGCCAAGGTGAGATGCCTCAAACAACAGACAGGGAGTTCCCTTGGCCAGCAGACAAACAGTGCTGGACAGACCTCCAGCAGGACTTAAAAGCATACTATGAATGAAGAGTCTCTCTAAGAGGATGATGTCACCTTTATTCAGCTTTTTGTTCTCAGAGTTCAGAAAATCCATTGTTATTTATAAGATCTATGGGGGTTTTTCTAGGATGGTATTGCTAGTACCCCACTCCTGAGGAAAGGGGAATGCAAGTCAAAATGTGGAGATGTGTACAAAATTGACCTAAATATTATAGCAACGACAAGACACATAAAACAAACACAGGTATCATTAAGAAGGTAAACCTCCCACCTGTTCTTATACATATAACACATTATTATTCACGCAGATACTGATAAAAAGGAAAACTCCACTTTCTTGATCAAGGACATGCAAAAACACATGCCAAACAAATGCTGGCAAAGGACAGATTGTCTTTAAATATGACCTACCCACAAGTATCGTTTAGGTTACCTTTGCTCTGCTTTTTTTCTGCCTCTCATATCCTGTCTCTTTCTTCCTCTTCTGGCAAATCCTACTCACCTTTGCAAGACTCCTCTTAAATTCTTCCTCTTTAGATAAGCCTTCTCTGGCTCCTGATTCTTAGTGATTATTTCTCTCCAGCCAGAACACTTGCAGCAATAAAAGTAGCCGATACCACACACCTAGGAATAGCTTATGTACGATGTGGTTGCTCTGTAATCGTTTATTGCCCCATTACTCCTGGAAAGCAGAGGCAGTGGCTCGGATTCAATTGTACATCACATGTACTTAGCTCAACCTATTGCTTTAAGGACAGCAGGAGAAATGCAGGGGTGGAGGACGGAAGAAACAGAACATTTATTGAATGCCTAGTAGGTATGAGCTACTGCACCAAGATTTCTATTGATTTTTCTCTTTTTGATTTAAAACACATAACAGCACTAGAGTAGATTTGCTCTCTCCACCATTTTCAAGATAAGTAAGCAAAGAGGGGCTTAGAACAGTTATATAACTCACCCTCAAAGCAAACAGCCAATCAGAGCAGAATCAAGAATTAAGTCCAAGCTGCCTGACTCCCTACTCGTTCTCCTATCCACTGACTGTCAAGCTTGGCTGATAAGCTTTTTAAAATTCCCAATGCTAGACTATGACCCTGAAGATTGTAGTTCATAATTCTAAGGTCGAGAGAGCAGCAAGTGTTTATTACATTATCAGTTATGTTGTTGGCTATGCCCTAGCTGTCAGTAAATCTTGTTGAATCTTGTTAAATCTTGTTGAAATGAGCAAGTGACTTTAGTCTATCTAGAGCAATGGTTCAAATGCTTACCTCTCTGTTAGAATCACCTGGCCAAGGCCTTTAGGCTCCTCCCCAGAGATTCTGATGCAATTAGCATGAGGGGGCGGAGCTTCCTGACAGGCGTCTTGGTTTTCAAAAACTCCTCAGGCCTTTTCCATGTGCAGCTCAGGCTTGAAAGCATTGGCCCAGAGTGAGATACTGACATCTGCAGAGTTTCAAAAGCGCCACAGGTGATTTTGATCTGCAGCCAGGCCCCCGAGAACAACCACCTACACATCATGCTGCCTCTCTCTGGGTTTTATAAATGGGAAAGCATTACTTTCTAAAAATACTTCTGTCAACAAGTATGGGAGTGCTCACCCATGCACAGCAGTGGGCCCCATTTGAGGGATACATGACAGAAGAAACAAATGAGGCCTGGGGCCACCTGATTTCTAATCTGTAACATAACCAGTTCCATGCTAATGTGTTCTTTGATTTTTGTCTGTCACAGGGGCTCGTTGGAGAATGATTTATGGAAGTAGTAGTCTATGGTTTTGTTTTGAGGCTCTTGTCTATTGAGCCGAGGGATAGTTTTTACTACCCATAAGTGTCAAAGGTAAATGGTGGTGGCTCAAGTACTGATGTCCCCTTGGATGTATGAACACACGAGGGAGAACAAATATTAAAAGATACAGCTTCCTGCAACTTTTGAGAAATGGGCAAAAGGAGAAAATCATGGCCTATTTATGAATTTCATGCATATTTAGTTATGCCTTTCATTATCTGGAACTTGGGGAAATTACACACTACGTATATGTTGTTAGCTTTAAATTTTTTTCTAATGTGCATTATCCAGAATGCATCAGAAAACAATTTCATATTAGTGAGACAGATTATTATTATTCTGTGTAATAAACCCTGCTGAAAACTGATACTTTTGACATTTCTGGGAAAGTCTTATTGCCATTACACAATTATTATAAGCACATCATAAATAGCAACTACTGTTTGAGTTAGGGAATGAGAACACTTTAAAGAGCAAACATTATTTTAAACTTAGGGGAAAGTTTTTATATGCATCATGTAATTTGTATGCAATTAAGTAATAGGTGACATTAATTGAGCATGAACTCTTAAGGGTGTGTTTTAATACACTTTTTGTGTTTGTTTTTTGTCTTTGAAAAATTTTGATGCCAGCCATGGGGCTTGAATTTAGGGCCTGAGCACTGTCACTTTGCTTTCTCACTCAAGGCTAATGTTCTACCCCTTAAGCCACAGCTCTACTTCTAGATTTTTGGTGATTAACTGGAGATAAGAGCCTCATAGACTTTCTTTCTGTGGCCTGGCTTTTAACTGTAATCCTCAGATCTCAGACACCTGAATAGCTAGGATTATAGGTGTGAGCCACCAGTATCCAGTAATATTTTCTCATTTAATATTTACATCAAAGAAATGTATAATATAATACTCTCTTTTTACAGATAAGCAAAAGGAAGCACAAAGGGACTAAGTAACTTATTGAAAGACACAGCTAGTCAGTAGTAGTCTTGTGCTTGAGTCTTGCTTGAGTCCGCTTGATTGAATCTCTGGGATTACAGATGTGCACCCTCATTCCCTGCAAGATAGTGACATCAGAGTTTTAAAAGTTCACAGGTGATTTTGATCTGCAGCCAGGCCCCCAAGAACAACCACCTACACATTAGGCTGCCTCTCGCTGGGTTTTATAAATGGGAAAGCACTACTTTCTAAAAATACTTCTGTCAACAAGTAGGGGAGTGCTCACTCATGCACAGCAGTGGGCCCCATTTGAGGGATACATGACAGAAGAAACAAATGAGGCCTAGGGCCACCTGATTTCTAATCTATAACCCGTTCCATGCTAATGTGTTCTTTGATTTTTGTCATCATAGAACCAATTTTGGAATTTAACATTTGTTGTCGTGGCTGTTGTCATATTATACTTCTGGCCTTTCCTGTGACTGAAAATTAGGTTTTCTCAGGGCAGGGCCATGCAGCTACTTCAGGATACTCTCACATTGCTACTGATGGCAGTTCTTTCTTTGGAGGCTATAAATAGACATAGACATATTAAAGAAAGGGAAGGCCAAGCTGGAAGGCTCCCTAGAGGTAAGTTGGCTCTGTTCTTTCATTTCACAGATGAGGAAACTGAGACTGAGAGAGGTTAATGGTCTCAGCCAGAGAGAATAGAAGGGGGAACCAGAGAAGAGGTCTCATTCCAATTAAGAACTCTAAGGCATTGATGAAAGCTTCCATTCATTGAAATTATACTTCCCACCGCCACCCCATGGCCAGGGTAGCTGAATTAAGGAGCTCTAGCCTTAGCACAACCTACTATTTTTATTGTCAACTTTTGCTGGTTTGGGTAGACTACATTGACTCATACTTCTTAAGGTGGAAATTGATAGTTATAGCCTTTCTTTCCACAATTACTAGTGAATTCAGGTAATCACTATCATGCAGAAAGGTGCTCTTGAGCTTCAAAAGAAGAGCCTGACCCCACTGACAGTCCATCCTAGACTGCATATCCTCCAGGAGAAAATCTGGAAAATCATCAAGACGACTGCAATCAAACTCTCATTTCACAGCCATGTAACTAGAATGCTATTTTCCCAAACTGACCAATTGGATTGTAGGAGATGCCTTTTAAAAGTAGAAACTATAGTTTTATCCAAGGGAGGAGATACTAGATCTGGGATTCATGCACAGCAAGGTCATGAGAAAAATGATTCATTCATAGGGCCTACATACACCATCCCTATAGCCTAGAGAAACACAACCAATGCCAATCCACTCACCCCTTTAGGTCTGAATTTTTCCTTTGCAAGAAAATTTTTGGTTCCAAATTGGCTTTTCTGATATTGAGAGTGGGATCAGCTAGATGATTAACTTAGCCATAAGAAAGAGATAACTTCTGTTACAAACTACTTACTTGACACCATGACTTATATGTCCATCTCCTAGGAGATTGGATAATGTCAACCAGACCAGACCTTCTGAATCACAGTAGTGTGCAATACATAAATAAATAAAACTTAAAAAGGAAAAAAATGTTCAGAATGGCAATGTTGAAGACCATACCTTGTGATGTCTTTATTGCTCCAGGGTATAGCACCTCTTGGGTTGTCAGTGGTCAGTTTTGTTTCTCCTTTCTCTAGCTTTCAATTTTAGATTAGGGGACTGGGAATATGGCCTAGTGCCAAGAGTGCTCACCTCATATACATGAAACTCTGGGTTCGATTCCTCAGTACCACATATATAGAAAACAGCCAGAAATGGCGCTGAGGCTCAAGTGGCAGAGAGCCACTTGAGCAAAAAGAAGCCAGGGACAGCACTCAGGCCCTGAGTCCAGGGCCCAGGACTGGCAAAATAAATAAATAAATGAATAATCAAACAAACTCTAGATTAGCACTCTAAAAGTTACAAGGAATTGTGCAATGAGACATGCTTTACCTTCCTTGCTCAAGTACTCAAATTTGCCATTGCTTCTCAGTGTAGTGTGGGATGGGCTAAGAAGGATCTCCTTAGCCACTGTGAAAGGAGCATTGGAGAATGGAGTTCATTGGACTTGAGAACTAAGCCAGATTCACACTGACCACTGTCCTTTCCTGAGTAGCCTTTGTAATATGTTGTGACAGGGAAAAGGCTGAGAAGCACTGGTCACAATTTTAACTCACAAGCAAAGAGGAAGTACCCACATCCCGCAGTCGCCTGGCCACAGCCATCCCCAAAGGAGCATGGCAGATGGCACCAATTTTCTCCAGAATTCCTCTTGGCCTAACTCCAGAAACTCCAGCTTGGGCCTTTCTTTATACTACCCCCTATTGCAAAGTATTTGTATTTAGCTCAGCTTTCCAACCTCATTAATGAAACCACCACTCCCAGGGAGCTAAGGTAGCCAAATCATATTTTTTTCCAAAAGGAAACACAATCCTCAGTCTTGACTTTGCCAAAAGAGCCTGTGGTATGTCACATGCCAAGAAAGACAGGGCGGGTTTGCATCTCAGCATACATATGAAGGATCATTTGACAAAATAATCTCAATGCATGATTTTAGATAGGTATTTTCTGTTTTTAAAAATGTTTTTCAAAACATGGATGAGTAAATAAATAATAAATAAGTAAAATCCCGTCACTGCAATGTTATGTACATTCCATATATGTGTGTATGTGTTCTCTCTCTCTGTCTTTCTCTCTCTCTCTCTGTGCCTATGTGTGTGTATGGGGGGGGGGGGTCCTGAGGCTTGAACTCAGAGCCTGGGCACTGTCCCTGAAATTTTTTCTCAAGTCTAGTGCTATACCACTTGAACTACAGCTCCACTTCCCACTTTTTTTTTTCAAATTTTTATTATCAAACTGATGTACAGAGAGGTTACAGTTTCATACGTTAGGCTTTGGATACATTTCTTGTACTGTTTGTTACATTGTCCCTCATACCCCCCTCCCTCCTCCCACTTTCCCTTTCCCCCCCTGAGGTGTTCAGTTCACTTATACCAAACAGTTTTGCAAGTATTGCTTTTGTAGTTGTTTGTCTTTTTTTACCCTGTGTCTCTCAATTTTGGTATTCCCTTTCAACTTCCTACTTCTAATACCAGTATACACGGTTTCCAATATACTCAGATAAGATTACAGAGATAGTGTAGGTACAACCACTGGAAGGTGATACAAGAACATCATCAATAATAGAAGCTACAGATACACATGGGATGTTGAAAGTAGTTACAACTGTGAAATAACAATTGTTTCCATAACATGGAGTTCATTTCACTTAGCATCATATTATGTGTTCATAAGGGTATAGCTATTGGGCTCTTGTGATGCTCTGCTATGACTTGCCCCATCCACTTCCCACTTTTTAATGGTTAATTGCAGATACGAGTCTCATAGACTTTTTTGCTTGGGCTTGCTTTGAACCATGATCCTCATGGATCAGCCTCCTCAGTTGCTAGGATTATAGACTTGAGCCACTGGTGCCAGGCTCATAATGTTTTTACTAGACAGAGTAAGTGGCTAAAGCATCCAAATTTGTTCCAAGAGCTAAAGTGGTCTGGAAAGAAAGCCATCTTTTGTACAAAAAGTCAGCTGGGACCAACCACAGAGAATAAAAATAGTTAATAAAGAATAGATAGTACTCTCTATTGGAAAGGTTTTGCTTTTAATTGTTTTCAGCTCTCCATATAGAGGTTTATAAGGAGAATTTCTAGAAGCCATTAGTGAAATTACAAGTATAAATTAGAACCCTATAACTTACCATTGGTACTTGCAAAGCATGAGAAACCTATCATTTTCTAATTTGGATTATACATCTATTATCTATTTAGTTACACTAAATATTATATGTATCTTACAGGCCATTTATAAAATGTCTACTAGTGTAAACTTTGTATGTGTGGAATTTTAGCAATGGTAATCTATTTTGCATACTATTGTGGTTAGGTGCTGCTACCTCTTGATATTGAAGCTCAGAATAGAACATATCTGTTTGTAAACACATAACCAAACTTATCTCAACAACCTGAAATGCTTATTCAATATAATTATATATACATAATTTTTTATATGTGTGTGTCCATCTTGGGACTTGAATTTAGGGTCTGGGCACTGTGCCCTAGCTTTTTTGCCACTTGAGCTATAGCTCTACTTCTGGATTTTGGGGGTGGTTAATTTGAGATAAGAGTCTCATGGACTTTCCAGGCTAGCTTCGATTCATGATCTTCAGATCTCAGCCATCTGAGTAGCTAGGATTACAAGAGCCACTGATCCCTGGCCATAAAAAAACCCACAACAAATATATACAAACATTTGAAAGTGTATATATGTCAGAAGTGAGCATTTTTTAAAGAATGTTCAGATTTTTAAACTACCTTCCTGGGTACATTCATGCAGAATTACAGTCAGTTCAAGGAAAATGGAAAGAAAAGCACAAAAAAATGCTGCCATAGGCATAGAAAGAAGAGTCCTTGAAGACAGAAACCCAGTGTGGCACTTTCAAGTTCAAGGTCACCATTGTGTTAGATAAATATGACTTTAGGCAACTCATTAAAGTGCTCTGAGCACAATTTTGATCTGAGCAACACAGTGTTGAGGCATAGTTCTCTCCTATCTTACAAAGTTCTTGTTCATGACACATCCACGAAGGTCATAAAAGTGCTTTATATTCCATGACAAGAAGGTAGTTTAAAAGTTAAGACAAATGCCTCTACAGTTTACTAAATATCTCCTAAATGCTTGGCATTTATCCTAGGGGCTCAATTTTTTTCCTTTCTTCACAAGTCTACAGCCTATTTATTTGAAAGATGTGGAAGAATGTGTATAGATTTTTATGCAAATACTGTGCAGGTCATTTTATATCTGGTCTTGAACACCCATGGATTTGGGATGCTATAGGCTTTCCTCTCAGACACTGTGGGAAAATTGTGGCTGTACAAACAGCCCTCCTACTCATCTTTTCCAAGTCTTTCTTTGCCTTCCTGAGTGTAGCAACCCTGCCTTACCTTAACTCTCAGCTGTGGGGCTACTGTGGCACCTTTGCCCTTCACTTTGTCTCTTCCATCTCTGTTTGTGCATGTCGCAGCTTAGCTCAGTTACTGGGTAAAATAATTTGAACTAATCTTTAACTTTTTTCCTTCTACTCTTTTAAATGTACCAGGCAATGAAAACAAACTATGACCTTATTGTTAAAGCCAAGCAAACCTGAAATGATGACACCGTCCTCTTTACAACCAGGACTGTGGGTGTCCACACCTTCTGGAACGTGCCACTTAAGCTCTTCTCTGTGGCTTTCTCTCTTTCCTGTGGTTGAATCTTTCCTCTTGAAGAGCCTGTTCCTAACCTCTTCGAGTCATGTTTGATTTTAGCTGTATTCTAAAATATCCACGCTCTCCCAGCCAACTTGGAAATTGGGATAGAGTTTGTTCTTGGTGTTCTCCTGTCCAGATCAATTGGATCAAAGGGAGATCCATCTGGGACCTAGTTAAAGCCTTTCCAGATGGTAAGCTTGTTTCCAGATGGCATGTTTAATAGCAGAGAAAAAAAATGTCACTCAGCACAAGTATCATAGGTCTGGGAAAGGCCTCTTGACCTTATTTTTTCCAGGGTGTTTCAAGATACAGAATGATGGCACATGATTTAGATTTTCACAGGAAAATGTTCCTCTTCCTGATTTCAAACTGAAACTAGAGGCCTTCAGAAAGTTATGGTGTGATTTAGAGCCAAACGCTGATCAGCTGTAACCACATGTCTGCCTGTGGTGGCGTGATACTTCTTGTTTTCAATGTTTAGATGATTTTTAAAAGCCATTTTCAAACTCCACAAGGGATTCAGGAGCCTCAACTGCCACTGACAGAATACCAGCTAATGTTTGGCCGATCTTCTCATTCTGCCTTGAATTTCTGTTGTTGTTGTTGTTCAAGGCTGATGTTCTACCACTTGAGCCATGCCGCCACTCTTTTTATATTTGCTGGTTAACTGCAGAAAAGTCTCCTGGATTTTTCTGCCCAGGCTGGCTTTGAACCATCATCTGTATATCTTAGCCTCCTCAGTAGCTAGGATTACAGGTAAGAGCCACTAGCACCTGAATGGCTTGGAAATTTCTCTCTGCAAAGACATAAATATACATTAATTTACTCATTCCATCAAGAGTCTGCTTGGTGCTGAGACCACAGCCTAAAGTTAGAGGCACAGAATAATGACAACAGAGATATTACTAATGGAGCCTTGATATTCTAGTTCTGTGTTGCTTCTCTAGCACACACCCCTGGGACATGGGCACTGCCTGGTGGAATTTGCCCTTCTGCCCCAAGTTTGCCCTTGCTCCCTACAAACTCAAGGCCAGTAAATACCAGGGTTATCTTGGGGTAACCCACAAGCTACGTGCCTATGCTCATGGCCTACTAACTCAATCAAGAAACCAAGAACGAAAGGTCTGGACCTTGTCTAAAGTTCCTGTGTGAGCCTGGATCCACAAGACAGGCTAGTAGGTCATTCGACTTTATTTGCTTTTCCTCTCAGCCAGTTCGATTACTGGTATTTATTCGTAGCTCAGCTGCTAGCTGCCTCATGGGCAGGGTAAAGGGGTAGTAAGTGAGAGGTCACTGCATGCTTACCAACCCTGACTGCAGGCCCAAGGCCTCAGCATTCTTGTGGACTTCACAGTTTGGGCCTTTGCTGCTCTTAGGAATGACGATTGTATAAACTGAAATAGAAATTATGGTGGATGAAATTTATACTTGCAGTATCTTATGAAAAATAGAGGTTGTATAATTTTTTAAAAAAATTCTCATATTTGTAATTCTAGCTGCCAGAAACTGAGATCTAAGGATCCTGGTTTGAAGCCAGCCTGGGCAGGAAAATGGATGAGATGCTTATCTCCAATGAACCACCCCCAAACTGGAAGTAGAACCATGGCTCAAATAGTAGAGTGCTATCATTGAGCAAAAAGCTCAGCACCTAGGCCCTGAGTTCAAACACCCCCTACCCAAGTTCCTATCTTTGCATATCCAGCAAAACCCAAAACAACAATACTGCAAGATTGAAGGTCAGAGATGTCAGATAAATGTGCAAAAACACTTTTTAAGAACTCTGATATTTTCTATCTACATCTACTCAGGTACACATGATGGTCATTTATTTTTGCTTTGGTTTTTGAGTTAAGATCCCTAAGTAGCCAAGACTGGACTTAAACCATTGAATTTCCTCCCAAGAGCTGGGATTACTGGCATAGGTTTAAAATTCTAAGCAAATCTTTCACAGATGCATTGAGCCATTTGCGTTTCTCTTACTTTATAGCTAAAAGGACTGGGTTTGGTGAGTTGATCATAGTAAAATCTAGCTCTTCACCAATTCTAATGGGCTCCACCCCTCTCTCCTTGTCCCATTATTCTGAAATTGATGATATTGTCCTGTAGCCATGGAGAATCAGAGCATTAGGTGCTCATGTAGCCTCTGGGCAGAACTGTTCCTAAAACTATTTTAGATCCATAGAGGCTGATAACCTTATCCTGCTATGTGACTAACCATTCCTATTAAATGATGCCATCCTACATAAATCATGCTTTATTTTTGCCAAGTGCTCTCCCCTTCATTTGAACAATCCCCTCTGTAATCCTAACAGGATGGTTCCTAGCTCACCAGAGAGGAGTGTGAGGCTACACACAGTAAGCTGGGAAATGGAACTCATACCCTATAGCTCTTGTGGAAAATTCGTGATATCAGCTCCCAGTCCTAACTACCTGCTCATGGAGGCTTCAGAGAGTGAGTCTTTTCATTCTCTCTCCTTTAAAGACATAGGGAAAGGGTAGCCATGGTGCTGCCCAAACTGTAATCTGTGCTACTCAGAAAGGACACTGGAGATAGGATTGCTATGTGAAGTCAGTCCTGCCAAAACATCCCTACACCTATCCTGGCTATATGAAAGGCAGAGGTAGGAAGACAGAGGTTCAAGGTCTATTGAGTGAAAGTGGTTCTATCTGAAAAATAAAGCAGAAACGAAAGGGTTGGTGTGTGATCCTACCTAAAAAGTAATGAAAGCCAAAAAGGAGCCAGAGCATGGCTCATGGGGAAGAAGACCTGCTCAGCAAGTGCAAGGCCCCGGCCAAGTTCAGTCCCCAGTGTGTCATAAACATATAGATAAATAAATAATACATTCATACTTACATATACACGCATGCAGAATGGTTGACAAGCACAATTCCTTAGACATTGTGTTTAACTTTCTTCTCAGAAAACAGGCTGAGACTCCCCTTAGTACTGACTTCAATTGGAGCTCCACACTGGTCTAGAGACAATAAACTAATTTTTATTGAGTGCTTGTTGAATAGATACCCAGTATAGAGGTCAAGTGGTCAAGTGTGTGTGTGTGTGTGTGTGTGTGTGTGTGTGTGTGTGTGTGTGTGTTATAATTTGTAGAGAAGGGATACAAAGCAGAAACAGGAAAATCGTGGATCAGCTCTCTTGGCCCATCTACTTACTTGACTGGAAACATAAATCATGACCAGTGTGCTGAACTTCCTCTCCTAAGACCCTGGGAGCAGTGCCACAAGAGACTCGGGTACCTTACACTGGATACTGTGGTTTATGCCTGTAATCCCAGTTATTCAGGAGGCAGAAATAGGAGGATTATGGTTCCAGTGCTGTTAGTGAGAAACACCATTTGAAATGAATGTATGCACAAAAAGACTGGGGACTTGGCTCATCATGGTGGAATAGGGCCCTGAGTTCGGTCCTCAGTACTATGATGGGGGGGGGCAAGGGGGGAGAGTGAGGGAGGGAGGATGAGGAAGGGGGACAAAGAGACATATAGAGAGACAGAGACAGAGAGAGACACTCAGGAGCTTACTCCTCAGGCAGGGGCAGGTGAGGCCCTACTTATCAGAGTCCATAATGCCCAATCCAATAAAGCTGCTCAAGGTCAGGTCTGCGTATTGTGGAAGCCTCTGTTACCATTTGTAGCTTTGAGTCTGAAGCCTTGGATAGGCAGAGTATAATTATCCAGCATTATTGGAAATGATTTTTTTTTCCACAGTAGGGATTGAACTTTTGAACTCAGGACCCACACCTGCCCAGGAGCACTTTTGTCATGTCTGTTGGCAGAACTTGCAATTACGCATTTCCCAGACTGAATAGGATTGCCAAAGTCCAACCTTTCCAAGTGTTGACGCCCCTCCCTTTTGAGTTGTGACTCATCTGCTCAGGAACAATTACCATGTGAGCACTGACTTTGCTGTGCACACAGCTGAGCAGTGCACAGTCAGAATAGGACACTTGCTTCCGCTCTCTGGGAGTGGGTAGTGCAGGACAGGGGCGGGCAATGGCCTGTCCTGTGCATAAAGTTTTATTGGAACACAGCCATGCGGGTCTGTTTACATAATGCCAGTGGCAACTGAGCTGTGTAGTTGCGAAAGGGGTTGTAAGAACTGCAAAGTCTTAAATATTTACTATCTGGTCCTTTACAGAAAGTTTTTGCCAACTCCTGTTAAAGGATCAAAATGCCTTATCATTTATTTATTTAAATTATTATTGTTTTTGGAGACAGAATCTCTTTATATAGCCCAGGCTGACATCAGAATCACAATACACCTGCCTCAGTTTCTCCAGCACTATGCCCAGCCCCCCCATGTCTATTTTTCCACATTTATTTATTTATTTACAGTGTAAGCACTCTTTTATTGTTATTGTAAAAGATAATGTACAGAGAGGGGTTATAGTTACATAAGTCAGGTAATGAGTACATTTCTTTTTGAATAAGTCACCTCTTACCTCATTTTCTCCCAGTTTTACCCTCCCCCCCACTTAGTTGTATAGTTCATTTTCAACATAGTGCCTAGTAAGTATTACTGCTACGTTTGTTCACCATTTGTCTTACCATTTCTGTGCTCCCCCAAAGAGATAAACTCACATACAAGACAAAAGGTACAGAAGTTAAAACAGTGACAAAGGAGGGTGGAAAAAGCAAACTAACAAAAACCCTCTTGTTTCCATTTCTTGGAGTTCATTTTGATAAACATCATTATGATTGTATGCACATAGCTACTGGGCCTTTGTGATCCTCTCCTAAGAATATCCGCCTTTGATCTCACTGCCTGCACTGGTTTTAAATTCAGAGCTTTAAGCTTGCTTAGCTTGCATGCTACCGAGTAAAGCCTCAAATCCTGCTTTTTATAAGGAAATAACATTCAGATTTCTCTGCACAAGCTATCTTTCAACTGAGATCCTCAGACCTTAGCCTCCTGATTATAGATATGAGTGACTGGTGCCCTGCACATTACTTTCCTAATTATAAAACTAAAGTAATCCTCAACATTTACCAACTGTTTACTACCTGCTAGGCAGTATTCCAAGCAAGGTACACGTTTCACTAGTATCTCATTTAACTTTCTTATTGTTTTTTTTTTCCGGAATAATTATTTATTGTCAAAGTGATGTACAGAGGGGTTACAGTTTCATGCATAAGGCACTGGGTACATTTCGTGTTTAATTTGTTACCTCCTCCTTCATTTCCTCCCTCCCCCTCCCCCTTTCCCTTCCCCCCCCCCCCCCCGCCATGAGTTGTTCAGTTGGTTTACACCAAATGATTTTGAAAGTATTGCTTTTGGAGTCATTTGTCTTTTTAAGCTTTGCCTTTCGATTTTGATATTCCCTTTCCCTTCCCTAGTTCTAATACAGTATCCAGGGCACTCAGATGAGATACAATGATAGCGTGGGGAGAACCACAGGAAGGGGATACAAGAGAATCAACAACAACTAAAAAAAGCTACAGCTTCACATGGCATGTTGAAAATAATTACAACAGTGATATAACACTCGTTCATTTCACTTAGCATGTGTTCATAAGGGCATAGCTATTGGGCTCTTGTGATCTTCTGCTGTGACTAGCCTAAACCTGTACTAATTATTCTCTATGAGGGAAACCATAGAGTCCATGTTTCTTTGGGTCTGGCTCACTTTACTTAGTATAATTTTTTCCAAGGCCTTCCATTTCCTTATGAATGGGGCAATGTCATTCTTTCTGATAGAGGCATAAAATTCCATTGTGCATATGTACCACATTTTCTTGATCCACTCATCTACTGAGGGGCATCTGGGTTGGTTCCATATTTTAGCTATGACAAATTGTGCTGCAATCAACATTGTTGTGCTGGTGGCTTTAGTGTGTTCTTGTTTGTAGTCTTTGGGTGGATGCCCAAAAGTGGGGCTGCTGGGTCGTAGGGGAGCTCTATGTTTAGCCTTCTGAGGAATCTCCATACAGCTTTCCAGGGTGGCTGAACCAGTTTACCTTCCCACCAACAATGTAGTAGGGTTCCCTTTTGGCCACATCCCCTCCAGCATTTGTTATTGTTATTAACTTTCTTATTGTGTATGTTAGGTTCTAGGATTGAACTCAAGGCACTTTCAACATGCTCTACCATTGAGCTTTACCCCCAACCCCATTGACTTAGTTTTTCACTGAGAATTCATTAAGCAACTGGGCCAAAGTGCTCAGCTGGAGGTTTGGCCAGAGCTCCTGGAATTCTCACTTCTCCACTACTCTGAATTGGAAGAGGTGGAGGGTATGCTCTCTGCCCAAGCTGATGCAAGAAGAGAAGAAAGTCCACCTACAAAGTGGCCAGGATAGCTGGGTCTATTTTTACACCCAAGGAAAATTCTAGAGCAAGAATCTGCACTCAGATGATTTGCTGAGGGAGGGAGGTCCCTGGCTGCATCGCCTTACCTCTTTTGAGGCTTCCTTGTAACTTAAGTGCTTCTCCAATGGAGATGTTTCTAATGTCTCCCAGGATAAAACAGTCAGTAGATAGGAGGTGCCAAAAGCAAAAAGAAGCAGTAGCCCATTTTATCAGAAAGGGGAAATAATAGGGAAATACCAAGTAACTGGTCATACCTCTACCACGCTCCTGGAGGCTTTCAAGAGCTTTCCACATAGGTATATTCTTTTGGTTCCCTCTCACTTCTTCCATCTATTATGATCCAATCCCCAACCAAGTCTCTCTTGGGGCTCTTGACACCAGGAGCACAACATTATGTCCTACCTTGTAACTTTCCCATGTCACTGGGGATGGGTAGTGTGCTGCGATGCAGAAACATCCAGAGAAAACCATATGATACTTAAATACTTTCCTCACTGACCATGAAGGCATGCCTCCAACTCACCTACACTTGGTAAAAAGGTTTTTTCTTTTTTACAATTATCTTTAAGTAGTTATACAAAGGAATTGACACTCAACAACGTTTATGAATAGAATGCATCTTGATCAGTGTCACCCTTTCAACATTGTCACCCATCCCTCCCAACCAATCCCTTCCCTCACCTTTCTTAATTTTGTAGGGCATGCACTGAACTTTTCTTTTCTTTTCTTTTCTTGCCAGTCCTGGGCCTTGGACTCAGGGCCTGAGCACTGTCCCTGGCTTCTTTTTGCTCAAGGCAAGCACTCTGCCACTTGAGCCACAGCGCCCCTTCTGGCCGTTTTCTGTATATATGGTGCTGGGGAATTGAACCCAAAGCTTCATGTATACAAGGCAAGCACTCTTGCCACTAGGCCATATCCCCAGCCCGCACTGAACTTTTGACTGCATTCTCTCACCCACACCTTCTTAGGGACATTTGACCACAGTCTGCAAAGATTTGCTCATGTACTGGCAATCTGTACAGGATCATGGTGCTTAGTCACAGGAACTTGTAGAGAGAAAAGCTGGTGCAGAGGAAGGATCCCGTCAATTCATCCCTGCCCCCTGCCCCCTGCCCACAACTGGGGCAACCAGAAAGTGCTATGTGGGGCTGCTTGAGATGGGAACTCAAAACTGAGTTTAAGTTCATTTTCTCTAGGGGTTAAAGAATGAAAGGGTAGGAAAGCAGACAGAATAGATCTGTGGAGACAGGAAGTGTCCGCAATCTCACAGAAATTCATACATATATATGAATATGAATATATATGTATATATATATATATATATATATATGTTCCTTTGCCTCCTCCCTATTAGGGCGTGCACCTAGTCTGATAAGTCAATGTGTAGAGGGGCGCTGTGGGATGTCTCCTGATGGGTTCAGACCATGTGATTGGATTTCCCCATCTCAGGCATAAGTACCAAAGTGGTTCTTGTTAGGATGGAGACTGGGGAGGAACATATACTTGGCCATGGCTGAGAATGGTGCATGTGTGTTTGGGCCCAGCACCCACTGGGCCTAATGAGTACTTCATGCTGCCTCATTCCCTCTGCTATATTGGAACTGGTCCCTGTTGCCATCTTCTATGCCTACCTATCTAGCAGAGGAGGCTTAATTTTATCTCAGAACCGCACCCAGGCTTCCTCCTGGGCCTTTTGATTGTGTCTGGACTAAGCCCTCCTGATATCCAAAGATCCTGTACTGTAGATCCCCACAGTGAGACCCTCTATGGTTACTGCTCTTTGCTTGAGTTTTGGTTATGGCTTCCAAGGATTTAGCAGTCCCCCAAGCAAATGTATCCAGCCTGTGAGTCAGCACCCGGAAGGGGACAAGCTCACGGTGCCTGTTTCCCTCCATCCAATCTGTCCGCAGTTCCCCAGGCTCTGTAAAATCTTTGGGCGACCTGTCTGTTTCATATGTAAGCCTACCAGCATGGTGTTTCTGGAACATTTAAATAATCTCTCTCTATAGAATTAGCTAGACAGCCAGCACTGGAGAAGTTGGGGATAATTATGTCTTCCATAAAGCAACGTTCTGCTCTAAGAAGGGAATATGCCAGGTATATTTTTTCTTTTTCTTTGTATCTTGGCCATTCATTCCAAACCAACCTTTTGTTCAGGCTTCTCTTTCATGAGATAACTTTATTCTCTGAGCTTGCTAGTAACTTTCACATGAAAAATATGCATTTAGTTTTATCTAGGGCATACATCAGGGCTCACTTATAATCAGCCACTTGGCAAAAAAAAAAAGTTTGAAATAATACAACGATCTTGTTATCTACTGTTCTTTTCTTTCTTTCTTTTTTTTTTTTTTAGTTAAAAATAACCAAACTAAGCTCATGCCTGTAATCCTAGCTACGAAGAAGGCTGAGACCTAAGGATCACAATTTGAAGCCAGCCCTGGCAGGAAAGTCCCTGAGACTTCTATTTCCAATTAACTACCAAAGAGCTGAAAGTGGAGCTGTGGCTCAAGTGAGAGTAGTACAGAAATACTAGCCTTGAGCACAAAAGCTCAGGGACAGAGCCCAGGGCCTGGGTTCAAGTCCCAGGAGCAGCATGCACATGTGTGTGCATGCACACACACACATGCACACACAATAGTAATAATAAACAGGCAGAAAAGAATAAAGCTTTCTTATTTAAAGTTTTTGTGTTTGTTTTGCTGTTTTCCTTTTTGGTACTGAGGATTAACCTGAACTCAGGGCATAGTACATGTTAGGAAAGCTCTTTGGCACTTTTTTTGTTGTTTAAGATTTCAAGTTTAAACTATGTCAAATTGATTCAAAGTTAAAATATTTTTTTGAAGTTATTTAAATAAATCTCAAATAGCTCAGGCTAATGTTGAGCCTCATTTCTAATACCAGCTACCTTGTCATTCTTTGAGAAATTAAAGCATCAGGGAATAAGAAGGTAAGAAAGAAGATAACATTCTCTCTTATTAGAATTAATAGAAGCTAAATTGAACCCATGCTCTTTGTGTAGTGTCTTTAATTTATTAGGCATTTTATATCAATCCTGGAACAGAAAAAGGTGCTATGTAGAAGTATTTATGCCATGCATGATTACATTTCCTGGTGCAACAACTTTCATACAGTACTGGTGCCTTGCACAACTCTATGAAAGACACTGCTATACTATGTATATGGATGTGGATCTGATCTGACATGTGTGTGTGTGTGTGTGTGTGTGTGTGTGTGTGTGTGTGTGTGTGTGTGTGTGTTTGGCCAGTCCTGGGGCTTGGACTTAGGGCCTGAGCACTGTCCCTGGCTTCTTTTTGCTCAAGGCTAGCACTCTGCCACTTGAGCCACAGCGCCACTTCTGGCCATTTTCTGTATATGTGGTGCTGGGGAATTGAACCCAGGGACTCATGTATATGAGGCAAGCACTCTTGTCACTAGGCCATATCCCCAGCCCCTGACATTTCTTATCTGGCTCTTAACCCTGGTTTGAGGCTACACTCCCTAGTGAGGACTTATACACAGACCTGCCTGGCAATTAGATCTGGCAATGTTGGATTCCCAGGAGTCATCCTCTCAGTGTGGAGCCCTGCTAAATTTGCCCCATGCTGAAGACAGAAACATGAACATCAGCTCAACTGGCAATGTCCACTGACTTCTCTGAGAAATCCTGGATCCCAGTTTCCTACTTCATGGGTCACCAAGGAACTTAGTACTACTGTGAAGTGGTTTTTTGTTTTGTTTTGTTTTTGCCAGTCCTGGGGCTTGAACTCAGGGCTTGAGCACTGTCCCTGGCTTCTTTTTGATCAAGGCTAGCACTCTGCCACTTGAGTCACAGTGCCATTTCTGGCTGTTTTCTATATATGTGGTGCTGGGGAATTGAACCCAGGGCTTCATGTATATGAGTCAAGCACTCTTGTCACTAGGCCATATTCCCAGCCCCGAGGCTTTTTTGTTTGTTTGTTTGTTTTTTGTTTTCTTTCTTGTTTCTTTGTTTGTATGTGGATACTGGGGCTTGTACTCAGAGCCTCATACTGTCACTAGGTTTTTCTGCTCATAGTTGGTACGCTAACCATAGTCGGTAGCTATGTCTCTGCTTTTGGCTTTTTGCTGGTTTGGAAACACAAGCTATCATCTCAGCTACTTTAGATACCTAGGTAGGATTCAAGATCAGACAGGGAAAAGTTAAAGCAAAAGGGCTGGAGAGGGGGTGGTTCAAATAGTAATGGTAGAGCACTTGTAGGAAGAGAGAGGCCCTGACTTTATACTGTAATATTCTGAAGTAAAGAAGGAAAAGAGAGGAAGGAGAAAGAGGAAGAGGAGGAGGAGGAAGAAGAGGAAGAAGAAGAAGAGGAAGAGGATAAGTAGACCAAATAATCTTCTAGTCCTTTGCATCGAGGTTAAGAAGAGGATCCCATCCCCATTTGACAATGAAAAGAGCAAGTCCAGGCAGAGCAAGCTCATATAAATGGGGAGAAGTCTGGGGTGGAGTTGATGGCTGTAAATTAGGATCACTTGAGGACCAATCTTCAAGGCCCTAAGAGCAGAGTCTCCTGGGTGGGTGTATTTTCAGCCTAGCACATAAGAGTGTCACCAGGAAGAACTGTGCCTCCCTAGAGTGTGTCATGGGGCAGGCCTGGGCAGGGGGAGAGGCTTTCCATGCTTGAGTTAACTTGTATTTTCCCCATACTGTGCCTTTAGGGAGCACAGTGTGGGAACCACCTGTGGTGACAAACACCTTTAGAGAGGGGTGGATTAGTCAAGGAGAGACCCTGGCCCACTTCAAAGGATTCCAGTCAGTCCCTAGTCTATGGCCCAGAAGGTCTGGCCATAGTCTACCATGAATTGAGAAAGGAAGAAGGCTGGGCTGGCAAGATTCTATCTTCCTTGGAGTCTTCTTTCTGGAATTTTGGTTCCAGCACTGTTCTCCATTTTACCCTCCTTCACCTGGGGTCTGCATGCTTCTAAATCTCTGGATCTCTGGATATTCAAGGCTGTATCCCTTACCTCTAGAGCCTTTCTCCAGGCTTTGTGATATCAGGATCAGCCCTAGCCAGTACCCATCTTCCTTCAGGTCCCATGGCCTGGTGCCCAAGGTGCAAGATGTGTCTGTCTCTCTGCCTGGTCCCATTGTTTCTTCTTGCCCTGCGCTATCTGTGAGTATGATTACTGGCCAGGCTGAGAGGCCTTTGTTCTTCCTGTCTACTTCCCAGTGGGGAATAGACTAGAAACTTGTTTCTCCTTCAAAAACTACATTCCCAGTGGCTCACCAGCTAGATTTCTGATTTTCCCACGAGAGATACCTTTTTTCCAGTCCTTTTGCAAGAGATAGATGATTAATATATTCATTCATTCTCCATTAACTGTGTACCGGTCTGTAACTAGCACTATGCTGGGCTTAAAGCTAAGGAGGTAGTAAGTATAACCCATTCTCTCCACTCAGGAATGAAGGAGACAGGCTTACAATGCAAATCCCAGGTCCACATGACAGATGCACAAATGTGATGATGTGTCAGTGTGGTGAAGTGTGATGAATAACTGAGCTCCGGGCTGAGCTTGTCAGGCCTCCATGTCCCTAAGACATGAGGCTGCAGGTTTCCATTCACTATGGCTGGGAATTACAGCCTTAACTGATCTATGCAAGGATATGACTACAAGAGGGCAGTGAATGATCGTCACACAGCACTGTGGCGGGAAGAGCACTAGGAGTTCACTACCTATTAGAAGGGTTTCAAAAGAGGTGTAGGATTCACATGAGGAGGGGTCAAAAAATGGAGAGCCCCTCAAGGTAATGTGGCACATCCACAGAGCTGGGTAAGGAAGGAAAAGGGGAGAACTAGTCGACGAGGAAGCTTCTCCTCGGAGGGGTAAATTAGAAGTGGTGGGCAAAGAGCTGGTCCCTTACCATGTGACTCCATTCTGTTAGGCTTTTGAGGATGTTGACTGCATAGGTGTATTTATCCATTTGAAACCAATGATACAGACCCAACTTCTCCTCGAGGCACTGGGACAATAGTTAATTATTGTCAGGATGTGGTTAAATACCTGGTTACTGAGCAGTTATTATTATTAACATTTTTTAACAGTTACCTTTCCCTTTCCATGTGCTGAGAGGTTGGAGACTAGAAAGGGACTCTGGCCACACAGCTGGATTGCCCTTATGCCAACACTTGGTGCTTTGACCCAAAGCATGACTCCAGCCCCTGAAGGAACTTCCCCATCCAGTAGCTTCTACCAGACTCACAGCACAACAGCCACCCAGGCACATGCCACCATCCTAGATTTCTGAGGCTTTGAGAGCAGAAAAAGAGCCTGGCAAGGCAATCAGGGCAAAAGCGACCCCCCCCCCCCAAAGGGCCTGCATCCTTTGAAGAGGCCTTTAACAGTCCCAGGGACAGGCCCCTCAGACATCATGTCACCATGGCCTTGAGTTCTTGTACATCATAGCCCATTGCCCCTGGAAGACTTACATGTGAACAGTGGGCTGACTGGCCTCCAGAGGCATGCATTGGAATGAGCAGCCAGTCAAAAGGAATAGGTGATGCCTGGAGAGTTCATGTAGTCTTCGTGGAACCTCTGTTTGGGTCTGGAGACTGAAAGGGCTCACAGGCTGTCCATTGATCTTGACAGTCATGTAGCTATTTCTCTCCTAGAGGCACTTTATTAACTTGCACACAAGGCACCCAAGGTGATGTACTCTTCTTTGGGCTTCCTTCTGCCTAGTAGAGCTCTGCTCATCTTTTTCAATAAAATTTTGCTGTTGGCTTCTCACTCTATCTATGGACTCATTCTTTGAGCCCATAGAGACAAAGGATCCAATCCCGGTGTTGCAGTCTTCCCATGTCAGCCTCAGCCTAGCCCCACAGGACCCAGAACTCCAGTGCTGTCATCCTAGTTGTAAAAGGCCCAGGGTCAGCCACTGCCAGGGCTTGCCAAGGAGCTAGAATCATTGGAGGAACATCTCCTCCCTTACCCTCAGTTTCTATCTGGGTAAAGCAGAAGTCTGTCTAGTTAGACTCCATCCAGCTAGACTGGGACATATTGGGGAACTCATAGCTAAATGGGCTCTTAGGAGATGAGGCTATTTGGAGGAATTAGGTCACTGAAGACTATGTTGTCTTGAGATGTTCCCCCTGGCTCTCATTCTCTACTTCCTGGCCGCCATGAGGTGAGCAACTTGCCTGTGCCATGTAATTCTCACCAGGGTATTCTGTCATTCCTACCCACCCCCACCCAAGCCTGATAACCCTGGCTGGAAACCTCTGAAACTATGAGCCAAAATGAATTCTTCCTCTACAACTTCTTTCTCTCAGGTACTTTGGAGTAGTAATGAAACTGATTAACACTCATCCTAATCCTGAGAGTGGTTATTGCCCATTTTTGAAGCTTATCTGGGTTGAGAAAATAGGGATGTAGCCAGGAACCTCCAGAGTAGATGACCTTCAGGGGGTCACTAGCACACCAAGAGAGAGCCCTAACATTTAAGGATGCTGTGACCAGTTAGTGGGGATGTCAGAAACACAGGAAACCCAGCCCTTTAAAGATTACCCTGGGAAGAAATGTCATGTCGTGAGCATGAAGGGAAGAACTGGGGCCGTGAGACACTCCAAAGAGGTGCACTGTAAGATCTCTAGGCATCAACACTCACCGGGCAGTTAATGACATTTGGTAAGTGACTGAATAAAAGACAACTGCACAAAGGAAGAAAACAAAGTGAAATTTCAGAATCTTAAATTCTGAATTTAAGGGTGAGAATGGCTCGTGAAGCAATGCTCTCATTTCTCTAGCACTTCCAACAATTTGCTGACCCTTCCTGGGGCACACAATATGCCAGGCTATACAATGTATGTGATTCAGCAGGACTTTTTTTTTTTTTTCCTATAAGCAGAATCCTCTTTAAATCATACCCAGGGGAGCTAATATTTAAATAGCAAGTCTTTATAAGGACTGAATATTCTTGAGTATTTTCTCTAAAAGAGTGGGGTCAGTCTTTCAGCAAAATTTTCTCATGGACAAAAATCTCTCTTATGTATGTCTCAGGTTTCTTTTGCATCTGAAGAGGAGTTACATTGTTGTGAGCTTCTTCATTGTTCAGAGCCCCTGCTGTGCTATCTTCACTGGGTTTTATCCCTTCTCTCCAACTTCTCCTCACAAGAGGAGAAATCTCTGGATCTCTATAAACCTTACAAGTAAACAAACAAACAAGAGTTCTTCTTCTCTACCCCATTGTCCTCAGCATGCAGCTCCTGGACAAGTGGCAAGAACATGGGTTAAGGGTGTTAAGGGAAAGACTTAAAATTTTTATCCAAGGAAATATTGCTGATAGTCTTATGGAGGATCACTAGTGGAAGCATTTTTGGCTTAGGAGATTTTCTATATTTGTAAAACTTCACCTAACAGCTCCTTACACGGGACATGAGTTTTATTAGTCAGTTTTCTATTCTTGCTGCTATAATAACTATTGGAGACTGTCAGCTTACAAAATGAAAAGGATTCCTCTGGCTCATAGTTTTGGCAGTTCCCGTTCATACTTGCTTGGCCCCATCATGTTAGGCCAGTGTGGAAAAGACACATGTAGGGACTCAAAACCATTTGTCTCAAAGCAAAAAAGAGTGGAGAAGTTGGCTGGGACCCACAGTCCCCTTCAAAGATTTGCTTTCAGTGACGCAAAGGACTTACACTAGATTACATTTCCTAAACACTCCCTTGTTTCTCAATGGCACCATCCAGGGTCAAGCTTGGAGTGTTAATTTAAGACCCAAACTATAGCATGAGTTGAGCAAATTCTAAGGCCAAATGTATTATACTTAGTATAAACTCTACCAGGAAAGTGGCTCACGGAAGAGCAACAATAGTCTCCAGTTTTGGAAAAATAATTTAGTTAGTAAGAAATGGCACATCCAGGATAGAAAAAAGAATATTGGAAAAGCAAAATTAATAGTAGCTTAAAATATGTCTAGCATAGAAGTTGCCTAAGCGAAACAGAATGTGAACTGCAAGTAATTTCAAGTTTTCTAGTAGTGTTGGAAGTAGAAACATGAAATTTATTTTAAGAAAATATTTTAGTTAGCTCAGTATTTTCAAAATATTATTTCAATATCCAGTCAAATACTATCTATAATCTATCTATTCATCTATATATCTATGCTAGCACTAGGGTTTGAACTCAGGGCCTGGGCACTGTCCTTGAGCTTTTTTCATCAAAAGACTGGTACTCTACCAATTGAGTCACATGTCTACTGCTGTGTTTCTGCTGGTTAATTAGAGATAAAAGTCTCATGGACTTTCCTGTCCAGGCTGGCTCTGAACAGAAATCCTCAGATCTCAGTCTCCTGAGTAGAATTATGGGCATGAGACACTAGTGCTGGGCAAATACAATTTTTCTAAGTTGCATTAATTTGAAGTTACCTTTAGAAGCTCATGCTGTAGTTTCCACTTGTTGTGCATTTGCATTTGGAGAAGTCGCATGTCCAGGCTCAATGGTCAAGGGGAGCTGGAAGCTAGCTATTGGGACTGGGCAATGAAATTGAGCCCTGAAAGGTGGGATGTTCTGAGCTGTCTGGAAGTAGCTCATCTCCAGACAGAGATTGGGCCCATGAGGCAGAAACAAGAAGCAATTGAAGTTGTGCCAGTAAAGGTGACAGATAAAATAACAAAGGCTCGAACCTCCCCCGTTTAGAGGCTTCCTGATGTGGAAGTGTGGACACAAGTGTTGCTACCTTATTCAAAGCTCCTCAGGGGATTCCAGTGTTCTGCCAGGCTGAGAACCATCAGCTAGGCAAAGAATGTTCTCATAGTGAGTATGCTTACACATGCAAATGAAACCCTTAGTAAGAGTCTATTGCCTGTTCTGTCCAATTATAAGAACTGGAAGGAAGGCAAAGTCTCTCCTTGCCCTGACAGAAGGCCAGCATTGGCTGCTACCTCTTTTGCCTGACTGCTGATGGTAGTTGCTTGGTTGTTTCTTCCTCAGAGCTTCCCATGGCTCCCTTCCTTTTATAAAGTAGACAAGATCTGGAAACTCGTTTCTATCTGGACTGAACTTGGGAGGAGGCTCAGATGATGCACAAGTCCCATCCTGATACCACTAAATTGTGAAGTGCCACTGGGGGGACTGGGACGGGGAGCCCCGACGCTGATTGCTACTCAATAGGGAATGTCTTAATTCCTGTTTGCCATCCTCCTTTTTATTTTCCTGAGGCAGAGAAGGGTTGAGACCTGTGGATAGAATTTTACAGCCTATATTTGCAGAGTTATTGCATCTTCACATGTTCTTACTAACACAATGGGTCATTTCTGTCAGCAAGTTAAATATTTAGAAATCCCAAGACATTTTCTACTGAAAAATCAGAGCAGCTGAAACTCCCTCCATACCTTCATGCAGGACAGAGAGGTCATCTCTTTGCCGGCTCTTATTTTTAAAAGCAGGTCACTCATGCTCCAGAACTGTGCCTTTGGTTTCTGGAGAATTTTCTTCCCCCTGCTTTCTTTGCTCTTGCTTTGCAGTTCTGCTGAAAGAAAAGAAAAGAGACAGAGACTAGCCACTTAAGTCCTAGCAGGAGCAAGCTGAAGTTTTGTTCTTTACTCCTAAAGGCTTTTAAATGGATTTGTATGGGACTAAGTTTTTTGCAGAAAGGTGCAGGGATAGCTTATTATTCCATGATTCTAATAGAGCTATTAAGTAAGATTCTTGGGAATCATTTCTAAACTCGTAAAAAAAAAAATCAGAAGTGCAACCCCTCAGTAATTACTGTTTGGGCCTCGTTCTTTTCTGAGGATCCCAGAGGAGGTTTACTGCTGATGAATGCCTCAACTCCAGCACAGAACAAATCGGTCTCATAAGCAGCAAGTGACAGAGTGGCAGCCTTTCTTTCTTCATTAGGAAACTAAAAATAACCCAGATCATTGCAGGCTGATTTTGCTTTCAGCCTTCTGCCTCTTCCATTCGTCTGCTTCATTCAGGGTTTCTGCATGTCTCTGATACCGTGATACTATCTCAGACTAAAAGTGCCTTGAAGAAATGTGCTTACATCCCACCCCTTCCGTGTCTCCAGATCCCCACAACTGTCCCACACTGTTGCCTAGGGGGAGACTCACAGGAATCTTCCGGCATCCTTGCTTTCCCCATCTGTTGCCTTTATTTTGGGGTGGCGGGGGGGAAATAAACACCATCCACATTGCTAGCAAGAATCTACAATAATTAAGCATTTTTTTAACCCAAGGAAAATGTTCACTACAGGCATACTTTTCGATGGAAGGCTTGTGAAATGTTGAGTACAACTAACCCTTTCCAGCTGTGTTGGAATTTTACTAAATTCTCCACTCTTCATTGAGATATGGGTAGGTATTTCTTCTTTTCAGTAGCTGACTAGGTCTGTGGGCCAGTTTCCTTTCCAACTATAAAAGTAACAACAGAAACCCATTGGGAGGAGGGGCTCCTATATGAGTGTGCATCCAGAGAAATCTAATTGCTTTGTCCCTTCTGTGCCCTTCTCCAGCTTGCCTCCTATGAATGTGTGTGTGTGTGTGTGTGTGTGTGTGTGTGTGTGTGCCAGTAACAGAGCTTGAATTTAAAGCATCACACTCTCACCTTCTTGATCAAGGCTGTCACTCTACCACTGTGAGGCTATCTTGGAACCTCAGTCCTTAAATCTCAGCCTCTTGAGTAGCTAAGATTAGAGGCATAAATCACCAGCACCTGGCTCTGAAATTAGTTTCGTGTTCTCTTTGGAGAGGCACCATGATTGTAGCAAGGTGAGTTCCTCATGTAGTTTATAGCAGCCTGACATCATTATCCTTTCCACCTTCAGCATCCAGGGGAGTGAAGAAATAGAATATAAAAGAAGGAAAAGCTGGAGGAAGAACAAAAGAAATCAACCTGCTGTTTAACACCATCCATTTACCCAACGTACTCTCATGAAACTCACATTCGAACCCATAATAGAAATCATTTATAATTAAAATATAGAAAATAAACCTCAACCTTACATTCAGCCGCCTTGTATATACACTGGCAGATATAATAGTATGAGTTTAATGGCTTTAATAGGTCTGAAAATCCTAAGGATGAGAGCTAATGTTGCTATGGAAACTTTTGCATGTCTTGACTGCAGAACTCTTAGTTTAAATTTGCAAACTTAGTATCACATTAGCTTTTTTTTTCCACATTGGATTTCTGGTTGGTCTTTTCAGAAGATAAAAGAAGAAAAACAACATGTCATACTAGTTCTTCTTGTAATATTCATAGCTAGAGGAGATGGTAGTTTGTGATCACTTGGCATATATATTTATGTATGTTATTTCTCTCTTTTTTTCTGAATAAGGGAACTTCCATGGAGGAGCTTACATAAGGGCTATGCAGGGTGACAATTTTGTAGCCAAGCTTGATTAATTCAGTTCCAAAAATTACAAAATTTGAAAGCTTTTTTTTTCCCCTCAGGGAATCAGATGCCCAAAGAATGAATCGACAGCTAGAAAGATCATGGATTCAAAACTCCTTCTCCATCTCCCCTCCTTTGCTCTCACCCTATCTCAGTCAGGAGCTCATTGACAGAGGGTACAGCAAACTAGAAGATCTCAATTCTTTTTGCCTAATTTTTCCAATCTACTCACTCATCTATTTGTTCAGCAAGGCTTAATCTTCTTTCCGACCATATACTCAGCTGTTAGAATAAGACCCAACACAATAATACTTGTTGGATGCAGGGATGGGGTGGGGGGGGGGGAGAGATGAGATACAGAATTTTACAGGGCTGTTATCTAAGAACTTTTTTGAAAATTGAAAATGAAATTCATTGCAGGGTTCAATCAAGGACCATGCCAGCATATTGCACTACCGCTGAAGCTTTAGGTGCTTCCGATGAAATCTACTTTTGTCTGAAGAAGTGAGCATGGTCTTGAGTAATTTCTAATGTATGATCATCTGTCTTTTACTGTGATTTTGAACCATGCCAGGCTCAGCCAATGGTTTAGTCATATAATGACTCAACTAAGGTATATTCCTTGAGGTGCAGGTTAACTAATGTGAGACACCATTATCTTTACAAGGTGTGTCCAGGAAGGTGGAAAGAGACAGTAGTGTGTCATAGGAAAAAATAGTAATGAATTCCTATCATTTACTAATCTTTCAGGGCATCCATAGCTTGTAGTTGGCTCCCTCATTACAGTGCCCTCAAATGGTCTTCTGCATACACAGAAGGAGTAAGACTATTCTCTTTTCTCCTCTTACCATTGGGCCCCTAGCCCTACAACATTAAGGCCCTACTATCCTTTACAACCTCATTTACCCTTCATTTCTTCCTGAAGATGCCACAAGAAGGCCCTTCCTTGATGCTTGGCAGATGTGGACCCTGTGCCCTTGAGCTTCCCAACCTCTAGAACTGTGAGCCAAATAAGCTTCTTTATAAATTACCCAGCTTTGGGTAATTTGTGACAGACACAGAAAATGGACAAAAGCATCGGGGTAATAGTATCAGGGGGGTTTCCAGAAAGGGGAAGCAAAATAGCATTATGCACACAAAACTTCCCATGAAGACATGGAAAGCAGAAGATTTATTGCAGGGACATGATTTCCTACATCTCTGACACAGCCTTCCTTCCTTCCTTTCCTTGATTTCTTCTTTATGTATGGTTCCTCTATTTTCTCTCTTCTTTTTTTCTTCTTGTCTCCTTCCACTTTCAGTGGTATAGTGAGATCCAGTGGTTCCTGGTCCTTGTCATGGGGCTCTTTGTCCACTTCTGATTTTGACCATTTGAAAGGTTGACTTATATATAGTAGGGGACAGAAAGTAGCAGGCGGAGCATAGATTGGGGAGGGGTGATAAGAAAAAGTAAGCATCAGGTCAGTGTAGGATGAAAGATGCCATTTTACCACAACATATCAGGAAAGTGACAGCCTTGTTGTACTCAGTCTCCACCCATACAGAGTAAGAATCACCTTGGGTCCCTATTTTCTCATATGTTAAGAAAACAAGAAAGCTGCAGTAGAAAATCCCCAGGTACCTTCAATTTGTAATGTCCAATACCCTTAGTACCTCTTTCTGTCTTGTCTTCTTGGGAAAGTGGCACTGACAAATGAAACTCTTTGTGTGCCTTGTAAGAAAATCATTACGTAAATTCAAAGTATTGCTCAAATTAATTCTAATGAGGTTCAGGGGGAAAAAAAAACAAGTAACAACCCAAACTCTTTAATAAAGTGTTCTAAAAAGAAAAAAAAATAAGAGAGAATTATCGCCCACTTCTGCACTTCCTGCTTTTGGCAGGGACTAGAAGTGGAAATCTGAAAACACTGTGAGACAGTCTGTTCTCATGGTATTTCTAGCTGAGAACAGGAAGGAGGGGAAATCTCATAGGAGTGAGAGAGCCTGTTTTGCAGTGATTAGCAGGCCAAAGAAGTTTCACTGGGCAATCAAGCTTGACAGCATCTCTGGAAGTTTCACCTATGTTTGGTCAGCTTAGCAGATTTTCCTAGAAGCAGCAAAACAATAACCCAGGAGGCAAGGGCACCCATCATCAGTATTGAGAAGCCACTTCCATGTGGCTAGAGTTGGGGACTGGAGACCTAGCTCAGAGCCACATGGCCCCTCCCATTTTGGACTGTATAACAAAGTTGGAAGGATAAGGGATCTATATATGAAAAAGAATTGTAATTCAAAACAACAGAACTTGGGTGCTAAACTAGCTGTGCCGACAATGCTGGGAAGGCGCCATCCGCAGGCTGTTCAGGACTCAGGAATTCACATTTGTTCTCTGTCTCACCTCTGTGCTTCCTCATTCATTGCTGGAATATTCTGCGCCTCCAGGCAAAGCTTGTTTCTTGACTCCCTTTCACTCCTGCCCATCTTCAGTCACAACAGACTTCCCCGTGTGTGTGATTCGGGTGAGTCACGCAGGCTGAGTCACATTCACAATCAGCATGGGATGATTAATGCATATTGATTGGCTGGGCGTGCTGGAACCAGAAAAGCCCAAAGTCTAGACTAGATTGCAGGGCCTCTAATCACTTGCCTGAGGGTTATGGGCACTATGGTGCAAGGCACTGACAGACATCCCAGGGAAAGCCCTCGGTCACCATGACTCTAATTAGATGGAATACATCTTCCTAAAGCATGTGGCTATGGGCATCTTAACAACAGAGGCAGAGGGGTTAGCTTTTCCTCATACACTCTCCTCCTTTCTACCCTGGGAATCTCCCTGGTGGGAATAATTCTCTTACTGATGCAGGGGAACTTGTCTGAGAAATAGTTTTTAACCTGAGTGCATATCATGAGGAAGATTGAACATGGGACTAATATTCAGTGCTTTATTGAAATGACCATCACTAAGTGTAACTAGTTACTAATGGCAGCCTGCACAATATGTTTATTCAGTGAATAGTGACATGCTCACTAAAAAAATATGTCTGTGAAGCCCTGTACAGCCCATTCCATTTATTTTGATGTGGTGGTGGTTTCTGAGAAAAAAAAAATCTCACTATGTAGTCCAGGTTAGCTTCAAATCCAGTCTTCCTGCCTCAGCTTCCTAAGTACCAGGATTATAAGTGTGCTTTACCCTGCTCATCTTACTAAGGTGTTTTAGCCTGGGTGGCTATTTAAAGCTAGAGGGATGTTCTCAGGGCTAGGCATTAATTTTAAGATCTGTGAGGGTTAATTTTTGTTTCTGAAGCTTTGATACAGCACAGGATTGCTTCATGGTTTTTCATTTCTTTTATATTGTGAGTATGAAAATGAGCAAGACCCAGACAGCCATCAAAGGAGCAGGCATGTGCCAGAAAGCACAGCAAACATATATTCAAACAGCAGAAAGTGGGGGAGGGAACTCTGAAAACTGGAAGCTCAGTGAGGAACTTGACAATTTTCAGTGTTTTGGACCTCAGAGCTGCTATCAACTCATTCATTGTATTTTTAGAATAACACACTTTAAAATTCTTTTACATGTTCATTGTAGGAAACCTAGAAAATAGACAAAGGCATAAAGAAGGAAGACAAGATCATCCTTAATGTCACCTAGAGAAAACCAGTTTTGGTCATATCACTGTATTCTTTCTAAAATATATTTCTAGGTATGCTGGAATATTAGAATCACACTACATAGCTAGTCTTATGCATCTCTGGGTTTAGCATCCAGGTTTCAATCAACCTCAGATTGAAATGTTGGGGGGAAAAATTGTCTGTAGTGAAAATGTACAGATTTTCCTTTTCTTGTAATTATTCTCCAAACAGTACAGTATAATAAGTGTTGATAGAGCACTTACATTTGTAATGGCTGTTTTAATTAATCTGGAGGTGAATTAAAGTATAGATGAAGATTTATATGCAAATGTGTTTTATCCAAAGAACTTGAGTTATCCATGATTCTGGTATCTGTGGGGGGTCTTGGAATTATCATCTCATGGATACCAAGAAATGACTAGATATTGTTTTACAACCCGTTCTTCTCATTTAACAGTATGCTGTGAAATATACTGTGCTTATTCCTTGCACGACTTACTGTCCTTCTCTGTCATGATTCTTAATGGCATTGTAATGGATTGCCCTGTGGCTACATCTTACTTTATTTACCCAGTCTCCTACAGGAGGACATTAAGCTTAGTTTCAAGCATTTTACTAATATGAGCAATGCTGTGATGAGCATATTCATATACAAATATTTGCGCATCTCCCTGCTTATTTTCCTTAGTATAAATTCCAAGAAATGACTCGACTAGATTATAGGTATGAGTATCCAAACCCAACGGCATGGCTGATACTGGAATTACAAAACAGGCAGGATGAGAAAGTCATCTGTGAATCCCAACAATGCTGGTGCTTTTGTTTTAGGACACCTTGACAATTTGTAAACATTGATCCTGGGGAGAAATATGATGGTTGCTCTGGGATTAGCAGCTGAAAGTTTTTCAATAGTTTGGCTGCCATTTTATTGCCACAAGCAAACTAAATGTGACAAAGTAATAGTGAGTGAGTGCTAAATGTGACTAGTACATTTACATGTCTCTAAATGCACACATAGACCCTTACTTATCTTGACTTTGTTTTCAATTCCTGACTGTATTGTTGTTGTATTATTGTGTTGCATTGGGGTTGATAGAGAATACAACTCAAGAGCAAAGAGTGAGTTTGAGAATAGAGAGGTCCCCTGTTTCCCCATCTATAGCTTACTTTCTATAGGTTCCATGCCTCCTGGTTTTCTGTGGTCTGAGAATAGGAAATGGAAAATTCCAGAAGAAGAGAATTCTTAAATGTTGAGGGGCATATTTTTCTGTGTAACACAATGAGATTGTGTCATGTTGCTTCATCCTGCCTGGGGTATGAGTGACCCTCTGCCCAATGTATCCACACTGTATATGCTACCTGACTGTTAATAGCTCAGTGGCCTTTAGATTGTTAAACGAACTCTCACAGGATCTCATTATTTTCCCTAATAACAGTCCTAAAGGGCCCCACCACACAGAGAAGTGATGCTTTCCATTCAAATCTGCTTCAAGTGAAAAGAGGAAAGTTCCCACTTTCATAAGGAAGGACAGTCTCATGTGTGATGATAGCCAGATGAGATATTGAGAAACACCACATTCACATTATAGTATTGCTATAGTTATCCCACTTTATTACTCTGTTATTGATTTCTTGCTGTGCCTATGTTATAATTACATTTTAAGTGTTTGTGTATGCAGAACAATTCATAGTATGTAGAGAGATGGGTTCAATCCATGTTTCAAGCATTCTTTGGGGGCTCGGAACTATTTCACCATGAGAAGGGGTCTACTATGCATCCACAATGCCAAACTGAGTTTTATCTGAGCTATATACCAAGGTGCATTAATTTTTAAAAGTGGATTGCAATTTCCAGTAGAGCATACCATGTTGGCAATCACTTAGCCTAAAAATGTCACTTGGCTGTCAACTAGAGGCATTAATATTTTCATAAAAATACTGGAAATTTTGCATCTGAACTGAAGAGTCAACTTATTTAAATGCTCCAGAGGTATACTTTCCAATTGTCAGTTTATGAGATCTGAAATTATATAGAAATATATAGAACATGTTTTCACTTTAAGAACCTGGAACTCTCCTTTTTGTTTACTGTTTGTTTATCCATTCACTAGATCCTTTCAACAGCTATTTCTTGAGTGCCTATTTTGGACCTAGAACATGACTCAGCTAATGGCCTCAAAAGTTCATAGTCTAGTACAGGAACAACTTTTATAATGTAGTATGATAATATTAGGACAAGGATCAAATGTACTAGTGGATCCCTTTTTCTCTTCTGTCCCTTTTCAGTCTTTCACCCCTCTCCTTCCTCCACCCCAACGTTTTATATATAGGAAAGGCTTAGGAATTGTGTGTGTTTAGAGGGACAGTATCAAGACTCTGGCTGAGGGATTCTTGGAGCTGCACATACTGGAACAGGTTCCCTTCCCTGGTATAGCTCTGCCCCTAACTTACGTAGAGCTTGTTTCAGAGTACCAATGGAAGCCACCCACCATCTGTTGCAACATATAAAAAGTTGTAAATTGAGTTAATATGCTGTTAACTAAAATACAGCTTCAGATGGACCAAACGGAAAAATATGTGTAAAGTGAGGGTTTAATGTGATTGAAAGTTGGATGACTATCAAGCCATTGGGTTTAATTTTTGTTTTCTATATGGGTGCTCTATGCCTGAGCTGGCAGACTGTAAGTAAGAGAAAACCATATAAACTCCTGGAAAAGCAGTGATGAGGGTCTCTGGAGATGGAACCAGTGATATTAAAAAGGGTATGGAAAGTTCTTAATTTAGGCAGCTATTTTTTTTAAACAATGAGGTTGTAATTTTCTTTTCTTTTTCTCTCTTTTACAAATTTCTAAAGCAATCATAATTCACATAAGTACTCTGAAAGAATTTTTTAAAGGCCAAGATTAGAAAATCATTATAGGATTACAAAATATCCCATTAAATTGCATTTCTACAAAAAATAGATTTGTTTAAATTTTTAGTCCTATGTGATTATATCACACATTGTTAAGGAACTGAACAAATGTTAGCACCAGCCACATTAAACATTTTTCTCTAAGAGGTCATGAATGAGCTGGGAGAATGCCCAATAAACAACATATGGAAAATAGGAAAGCTACATTTTAAAATCATAATCTATCATCCAAGAACTTATTATATGACCCTTCCAGACATACTAGATGACAGATAACCAAGTGGTTATTTTTCAGTGACCTCACACTTCAGAATCTGGATCATTCTATAAGCTAAATATTTGTGCAGTGATTTCAGATTTCCAAAGTTCTTCATGTCATTTCTCTCATTTTATTCCTATAGGGACCCAGTGAGGTACAGAAAGTATAATCCTCATTTTCCAGATAAAATAAATTAAGCTGACAACACAGGTTGGGGCCACAGGGTACAAGAACCAAAGCATAGTTCTCTTGGTTGTCCACTTGGTTCTGTGTGTTATTGATAAACATACACAACGTACTTTCTAGAACGTTCACTTGTTCCCCAGGAATTTTTAGGAATGTTCCACTGGCTTTATTTTTATTTTCTTAAGTGAAACTTATCCTTTCACAGGCAGCCTAAGTTCCTCTATGAGCAACTAAAGAATACTCAACACCCCTTTAAGAGATGGCCGAGTCTCCCATAAGTAATTCTACAGAAGAAGATCTTTGTAGAAAGTGCTAATTAGTGCTAAGTACCTTTAGAAATGCCTACCAGGCTAATGTCCAAGATGTTCCATGTTGGGAGGAAATGACAATATCCTTCCCCGAAGGACTCAGCTGGTTTTCTGCCATGGTTGCAGATTATCAGACTCATTTACTCAGTGCTTAAAATATGCACATGCACTATAATTGTCTTATTATCAGAAAAGCATTCTCCCATTGACTTAGGAAATTTCTTCATTTGGTTTTATCTTGTAATAGTCAATGTTTTACTCAGATCCTAAAAACAGTTACCCCCCCCTTTTTAAAAAGGTAATTCTATCTTTGTAATACATTTTTTATTGTTGAATATTTTAAACTTTCAGATTATTATAGTTTAATGTGTTTATAATCCAATTCACATCTTATTCAGTTGCAGTTTATTCACTATTATTTTCATGAGCTAAAGAGTGAAAGTCAGCCTGCCAACCCTATACCACACATGTGGAGACCAACAGCCATGAATAACAGAAGCTGTTGGCTGTAGACATGAAAGAAAATTCACTGGTTAAAAAAAAAAAAGTCCAAAGCAACAATTCTCCAAATCTCTGTCTAACTTGATTTGTGCTGTTTTGACTGAGTAATAGCCATTCAGAAGGATAAGAACACTTCTATCTAAGTCTTCAAAGTTTTCTTAGGCGTTGACTCATGTGTTATCCACTTAGTTGATGGCAACCTGACTTTCCGCCAAGCAAAACAACACAGAGAGAGCATAAACAAAGTCAGTTCCTCCCATTTTTATCATTGAGGAATATACTTAATAATATCTATAAATTTCCATGGGCACAAATCCCCAAGCATTATGTTCTGGCTTTTTATAAAAACCTAACCGGCTCAGAAATTATTCCTCTGAGCAGACTGTAAAGCTAAGCAGAGTTATTTGGGGGAAGAAAAGAAACAGTTTTGGGGGAGATTTCATCATGATTGTGGCTCATAATTGTCAACAAATAACATGAAACCTTAACCAGAAATCTGAAATATACATTTCAGGTGTTGAGGTTTATTGAGGCAGCTGCTCCATCTGCCAGGATTGCCTTGCAAAATCTGTGCAGATGTCTGATTGCTTTGCCCCTGTATTCTGAAATTTCCAGGAAGTGGGATTCCCACATTGGCCTGGGAGGCTATAAGAGTCCTGCAGCATGGCACAGACACCACCACCACATGCTAGCTTGGCTGGAGGGGGTCCATTCTATTTCCAAGCTATCTCAAATGAATAAGCAAGCAGTATGCTTGCTCAGCAAGTGCAGCATTAGAAGTCTCTGTGCCCACACTGCTTCTCTCAGTGTTACCCACAAAGAAAGTCTGTGGTGAACAGGAAAGGTGTGTGTACAATTATTGGCATATGTCCCAAAACTTGGCCTCTACCTAGGATTTCCTATGGCAGGCAGCAGGACAAGCCAGGTAGAGTCACATCCTATGTATTAGTATGAATTATATCTAATTTCACATTGCAGCTCCATTTTCAATAGTGCAGTTTATGGAAGGATGGAGGACAGACAGTTACTAATGTAGAGACTCAATACTATGTAATTTATAAATGAATTGTGCACAAAGTACAAATAATACGCAGCTGTGGTGAGTTCAACATTCCTATATTCAAGGAGCTTGAAGGCAGAGAGGGAGAAAGAGACAGACAGACAGACAGACAGACAGACAGACACACACACACACACACAAAGGGAGAGAGACAGACATACAAATAGTGAAGAAGTAATTCTAAAGCACACTTAGGCAGGCATATATGCTGTTAGAGTATCAGACAGTGGGACATCTAACTCAGAGGTGCAGAAGTGGGGAAGATTTCCAGAGAAAGTTCTTGGAATCAGGTCCTGAAGAATATGTGTGTGTTGGTGATAACAGTAGTTGTGGGATGGGGCATCTCCAGTTTACACTCATTTGCTTACTTAAATTTTACTAGTACAAGCCCTTCATTGAGAAATTGCTTATCACTTCTAATCTCATGAATGATGGGATGTTAAAGATAATGTTGCATAATTATTAATTACCTACTTAAATGGGCTGACACTTTTAAACCCATGTAGAGAGCTCCTAAGAAAGACCATGCTTAGAGATCCATGAGTAAACAAGCATAGTCACTAAGAGCCTTGCAAAGTCATGCCATGCGATTTGGAGTACTTTATCCTAAGAGGAATGGAGACCTCTGAAGGTCTAAGCAGATCATTGACACAATCAAATCTGGATTAAAATAAACCACTCTCCACTTGGAGTTCATTTCATATTGATTCTTACTACTGACCATTTTGCAAAGAATGGGCAGTGTAACTGGAAGCATTAATGTCCACCACCTCCCAGAAGAAAAAGGGAATGATTACATCAATAATAGTCTCCCAAATTCACTGAAAAATATTTCTACCAGAATGAATTCATTCTCTAAACTTTATAATTATGCACTTTTGACCAAACATGATGCAATAAGTAATATTATTTTTTGAAAAAAATCGTAAGAAATGACAGAACCAAAAATTTCATCTCATACACTTTCAGGAACCAGCTCAGTTGAAGTGGAGAAGCTCTCAGTCCCATGTGATTATCATTTGTGTTGAAATTGTCTGATCTGCAAAGTGTTTCCCTGACCTTAATTTCGTGAAAATCTGCTTCCCTCAAAAGCAAATGGTGCTCAACAGCAAGGTCAAACTCATTGTGCTTTACTGAAGTGACAGAGAAAAATTAAAAATTATTGAAAGGCAGCATGCCATTAGCTGAAGTTAAGTTGTTTTATGGGGAAAAAAGTGTATTCTGAGCATTCTAGGTTTTTCCTCAGTGACGATATCTGTGAAACCATATACCCTCAGATTCCAAGGGTATTTGTAAACTGTAACTGGATACTGGATGTCTGTTTAATCCCTTGACAGAAAAATATTGGCCAGATTAAAGAACTTCACATTCAGCTAAGGAATGACAAAACTGACACACTTAGATATAGTGACAGTAGAATCAACTTAGCTCAGTGAAAACAGTCTTGTGGGAAAGGTGAATGAATGAATAACAAGATAAAACTTCCACTGAGAATGAAAGAGTATGCCACATGGGGTAAAACAATGAATTTCCCAATGCCAGTGGTTTGGGGCTAGCATCTGGACAATTATTAGACAGATATCTGATCTACCTAACAATCTCACAAGCATAAATGAGATTTTTATCTTCATAAAACAACTGAAATTGTTTCCAAAACATGCTACTTTTCTTAAAGAATCTCTATCTATGTATCTCTCTACTTATCTCTATCTATCTCTATTTCTATCTGTCTGTCTGTCTGTTTGTATCTATTAGGGCATATCCCTAATTGGAAAATTTCACATATCCTCCAAATCTCATGTGTGCTAGAGGGTTAGAGGAGGATAGTATTGTGAGATATTTAATTGCCTCCTTTTCTTGGCTGACATTTTAAAATCATACAGAGAGCCTTTAACTTTCTGTTCAAGAATATTTTAGCCAAAGTAAATGAGCATATCACTGTGGTCATACTAAATAAACGAGTTGACTCACTCCTTACCCTGGCCCTAGTGCTGTATTCTTAGTTGGTGTCACCTTACAGAGCCTGGATGTCCTTAAAAAGAACCTTCCCCTAGTTGAACGCCTGTGAGCTTGTGCATCTGTCCTTCTGGAATCCAGAAGCCTACTAAAGGCAGCAATAAGAAGCTAAAGAAAGCAAAGCACTCCTTAGGGAATCATCACATCCAACATCTTATGTAGAAAATATACCTGAGCTGAAGGGGAAGGTGAGGTTTGTCTTGAGGGGACTGGCTATGCCTAGAGGGCCTGAGCCCAGTAATTTCAGCCCAGCCCTTGAAATCAAGGCTATTCCTCCTGTATTGATGACTTGGCTCCTCTGCCTGCTGAGCTCTGTCTCTCCCTTCTTCAGCTCTGGTTGGAGCACAGGCCACAAATACATTCCTAACATTTAAGTGCATCTGTTGCAAAGAGAGAAGCCCAGAGGACACGGGAAATTTCAAACCAAATTTCAGGATGGAGCTCATAAAAGCATGTACCATCTGTGGAATTTTGCTCATATGTATCACTCTAAGGGGAGGAGGGCAATAGGGAAGGGGAAAAGATGGAAGGATTGTGTGGAAGTTGAATTTCAAATCAAAATCTCTCCTCCAGTCATTTTGCAGGTGGCAATCGGGCTTTTCTCCCACTGCAAGCTCTGTCTAGTGGGGATTTAATTGCACAGATCCATAACCACAAGTTCATTATGTGTCTGTCAACACAGTCCTTTGCAGGGGAAATGGAATTCAGTACTTGAGTGTGTGTTTAGTATGCTTGTGTAAGGGTCTGAATACTTACAAATAAAAAGCTTGATGCCAATGGCTCAGGCCTGTAGTCCTAGCTACTCAGGAGGCTGAGATCTAAAGACATTGGTTCAAAGCCAACCTGAGAAGGAAAAGTTCATGAGACTCTTATCTCCCATGAACTAGCAAAAAGTGGAGGTGTAGATCAAGAGGTAGAGTATGAGTCTTGAGCAAAAGTGCAGAGACAGGGCCCAGACCTGGGGTTCAAGCCCCAGAATTAGCGACGCACGCACACACACACACACACACACACACACACACACACACACACACACACAGAGTAAATAAATAGACAAATAATATAAAATAGTAAATGGACAATGGCCACTTCCACTCTACCCCATGTGCAGATTCATAACTTCCCATCTTCCTTCCTGCTGCTTTGCCAAAGCTGTGAAGCTGACTAGCTTTTTCCCCTCCCATCATCCTTGTGCAAAAAACAAACCAAAACAACAATAAACCAACCAAACCCTGATCATGTTCTGAGCAGTGCTTTACATTTCTATAGCTCAGGAAAAGGGAAGTTCCTTCAGAGTCCCTTTATATATAGATGATCGTTCTCATTGTCTAACAAGCATTTCATTGTTGGCAATTTTCATTTCCCTCCACAGTTCAGGGCACTTTGAGGAAAAAAACCCTCTATTCAGCACTTTTCCACTCATAATTCAAGAAAAAAGAGTCATCAGTATAATAAGGATAATTAGCTCCGACTGGAAATAATAAGCTTGGCATCGCTGAGGCCCTTCCACACACGCAGTATCCATTTATCGTTTTGTATATTCTCTGTCAAGGCTAATTACTGCTCCTGTAATTACTAACCTGTTGAAAGAACAAAGGAAAATGCAATCCTGTCCTTCAATAAATAACCCTGTTTCTTCTTGTATCTTCTCAATAAAACTCTAGCAGAACGAAATCTGTCCTTAGAATTGCATAGTGTTGTTTGCCTTCAAATGCTGAGGAGCGCTTACCAGAATGATTTTTCCATATGTCCACATAGGGTGGGGTTGAGTTTCTTTGCTTTTGATTCTCATAAAATGACAATAGCTGGGAGCGGTGATCTCACGATTAATTAGCTCAACATTTATGGCGCACATTTCACTTTCTTTAATTTGTTAACCTTGGCTCTGTGTGGGAGCAGGCGCTGTGTCAATGACCATATGCACGCTCTGTTAATGTGTCTTAATCCAAACCAGCAGACACTTGTCTGCCCCTCTGAGAAGAGATCTGCTGATTATGCTAAGACAAAGTGGAGAGTAAATACAATTCTTTCTTTCCCAAGGGTGATACACCCTAGGGAGGATGAAAACATCCCAGTGGCCATTTACTCCCTTCCTCTGTTGTATCTCCCTGTACCTGCTCATGATGCTTTTGATGCAGCTCTTCTGCACGTGCTCGAGATCAAGCCCACCAGGAAGCAATTCCTGTTCTTTTAGATTGTCCATAAACAAAGAAGATCGTGAATCCTGACCTTTCAGTGCCATAGGTTTGCTGTCTTAACTCTGATGAGTCCCTCCTAATATGCACAACGGTGGGAGCTCAGAAATAGCAGGTGTGCAGAGAAGTTAGATGCATTTCTTCTTTGAACCAAGGGGTTCACTTCTTATCAAAAGATAATAAAATGAGAAAGGTTGTGAAAGAGATTGCTGAGCATTACTCTCCCTCTTCTTCAGAACTCCCTGGAGGCCAGGCACATTTCGGACGAGGTGGCTCATTCTGATGTTCAGAGAGGAAATAAATTCTCACCAAGGTGTTAGAACAGATTCTTTGAGAGAAGGAAGAAATGCCAACAACCAGAAGTGATTCAGTAGGAACAAATCATGTCAAACTCCATTGATTTCTTTCACTGACAACAAAACCAGGCTTGTAAGTGATGAAATAAGCAAGACTTTTGACATTTATTCCTAGTCTGTATTTTGACCTTCATTGAGAACCTCACAAAAAATCACTCGTAATCTTATTAAGAAGTTTTCAGATTATTAGTACTAGATATTATTAATAGTCACTCACTGAAGATGGTCAGAGAGAATAATAAAGACAATGTAATGAAGAATTAGTGGTTACAGTACGAAACAACAGAAAAACTTTGGTGGGGGGGCAGGAAAGAAAAGGTTTCTTTAAATATCTACACAATTGTTTTATGGAAGGGTGATTAGACTTCTGAATGGAAGCAAAAAGAAGTGTTTGCATAAGATGATGCTAATTGAAATGAACTCCATGTTATGGAAACAAGTGATATATCACAGTTGTAACCACTTTCAACGTCCTATGTGTATGTGTAGTTTCTATTATAGATAATGTTTTGTATCACCTTCCTATGTTTGTACCTACACTATCTCTGTAATCTTATCTGAGTATATTGGGAACCGTGTTTACTGGAATTGGAAGTAGGAAATTCAAAGGGAATACCAAATTCGAGAGACACAGGGTAAAAAAAAGAGAAATAACTACAAAAGCAATACTTGCAAAACTGTTTGGTGTAAGTGAACTGAACACCAGGGGGGAGGAGGGAAAGGGGGGGAGGGAGGGGGGCATGAGGGACAAGGCAACAAACAGTACAAGAAATGTATCCAATGCCCAACGTATGATACTGTAACCTCTCTGTACGTCAGTTTGATAATAAAAGTTTGAGAAAAAAAAAAAAGAAGTGTTTGGATTAATGCTTGGAAGAGTGATAGGGCTGTGAACCATCATACCAATCCAAGGATGGAATGGTTCACCCCACAAGGTTTAGTGAAGATGCCATGACTGTGTAAGTCATAAGCGGACCTGATATGGGGACCTGACTAAGATGATATTTCTGCATAATGATAGAACAGAATTTCTTAGTTTACAAACTCTTTATATCCTTTTCTTAAATCTTCTCTAGTCAGGCTGAAGCCTGAGGCTCTGTCTTCAGACTCAAGGCAAGTCTGCCAGCAGTGGGGTTCATGGGTTGGAATCAGTAACGAAACTGAACTCTGCATCTTGGAAGGCCCCAAATCATCTGGAAGAGATCTTGATGAGTGTGGAGGATGAAGAACAGCAAAGACCTCTTTAGAAGGAAAGTCTATAACTGATTTGGGGTGACTCATAGCTAGAGCAATGGAGGAAGAGGCAGAAGTCCACCTATTGAGTGATCACAGGAAAATGATATATTTTTACTTTTCAGGAGTGGGACTCAGAAAGATGGCTCACAGTTTTCAAGCAGGCAGCGGACAGACCCAAGTATATACTTAATTATGTCTTCTGTGTCCCAGTGACTTCACTATGCCTAGGTAAATATAAAAATGCAGATACTATAGCCAGATGCTGCTTGCTCACACTGGTAATCCTAGCTACTCAGCAGGCTAAGATCTGAGGGTTGTGGTTTGAAGCCAGCCTGAGCAGAAAAGTCCCTGAGACTCTTATTTCCCACAAACCACTCAGAAAAAGCTGGAAGTGGTGCTGTGGTTCAAGTGGTAGATCACTAGAAGGCTCAAATGCTTCTTGAGCAAATAAGCTCAGGGACAGCACCCAAAGCCCTGAGTTCAATCCCCAGGACTGGCCAAAAAGAAAGAAAGAAAGAAAGAAAGAAAGAAAGAAAGAAAGAAAGAAAGAAAGAAAGAAAGAAAGAAAGAAAGAAAGAAAGAAAGAAAGAAAGAAAGAAAGAAAGGAAAGAAAAAATGCAGACAATTGAGAATTATCATAAATGCCCTCTACTACTCTGACATGCTCTGTATTCCCTTCCTCTTGCCCCGATTTCTATAATTTCTGCACCTAGAGGTAAATGTAACACTTTATGAATCTTCCATTGATCTGCTTTTATTACTACTTACCATCGAGGTTTTTTGAGGTAGAATTTATCACACTAATAATTGTATTTTGGACCCAGTCTCAAAATCATAGTATATGAACACTCATTTAAACCCGCTCTGCTTTATAATTACAGACTAACAAACAATATTATCAAGACCTCTGAGGAGTTGAGCATTTGCAACCATTCATTATACAACAAATATCTATCCATCTAAAAGTAAAGTATAGCCAAACTATACACTATAGTGAAGGGTGAGCTGAAATGGTTAGAAATATTCTAACTATAACCTGGATATTATTATAATTATTTTGGAAAAAGAATGCTTCTTCATTATATTTATATCTTTAGATGTAAACTATTTATGAATCATTTATTGATGTAATAAAATATTACCATTAGGAAAACTACTTGCTATTTTGGTGGTACTGCATTGAACTCAGGACCTTGCACTTACTAGGAAGCAATGTCTTCAGCCTCCCATTTTTCATTATTAATTTTTTTGTAGTGTTAGGGATTGAACCCAGTACCTCTCACGTTCTAGGCAAGCATTCTACCATGTCCAGCCTACTTACACTTTTAAAAATTACTTTCTAAACTCGTGAAGACATTCCAACATAAAGCACATTAATAAAAGATGTAAAGAGGGCTAGCTAATCACATGCAGGCATTAATTATTTCAAGGAAGAATCTAATCACTCTGTATGATAATCAGTATTAATGAGAGTCTTTGACTTCAAAAACCATTGTAAGAAGCAAATTGGATTCCATGGCCTGATTCCTAGTTTCCCAAAGACTGCCAAGGCCCCTGTGGAGGTAGAAGAAGGAGAAAGAAGGTTTGGGGCAGAGCTTTCTTCTCATCTTAGTTGAGTATTAGTCGGAACTATCAGAGGGGCAAGAGACTTCTAGGAAAGGCTCCATATTTTATGCCTGAGAACTTTGTTGCGAATGGTTTATGGGATTGGGAAGAATGAGGGAGGCTTGGAAGACTCTTGGTATTGAACTTGTCATAAATAGGTACACTTTTATAGTTATATAGGGAGGGAGGTAATTCTAATTAGTTTTAGTCATACTCAGAGCAGTAAGTGGAACTTCCACTGGTTCATCTTCTTCATTCTGCCTCTATATGCCTTCTTTTTCCATTCCCATCAATCTTTACTCAATGTTTAGGTTCCATCTCATTTTCCAATTCACTCAACTCTATGTTTCTGATCAGCCCCCACCTCATGACCCTATTTTATTGATGGGACCTATGAAAATATCTCTTTGTTGCTTGATACTATATGTTGTGGCAGATATAGAAATATATTTGTCGAAGTCTTTATCCAGTTAGGAGGACCATGCCTACATAAAAGTAGAGACAACAACGCAGTTGAACAATGCAATGTTAAACAGTGGGGATAGTTGTTGTAAACAATAGGAGCTATGTGAATTCCAGGGGATTTCCATTGAGCTCCAGCAGTCAGAGATGCCTTCTCAAAGAGGAGCACTGATTTCTATGTGAGCATTCCATGGTGGCTAGAGTTCACACAGGAAGTATGCCCATGAAACTATACTGTAGTGTCTTGTATACCAGTCACACTGAAATGTGACTATTGCATGACAAAATATCTTAGCCTACTACTACATACTTAGCTTGCCTGTGTATCTTCAACATTCTGTGTTATTCCTTTGTACGCAAGCATGCTTAAATGAAGTCATTTATATAGTATCGTGCTGTCACTATAGTTAGATTCAGACAGGGAGCCGGTTCTAGAAGAGGCAAGGCAAGGCAGGTAGAAATGTTACTGGGAAAGTTGACATGGAGGGAGTTTATCTGAAAACAGCTATCAGGAGTATACCAAAGGCAGAAACTAAAACAAACAGGAGAGGATAAAACAGAGTGGATAACCTGGAATTAATTTGCAAGGTGATAGGCCCATGCACATCCTCCTTAGAGCCAAGAAAGAACTAGATGTGCGAGGCTATGACATAAGGAAAATTAGTTCCACCCAAGAGAGGAATTCCAGCAGACCTTTGTCACCTATGGACTCTGTATACATGGATCCAACCAACTGCGGCTCAAGAATATTTGTGGAAATTACTATGTCTGTGCTGAACATGTGCAGACTTTTTTTTCCCTCTTGTCATTATTTCCTAAACAATAAAGTACACTGGATATCTAGATAACATTTACCTTGTGTTAGATATTGAAAGTAGTCACAAGATAATTTAGAGAAAATGGCAGGAGGTTGGCAGGTTGTATTCAAATGCTATCCCATCATATAAAAGGAACATGGAGCTTTTGCAGATTTTGGTATTTGAAAGGTGATCTTTCAAGTAATCCTCTGAAGATATCCAAAGATAGTATGAGATGGAGTGTCACTAAATCATGGTATATGGAGTACATGGGACAAAATGTCAAGGTGAGTCTGCATATCCAACTTGTGTCTTAAGGTATCAAATAGTGTTTAGGTTGTTCTTCTGTGTGTCAGATAATGAAGCAAGAAAATAGGTAACCTATGAAAGCTTGCTTATGGGGAAAACTTGTCATCATGGTCCTGAGATATGCTACCTGGAGCACCCTGGGGGTGCTGAGGTTTGACACAATCTGTACCCAGGGGCACAGAGGTCTGCTGGAACTTAGGTCAACTTTTCCTATGCCTGTAATAGCAACTTTCATCTCAATGCAGGCAGACCTCATGATTTTCGATGAAAGGGCTCATGTAAGACCTTTAAAAACCAAGACCTGCGTGTTCTTCATGAAAATGTAAGAGTCCCTGACATTTAGGGTAACAGAAGGAGTCTCTCTGATATTCTTTGCTAAATTTACAAGATTTGGCTGAAACCCCAAGCGTCTGTCCTATCGCAGTATTAGTCACTCTTTGAAAGCATCGGCTTACCGTACTCTGGTATGTGAGTGTTAAATGCCATGAACTACGTGATTGGTGGGCAGATAAATTATACAGACTTGAGTAAATTTTGTTTTAAAACTATGGACTACATGGAGTCATTTAGCTTAATTGGTCTGAGACCTGAGCATTCAAATCCTTTGTCGGGGGGAGGAGGGAAATGTGGTGTCCATTAGAGTTAGAAAAGTCTTGAAAGATCATCTGCTATAACTTTCACAAAACCTTTGCCAATAGATTGAATGATGCCAACATATTACTAGGAGAAAGTTTCTGAGACCAAATAATTTGACAAGACCAAGTCAAACAAAGCCCAATAAAGAAGGACTTCTTAGTGACGTTAATACACTACCGTGCTTTAAGAATCCAGATAGACATCAGCTTGTTTCATTAAGACCTGTTTTATTTTCCTGCTCATAGACATCATGTTCTAAGATATGTTGATTTATTTTCTTTTCAAAAAAGAAAAGCAAGATTATGTACAAATAGGTGGAAAATGATTTATTTGAAAGATGAACCATGATAGTACTATAGCACTGAATGGAAAATGGAAGAAGGAAAGAATGATGGCCAATACTGAAGCAACAGATTTAAGGCTTAACATTGCCTTTGACAAGGAAGCACGGGGATGGCAGGAAGGACCCTACATCAACCATACTAAATCAGAATCTATATTGTGTTCAGTAAAGGCAGAGGCTTTAGTCACCAGAGAAACTCATCATATTGACCATCTTTGACTCTTCATATTGACCATCCTTTTCATGGATTGGATTTCCAGGAGGAGTTTATGAACCACTAATTAAATAAGGGCACTAATTTCCAGGATAAATAACATTTCTGTTGGTTTATCCATCTTCTGGAAAATACATATCATGGAACATATGAGTAAGACATTTTTGTTTATTTAGAGAATTGGGCTTGAATATTTTTCTAAGCACAGTTGGAAAAACACTGTTAGGGAGGGACTTCACTTTCCATTAATAATTTTAGAAAAGAAAGTTTATAGTAGGATTTGTGACCCACAAATCCCTAAGTGTTACATAAATAATCCAGAAAACTGCAAAATGATCTTATGTGAAGTCACTCCACAAAATGCATGTTTAATTAGCACCTACTAATGTAACAGATGCATCTAAAATTATTTGGGGTGACATTTACCATCCTGAACAATATGATATCAGCTCAGGGGGCCAAGGGCATGCAACATAACCTGTTTTTAATTGAGCAATTTATCACCCAACAAAATAAGAGACAGATTGTGTTTTATATGTTCCTGTAGTACATTGCTATCCAACAATAAATGTGAAAAAATTACTGGGAAAAAACAACAACCAAAAACCAAACTTTAAAAGGGAAAAATACTTAAAGGAGCAGATTTCCTTGGGTTTAGCTGTCCAACAATTTTCATATGAAAAGATGCCTATCAATACTCTGCATGCTGTTTAAAAGAAAACCTTCAGTGATTTCTTCTTACTGAATCACATTATTTTCAATATATCATAGAATTATGTCTCAAGGATAGCCCAGAGAAATGACTCTCAAATTGAGAATGTATTGTGATTTTGTTAAGAAAAAAAGCATAATGGGAGCTTTCTTATAGTGGAAATAGATTTTTTTCCAACACACACAGAGAGGAATAATTGGCAAATTATGGGGTTGAAAAATAGCAAAAGAATATAAAGCAGGACTGTCCTTGGAAAGCTCTTGTTATCTACACTATCCTCCACTCTTGAACTTGGTTAGTCACTCTTGGGCACTGACTCTACCATTTATGATTCAATGAATGTCAAAGGCAATATTGAAGAGAGGAAACCCACAGGATATTCTCAGTTGAGAGATAAAGATAGAAAAGACGAAGGTGAATTCTGTTTGTCTTGAGCTCTTCCATTGCCATGGAAGACGCTTGTGTGGTTTATTTGGCCTCAGACCTGTTTTTTGTTTTTTAGTTTAATTTCAGGTCCAGCTGTATCCACTCTCTGTGACCTAGTTACTGTTTCTTCCTCTCACCTCATCTCCCTCCTTTCTCAACCTAACTGTCCTCTTGTTACAGCTGAGCTGTCGTGGCCTCTGGTGGTATCATCACAGTAAGCTGGAAGTAACCTTATTGTTCCTTAAGACACACAATCTAGACATTCCCTAAAACATCTAAGACTTCCTCTGACCTGTAAGAACTATGGATCCAGAAGTCAACAGAGAATGTATGTATTCCTTTCTCCAAAAAATTTTAGGAAATATTTTGGATTCCTACTGTATTCAAGGTATTGGGTGAGATGAGGTCACATGAAATAGGCCTGCTATTAAAGCATTGATAATGTAGTGAGTAACAAAATGAGAATGTTTTGCAGGATGGGGGTAAGGAGGGAGTTGGAGTCAGGACTTGTGGAAGGGTACACCTCCACCCACCTCAGTGAGCACCCTATACCTTTGACAATTGGTCCAGTTGGGAACCGTATCTTCCCGCCGTTCCCCAGTTACCTTCAGGGCCTCTCGTTTGTGTTTTTGATTGAATTTGTCCAGTGGAATTGTTAGTTCTGTACCCTAAAATGGAAATTATTTATATATGTTCATCTTGTGGCAGAAAATAACTTAAAGTGCCATAGAGAGAGAGTCTGAAGTTTATCTACGACAACATAAATGAGGTTTTTCTTTATTATGCCAATCCTGGGGTTTGAACTCAGGGCCTGAGCACTGTCCCTGGTTTCTTTTTGCATAAGGCTAGCCCTCTACCACTTGAGCCACAGCGCCACTTCCAGCTTTTTCTATATATGTGGTGCTGAGGAATCAAACCCAGGGCTTCATGTATATGAGGCTAACACTTTACCACTGGGCCATATTCCCAGCCCATGAATGGTTTTAAATGCAAAAAACTTCATTATGCAAAAGAGTTTGGTGATGAATTGTTTTATAAAACTGAAAAATACTTTTGAAATGTAGGCATTACAAGGCATTACAAGTCCAGACTTGTGTATGTTTGATTCTCCCAAATATGATATACCTATGCATATTTCATAGAGGAAAAATCCTAGCACTGGTTTTAGATTTTGTTTGCATCTTGAATTCTATATAAACTGAGATGCTGTTCTCATATCCATTGACTCCACTTCTTCCCTGAATGTTTTATTAGTTCATATTGATTGCATAATGTGGGAAGTTTTATTGTGATAGTTCCATATACACATATAATTTACTTTCATTACATTTCTTCCTTCCTTCCTTCCTTCTTTCCTTTCTTCCTTCCATCTTTCCTTCCTTACTTCTTAATTTCCCTCCCTCCCTCCCTCCCTCCCTCCCTCCCTCCCTCCCTCCCTCCCTCCCTTCCTTCCTTCCTTCCTTCCTTCCTTCCTTCCTTCCTTCCTTCCTTCCTTCCTTCCTTCTTTTTGTCACTGAGATTTGAACTCAGGGTATCATGATTGCCACATTGGTGCATTTCTTCTAAGTCATGCCTCCAGCCCTGTTTTTCCCTGCTTATTTTAGGATAGGGACTCAATTCCTGTCCAGGCACTTGACTGCATTATCATCTTCCCATTTTAAGCTTCTTATAGTTGCTTGGATCATAGGTGCGTGCCATTGTGTCTAGCTTTTCTCTCTGCTGGAGATGGAGTTTTGCATACTTTTTTGTTCAGACTGGCCTGCAATCACAATCCCTCTAAACTCTACCTCCTACATAGCTTGAGATGACAGACTGAATGCCATGGCACCCATCTTTTACTTGAGAAAATATCTCATCAGCAATCCTCCTGATCTCAGCCTCTCAAGTAGTATTTAGTTATCATTCTTATCCCCCTTTCTCGTCCCCACCTAAAAGTTTTTCTTTCAAAAATGGGTTTGTTATATTTTCATACATACAATGTACTTTGATCATATCCTACTTCTCCTCTTTGACTTCACTTTTTTTCATTTAACTTCATTTACTTCATTTCACCTGTCTCCTCTTCCTCCTCTCCCTCCTTCTCCTTTTCTCTATAAAAGCTTCCACAAATCCCTTTTGTAACTGGGATTGGGTTTCAATTATTAACAAATAGAACATTGACTGTCCATCTTCTCTCTAAAATGCCATGTATCCTTATGTTTGGTATGCTGGACTTAATCCTGGGGCAAAAGAAACCCATTCAGTTTGGTTACACTATTGTAACTATTAAGACTATTAATGACAATGAAAACCCTTACTAGCTGGGCTGCAGTAAGGTTATATTTGGCTCATAATTTATTAGCAGCCATTGCCTGTTAAAGACCAGGGGCCTATTGTGGCTCTAAACAACAAGGCACATTTTTGCTTTGGAAGGCATAATTACCAAGATCTGTTGGAAGGGTGTTTCTGGTAGAACTTTTGCATACGAATATGAAAAAGAAAAACAATCCAGGCTGCCAGCTCTTCAGCCTCCTTGAACATCAGAGGCCGAGAAAACAACATTTTCAAACCTTATATGTATCAACAGAATAAAATATTTTGAAGACACAGTAGTCACATATGGTTATCCCAGAATATCACAATCCATGAATATGGGTGTTATTGTTTTTTTGTTCTGCAAGAAAGCTTCACACACTCTTTCACAGATATGCCAAGTATAGCTTGATTCATAATAGATGCATAATAGATACTGTGAGATGAACACATGACCTGCCTGCAAAGTACTTACCCATGTTTTTGCTTGTTCTTAACAAAGCTACCAACATTTTCTTTGCCTTGGAGTAGGAATCAAGACATTGGACTAATGGCCTGAAAAGCTTGTGAAAGGTTACAGTTATAGGCTAATGTAGCTATGTGATAAGATGACTTTGCTATTCTTTTTTGATTTTTTTTGGCCAGTCCTGGGCCTTGGACTCAGGGCCTGAGCACTATCCCTGGCTTCTTCCCGCTCAAGGCTAGCACTCCGCCACTTGAGCCACAGCGCCGCTTCTGGCCGTTTTCTGTATATGTGGTGCTGGGGAATCGAACCTAGGGCCTCGTGTATCCGAGGCAGGCACTCTTTGCCACTAGGCTATATCCCCAGCCCTTTGCTATTCTTTTTTAAATCTCAAAAGTCCTTCAATAAAAAGTACAGTTATATCTCAATCATCTCTCAGGTGATTGGTTCCAGAGCCTCCATAGCTCTGAAAATCTGAGGATGTTCAAGTCCCTTATACAAAATGATGTAGCTGGGCACAAGTGCCTCATGTCTATAATCCTAGTTAGTTGGGAGGCTTAGCTTGTGTCTTAAGGCCAATCCAGGCAGAAAACTTTGAGACTTCCTCCTGAACCCATTATGGGGCATATTGGTACATGCCTGTCATCCCATACTACATTAGAGGTTGAGATTGGGGCAATCATTATTCCAGGCCAGCCCAGGTAGAAAAGTCCACAGGAATCCATCTCCATGAAGGGAAGCTGGTGCAAGGGAGCATGCCTGTGATCCCAGCAAGGACAGAAAGACTAAAAATAGGGGGATTGGGGCTGGAAACATGGCCTAGTGGCAAGAGTGCTTGACATGAAGCCCTGGGTTTGATTCCCCAGCACCACGTATATAGAAAATGGCCAGAAGTGGCACCATGGCTCAAGTGGCAAAGTGATAGCCTTGAGCCAAAAGAAGCCAGGGACAGTGCTCAGGCCCTGAGTTCAAGGCCCAGGCCTGGCAAAAATAAATAAATAAATAAATAAATAAATAAAATAAAAAATAGGTGGGTCATAGTTCAGGCTTGTGCCAGGAAGGGAAGTAAGAACTTGTTCTCAAAATAACCTGTCCTGGAGATGTGGTAGGTCCTGAGTTCGAATCTCAGAATAGGAAAGAAAAATGATATGGTATTTACATGGAAACTAAGCAAGTCCTCTTGTATATATTGAGTCATACATCTATAGATTAGAATACCCAATCCAATGTAAATCTTGACACATCTTTTTCAGCCACAGTTAGCTGAAGGTACGGATGCAGGATATAAAGGGCCAGCCATACTGTTTTACCCTTTTAACAACGTTTCCTAGAGTGAAGTGTGAATGATAAAGAAGTGATATGCAAAGTAATTTAGTACATTTTAAAAGATGGTGTTGTAAAATGCATATAAATATATTAAACATACGTAAATGCCACATAATCACACATACATAATACATGCATGTACATACATACATACATACATACATACATACATACATAGACAAGACTATTGCAATTTAAAAAAACTTAAGCTAAGACTTGGTTCCAGTATTCCCAGTTTTTGCCCTTGACCAGCTGAACTTCAGTTGACCTTGGATTTGAGTCTGTTCATCTGGATCATTCAGTCCAACATTTAGCAGCATGTTCAAGACATTATTCAGAATGGGGGCCACATATAATATGTAGTAAAGTCCATTTCCCTTTGAACTTCATCACTGGACTAAGAATGAAAGAGATTTATAGTGAAATGGAAGATAGAAAGGTAAGTAGGATTTGAAAGTTTGAACTAAGCCATACTGTAAGGAGTTTCTGAATTTGGAAATCCTGTAAAAAGATGTTGTCATGTCAAAGAAGATGATTTTGTTCTGACAAGGCTATATCTTCAGAAATAAGTTACTAATGAGCATATCAATTCTATTAGGAACAGGGAACCACACAATGTCTTAAAAACTGTGCTGGAGCTGGCAGAAGGGTGAAATGAGCTAGCACTAGCTAAACGATGTGGCTTATATCTGCAATCCTAGTTACTTGGGAGGCTGAGACTAGAAGTGCAGCAATTCTAGGTCCACCTAGACAAAAAGTCTGTGAGACCAACCAGTAGCTGGGCATGATGGAAGGTTATCTGTCATCTCAGGTCTGCATGAAGCTGAGATTGGAGAGTTGTGGATCCTGGCCAGCCCAGGCAAAACAAGTTCACAAGGCTCCATCTCAACGGAAGAAGCTTGGTATCATGGTGTGATCCTGTTACCCCAGTTGCAGTAGGAAGGACAAAATAGGAGGATCACAGGGTGTGTCTGGGCAAGATTATATCTCATAATAAGCAGTGCACAAATAGGTTGTAGTCATGGCCCAGATGGTATGAGTGCCTGCATGTATGAATCTTAATTCAAACCCCAGAACAGAAAGAAAGGAAGAAGGAAAGAAAGAAGAAAAGAAAAAGAGAGAAAGAGAAAAGTTAAAAAATTGAAAAGAAGAAAAATACTGACAGTTTCTCAGAAGGAGCAAAGAGTTGGGCTGTAAATTGTGGCTCATCAGTAATGGGAAGCAAGGAGTCCAAGATGCCAAAATACCCTGTCATTGGCTTTGGTGTGGAGAATTTGGAGTACAGAAGACAAGCAGCTGACATGAAAATAAATTGCCTAGTGGAAGTAGCCTTGTAGATTCTGAGAAGGAAGAGAAAAGGGAACTAAAACTTCCATAATCTCAGGGTAGACACAATTGTCTTTCCGCATCCTTGGGTTTCACATCTGTGGATTCAACCAACTACAGATTAAAAAAAAAAATTGCATCGCTACTGAACATGTTCAGACTTTTAATTTTCTTGTCATTATTCTCTAAACAATGCAGTGCAACAGCTATTTACATAGCATTTACATTACATTAGGTATTATAAGTAACCCAGAGATAATTTAAAGTATATGGAAGGACATGTGTAGGTTATATGCAAATCCTACACATTTTTATACAATATACTTGAGCATCCTTGGGTTTCCTTCAGCGTTGGAGGGAATGTTCAGGAATCCATGTCCTGAAGATCCCAAGGGATGGCTGTATAGTACTAGATAGTTCATCACAGCAGGAAGATAGGTGCTAGAATTAGGTGAGAAGCTTGGCTATAAAAACAGACACAAAAGCAAGAGTGGAAGCAAAGATGGTGAAATGTTAAACAGTGAGCTGTTTGTTACAACGTTTAAGTCACTCCACCTCCACAAGGACTGCTTGGGAGCAGAAGACAGAACAGAGCCTGGGAATGATGGGAGAGACCTAAGAAAAGGGGGAATTCAGAGTCAAGGAACCAGGTCAAAGCAACTGTTCATAAACTAGGCTTCCTCTGGCATATAAAGTCTCTCTTTATGGATGCCACTCACTTTAAATATGGCAGCAGGAAGTCTTATACTGTATAATAATAATAATAGGATCTCTGAAGTTCTTTTCCACTGTGACGTCGTGTGTTTCAATGTACAAATTTCTGTTCAACAAATATATGTACCATGCAGAAAGCACTGTGACAATAAAGTAAATACTCTCCCTTTATATTTACAGAGCTTAAAAAAATATCATCCCCTCAACATTCATACCTCCTCTCTGTCATTGTTTGGCTTTCTGATCCATGGCATTAACCAATGAGTAGATGGTGAACTCGGATTTGTTCAATCAATGCCTTGCATTCACCCAGATAGAGCCATTTGTCAGAAATACATTCATGATCCAGTTCAGTCAAGGAAATTTTGTTAGAGTCTTCGGGTCAGTGCCCTTGCCCTTAATGGAATGGGACAGGAGATGTTACTCTTCCCTTTGTGGACCTAGTAGAAGCACATGTGAGACTATGTTTCTGTCAGCCTGAAAATGAAGAACAGGAAAGAGGGCAGAGCTATGGTGTCATAGGAGATGTGAGAAGAAGTCATAAGAGGTCATAAGAAGTCATATATAAAACCTCATCTACCTCCAGACTTCCTTTATGAGAGCCAATAATATTCCCCATCGTTTAAACCAGTTGAATTAAATTGTCATTTGTAGTCAATAGCATCTTATCCGATACAGTGCTTTGTCTCTTGCCAAGTGTGACACTTGGGAACCATTTCATCATTAGTAAGCCAGTCTGCAAATCACATCTGATCACAGATGATTCTAAAAGCAGTACCAAACTATTAAGATACTCAATTTAATATCCAGTCTGCTTCAATTCTGAAGCAGTAGAGAACAGAGTGATGAATCAGATTTGGCTTATAGCCTTCTCTCCGTTACTACCTGCTTATCCATAGAAAATTTGCCTGGCTTCTTCAAAGTGTGAGTTCTGTCCTCTGCACATTCTTTCCAGTGTACAGCCTTATTAAAGATCAAATTCAAAGGGACTAGAGAAAGTACTTCTGTGCCAGCTGTTGTCCAATACAATAGAAGATGGAGACCAGGCTCTACTCAATTTAAAGTAAGTGGTGGTTCTACTCCATTCAGCCCAGTGAAACTGACCAATGGGGAAGAGAATGGGAACTAAGCAAGAGGAGTCCTAATGCTTGTGCATAAGTCCTAACTTTTATGATCAAGATTCCTTGGTCTATATAAACAAATCCAGGGAGAAATGTAATTTATACTTGTACAAAAGCAATTTATTTATCTATTTATTTTTGCTGGTCCTGGGGTTTGAACTGTGGGCCTGGGTGCTGTCCCTGAATTTCTTTTGCTCTACCACTTGAGCCATGGTGCCACTTCCAGCTTTTTTTGAGTAGTTTATTTGAGATAGGAGGCTCATGGACTTTCCTACCCAGGCTGGCTTCGAACCATGATCCTCAGATCTCAGCTTCCTAAGTATCTAGGATATGAGCCACTGGTGCCTGGCTTCAATAAACAAAGTTTTAGTTGGTATATTTTCATCAGTTTCCTTATGACACTTTCATTCATGTATAAGATGTACTTTGATCATATCTGCCCTCCCCCATTGTCTTCCTTCCCTCTCCCACTAGTCTTCCTTGTCCTCAAAAGATCCCTCTGTACTCTGATGGCTTATTAAAAATCTATCTTTAGCCTAAGAGGGAAGGTATCAACCATAGTTTGGTGAGGGAGGGAAGATAAATTCTAACTCCAGTTTAGTGGGGAGCCATCTTTACTTAGGTTATAGGTGCATGGGGGATGCTATGTCTATGGCAAACATTTCATTCAAGAGAGGATACAGGATAAAACAGGATTTAAAAATACTTTGCTTAATCCAAACAACATTGAGATTCCATCTCAACCAAGTAAGATTGGCTATCATCAGCAAAATGAATATGGACAACAAATGCTGGCCAGGAGGTGGAGAAAAGGGAACCCTAATACACTGTTGGTGAGAATATAAACTGGGAGAACCCCTCTGTATGGTGGTTTAGAGATCCCCCCCCCCCACAAAAACTAAACATAGATACTAGTAGTATCTCTCCCGGGCATCTGCCAGTATAGTGCAAATCAGAATACAGTAAAGATACTTGCACATCCATGTTCACTGCTACACTATTCATGACAGCCACATTATGAAAACAGCCCAGATGCCCTCCAATGGATGAGTTGATCAGAAAATTGTGTACATATATACAATGGGATTTTAATCATCTCTCAGAAAGAATGTTATTATGTCATTTGCAGGGAAATGGATGGTCCTCAGGAAAGTTATGTTAAGTCAGGCTCAGAGAGACAACCCAATAATGTATATATAGTCATATACACACAGGAAATTGACTAAAAGGACAGTATAGTTAGGGAAGGAGTCCAATGATAACTCTTTTGAATAACTAGCAAACTGTTTAACAAAACATTCAAAGTAGGGGAGAGGAAGAAGATGGCAGAGGGGGGTCACATAGAGGAGGGAGGAAGGGTGAGCAAATACAAGAATTATACTCAATGTACATTTTCTTGTGTTGATTCTTATTCTTTTTATTTTGTGCCGGTCCTCTGTGTGTGTGTGTGTGTGTGTGTGTGTGTGTGTGCAAATATAAATATTACATGGCCAGAATGTATTAGTTTCTCCATTTTCTACTACAAAGCCACAAAAGTAAATTAGAGGGGTTGGGAATGTGACTTAGTGGTAGGGTGCTTGCCTCACATACATGAAGCCCTGGGTTCAATTCCTCAGTACCACATATATAGAAAAAGCCAGAAGTGGTGCTGTGGCTCAAATGATAGAGTGCTAGCCTTGAGCAAAAAGAAGCCAGGGACAGTGCTCAGGCCCTGAGTTCAAGCCCCAGGACTGGCAAAAAAATATATAGCAAATTAAAAAATGGGTACTATTGTGAGTGAATTTCAAAGCAAGTTTAAAAAAAAGTAAAACAGTCTTTTTTGGAGCATCAGTGTTCTGTCAGGCATTTTAAAAACCTTTCTAGCAAGAGATTTGGGACTAGTAATTTTGTGCTATTTGGCTCACAAAAAGTTTATAACCTATAGGAGGTTCCGTCTTTTCCAGAGTTAAGCCAGGAACAAAGTAGAGAGTTATTGGGTGGTAGAACCAGGATAAAATTAATGTGATCCCACTGAGAAATAAAAGGCACTTTTGCAATTATTTAATGATGCACAGGAACATATTTCTTGGGCAGGAGTATTATCCCTAGCACTTAGAACCACATGGAGCACAGAGGAAGCCCTTCATGGTGCTTTCTAGAAAAGAAAAATCCTGAAACTCCCGAGCTGAGAGTTGACAGAGTTTAAGGTTAAAAATACTGAAAGAAAATTTAAGTCAAAAGAGAAAAGGAAAAATATAAAATTTATCTATGAAAAGATATTGTTACAGTGCATTAAAAATATTGTAAATGAGAATCCACAATTAAATGGACAGTAATATCCAAACAATGGACAAGAATTTTCCAAGCTTTTAATGTAGACTATATATGACTTAGAAAAGAGATTTAGGAGAGTTAGAATTGATTTCAATCTTTCCAAGGAAGACTATCCTTACTTCCCCATCAGTTTGTTAAGTATTTAATTCTTTTCTTTTCTTTCTTTCTTTTTGGTCGGTCATGGGGCTTGAACTCTGGGCCTGCTGTCCTCAAGCTCTTCAGCTCAAGGCTAGAGCTCTACCAGTTGAGTCACAGCACAACTTCCAGTTTTCTGGTGGTTAATTGGTGATAAGAGTCTCATGGACTTTCCTGCCTGGGCTGGCTTTGAACCACTGTCCTCAGATCTCAGTTGTCTGAGTAGCTAGGATTATAGATATGACCCACAGACACAGGGCTAAGTATTTAATTCTTAATAGAGCTCAGATGCCAGTCAATTGGGGTATTATACCTACTCAGTGCCTCTGTGTCTTGACTCTAGCTTTTCTCTTCTATTATTTTTAAATGCATTTTCTCTTTGCTGGTTTTGTTGGGTCCTTTTTTTTCTCCTACTCTGTCCCACCAAGGCCTTTGGATACAGCCAAAGCCACAGAAAGGAAAGCATCAGCTGTCTTCTCTCTGCTTCAAATTGTTTTGTATAGTCTGCAGTCCTGTTACTGTGCCATAAAGTTTTCAGTGCACTGGGAAGACAGCAAAAATATTGGTTAGATCATGTTTTTTTTTTCTTCAATGAAAACAACAATTTGTTGGAACTATAGGAAGATGTCAACATGTTTTAGTAGGAAATACACACACACACACACACAAACACACACACATATATATTTGTACAAAGTTACAATTATCTTGTGGTCTGTCAGACCCAGCACTCTCAGGGAAGGTAAGGGTAAGGAGTCATCTCCCATGCTGGAGCCCTGCGGGCAAGAAGAAGGAAATAAATGAGGTCTGCAAGAAACTGGAGCTCAGTTAGTTAAGAGCCACTGTGAATAGTCTGCCAATCTCTTCAATTGCTCTGCTTTGTCTCTTACCTAATTATTGATAAAGAAATAAATTGCAACACCTCTATAAATTTTTGCTTAGCCACTCATGGCTGCAAAAGCACACTTAACTATAGAATTTCCAACAGTTTTTTAAAGAGACTCAATACAGAGTTTGGGGAATCTGCTCTTCTGTCTCACCCAAACTCATGATGGGTAACCTCAACTCTATACATAATTGTCAAGGACAGATAGGTGAATGCCCAAGGTAGAAGACTAAAATAGAGGTACTTATGCTCTCAGAGGGAAATGGTAGTCTTTAGGAGGACATAAGATAAACTTAGTGTTGTCTTGTCAAAGTCAGTCAAACATTGGGAAGACAGAATGTTTTTAGTCTAATATAGGATATTTTTTTGCATGTGATAAAGTCAATGACAACTTTAAATTTAAAATTAGAAACCTCCAAAACATTCACATTTACCACTGCCTACTTCAAGCTCTGACCTCTGACCTTAAGAAGTATTTATTGTAGTTTGGATAGTAAATATCCATTGAAGGCCCATGTGTTGAAGGCTGGGTCACTAACTTGGTGCCATTGGTGGGGAATGGGGAAATCTTTAGGAGGTGGGGCCTTGTGGGGAAAAAGTGAGATTGTGAAGGTATGTCTTTCCTGCTTTTTAAATGATCTCAGGTAATTTGTTACAGTAACAGAAGCCAACTAGCACAGTGTTCTTTCATTCTTCTTTGTCATTAGCGATTGATTCAAAAAAAATATTTTAGAAACCATTTCCTTCAAAAACCTAAGTTCTTTCCAGGTACTGGTGGCTCACACTTGTAATCCTAGCTACTCAGGAAGCTGACATCTTAGGATCAAGGTTTGAAGCCAGCGGAGGCAAAAAAGTGCGAGACTCTTATCTCTAATTAACCAGCCAAAGGTTGGAAGTAGAGGTGTGGCTCAAGTGGCAGAGCCCCAGCTTTGAACCAAAAAAGCCAAGTGGGAGATGAACCATGATTTCAAGCTTGAGTACTGGCACACGTGTGCACACACAGGCAGGCGTGCTCATCCACCCCCCCCCCCCCCAAGAGTTCTTTTCTTCCACCACAGTGTTATTCTGTGGTAGTTTCTTCCTCAGGTCATACATTGCTGAATTGTTTTAACTTTTGACACCAGTCAGCCTGATGTGTTTTCTGAGACGAATGGACCAAAGGGATCAGACAATGGAGGAAAGTCTGCCTTTGAGAGTTAAGAATGAAAAATCCTCGATTCTTTAAGTGGATAAAATTATATTTCTACTCCTCTGGGAAAACCCTTTGACATTTTCAAATTCTGGGGAATGAAATTAGCTCATTGTATTTTAAACGTCAAAGAAGCTACTGTAAGGAGCAGAAGATGGAAGGAGGGAGTACTGGGGAGACTTGTATTCCCTGATTTGTCTACTCTTTGTTTTGATTCCTAACTGGGTCATTGTATCGGCAGGGGGCCTTCAGTTTCAAACTGTGTCTTCTCACAGTTTCTACTCATTTTCATTGAAGGAGAAACTTGCCTTAACGAAGGCTCCTCACAACCTTATTTCTTAACCAAAAGAAACCTTAGAAATGGGTCATCCTGAGAAAGACGCCTAAGGAGGAAAGACTCCTTGAAAGGAGGTCACAGCGCACAGGTACAAATCAAAGTCTTGATGTTTATGGAGATTAATTGTTTCTTACAATTCTTCTTTGCCTCATAACCCAGCTATCACCAGGCTAGTCCTGCCCATTGTTATGTGGAGAAAACTGCAATGCTGTCATTTATTTTGTTCATTTATGCCAAAAAAACATTTACCCATTTAGACTGGGTGCTAGAGATCAACAATTAATGGAATGTTTGTTTGTTTTTTTCCAGGAAGCTCATTGAGTAGGGGTAACTGACAAGTAAATAGCTAATTCTAAAATGATGGAATAGTAGTAACAGACCTGGACCCTGGATATTCTGGAAGTTCTGCAATGGTCAGTAGAGGGAGTGAAGTACTGATCATGAAGGGTGGATTGAGATCCTGTCTCCCAAGTGGGTGATGGAAGGGAATCATCTGACTTGTGGCCACTTCAATCTTTACTCTTCCTCTATGCCTTGTGCTCTGGCTGGACTGCTGCTTTATTTACTTTCTTCTAACACTCTGCACTCTTTCCTGGCTTACACGCCTCACTTTGATTCCTCTGAATGCAGCTATCTTACTTATGGTTTGATTGATTTGCCAGTTCCAGGACTTGAATTCAGGGTCTGGGTGCTGTCTCTAGGCTCCTTTTGCTTAAGGTTAGCACTCTAACAGTTGAGCCACAGTACCACTTCCAGCTTTTTCTGTGATTAATTGGAATTAAGAGGCTCATGGACTTTTCTGCCTGGATTGGCTACAAACAGTGATCCTTAGATGTCAGCCTCCTGAATAGCTAGGATTACAGGTGTGAGCCACTGGTGCCTGTCTCTACTTATTTTTTGTTTTTGTTTTTGTTTTTTTTTTGGCCAGTCCTGGGCCTTGGACTCAGGGCCTGAGCACTGTCCCTGGCTTCTTCCTGCTCAAGGCTAGCACTCTGCCACTTGAGCCACAGCGCCGCTTCTAGCCGTTTTCTGTATATGTGGTGCTGGGGAATCGAACCTAGGGCCTCGTGTATCCGAGGCAGGCACTCTTGCCACTAGGCTATATCGCCAGCCCCCCTCTCTACTTATTTTTAATTCTCATCAGGACTGTCTTCTTGAAGAAACCTTTCATAATCACTCTAATTAAGCTAGCCCTCCTGTGTCAGTATGGTACCCATGGTCCATTGCAGCTATGGCGTATAATGCTCTCTGTGGTGCATGATCAGGCAGATAAACCCCTCAGTTCACTTGGGTTTGATTGAAGCCCCAGGAAGCAAGTTGTTGGCTGTGATGGAGCATTAGCCACTGGCTGGGTAGAGGAGGTGGCCCGAGGACCATTCCTGGTCCTGCTGAATTATCAGAAGCAGCTTGTGCTCTGAAAGGAGGCGGAATTGGCATTGGTAGCACTTTCATTTTTCCTCTTTCCCAACTTGGCTTTCCAACGCTGTGATCATTGCCAGTTTTGAAGTTATTGTGCTTTGTGAAGAGGAGAGGAGGAAGATCAGATGCTGAGAGTGCCCCAGGGAGTCCTACAGTGGGTGGGAAGGTCCTGTTTCCTCAACAAAGTCCTCTCATATCCGTATTCAATATCTCCGTGGGCATCCAGTGCTTCTTTTATGCTGTGAGTCTGTGCAGGTGCTCTTGTCTTCTGATTATATTTTTTTTTCCTTGAAGGAAAAAAGCAGATGACTAGCCCCAGTGAATTAGGGGATAGAAGGAAGGCTCAGACATCTGATGATGGGGGCATTTTGATACCTTCAACTTCTGTTATTTACAAGAGTAAACTACAGTAGGAGTTTGGGTGAACAAATTCTACTTTGGGTTAGAAGGATAAATACCTTAGAAAGGAGGGAGAAGTAATCTCTGTCCTTTAACATCATTACCGGTGTGTGTGTGTGTGTGTGTGTGTGTGTGTGTGTGTGTGTGTGTGTGTGTACCTGCCAGTACTGAGGCTTGAATTCTGGTGACTTGGGTTCACTCTGTGAGCTTTTGTGCTTAAGGATGGTACTCTACCACCTGGGCCATACTTCCATGTCCAGATTTTTGGTGATTAATTGGAGGTAAAAAGCCTCTTGGACTTTCTTGTCCAGGCTAGCTTTGAATCTCAATTCCCAGATCTCAGTTTCCTGAGTAGCAAGGATTACAGGCATGAGCCACCAGTGCGCAGTCATAGCATTATCTCCGTATCTCATGGAGCCCATTCTCCTGTAGACTCAAAGGGATGGCTTAAGGGAAAAGGGAGAAAGCCAATAACCTACCTGATTCCTAAGCTGGATCTTTCACAGTTTCATCATCATCCTGCTGACTTGGCTTTTGTTCCTTACTCTCTTCCTTCCATTACCTTGGCCTCAGTTCCCCCACCTCATCTGTGTCTAAATCCAGTGTTCAAATCCAAGGCTGACACCTACCACCTTCATGGAGAAGATTTAAGCCTCATGCCTTCATCCTACTCATATAGAAAGATAGCTCTCCCTTATGCCATGTGTTGCCATCTCATCCCTACATGGGGGTTTAGTTTGGATTGGTTCATGTGACCAGTCCTGACTTCTAGTCTCAGGTTTGCTAGTAGCTCAACACATCTTCTGCTCCTCTCTTTCACTGAGGACACTTACTCTAAACGTTGTTGTTCTCGTGTCAGATCTTTAGGGAAGCAAAGAATGAGCCTTTGGTGTATGCAGTTTCTGAGATATGGGAATTCATCTGTTACTACAGTTAGCATTGATTTATTTTAATAAATCCTTTAACTAGCGGCAGTATTCTCAACCTTTATATTTTTCAAAGCTTATTTTAATGTGACACTTTTTTGGAAGTACATTTCAAGGACTTCGGGAACTTAAAACCAGGGGCTAGGAAATGTAGCTGACTGTTAGATCACTTTAACTTTCCTAGCATGTGCAAGTTCCTAGATTCATAGCCCAGCACCAAAGAAACAAACCAGCCCCTTAAAACCATGGTCAAGAATTACTGCACAGCCATAGCCAAACAGTTATGTCGTGTAATAGCTACCAATGCACGTAAAATGATTTCACAATGCCTATCATCATAGTTCTTGTTTGGAAAGAAAGGTCTTTGTTCTGCCTGACCAAGAGAAAGTTTTACCTAATCAAAAAATAATGTGATTTTTAAAAAGTTGCAGTCGATTCTATGCTAGATTACATGGTCTGATCCATTCAATATTTTTCTATCAGTCATGGCTACATTAACATATTTTCGGTCCATGGGCATTTCAGTGTTAATAAGGAGCAAGAACACAGCAGTGTTTGTGGTCTGTGAGTTAGTGACTAATCTATAGTGGGAAGTCTATGTGTATCACCGCAGATGCTTTCTCCCGTCTTTCCCAAACTCCCAAGTCCCACGACTGTTTTGCTCAGACTCACTCACACCTTGCTCAGGAACCCAGACTTCCACTGCTACTACTTTCCTCAAAATCTTTTCTCATGTTTTTCTCTCGGCTGTTGCCACCCTCCTTCCTTTGTCCTTTTGCATTACATTCCCTCTGTCTTTCTTTTCACCATGCCAATTTCTAGTTGGAGTTTAAGATCTAGCTCAAGTATCACCTCCTCCACAAAGCGTTTCCCCACTTCCTTATCAAGTCCCAGAGAAGCTCTTGCTTATGTCTGGCAAAGCAAGTACCTTAAGTACAACTTGGTGATTTTTAGCATCTTATGGCTTTGTGTAACCACCACTGCCATTTTAGGTCATTTTCTTTTCTTCTTTTCTTGTCTGTCTCTTTCTTTCTTCTTTCCCTTCCTTTCTCCCTCCCTTCCTCCCTTCCTTCCTCCCTTTCTCCCTCCCTCCCTTTCTCCCTCCCTCCCTCCCTCCCTTTCTCCCTCCCTTCCTCCCTCCCTCCCTCCCTCCCTCCCTCTCTTCCTTCCTCCCTCCCTTCCTTCCTTCCTTCCTTCCTTCCTTCCTTCCTTCCTTCCTTCCTTCCTTCCTTCCTTCCTTCCTTCCTTCCTTCCTTCCTTCCTTCTTTCCTTCCTTCCTTGTTGTTGGGACTGGGGCTTAAACTAGGGTACTTATTCTTGCTTGTTTTATATGTTCAACACTGGAACTGTACTACTTGAGCCATAGCTCCACTTCCAGCTTTTTGGTGGTTAATTGGAGATAAAATCCTCACAGATTTATCAACATGGATTGACTTTAAACTGCCATCCTCAGATCTCAACCTCCTGAGTAAGTAGGAGGAATACAGGTGTGAGCCTCCAGTGCCTTGGCCAAAGTTAGGTCATTTTCATCACCTGAGAAGAAATCTCACACTCTATAGCTATCATTCCTTTCTCTAACCCAATTCTATGCCTTCTCATCCTAAGGAATTGCTGATCTTACTTCCGATGTCACTAGATTTGTCATTTGCAGACATTTCAAAAAAATGGAATAATAAGATATTGTGAATGGTCTTTCATACAACATGGTTTTGAAGACACACCCATTTTTGCCACATGTATTGGTATTTCATTCTGTTTTGTCACTGAATAATAATATTCCATGGTCCAATAAGTATCTTTCTTTGTTTAGCCATTCACAAATTTCCATTTCTTTTGGCTGTTATGTATATGTGGGGCTCATGCTTTCAGTTCCATCAGTTTCATGATAAAAGAGTAGAGTTACAGGGTCCAGTAGGTTTGTGTAGGACCATTTGAAAACTACCAATGGGATTGGACCTCAGTGATGAAACAAAGTTTCCAGTTTCTTAGCACTTGAGACTGACTTGTGAATTCAAATCATGGTGAGTGGAGAGGGGTATGTAGTCAAGATTCTGATTTGCATTTCTGATTTCTAGGCATTTGTGTACCTTCTTTGGAGAAATGTCTCTCCAGACATTTTGCCCATTTTAATTGGGTTGTCTGTTGAGTTTTGAGTTGTAAATGTTCTTTTAAAATTTCTAGACCAATTAGAACTAGAAAAGGGAAAGGGAATATTAAAATCGAGAGACAAAGGATAAAAAGACAAACTACTCCAAAAACAATACTTGCAAAACCATTTGGTGTAAACCAACTGAACAACTCATGGGGGAAGAGGGGAAGGGGGAGGGGAGAGGGGGGAAATGAGGGAGGAGGTAACAAATTATACAAAAAAATGTACCCACTGCCTTACGTATGAAACTGTAACCCTTCTGTACATCACTTTGACAATAAATAAGTAATTATTCAGAAAAAATTTCTAGCCCAAAGTCTATGAGACACATGAGATATGAGATATATGACTTATTAATATCCTCTCCAGTTGTGGATATTACTTCTATTTTGATTCTGTATTGTGAACTATAGCCATTTTGAAATAATATGATTTTTTGAACTTATATGATTTTGTTTTAAAAAATCAAATTCATGGCCTCCCACTTGCTCAGTTTGCTTGCTCATGACTGGCACTCTACCACTTAAGATGTTTCCAGTCCTGCTTTTTGCTGGGTATTTTTCAAATGGAGTCTGTGGATATTTATGAGTCTTCTGATCTAAGCTTGCTGAGGATAATGAGCATGAGCTGCTGGTGCCTGGATATGTATTTTTTCTTCTGTTGCTTATATTATTGTCATATCTAAGGATATAATGCCAAATCCAAGGCTGTAGAAGTTTAGCACTATTATTTTATTCTAAAACTTTTATGATCTTAGTTTTAACATTCCAGTTTTAGATCTGTTTCAAGCTATTTTTGTACATGGGATGCAGTAGGAGTCTCTGACTCCAATTTTTGCATATAGATATCCAGTCATCCCAGTATGATTTGCTAGCAAAGACTTCTTTCCTCTTTGAGTTATCTTGGTACCCTTATTAAAATTCAGTGGACCATAACCATTAAGTGTATTATCAATTCTATGTCATTGATTTGGGTCTCTTATTTGTTTACCAAAACTATAGTCTTTATTGCTTTTTTTTTAAAATTTACTTTTTTAAAAAAGTGGTTTTTGGTGTTTTTTTTTTTTTTTTTTTTTTTTTTTTGCCAGTCCTGGGCCTTGGACTCAGGGCCTGAGCACTGTCCCTGGCTTCTTTTTGCTCAAGGCTAGCACTCTGCCACTTGAGCCACAGCGCCACTTCTGGCCATTTTCTGTATATGTGGTGCTGGGGAATCGAACCCAGGGCTTCATAGGGAATAATTAGCACAGGTTTAGGCTAGTCACAGCTGAGGATCACAAGAGCCTAATAACTATGCCCCTATGAATGCATAAGATAATTCTAAGTGAAATGAACTCCATGTTATGAAAATGAGTGGTATATCACTGTTGTAATTACTTTCAACATGCTATGTGAAACTGTAGCTTCTATTGTTGATGATCCTCTTGTATCCCCTTCCTGTGGTTGTACCTGCACTATCACTGTATCTTATCTGAGTATATTGAAAACTGTATATACTGGTATTAGAACTAGGAAAGTGAAAGGGAATACCAAAGTCGAGAGACACAGGATAAAAAGAAAAATGACTACAAAAGCAATACTTGCAAAACTCTGGTGAAAACCAACTGAACAACTCATGTGGGGAGAGGGAAAGGGGAAGGGGGGAGGGGGGAATGAGAGAGGAGGTAACAGTACAAGTAATGTATCCAATGCCTAACGTATGAAACTGTAACCTCTGTGTACATCACTTTGACAATAAATAAGAATAAATAAATAGTGTTTTTGATGCATTAACTCAGAGACTGGCAGTTGCTAGTCAAGCCTGTAGCCCTTTTTGTACTGATTATTTTTCAGGTAGAATTTTGGCACCTTCCCAGACCCATGTCTAGTCTCCTGCCTGCTTTACACTTCACATAGTAGCAGCGAGGTGGAGAGGCACATGCCACTAATGCCCAATTTCTTCCACTGAGATGAAGTCTTGCAGATGTCTCTGCCCAAACCATCCTCAAACTTCAATCCTCCAGATATCAGTCTCCCAAGTAGTTAGGATTATCAGTGCAAGACACCGGTGCCTAACCAATTTTTCACTTAGTTTTGAAATTAGGATGTTTGGGATTTCTAATTCTTCCCTCCCTCTCTTCTTCCCTCCCTCTCTCCCTCCCTCCCTTTCTTGCTCTCTCTCTCTTTCTCTCTCTCTCTCTCTCTCCCCTCTATCCATCTATCTATCAATCAATCATCTATCTCTTTTCCTTTCTTTTTCCTGGTGCCAAAGTTTGAACTCAAGGTCTCCTGCTTGCTTGGCTTGCTTCCTTAACTGGCAACTCTGCTACTGGAACCACACCTCCAGCTTATGTTTTGCTAGTTATTTTAGAGATGGAGTATAGTGAGCTATTTTGTTCAGGCTTCAGGCTGGCCTTAAACTGTGATCCTATAGGCCTCAATCTTCTGAGTACCTAGTATTGCAGATATGAGCCACAGGTGTCCAGCTTGTTTTAGTTTTCAAGCTTATTTTGACAGCTTTGAGTTACCTACAATTCCATTATGGATTTTAGAATCAGCTAGTCAATTCATATAAGGACACCAATTGTGATTCTGATGGAAACTTCCTTGAACACGTAGATCAGTTTTTGGAGCATTGCCGTTTTACCAGCATTACATCTTCTCATCCATGAACATGGCATACTGTTTTCATTTATTTAGATCTTATTAGACTTCTTTCAACAATACATATCTTTTGACGAGTTATTTTTCTATGCAGTTTTAAAACACCATTTGTAAATGGAATTGTTTTCTTAATTTCACTTTGGGGTTGTTCATTCAAGTATATAGAAATATAATTAATTTTTTGTATATCAGTATTGTGTCTTGAAATTTTGTTGGAGCAGTTTATTAGTTCTGAAAGTTTTAGTGGATTTCAGAGTATATTCTCCATGCATGCTCTTGTAATCTTGCAAATAAAGATAGTTTTTCTTCTGTCTTTCCAAGCTGGATACTTTTTAATGTTTTTTTTTTTCTTGTCTAATTGCCCTGGCAAGAACCTCCTGTATAATATTGGAGGGAAATAGGGAGACGCTATCTATGATTTATTTCTGATCTTGGGGAGAAAAGCATCAAATCTTTTACCACTAAATGTTGCTTTCATTTCTCATTTGTTTTATTAAGCATGAGGTATCTTTTATTAGGTTGAGTAGGTTCCTTTCTATTACTATTTGGTTAGTGTTTTTCCAGCTATCTTAACCTATTTGAGAATCCAGAGCTACTTAAGAATGTCTTGTGGGCAACAAACGGTCAATTTTTGAGAATATTCTCCCAAATAGTCTATGTGAAGCTAAGAGGAATGCGTATTTGCTCTTTTGGAAGGGGGAGTCTATACATGTCTTCATTACATCCTGTCAATTGTGATGCTTCACTTTTGATGGATGGATGCTGAAGTCTCTAGGTCTATTGCAGGCTCACCTTGCAAATCTATCTTTTGCCTAACATATTTTACTGTCCAGTGTTAAATGTGTACAGAGTAAGGATTTTTATGCCTTCATGGGAATTAACCTCATTACCATTTGATAATGCCCCTCTCTGTCCTGATAATTTTCCTTCCTCTGAAGTCTGCTCTGTTTGAAATTAATAAATCGACTCCAGGCTTCTTGTGACTTACGTTAATGTAATGTGTCTTTTACTGTTCCTTTGTTTCTAAATTATATGTCATATTTAAAGTGGATTTCTTGCACTCGATTCTTAGTTTTGGATCTGCTCTGCCTTTTTAGTGGTAAATTGGGGCTATTGATGTTTAAAGTGATTATTGATATAGCTGAATTATTATCTGCCTTGCTTGTTACTGTTTTCTATTTGTTGCACTTTTTCCTTTTCCTTTCTATTTCTTGTTTATTCTTCTCCTACCCTTTGGCTGCTTTTGTGCTTGTAGTGGAGCATTTTGTCATTATATTTTCCTTTCATTTCTTAGTATATAATTATGTTTCTTTTTAAATTTTAATGAATGGTTATTCTAAAATTTGTGAAAATTTACAAACCCAAATCTATTTTCAAATAGCAACACCCTGGCAGCTCACAGGTAGAGCAAGTTCCCTGTAATATAGCAAAATATTTCTAATTTCCACTTCCTATCCCTTGTTATTCATTTTGCCTATACATAAGCTATAATCATCAAATACATTGTTACTAGTATTTTGAAAAAAACTGCTCAGATCTGTTACCTCAATTAAGAATTTTTAAAAGGAAGTTTTTATTTTACCATAGCTTAGCCCCATTCTAGGGTTCTTCTCTTCCATATGTTGATCAGATTTTCTACCATGCAATTTTCCTTCTGTCTGAAGGACTTCTTTGAACATTTCTTTCAAGGCAAGTCTGCTGGCAACAACTTCTCCAAATGTGTTTTTAAAAAGTCTTTAGTTCTCCTTTACTTTTGAAGGATACATATTTCTAGGTTTGTGGGTGGCTCTCAATACTTTACATATTTCATTATAGTCTTCCTGTTTCTCATGGTCTCTCAGGCCATGAGAGATTGCTACTTAACTATGGGTATAAAAAAATGTTCCTCTGGATATTTTAGGATTCTTTTTTTTTTTCAAATTTTTATTATCATACTGATGTACAGAAAGGTTACAGTTTCATACATTAGGCATTGGATACATTACTTTTACTGTTTGTTACTTCATCCCTCATACCCCCCTCCCCCCACCTATTTTAGGATTCTTTCTCTTTAATACTTTGTAGTTTGAATCTTCATATTTGTAGATGTTGCATTTCTGCTATTTATCTTAAGCATTCTGGATCTGCAGTGTAGCATTTAACATTATTTTTGAGAGATATTCTCAATTGTGACTGTTTCAAACATTTGCTGTATCTCCTCTTTCCCTTTTTCTTTTCCTTCTAATAGTCCTAGTATGCATTTGTTATACCTTTTCTAGTTGTTCTTCAGTTCTTGGGTATTCTGCACTGTTTTTGTTTCTTTTTTAGTCCACACGAGACAGATGTGTTTTATTAACAAAACAACCCTTTAACCAGAAAGTCTGATTCAATTTGACATTAACTGAAGATCTTAAATATATTTCAGGAAAGCCAACAGGGTGTGTAAAGAAAAGCAGGCTGCTGCAACCTTTTTTTTTTCTTCCCCCTCCCCTTATTTATTGTCAAAGTGATGTACAGAGAGTTTACAGTGGAAAGTAATTTGCACACTTATACAAGCTGCCCTAGTGATCATCAAGTCCAAGTTTTTAAAAAAAAATAAGTTTCAAGATATAACAGAGAAACCACATAGGTTCTTCCTAACAGTACAAAACTTGCTACTCTGTTCTTTATCTTTGCTTTTCAGTTTTGGAAGTTTTTACTGACAGAAGGTTGAAGAATCTTGACTCCTCTGCACTCCATCTAATAGTGAGTCTATTTTCATTTTCTTCAGACTTATAGTGTTTTTTTTATCTCTGGTATTTCAAAAAAATCATTCTTAGAATTTCCAGCTCTCTGTATAGATTATGTTTTATTTATTCATTTGTTTTTATTTTTGCTGGTTGTGGAGCTTGAATTCATCTACTTACACAGGGTAGGTCCCTTAGAGAAAGCTATTTCTTCAAGTATCCAGAAAGTGGTGGGTTTTAAATGCTATAGGGGACCACTTCCCCTATAGACTTTCTAGGAGTATGACCTTGAGAACTTGGTGTATTTAAAAGAGATTCCATGATCACAAACATTTTGGAAACTTTGGAGGAGAATTTAATAACAGTAGCTGGTCTCAAAGTAATAATTATTTTAGTCTATTAATATATGACTACAATTCCACTGTATGCACAGGGGAAGGGAAGCAGAGAAATTACCAGACATTCTCTAGGTCCTACAAAGCTCCTTCTGCCTCTAGAATCTGTCTCTCACTACTGTACTCTGCTACTTCTCAAAGCAAAGAATCTGGTCTGTGAAGTTTGGACACAGGGAAAAACTAATTTACCCAAGTGGGGAGTTTGAAAACCCTGAGGCTTGGGTGCTGTCCTTGAGCAATTTTGCTCAAGGCTAGCACTCTTCCACTTTGATCCACAGCTCCACTTCCAGTTTTCTGGTAGTTAATTGGGGATACGAGTTTCTCAGACTTTCCTGCCCAGGCTGCCTTTGTACCACAATTCTCAGATCTCAGCCTCTTGAGTAGCTAGGATCATAGGCAGTGAGCTACCACCACCCAGCTACATTATGTTTTGATTCCCTTCATAGTATTTAGTTTATCCATTAAAGCCCTTAGCCTATGAATCATAGCTACTTTTAATTTGTAATCTGATAATTCCAATATCCTCCTCATGCTAGAGTCTGTTTCTGTTGCTTGTTTTGCTGACATTTCTTGTAAAAGATAAGCCAATTTTTTTCCTGCCTTCAAGATTTTTCTCCCAGTGTTTGGCTTCTAGCATTTTACTAGGTTGTGTCAGTAGACCTTTTGCATTTGGCCTACTTGGAGTTCATTGAGGTTCCTGAGGGTGTAGAATCATTATTTTCAATGCATTTGGTGAAACTGAACCATTATAGCTATGTGGATTCACTTTGTGGTGTCTTCACACCCTCACTTTACTTCATTTCCTCTCTCTCTTTCTCTGTCCTTTGAATGGCAGGCTTCTGTCAATCTCTTCTCAAGCTTGATTCTGTGTTCGGACAGTCTCAATCTACTGGTTACCTGCATCACCCTTTAGTGAAATTTTAATCTCAGCACCATATAGTTCAACTCCATAATTTCCATTTGGTCTATTTTTATAACTTCTATGTTTCTAGTAGTACAAGTCTTTTGTGTGACATTATCTTGGCACTCCCATCTTTTATAAAGGTGACACAGAAGTCTTTGTTAAATTCAATGTTTCTCTGTTCTCAAAAGACAGTTTATGGTCACTGTTTCTTTTTCCAGTACATGGTCATTTATTCCGGTATTTTTGCATGTCTCGTAATTTTTGTCTAGGAAACTTGACATTTTATAAATTAGGCAATATGTTGTAACAACTCTATTGGAGGGGAAGAGCATACTAAGGACTGAACTTAGGGCCTCACACTTAAACCATGCCTCCAACTTAAACCATGCCTCCAACACTTGTTGCTCTAGTTTGTTTTTCATATGACTTTCCATGCTACCTTTGCTCAACTTAGCCACAAACCAGAGTCCTCCTACCTCTACCTCCTAAGCAGTCGATATAAGTACTCACCACTATGCCTGGGCCTAATGTACTTTACTGTTAGTGGCACTGAATTTTAAACTGAGGGCCTTGTGTTCGCTAGGCAGGTGCTCTACCACTTGGGCCACATCCCAGGGCCTTTTTGTTTTAGGTTGTTTGGACAGGTCTCATATTTATGCCCAGGCAAGCCTGGCCCCAAACACTCTTGTTTGTGCCTCTTACATTGCTGAGATGGCAGGAATATACCACCACACTCAGGTTCTTACGGGTCAAGATGGGTTTTTACCCAAGCTGGCCTCAAACTATGATCCTACTACTCTCTACCTCCTTCTAATTAGCTAATGTTCAGCTCGTTTTAGCAACCCTTGATATTGTCCTCCCATCCCCAGGTTATTTTTGTTGTTCTTTATTTTCCCATTGTCTGTTGCATTATTTTAATGAATTCTATTCTCCTTTCCCCAAGTTAAGCATCTAATGTTGTTTTTCATGGAGTGCAGGCCTGGGTCCTCAGGTTTCTCGGAGATGGCAGTGGTTTGGGCAGAGTGCCTATTCTTACCTATCTCTTTCTGTAACTCTACAAACTTCCTGCACACTCCTAGGGCTCTTCCAGTTATCACATTCTCTTATTCTTTCCCACAGACTCACTGGTATAGCATTCGGCCTGTATCCCTAAAGAACCCAGCAATTTCCTCCCCGATGCTTTTCACCGGCAGTCTTCTGTGCTTGGTTGTACCCTTGAGCTTGAACTTGGTGCTTTCTTTTTAATGAAGTCAGTTCCTCTTGGAAGAGATTTGGAACTCTCTGTTTTTATCAGTCTGCTTCTCCAGTTAGCCATGATCTTCAAGATGCAAGGGCATCAATGTGTTAATCTCTGAGAAACTGCAATTTTGGAGCAGGGGGGTTGATGAAGAGAAGGCAGTAGCCTCAGATCTTTGAAGCTTGACTCTCTTGGCACAGATTCCTCATCTTGAGCTGGTCTTGTGTAATTAGAGCCCTAGTCTCATCAGTAGCACTATGTCCAACATAGACCCTCCATCCCATGAGTGAGGGTTTGGTGGAAGTATGAAGCCTTTCAGTGTTGGCTAGATTCACTTGATTTTTGCCTCAGTAGGTGGAGCTATGATGATAAACGCTAGCTGAGAGCTGGAAAGAAGAGGGAACATTGTGTTTCTGATCGCACTAATCTGTGGTATGGTTTCCTTCTCACCAAACTTGGACAAGAGAAGTGAGAAGATGGTAGTTCAGGTGACACTGATTCTCAGCGTTCCTACTCTGTTTTAGTAGCTTTCCCTGAAGGCTTTGTCACTTCCTGTGTTTGTTTGGAATCATAGGGTATAGACATAAATAGTTATTTTGCTTTTCAAACTAATTTAAACTATTGTACTGGGTAGCAGGTATGCTATTTATTACCATCGAAGTAAAGTCCATATTTCTCATTTTGGTGTCCCTGTCTTTTAGTGCAGTTTGGGACATAGTAACTGCTCAAAACACAGGTTAACAAATGAATGCATGGGTAGATGAGTGAGTAAATGGAAAGTGGTTATGAAGAAGTTGGATGAGTAATTTCATACATCCAACTGTCTGTGGCTTAGACCTTTGGTCAAATGTACTAGATCTGTCTGATGTCAAGAGACTGATTGACAGATTCCCCTCCCTAATGTAGGTGGGTGTCTTCCAATCAGTTGAAGACCTGAATAGAATGAAAGGGTTGACCCTCTGAAGTATAAGAAAGAACTCACTCAGCCTTATTGTTTTCAAACTAGCACATCATTCTTTTTGTCTGTTTAGGGATTTTAATTGCAATATTGGCTCCTCCTGGGTCTTGAGCCTGCCAGCTAGAACTGGATTTATGACATTTGATGTTCATGGTCCTCATGCTTTTAGATTAAGACTTGGATTTCATCATTGACTTTCCCAGGAATCTAGCTCCCTGACAACCCTTCTAGGGATATCAACTTCATTTTCATGAACCAATTTCTTATAATGACATTTTTTTTTTTTTGCCAGTGCTGAGACTTGACCTCAGGGCCAAGCCCTCACTCAACTTTTTTTGTTCACAGCAGGTACTCTACCACTTGAATCACACTTACAGTCAAGACTTTTGCTAGTGCATTAGACATGGAATCTCATGGTCTCTTCTGCTTGGTTTGGCTTTGAACCACTCTTCTCTGATCTCAGCCTTCTGACTAGCTACCGGCATCCAGCTAAAAACTTTTTACGTATATTCATCTATGTGCAGGTATAAACACAGGTATATATTTCCTATTGGTTCTGCTCCTCTGAAATTGATAAGAACTCTTTTTTGTGTATGTGTGTGAACTCTTATCAGTACAGAAAGAAGCATAGCGAATTAACATAGTGGGCACAGCATTCTTGTTTGGCTGTCCCTGTCTTGTTTGTCTCTCACAGTCCTGGAAACAGCATCCTTACTAGTGTATGCATCTTCTCCTGGGTATCAGACATCTTTGCCTTTTTGATCATTGAGTTGGGGTATCTAAGCATTTCCTGTTGTTCTTTGTAAAAAAAAAAAATCACTCCTTTTCAAATCAGTTTTGCCTTGATTATCCAACTAAAATCAATGGCAACCATATCCACTATTCCTATATCAAATGTTATTTTTAAGTATGTTCAGGTAAAAAAAATAACAAAAGTACGTACAAGCCGGGCACTGTTGGCTCATGTCTGTAAGCCTAGTTACTCAAGAGACTGAGATCTGAGAATCTCGGTGGTTTGAAGCCAGCCCAGGCAGAAAAGTACCCTTGAGACTCTTATCTCCAATTAACCACTCAAAAACTGGAAGTGGAGTTGTGGCTTAAAGTAGTAGAATGCTAGGCTTGAGCAAAAGAGCTCAGGGACAGTGCCCTGGCCCTAAGTTCAAGCCATGACTGACAAAAGAAAAACAGAAAGTACATGTGAGTATTTGTGGGAAGCACACATTAAGTCTTGTGTCTAGACCTGACTCGAGAATTAAACTTGTTTTAAAGATCATCTCCACAGCTTTGGAGAAATCACAAGAAAATGGCAATCAAGTTAGTAGCATTTTTATATTATGTGCCTTAGTAAATGAAAGTCTCAGTTGAATAATTTCTCATCAGCATGCTTGTCACCCTCTCTCAGTCTATTTTGTATTACATTCACACAGACCCTATTATCTGATCCTACAGAGATCTTGTTTGGAGTACACAAAACTCCCCTGGAGCGTTTTCCATTTAAAGAAAAAAAAAAAGAAAGAAAGAAAAAGCAGATCAACAGTAAGTACTCTGGTGCAATGCTCTAGAAAGATGTAAAGCCTACAATTGATTTTCTTTGTGGGAGATGTGTGGCATTCATCTGCTCCCCAGCCTCGGTTCAAACCCAAGGGCAAGGCTCAGCCGAGAACAGAGAACTGGCTTTTGAGAACATCCGGGAAACAGCAGCCTTGGCTCTACCATTTATTTTTTTTTTCCCACCCAGTTTTAACACGGAAGGGCTGAGGGAGGGAACTGACAACATTTCCAATACGAAGCGGATTCAACGTTTCTGTGTTGCCACAATTATGCATATGTGTTGCCTTTCAGTTCAAATTCAAACGTCCGCTCTGACAGGTCACAGACAAAAACCAGGATAATGACATTCTATCTTGGTCACAGCATTCAGACGCACCAGTCTGGTGCAGATCAAAAAAGGAAAACAACAAACCAAGTGCTGGTTTAAATTCCCTTTCCTCAGACATTGAGTTCACATTGAAACTGAGCTGTGACTCCTGTTACAAATAGCATTTCTTAGCCTTATATAAGTTCTGCAAAAGTTTTGCCAGGTAATTTCAAAGTCCAAATATATTATGACTCCCATTCACTTCTCTCTCCCTTCCATCCCTCCTTCCTTCCCTGTTTTTCTTTCTTTCCTTCTTCCTTCCTTCCTTCCTTCCTTCCTTCCTTCCTTCCTTCCTTCCTTCCTTCCTTCCTTCCTTCCTTCCTTCCTTCCTTCTTTTCTCTCTCTCTCTCTGTCTCTCTCTCTCTCTCTCTTTCTTTCTTTTTTTTTTTTTTTTTTTTGCCAGTCCTGGGGCTTGCACTCAGTGCTTGGGCACTGTCCCAGAGACTTTTTGCGCTCAAGGCTAGCACTCTATCACTTGAGCCACAGTGCCCCTTCTGCCTTTTTCTGAGTAATTTATTAGAGATAAGAGTCTCACGGGGCTGGGGATATGGCCTAGTGGCAAGAGTGTTTGCCTCGTATACATGAGGCCCTGGGTTCGATTCCCCAGCACCACATATACAGAAAACGGCCAGAAGTGGCGCTGTGGCTCAAGTGGCAGAGTGCTAGCCTTGAGCAAAAGGAAGCCAGGGACAGTGCTCAGGCCCTGAGTCCAAGGCTCAGGACTGGCCAAAAAAAAAAAAAAAAAAAAAAAGAAGAGTCTCACAGATTCTTTGCTGCATGGGCTGGCTTTGAATGGCAGTCCCCAGATCTCAGCCTCCTGAGTAGCTTGGATTAACAGGTGTGAACCACCAGCACCTGGCATTCATTTCTTTATCTATAAGATTAGATAGTATCTTGTACATTGTCCATAAAGATGACTGAGATTATCTAGGACATTTATACATTTAAGGAAAAAATGGCTTTTGTATAGCCAGAAAAGTGAGGTTAATAATTTTATTTTGACTAGCATAATCTCAAATTGCTTGGGCTTCTTCTTCTGCCCCTTTCCTTCTTTCCTTTCTTCCTTTCTTCTTAGTACTTGAACTCACAATGCTGTACTTGTTAGGCAAGTATGCTGCCATTGAGCCACATCCCCAGTCCTTTTAGTCTTAATTGTGTGTTTTCTGGTTAAATTTCATATTTTTGCTGGAAGGCTGGCCTCGGCTTTTTTTTTTTTTTTGGCCAGTCCTGGGCCATGAACTCAGGGCCTGAGCACTGTCCCTGGCTTCTTCCCGCTCAAGGCTAGCACTCTGCCACTTGAATCACAGCACCACTTCTGGCCATTTTCTATATATCTGGTGCTAAGGAATCGAACCCAGGGCTTCATGTATATGAGGCAAGTACTCTTGCCACTAGACCATATTCCCAGCCCACTGGGCTCAGCGTTTGGTCCTCCTATCTATACTTTCTTCATAGTGGGGATTTTAGGTATGAACAACTATTCCAACCACGATTTAAACATCTTCATAATCATCATTTTGGGTTTTTTTTTGTGCAGTTTCTATCTCAAGTTACACATGCTCCAAATTGCATCGTTGCATTTAATGTAGAGTAAGCCCAAATAACTTCCTCCTGGAGAAAGGTAATAGCAACATGCATGGAAGTGTAGTTGCTTCCCATTACCGACACTTGCTACACATTCAACAACTCTCCTGATGTTACAGGAGACTGGGGGATGTGCCAATCAAGTTTGCACTTCCAACTTCTGGCCAATTTTTCTGGCTTTAACCACTGTGTATTCTCCCTAAAAGTACCATGCAAAGTACAAGCTTGAAAGCACTCAGTGGTAGGATGAATACCTGTCCCAATGCTGTTCACATCCTCTACTCCAGCACCTGTGAATATGTTAACTTGCATGCCAAAAGGAACCTTGCAGATATGAGCATTAAGCATACTGAGGCCTAGGGTTACCGGTGGATGCAATGTTCCCAAGCCTAAGCATCAACATAAACATAAATAGAAGGTGAGGAAGATCAGAGTTAAAGGAGATAGAAATCATGAAAGCAGTGCTTTGAATGATGGGGAGGATGTGATTTATAGGAATTTGAGAAGCTCCTTGAAGCTGAAATAGGCAAAGAGGCAAAATTTTCAGAAAGAAGACAGCCCCGCTGAACCACTGGAGGCTTCTGACATGCAGAATGGTGAAGTGAATAATTTATGTTGTTTTAAAACACTGTGTCTGTGGTAGTTTGTTATAGCAGCACCACTAGGAAACTGATCTATGCTACTTCCCCATTGTAGCCCAACAGAATAAACAGATCAAATATACAATCACATCTTGATGTATTTCCTGAAATTCCTTAGAGCAAAACTCTTCCATCAGTTTGGAGTGGTAATCAGCCTTTTAAAATTGTGTTTGCATGGAGATATAACAAGGAAATAATGCTGCTCCCCACCCCATACAACCACGAAAAGCTAATAAAAAATTGTGGTTACAATTTTGTCACATGCATTTCTTTTCTGGGAAAGAATCCCATCGATTTCATGTGACTAGCAAAGTGATCTATGATCTTAAAATTGGAAATGTTAGTCTTGATGGGGCATTCTTAAATTCATGACATTATCCCCAGAAGGCTGTGAGTGTAGTCAAGAAAATGTGAGGAAGAGAATGTTTAAATAAAGTATATCTATTTTGTCCTTTGCCAGTGGTCCTAAAGATGGGGCTGGATGGAGCTTTGTTCCTGGGTGGCCTTTAGGTGATGTTCTTGTTTCCTAGGCATGCTAAATCCACCTCTCAGAAGGGAGTTGTAGGCATCAATAATATTTTTCCAGGCAGGGGACTGGGAGAGTCTGCTGTATCTCTTACTGTTATGCTGGGCCAGGTGGCCTTGGGGATGGTAGAGGTGTAGGCAGAGGCATCAATAGGGACGTTGCCTCACTCAGTCATTGTATTGGACCCTTGGTTATTTTATAACTGTTGCATGGAATTTAAGGCCATCTCTGTGGTGTGCAGCCTCTTTCCATGCTGTTAAGGCTGTGGATAGAAGAAAGGAGAAGCAAGGGAGGCCCCTTCCTGGCCCTCAAATGCTCTATAGCTAACATCCTTTCATGAGCAAGTCATACTGAACTAGAGACAAAGGCATTATATCAAGGGGATTCTCTTTGCCATCAGTATAAAGAGAAGCAGAGGTGAAGCAGGAGTTGGACTTTGCCTATAAGCCACTCTTTGGTGCCCTCATAAGCATACAAAAACCCCTCCTCACTTGAAGCCACTACACCTTTACATAGAGAAGTGTTGAAAAGTTGCTGCCTTGTGTGTGGAAGGGCATCTGTCTCTCCCTAGCATCCTTACTGATTTTGCAAGTTTAATAAATGCCCATGTAGTAGTGGGTAATGCCCGAGATGCATCACCCACTCGTGCCCACATGCATGCATGTGCCAAGGCAAGTTGACAATTGGCACTGTGCTTCTCTGACCATCGCGGATGGCATTCTTCTGAAACAAAGACTGTCAACAGCAACCCAGCTGGAGCTTTCTTCTAAGAAAGCTGTAAAAGAAACTGAATGCATTTTGTTTGCCTAGCAAATTGTGAAAGAAACTGCAACAATGACTTGAAAGTACATATAAAGACATCACAATTGCCAAAGACTTTTACATCAACTCTGTACCATAAATTCTTGCCTCAACATTTTTCTTTTCACATATTCAGAGCAGACACCACTCTTCTCTCTCATCCTCACAGAGGTTAAGAGACTTTTCCAAGGAGAATAAGTAAATGGCATAGCTAGGAATAAAAGCACGACCATCCCTTTCACCCCAGCAATACTGCAATATCCCCCATCCAAAATGAAGCATTGCAATTGGCAAGCATGGCATCTAATATTTTATTTGTTTATTATTTCTAAATTATCTGTAAGTAGCTGTTTAAAGGGGTTATAGTTCTACAAGTCACCTTAAGAGCACATTGCATTTTGATCAATGTCACTCAGCCTCCAGTGTTCTAGTCTTACTCTTTTCCATGTGGATGAGGGAACCTAGAGCATAAGTTTTGTCTTCTCCATTGATGTCATTGTCCTTTCCATCAATGAAGCATTTACTGGACACACACTTCATGGAGAGATCAGAAACTATTAAACTTGTAGAATACACAGAGCAACCAGGTAAATGCTCAGCTGAATGAAATTAAAATTCTTTATGGCTGGGAAGATCTTAGGGGAAAATGGAAACATTTTTTTCTGAAATAGAGTTTTGCCTTTAGGCATTAATTGGATTTAAACATTTTGAATCAACTTTGATTATATATGTAATATATATGTATATATATTGCATATATAGGAAAGAGAGAGAGTGTAAAATCACTCAGTTCCCTAGAACTCCATAGAACATGAATAAACATATGGACTGTTCTCTTACACCTACTCCACAAGTCTGAGTATTGAGGATTTATATAGTTAGAGACTATGTGGTGTAAATATGTATAAATTTATATTGTGTTAATTTATGGCATGTGGTACAGAAGGCTTTTTGCAAGTAGCAGTGTACTTCTTCCCACGTTTCTGCTGAAATATTCATCTCCGGATTCCTTCGCCATATTTCCCTTTGTCTCCGCACAGATGTTGGGGCAGCTTGTTTGCAGGGGAGCGGGTGCGTCTTGGAAGTACGCTTACTGAATGCAATTCAGGTGAGGGATGTACAGTCACCATGAGGATTGGAGCAAAGGAGTTTTCCCTTTCTCCAGCTTGCCTTTGGTCCTGCCTGCTTCCATGATAAGGGCAATTGCTCTTGAGCAACCACACTTCACAGCTTTGGTGCTCTGGCCTGAATGTTTTTTAAAACTCAAACAGTAGTAGAGAGGCAGAATTTCATTATCTGTCTAATAGCTTTCCCTTGTCCAAAGAAGTATTAAGATCTTAGCTCTAAGTACCAAACTACTACATATGTAATGCTTCTCCTTTATATACATACTAAAATTTGTATGTTAGGCATAGTAAGAAACTAACAGAATAGACAAATTATAACAACATACTGCACTAAAAGTTATTGAAAAATGAATGGACTATTACTTTCTGGAATTTTCCATATAACTGTTTTGGGCTTGGGCACTGTCCCTTAGCTTTTTCACTCAACTCTAGTACTCTACCACTTCAGCCACAACTCCAATTCCTGGTTTTTACTGGTTAGGAGATGAGTTTCACAGAATTTTCTTCACCAGTCTGGCCTTGAACCACAATCCTCAGATCCCAGCCTTGAGTATCTAGGATTACCAATATGAGCCACTGATGCCTTGCTCTCTTTAACCTTTTTTAACAAAAGGAAATGAAAACTAGGGGGAGTAAAATTATGTACAAAGGAAGACTACTGTATAAAATGGGGGTAAAGACATCTACCCATCAGAACAGCTTTATGGCTCTTTGCCAGAAATAAAAAGCTGAATTTATTTCAGAGAGGTGCAAATACAGCGCACCTGTAGTTATTTGTGGCTAAGTGGAAAGGGAGAAGATGGCCCTAGAGGAACTAAGTTTCCAGAGCTCATACACCACATTTCCTTCAATTGCTCTCTAACTGGGGTAAGTTGTCAGAAATGTTCTTATTGACCTGTTTGCTTTAATCAATGTCTGCCTTCCTGGTTCTCTCACAGAGCTGTGTGCTAATGGGGAGTGGGATGCCCAAGAAGGAGGCAGTGGGCAGGAACAGGAAGAGAAATGCGGCCCCAAACTGAGCACACAGGCCTTGAATGATGGCAGGTTGGCTGGAGAGAGAAGGAGCTTTGAATCATCGATGAGTGATGCGATGCAGATAATATCTGCTGCTGCAAATTTAAGGAAAATTAGTGAGGAAAGTATTTTTAGATTGTTTACTTTTCAGCTAGTCTTAGAATAGCAATGTTTAAGCAATTGAAAAAGAATCCTGTGGTGGAACGTAAGGGAACCGTCTCTCATGTAAATTACACAAGGAATCGAGGGTCAGAAGACTACTCTGCAGATATCTGTGGCATTACCAATTCACTAGTATTCACGTTGACCCAGTACAGCAAAGTAACATGGGTGCAATTGATGTTAGGTTGCTATGTTAGCTCCTCAAATGCCTGGTAAGGTTTAAAGTGATTAACAAGGAAAGAAAAGTCATTGTAAGTAGTGATTATCTTAAGGTCACATACCTGGAAAGAGACACAGACATAACTCAAAGCCTTAGTTATTTTTTCCCAAGATTAGGTCGCTGAGCAGATGCACACAAGCACTCTACCATCTATATCCCAAATATTAATTGAAATGTAAGCTTTGTCAGGTCCCTCTGTTCTCCTTCCCTGTTGCATGCTTCATCATCCTCAACTACTCTGTACTTAATATTACCACCTTAGCCACACCCAGTGAGAAGGCAGATATACCTTTATGGAAAAGAGAATTCCTGTTGGGAATTAATAAATGGGGAAAAAATAAATATAAATGTATTTGGGTAAATTTTGATCCACAAGTTATTTATAGGCCATGGCAGTGTTTGAGCTTCAAGAGGTAAGAGATAGTAAAAATAGGGTAGGAACTAAGGAACACCTTTGAAGAATTTATAATGTACTGGTCTTTTCAAGTACAATCATGCAATGTGTTCTCCAAACCTCTCCTTTAAGGAAGATACAATGTCACCATCCTGCTGTTACTTTTCAAGGAGTTGAGGCTCAAAGGACACAGATTCTACCACCTTGGGTAACCAGTGAGAAAAGCAGATCATTAAGCCAAGCAGTAAGCAGTATTCCCAGAAGTTTGAAGAGGGAGTGGCTTGTGGAATATGGGAAAGCAAAAGAAACATTTGAAACTGCTGAAGAAATTCAGGTAGTGGATTAAAAAAAATAAATCTGGGGCTGGGGATATAGCCTAGTGGCAAGAGTGCCTGCCTCGGATACCCGAGGCCCTAGGTTCGATTCCCCAGCACCACATATACAGAAAATGGCCAGAAGCGGCGCTGTGGCTCAAGTGGCAGAGTGCTAGCCTTGAGCGGGAAGAAGCCAGGGACAGTGCTCAGGCCCTGAGTCCAAGGCCCAGGACTGGCCAAAAAAAAAAAAATAAAAAAAAAAAAAATAAATAAATAAATCTGTATGCAAATATCAACTCTCAGGGCCATGAAGTGAACTGTTGCTATTCTCAGCAGGATGAAGTGATGGAAGGGAAGGGGTGGTCTTTGGATCTAAAATCAGGTTACATGCCGGCAATGTGTCTTTCTCTTCTTCCTCTGACAGATACATGAGTAATTGATTTCATTTACCAAACAGGCGGAGCACAACGTAAAATTATGCTACTCATCTGAACTGAAAAATATTCTCTGTTTTCCAGAATAGTCTCAGAGCGCCATGTGTGAGAGAACATGACAGAATAGAAACTGATTATGCAAAATGTGTGAGAGAGAACTGTAGCTCTTGGTGACATGTGGCAGCCTGTGGGGAGAGCAAGAGTGAGGAACTCAGGGCGCTGTCTCTGATGGCCGTGTGTCACAGTTGAATGATAAGACAGAGTTAAAAAGTTTGTGAATGGTTATGCATTGACCTGGGAGGTAGTCACGTGTTGCATACACATGCTGGAAGGCATCCTAGAGCCACACTCTGCAGCAGCATTCACACCAAACTAAGGAGGGATCTATTAGTTTCCTTTTCCTGATTTGATGTTTTGCCCCAGGATTCTTACCACAGGGTTTGCAGGCCCCTCTAGAGATTTCATTAATCTATGAGAACTGATAAATGCCCCCACCACACACACACACACACACACACACACACACACACACACATGCACACACACATGCACACACAATGTACAAAGACTGTAAAAGCTTGCAAAAGGATGGAAATGGCTACATGGTTGGATAGAGATAGAAGAAGAACAGGGGGCAGTAGATAAAAATAACTTTTTTAGTGCTCTGGTGTCAAAATGGTGTGCTCAAATCAAGTGGCTCAGTTTTGCCTAGTAAAACAGTTGTGCTCAGGAGCTATCCAGGGTCCTAGGTCTCTTCTACCACTGGTTCTTGCTGATTTGGAGACCAGAGCCTTCTCTTCATACCACATACTAAATCTCTGCCATGGGCTTGACTTTGGCTATGAATTTATTTTAATGTCTTTCCTTCCCCTGGGGTCTTCTGGGCCACAGTTATCCTAGAAACAAATACTTGCGAACCTTAGGCTTAGTCTAGTGTTGAGACTAGTTAAATCTAATACCACCTGTATGATTGTTTTAATGTGGGGTAGCCTAGTTCCCTGGATATTTGCTAGAGATAATGGACACACACACACACACACACATACCATTGATATTGTGCTATCACAAGTTTAATATTTTAGACAAATATTTGCATAAGCACATTTGAACTTTTGGAAACCTGATCCAAACATAAAGTTGTCTGCAGATTTCTCTATACATGTGAGTACATTCAGAAATGGTGGCAATCAGTGTGCAAAAGAATGTCTTTGGGGAAGGTGTGTGAGGGTCTGCACATTGATATCTAGTCACTGTAATAGTTACGGAGAAGTGTGCAATAAGGAAATTATGTCAGTTCTACACTGGTGATTTGAGCCCAGGCATTTGTTTTCCTGAATCTTCATCTTACTAGTAATGAGCAATGGGATGTCTAAAGAGAGCATCTTAGATTGGAGAGACTCCCACTGGCCAGATCTGGGAAAATCTGAACACAAAAATAATTAAGTACAACAATGAACTGGAAGTCATTGAAAAAATAGGAAGTCATACATCTGTCCCAATGATAAATAGATTAAACCATTCAAGGAGAACAGAGGGCTCTTGCTTATAGTGGAATAGCAGAGACCAGCTGGAAAATTATCATTATGCCAGTATCATGGTCAAGATTAAAGCAGGCCAGAAACAACTGAATGCTGAATCTCATAAGAAAGTTTCAAATGCATAACTTCTCATGGATTTAAAGGGTGGGAGTAAGTAGCATGGAAGGTCTTCTGAAATATAGGAACTCTTCCTGGAAATGCTGGTGGATAGCAATAAGAAGCAGGTGGGCTCTACTGGGCCTGGAAAAAAATTAGGTCAGCCTCAGATTACTTCTTCATGAGCTTAAAATATAATAGGTATTTGAGGCAACATCCAAAGGACTTGTAGAGGATGGTGATTCATGAGATCTATAGGAATCCAAATAATTGTTCTGAGAAAGGAACATCATGGTATTTTAAGCTATGCAATGACTTAGAAGATGCACAAGTCATATCTTCTTTTCTGACAATTTCTCTAGGTAACTGAGTGACTAACTAAAGAGAAGCATTTAAGAAGACAGAGGTCTGGAATAGAAGGACTAAAAGTAACCTTAACACAATGGAAACAAAAGTTATTCTAATACTTACAAGTATTTTTGAAGAAATGGATTGCAAGATGTCATTAACACTTCCAAAATGACATGATAATAATCACAAAATAATGTTATTATTATCCTACTAATAACAATAAAACATAAAATTTCATAGTAAGTCAAAAAACTTTGGGTTGGAGGGAAAATGGGATGAGGAAGTGTGTGCTAATTTCAGGAAGTGGGAGGGAAACAATGGCTGATTCCATCAGTTAGCTGAGGAGTGTTGGGTAAAGACACAATTCACCATAATTTTTTTTTTGTGGGTAATGCGGGGAAGGTGGTTAAGTACCCTGGGGATAGGGAAAGCAAATGATTATGGCAGACTCTTTGGCCTGAAAAGGTAAAGGAAAGGAGAGGTTGCTGGAGCCTACGGAAAGCTATAATAGAATATGGAAGAGTCTCTCCATCAGATCTGCCACTTCTAGGAGAACTAGCACTGCCAATCTAGGGCCCTGCAGGAAGGGAAGCAGAGAAGTACACATAGTAGACTCCCTTTTCACTTACCCTTTACTTCCTGCTGGAACCAGCCACTGGCCAAACCCTACTGAGACCCTGATGTCAAGGGAACCCTGATGATATCCACAGAGGACACACTGAGATGTTGGGTAGAGTGGAAAGGGGCAGAAAAGAGACCTCCAGAACTACTGAAAAATATTTAGCACCAACCAGAGCTGACACTTTTACCTATTAATATTTTCATAAATATACATACAAAATACAAGTATCAATACAACAATGCTTTTATAAAAGATAAAGGGGTGACATTGATCAAGATATCTTGTATTCATAAACTGCTTTGTTAAATGGCAAATCCTTTATATAACTACTTAAAGATAATTTTAAAAAAGAAATCTAAAAAAAGTATTGTATGTATGTTGTATGCCTTGTATGAAGGATTTGGGGAGGGTAAAGGGAGCACAAAAATGGTGGTACAAAGGTGAAGTAATGCAGCAGTGATAGTAGATACTATGTTGAAAACAAACTATACAACTTGGGGAGGGGAGGGGTCAGAAAGAAAAAAACTAGGAAAATACAAGAGAAGTAACACTGTTCAAAAAGAAATGTACACTTTTACTGACTTATATAACTGTAACCCCTCTGTACATCATCTACAATAAAAATAACATAAGATAAAAGTTTAAAAATGTATGGGAAAAGGGTCAAATAGGTTCAGCATGTCATACATTTTCCCACCATAGAGGCTTAAAGTTCATAAATACATTTGGAAATTACAAGAACTACAGTGATAATCTCATTAAATTGAAATTTATTTTTAATTTCCCAAATGTATTTAATGGCAAAATTCCTTTACTATGAGTAACAACTCAACACTTGAAGAAAACTTGAGAAGTGCTATCCTAGCAGGCATAAGAGTATGATTTATACTTTACAAATCACAAGTGATAAAAATTCATAAAGTAAAAAATAAAACATAATAGCAAGGATCCCCACAGAAATAAAAAGGTTAATCTTAGTAACAGAAGTAAGGCAAGGCTATCAATTATGCCAAAACATAAAAGCAAAGTTTGCTCAAGAACAGACAAATAACCCAAAAACTTAAGAAACCTAAAAGAATACTGTTTTCAAGAAGTGTGTTGAAAACTAAAGGGGATTAAAAGCAAAGTTTACAAAAATCATATGTAAAGATTAATACTTGGGGGCTGGGGATATAGCCTAGTGGCAAGAGTGCCGGCCTCGGATACATGAGGCCCTAGGTTCGATTCCCCAGCACCACATATACAGAAAACGGCCAGAAGCGGCCCTGTGGCTCAAGTGGCAGAGTGCTAGCCTTGAGCGGGCAAGAGTGCCGGCCTCGGATACATGAGGCCCTAGGTTCGATTCCCCAGCACCACATATACAGAAAACGGCCAGAAGCGGCCCTGTGGCTCAAGTGGCAGAGTGCTAGCCTTGAGCGGGAAGAAGCCAGGGACAGTGCTCAGGCCCTGAGTCCAAGGCCCAGGACTGGCCAAAAAAAAAAAAGATTAATACTTGGGCAGTGACTCAAACCTGTGATCTTACCTGCTTGGAAGGCAGATATTGGGGGATCATGGCTGAGGCTAACTTGGGAGGAAAGTTATGACACTTCATATTGACCAATGCCTGAGAACAGCCACAAGTTGCAAATGAAGCACAAATTGGAGGATCAAAATCTATCTCAGCCTAGGAAAAAAACAATTTCCTGTCAAAAAAACACCCAACACTAAAAGAACTGGAGGCACAGCTCAAAGGCAAAGCCTAGAGAGTTGCAAGGCCCTGAGTTCAATCTCTGGTACTGCCAAAAATATTTTTATTTGCAATTAATACTGTGAAGCACACTAATGTACTTTTCTTTAAAATTTTCCTTTAGCTGGGCACAGAGAGTATAAAGAAAAGATACCATTGTAAAAATGCACAAAGAAAGAGTCACTATTAAGTTTCTCAAGTGAGTGTGAATCTAAATAATGAGGTTGTATTGGTAGGGCAAAGGTTGTGATTTATTAATAATTTTCCTCCTCTTATGTAATCCAGTAAGAGAGAAACCTATCATCTGGTTTTACTTTAAGCTCATAGTCTGCAGTGGAAGCACATGACAAAGAGTAAGTGAAAAGCCACAGTCTTACCTCCTTCAGCAGCCCCAGAATGATGAGAGAAAACACAGGCAGGAGTAGTAGAAATGATGGATTACATATGGGTCTGATTCCAAGGCTCAGCATTCAGTTTTGAAGGGATCATAAGAGGCTCTGGGAAAATGCTGGTTGCCATTCATCTTGACCTACTCCCCTTTAGAGAGAAACCAGAGGGACTGCAAATAACCAGGGTGCACAAGAAGGCCCGCATAGAACTGACCTCAGCAGCATCACGTGGTTGAACAGATGAAGGGTCTTAGTTTACCACCACAAGAGTTCCCCACTTGTGGACAGAATGAAATATTTCCAGAACGTCCTAGTGGCTAAGATCATGGGTAGCTAAGAGTGGCTATCTGGACAGCTGGTGGGTATGAGCCTTTGTACAATGACCTACACTTGAGGGTTATGGTGCAGATAGCTCAGGCTGCATGAAGAATGAGAGTTCCCATTGGTGCACCAAATGCCTTTGCGCCAGTGAAGACTTAAGTAAGACTTGTCATTAAGGAGAGATAACCATTGCTCTCCTGTGAAAACACTTCAATTCCTTCAGAATAGCAAAGAATGGCACCATCTGAATTCCTGCTCACTATCATGAGTAGCAACCAATGAGAATCCATGGGACTCTTGGTTTGTTGTCTTTTCTCAGCAACCATAAAGGTATGAAAGATATACCACAGACCTAAAACTCAGATACCACCTTGAAGAGGAATTAGAAGGTTGAGTGAGTAGAAACAAGCTACCATATAGCTTACTGATAGCCATCAATATCCAAAAAATACTTTCATTCTAGCAAAGAACAGCTCCAGAGAATTATTAGAATTATTAGATGAGCTTCATCTAATATTTGCAAAGAAAATCTTGTATTCAACTCTATGAACCACGAGGAAGAGACAATGTCATATATAGCTTTTCAGCTTGCTAAGGATTAACTGCTCTGATAGCTTCTGCTTAGTGAACACAGAAAAATAAAAAAGGAAGTTGACTTTATTTCCCCCTTCATAAGAAAAAAACATTGTCATAATAACCCACATGACAAGGAATAAGGAGAGTTATGTTGGAAGTTTTCTTGTGGGGGGCTTTATATCTCTCAGATCATCATGGAATCATTAATTTGTTAATAATAAATTATCAGAGTGAGGCAAAAGGTGGATAAAAATAATTTCTCCATGATAGAACTGTTAATTCGCCTGTGAATATGTGCAAGCTGGCAGAATAGAAGACACATTAGATTCATAGGCTCGTAGGTAAAAATTTGAACACTGAAAACTTTTACTTTACTTTGCTCAAAGGTGGTTTGCAAACCACAGGAAGGGGAAAAGAATAGCTCACCTCAGAATTTTTTAGTAATTTCACAGATGAATAACCAATTTCAAAGGAGTTCACCATCTAATAGGTAGTAAATGGCCTGGAAAGAGATGTGGGCAGAACCTTCCTAGTGCGGACAGCAGAATCCAATACCCTTCCTCTCTGTGGCGCCCAGGGGGAATGGGTGGCTTTAGATATGGCTCCATGTATAAATGGGCTACATTTCAAGGTTCATTGTCATTTATTAATTCTTTCATCCATTTAGGAGATGCTTATTGTGCCTTAGGCACCTGCAACATTTTCATTTAGGGAATAAAATGATACATAGGATGAAGATCTTGCTTATGGGAAGAGGGTAAACAAATAACTATGGTACCAAACAATCCCACTAAAACTGCTGTGTAAAAATGGAACTAAAACATATTTTTCTTTGTGAATTGTGTTGTTGAAAAATGAAATATTAGTCTGCTTAGTTCATGATGTAATCAAAACACAGTAAAATGGTTGTTTTTTCAGTTACACTATATTGTCTTTTATCTTGCTGTCTTATTTCCACAAAAGATCAAGCTAGAGCAGGTAGTCCTGAGAAGCCAGTCATCACTATACCCTGAAATCAGTCTTTATTCATCAATTGCTTCTCCAGAATTTCCACTGTGGGGGACTTTGGTTATATTAATTAAGTTGTCCAAGGTTCTTCATTTTTCCAGACACCAATAAGCCTTCACTGGAGTAGAGGAGATGAAACATTGTTGAGAATATCTACAATAGTGAGTGGGACTGTCTGGGGCCCAGAAGTTTTGCAAAGTGGGTAGTTCTGAGCTTAGGGCATCTGAACTTCTGTATCCTCACAGTTGGCATAGTGAATGAGAAAACAATCATGAGCAACTGTATCAGTTAGGCTTCCAGCAGAAAACAGATGGCACACTCCACAGGGATTTAGAGAAACTTTACTGAAGCGACTATTTACGGTTGTGTGGACGGAGCTATGAGAATCCACAGGATGTGGAGGTACTTTAGGGGCAGACAATGGTAAGAAGTTGTTTAGAGTTCCAACTAAACCACCATTTTATGTATTTTTAATCATCTATCTACCTACCTACCTACTCATCTACATATATGTTGTATGTGATTATAGAGGCCAAGAAATTCTAAGATTTGAGGTAGCAACAGAGCTAAATGGTTGTAAGTCTGAGTTGTCAAGCCCAGGAAAACTGACTTGAAGCTCAGCAATCAGCCTGGAGAAACTCACTCCACCAATTTCTTGTTTTAGTCAAGTGTTAATCCTATTCAGGAGCACCCTCATAAACATACCCATGATTGTATTTGGCCAAACATCTAGGCACCCACCCTGTGGTATATAGCCAAATCCACACATGAAATTAACCCTCATAAGAGACAAAGACTCTTGGGTGACTAAATGGTGGATCTCAAGACATGCTCTATAGTTAAGAAGAATGTGGTTGCTGTCAGATTAACTCCTGAGCATAGAGGAAGAGAGGGGTATAAACACTTTCTCTTCCCACATCCTCTTCAGTCTCCCCCTTTGTCATTCCTCTCCATCTACCTGCATCCCTAACATTGCCTCCCAGTGACCTGTCCCAACCATAATCTCTTGGACTATGGAACCTGAATGGTGTAGTCACTAAGAATAAGGGTGTCCAACTCCTTCAAGCTCAAAACAGTCAGACAAAAGAGGAAAATATAGCAGAGAGTGAGAATATAAAGACTAAAGCAACAACTCCATTGCTTTTCTGGAAACTCACTTACAGCTCCTGGAAGCTGACATGGTAAGAGTCACTGTAGTCTCATCATCAAAAAATTAGAAAGCTGGGGCTGGGGATATGGCCTAGTGGCAAGAGTGCTTGCCTCGTAGACATGAGGCCCTGGGTTCGGTTCCCCAGCACCACATATATGGAAAACGGCCAGAAGGGGCGCTGTAGCTCAGGTGGCAGAGTGCTGGCCTTGAGCAGGAAGAAGCCAGGGATGGTGCTCAGGCCCTGAGTCCAAGGCCCAGGACTGGCCAAAAAAAAAAACAAAAAAAAAATAAAAATAAAAATAAAAAAAATTAGAAAGCTATTTTGTAAACCTTATGTAATATTTTGGGCATGTCAGTTACATAGAGATGCATTGCTAGTAGTGGTCTATAATGGTGAGACTTTTTTTGTATTTATGAATTTCATCTCTTCTTTGAGTCTTCAAGCTATTATAGAGAAAGATTGTGTGAGAATTCAATAGTGCCTTCAGCATGGTGGATGCTCCATAAATATTACCTAAAGAACTATTTCAACCTCTTTTCCTTGAATCTAATAGGAATGGTTAAGATGCAATATAAAAACCAAGGAAGGTCTCTTAAATGTCAAATAGAATCAGGCAAGGAGATTTTTAGCACAGCAGGTAGCAAGGAGGGAACCAAATTGCTCAGCCTAATACTCATCAGAGCTCATTCTGTCAACAAATGTTTATGCTTTGCTAGGCACTAGGTTTGCATTTTAAGACACAAATATAACATTTTGAGGGGAGAACTCTTTTAAACACAGAACACAAAAACTATCCAGTTTTTATGGATCTGCAACCAGCCAGTTGTCACACAGATGAGCCTTAAAGAGGTCTGAGTCGGTCAACCCCATGCTGTGTTGCATTTTAGATGGCAGAGCATCCTTCATTTTCCCATGAAGGAAGCACAGCCCTAGTTGAAGTGCATTTATTCACTAGAAAAATATGGCTGTGCTCTAACAGTACAGATCACGATCATGAAGCTATGTTCAATGAAGCTATCTGTTTCAACCTTCTGAAAACTTCTCCTAAGGCCAGGGCTCAGTGAAGAGGAGTCCTTGAAATTGAAATGAGTCCAGGAAAGAAGAAAAGACATAGGACACTTATTTTTTAGCAACGTCAAACGCCAACACATCCTTTGGGGAGGCATCTTTTAATGCAACAGCCTGAACAGTGTCCCCATTCACCCAACCATTTCTGCTAGATTTCCCTTGTGATCATTGTTTTTTGTTTTGTTTTGTTTTTGTTTTCAAAGTTGCTGTTTACTTGAGTGAGCTCTTTCAGTGCAAAATCTTCTTGTCTTCCCATTTCCCTTTCTAGAACCCTGTGTTGCTTCCTCAATGCTGGGAAAAGTGGATCGTATCTCCTGCTGTTTGTGTCAAATAGCAATTCTTTTATGTTGCTCTGTTATAAATGCGACTCAGACATTTTGAGTTGAAACTGTGAAATATCCCTTCTTGCCTTGCCATTATCCATTCTATTCCTAGGTTTAAGACTTGTGAATAATCTTGTATGTGACCTTGGCCAGAAGATTCTTTAAAAAAAAAACAACAAACCAGGACAAAACCCAAATGAATGTCTTCACATAGGGTTTGCCAATAGTTGATAATCCTACATACTATTTAAAGACACCGTAATTTGATCTTAAAACATTCTATAACAAGGTAGAATATATATTTTTCAGAATTTAGCCTGTATGTTCATTTTATCCCCTATGGACTCTGAGACATAGAATTATTGAAGTAATGTCAATAAAAGTTTTGTCTTGAGTAGAGTCAAATGGATAGGGAAATCTGGCCTTTCCACTAGGTGAATTTCTGGTTCAGAAGTAAGATAATGACAATGTCTTTTTTCTACTTTCATGTTCATTGACTCAAAATAATGTAGGTTTTACTTTAAAGATATGTGTTTAGAAATTTGTCAATTATGAGCTTTATGAATTGAAGGATATTTTTATATTTGTTTCTTGTCCCAAGAACAGCCCCAAATCTGGTCACCTATATAGGATAAATACTTCATAAACATTTGTGGGATTCAATTAGTTCCTTGGTGCTTTTCTTTCTTTTTTTTCTTCAAATATTTACATTTTTGTAGGAAGGAAACATTTTAACCTAGGTACCTAAAGAAATGTGTAGCTAGCATGTGGTTTAGCTTCTTCTTCAAATATCAGCTGTTTCAAACAAGCTTTTGCCAATGGCTGGATGGGAGGCAGGCCTACACTCTCTGAGGAGTATCTGAAGAGCCTATGTTTTGTGTTGTTGATTAAAGAGAGAGCCATATGTTCTGGAGCAGGTGTGCAGGTGGCGAAGCCGATGTTGTGTTGTGTAAATTTAGTATCCTGACTTGTATGCTAGCCCAGCTGGGGGCTAGACTATTCACACACAGCAGTCAGTAACTGGGTATCTGCAGAAAGCTGAATTTTACTAAAATATTGGGGAAGGGGGAAAGGGAAGAGCTTTGAATCATTTCAATCCCTAGAACAAGAAATTAATTAAAAATCTGCCACACAATGGATGAGAGTTTTGGAGCAATTAACCATAAAATAATCTATGCACAGTCTGAGGAGAATGGCTTTTTGAATATTTTTATTATCTTTAAGTAGTTGTACAAAGGAGTTGACATTCGACAAATCAGTTTATAAAAACAGTGCATCTTTATCAGTCACCCCTTTCAACATTCTTTCCTTCCTCTCCCAACTATTCTAAAATTTTAGGTTATATGCTTTGCCACTTAATTTATGGAAATAGTGTGTCTTGATCTATGTCATTTCTTCTACCCCTCTACTCCTTTAGAAGTTGTAATATTGGGCTGGGGATATAGCCTGGTGGCAAGAGTGCCTGCCTCGGATACACGAGGCCCTAGGTTCGATTCCCCAGCACCACATATACAGAAAACGGCCAGAAGCGGCGCTGTGGCTCAAGTGGCAGAGTGCTAGCCTTGAGCGGGAAGAAGCCAGGGACAGTGCTCAGGCCCTGAGTCCAAGGCCCAGGACTGGCCAAAAAAAAAAAAAAAAGAAGTTGTAATATTAATAATTACTATGTAATAATATTACATAATATTATATAACAATTTTAATGTTAATAATAAGTCAACTTGGAGTGAAAGGTTTATTTGAATTTTGGAAACCGCCTGTTGTGAGAGTTTTTATTTGTGTACACTGCATAGGCAGAACATTTCACTGATACTATTAGTTTGGCTGTATGCTACATCTCTAACTTGGTTTCCTCTGATTTTCTCCCATGGTTCCACCTGTTGTATTATTCTACCGTAAAGCTTCTAGCTTTCCTATGTGGAAAGGGTAGTTTCCTTTTTGTTTTCCCCTCTACCAAGAATGCTCTAAACTATGTCCTTTCTTAAAGACTGGCCCCTGATACACTAAAGGGCAAGATACAGAATTTGGAAAAATCTCTCCGGATAATATCTTGGATTGCTTGATTTTTATGTGGCTACATAATCCCTTTAAATGTCCTAAGTTTAACATTACTTCAGCAATATCTTTGAATTCCATTTATAATATACTATTTCTTCAGCAGATAGATTCCTACCAGTAGTAAGTGAAGAGTGTTAGTAAGGAAGAGAAGGAAATTGCCTTGAATACCTTAAAAGCATGGCCACTCTTGCAGCAAATCTGAATGCTGCATTTAGCTGCTTGACTCCAGAAGTTGAGCACTGTCCCTAGCTTTTTTTTTTTGCTCAAAGCTAGCACTCTACCACTTGAACCACAGCGCCACTTCTGGCCGTTTTCTATATATGTGGTGCTTAGGAATCGAACCCAGGGCTTCATGTATATGAGGCAAGCACTCTTGCCACTAGGCCATATTCCCAGCCCCAGAAGTTTTATTGTTACTACAGTTTGTCTAACAGATTGTAAGTCTCCTGAGAGCACTATTTGTGTTCATTGGTCTTCCCCATACAGTAAGTTTCTAAGACATTACTTCAAAGACTCAGTTGCCATTTATAAATATTCTTCGAATTAACAAATATACCATGAAAATCAGGAACCTATAGCCAGGTGCAACTGATGAACTTAGATATGACTCATGTTCATGGAAGTCCAGTAATTACCATTCATGCTGTTGAGTAGAAAGCTGATGTAGACCACTGAGAGAAAGGTATATGGTTAGTTATTTTCACATTGTGGCCAAAATACCTGAGAGAACAACTTACAAGGAGAAAATTCATCTGGGCTCACAGTTTCAAAGGTTTTGGTCCATGGTTACTGGCTTCATTATTTTGGGCCTGTGGTGAGGCTACATACCATTGCAGCTAGATCATGTGCAGGAGGCTGCCCTTCTCGTGGTGGACAGGAAGTTGTGAGACAGGAAGGGACTAAGGATTAGGTATCACCTTCTTCCTCAAAGTCTTACCTCCCAGTTTCCCACTTCCCAAAATAGCAGAGTTTCAAATGATCAACACCTAAGCCTGTGGGAGACATCTGCTACCACAACCAAAATAAGTAGTAAACCAATGAGTCTTTCATTTGAGGCTGATATATAATATTTAAGTTAAAAGTCTGTGGAGGGAGGATTGCACTTTTTAGATATCCATAGTGAATAATACCTAAGAAGAAAATTAGGAAGTATAAGTTGGCTTAAATGATAAGCTACAAATTTCATGGCATAGAGTTTAACATACACACGTGTGTGCACATACACACAAAGTGCGTTAAGTTAAAATTGGGGAAATTTTAGTAAGATCCCTGGATCATATCAAAGAAATATCTGTATGACTTACCTGGTTTGATAAATTGATCTCTTTGTGTCATTTCTTACAGCTGCATATGAACCCAAATTACCTCAATAAAATTCCATAAGAGGATGAAAAAAATGACACAGAGAGAAAATTGTGACAGTACTCATCAAAACTGTCAAGATCACTGACTTGAGGACCACCCAACAAAGATGGGACTAGAGCAATTTTGACTATATTTCTGGGAGCTTTCTCAGCTTTCTATGATAGAACAGATGCTTAAAGTGGATTTTTTTTTTCAGAGTCAAAACTGGGATCCACAAATGTTAAAAGATTATGGGAGATTTAAAGTCAAGAGAGAGAGTTTGTGAAATTGTTAAGAAAGTCTGATTCTTTTATTTGTCAAATATTTTCCCAGTATTTCTTTATTTAGCTGGTTATTTGCTTGCTGATTTATTTATTGTTTTACCATTAGATAATTTTGTGCTATCTTAGTTTAGTGATTTATACTTCTCTAGAAATGTACAGAATACTTTTATAGAAGCTGCAATAAAGGTCACTTATATCTTGACATCTCCATTTCTTTGGGGCTGTAAAAGTTTATATTTATACTTAAGGTCTGCATAAGTCAAATCACAGAATCATAGTTTTGTATCTAAACTTGCAAGTCTTATTACTTTTGCAAGTCTCTCTTATTTTTATTTTGAAAGTTTTGATCAAGCTAAGATATAATACATTCTACTTAGATCAGAGAACACAATTGAGATGCATTTCAGTTTATCTACAATTTTGGTTAGGGTGACTGAGGTAGCTGTCTTGAGAATATGCTTTAGTTCTCTTGATCTTACTACATTTCTTTCCTACTTCATGTACTTCCATGTTTCCACTTATTATTGTTATATTTTAAGGTAGCCAATATGTATATTCAATTTTTGTATATTTTTAGCAATATTATTGCCATAATTTGGTTTTACTTCTAAATTTTATTATATAAATCAGATTTATGATGTTTCAAGATATATAATAGAATTATTATAATATAATCATTTATTGTAATTGATTATAATATAATCAATATAATAATACTATTATAGTAAAATCAATGGTTTAATATAATCATCATAATATAATTTAAACTTTACATTTTGACTTGGCATTATGTCACGAGGATCTTCTTGCTTCCTACAGATTGATCCATTGCTGTTTTATTCACTCAACTAACATTTAAAAATTATTACCAAGTGTCTGCTACAGGGGTCAGGGTATGTTTAAAGGAGAACTAATGTCTTCTAAGCCAGTTTTAAAATATTTATTTTAAGAATGGAAATAAATTAAAAGTAAAAATTAATAGTCAGTAAGGTAAGCCTTTGGTTAGAGATATAAGTAAATTTCTCCATAACCTCACCCAGCAATGCAATGTAGTCATCACGATGATATGCACTTTAGTCCTTATTCAATCACATAGGCATTTCTTACAAAATGACCAATGGGTAGAAATCATTACTACTCTTATTTTCTGGAGATAAAACTTGAACAGGGCCATTGCCAAGCCTGTCAGTCAATTTTCCTACAAGTATTCAGCAAGCTAACATATGCCCAAAACTGTCAAAAGTGTTACCACACGTGAAAAGAGTGTGTGTGCCCATTACTAGGTAAAATTCATGTAACACGATAGCCCAGACATCCCAACAGGATCTAGACACTCATTAGGAGCAGGTTCACCTGACATTCCACAAGCTGATACTTTAATGACAGCAAATCACACGACAGCCAGAGCCTTGTCATCACACAGCATTCCTCCACTCAGAAGCTTGAGAATATAAAGAGGAGCTGAAGCTTTGTATCAGGAAGCATTTTTTGAAAGACCAGGAAGACGTAAGAGATGTTAAGGTCTCTGAAACATGACCAAGTCAGAATGTTTCTTTTTACTCCCTCATGTGGCCTCATTTAAAGAAAAGTCAAGTTGTCACTGGCAGGCACATGCTTAGAAACATTCAGACCTGGCCTTGAATGACTTTATTGTTTGTTGCTGACCTATGGCTGTTAGGCCTGAGTTATCCCAGCCATGCAGAGTGGGGAAGAGGATGACTTGGGACCCATCAGGCCATCTCAGGAGCCATGGGCTTGCAAAGGAGTACATCAGATGCAAAGCTGCTTCTGCTTTGAGACTGCTGAGAAAGAGATTGGGGAAGGTTAAGGGCTGAGCTTCCCAAAGAGAGAGGAGTCCTGGAGCAATTTGCCACAGAGATTCTACCAGTGAAAATGTGTTCACCCCAGATTCCATCCACACTCACCTGAGGAGAATTTCAGTTAAAACCTTGTCCATTTTATTCTGTTCTCCTTCCAGCTATGAGATAATGACCTTTTGCTCCTCCTCATGAAGACACAGAGAAGACTTTACCTCTTGCTTACCTGGTCTGTTTGAATCACTGTTCTTTCCTTGGGAGGTAAATAAGCTTAGCAATATTCAGATGTGAATCAGACCATTCTGGAAGGGCTTGAATATTCCAGTTGGATTCTGGTTCTGAAAGAAAGCTATGAGTTGTTTTTTGGTTTTGTTTTTTTTTACAAGAAAGAGTAGCCCAAGGGGCTGGGGATATGGCCTAGTGGCAAGAGAGCTTGCCTCGTAGACATGAGGCCCTGGGTTCGATTCCCCAGCACCACATATACAGAAAACGGCCAGAAGTGGCGCTGTGGCTCAAGTGGCAGAGTGCTAGCCTTGAGCAAAAAGGAAGCCAGGGACAGTGCTCAGGCCCTGAGTCCAAGGCCCAGGACTGGCCAAAAAAACAAAAGAGTAGCCCAAGAAGGAAACCAAGGTTTCCTCCTCCTCTTCTTCTTCCTTCTCTTCCTCCTCCTTTTCCTCCTCCTTTTTGTGTGGTGCACTAAGGTTTGAACTCAAGGTGTGGGCTTACTAAACAAGTGTTCTACCACTTGAACCATACCACTAGCCTCTTTATACTCATATATATGTATATATATATATATATATATAATTTTTTTTAGATAGGACCTCGTGTTTGCCTGTGGCTAGACTCAGACCAGAATCTTCCCACCTCCATCTCACAAGTAAGTGGGATTACAAGTGTGATGACCATATCCATTCCTTACCTACATCTAAAGAGACTGTGTGCCTGGCTAAATTCTTTTTGCTTTTCATGGTGATGGAAAGAATCAGGGAACGTATCGTGTGAGACTTTTGAAGTCTAAGTTTGAAGAGAAATGATTCAATTCCCCCTCCCCACCCTCCCGACTTTTTTCTTTGTCACAAAGCCTGACAGAGGTGAGAGGGATTCTAAGAGTGTCATAAACTATCCTGTATTGTTTCCCTGGGATGGAGGCGCACAGGCTCATTTCTAAACTAAAAGCCACAGGATGCTCATATTGATGAGTGTTTTCTGCATCGAAATTCTCATTTACTTCTTTCTTGAGCATCTTGGGAACCAATGATACCAGAAAAGTATATTCATACTTAATTTTGGGTTTTAGTATGTATTTTCTTCTGGGAAGACTAATTATTTATCATAAAAGCAACATTTTCCCAAGAGTTCATCTAAGCAATCATTGCAGCCAGGTCATTGATTGTTCTCCTTGTAGAATTTTTTTAGGGAGTAGCTATAATTTTATTTATTTTTTTGCCAGGAGCTGTGGTTTTAGATGTAGTGGAATTAGCCTTCCCCAAGTTACCACCTTTATAAGCAGGAGATCTTTCAGATCTGGTATAAATGACCTGACTCTTTGGAGATGCTACAACGAAATGAGTCCAAACTTATGATCACAGCTAAGAGCTGATAACAACAAGGTTCTATCACAGCCATCAGCAACTTTGATTTGGTTTATGACTAATAATGGATCAAACAAATAACCCTTTAAGTGTCAGGTTTAAGTTCTAAACTGAAGTCTTCAGTTGACATTTCCAGACAAAATCCTCAGGAGCCCTGGTGACTCAGCTGATGGATGTATTAAAACTAGAGTATAATAAACCTGCAAAGGAAAGCTAAGTTACAAACTGGAGAGACATGGGGCATTGGTCCCTGATTCAGCTGATCGTTCTATCTGGACAGCTGCATCCAAAATTTGGACCAAGAAAACAGGTGCTTTTCTCTCTTCTTATTAAAAGTCATCTTCCCACCCCCTGTACTACATAGCTCCATGCAGTATCTTTATGACTAGCTTTATAGACTCCAGCTTAGAAAGTGACCATTTATTCATCACAGCTCCAACCAAACATTGTTCACTTCTCTTAAACAGTATTTCTAATATTTCTTAGGTTTCACAGAATAAATTTATATTCTATGTCTTTGACATACATGGAACCTGTGGTTAAGAAGAGCCCTGGGTTTTTAAGTTCCATTAAAGGCTTAATTGGAATTAAACTAGAAGTCAAATCCAAACATGAAAAAGTTGCCAAGAAAATTCATGTGTAGGATTTCCAAGTTGTTGTAAACCTGAGATGATGATTCTTCATTCTTTTTTTCTCATTATAAGGGCATTATGGCTTTGTTGTAAGTAACCAAATTTTTAGAAAAAAGTAAAAAGGAAAGTAAAACTCAGTCTGGACCTAGTCACAACATTCAAAAGAAAAAAAAATACATAGGAGTAAACTTAATAAAGGAAATCTTATATACCAAAAACTGTAAGACATTTCTGAAAAAAAGAGCATATGGTCATGGATTTGAAGACTAAGCATTATCACTGATGTAATTAATACTCTTCAAGTTGACCTACAGATTCAAATGCAGTTGATGTCAGAATACTAACTACCTCTTTCTTGCCTCTAAAAGGTCACATGGAAATCCAAGGACCAAGAAGAGCTAAAAGAATCTCCAAAGAGAAAAACAAAGGTAAAAGACTTGTCATTCCTGATTTCAGACTTACTACAAAGGCATAGGAGGTACTGGCATAAAGATAGACATATAGACAAATGGAATGGAATTAAGAACATTACATTAAACACCCATGCAATCAACTAATTTTCAGCCAAGATACAGAGGATGTTCAGTAGAGAAAGGTGAGTCTTCTTAATAAGTGATACCTCAGATCACTAGATACATAGACACGAGAAGTTAAATTTGTATTTTACACAATATGCAAAACTTAACTCAAAATAGACTATAGACCTAAATATAAGAAATAAACTGTAAAACATTTCAAAGAAAAAGTAGCATAAATCTATTTAAAGTTTTATTAAACAATAGCATCGGCTATGACACTAAAACCACAAGATATACATATTTAATTTATAATTGGTCAAAACAATAATTCTCCAAAGGCAGGATTTAAGCTACAAAATGAACTATTTGGAAAAGGCTTTAGTTTAAGCACATATATATGTATATATATGCTATATATATGTATATACACACATATGGTATATATATATACACACACATATAATATACAACTCATAGAATAGAAAAAGTCTTGTGAATTACATATATGGTAAGGGATATGAGTGTAAAATGCATACAAATCTCTTCCAACTCAATAATAAAAGAAAAATAACCCAAATGAACAACAGGTTAAGGATCTGAATAAATGTTTGTCCTCTAGTTAATCAGCCTATGAAAAGAAATTTGTTGGTTATCTGAGAAACATAAATAAGAACCACAATGAGATACTACTTCATCCCCAGAGGAGAGGTGAAAACTAAAAGGACAAACAGCAATCAATGTTGAGAAGAGGTGGAAAAATTAGAATCCTAATATACTTCCGGAGGAACTGTAGATGGTGTAACCACTTTGGAAAAACATTATGGCAGCTTGTTAAACAAACTCTTGTATATATAACCAAGGAAACTGAAAGCATATGTCCACATAAAAGCTTGTACACAAATGCTCATAGCAGGATCATTTATAACAACTAAGAAGTAGACCAGCAAACATGTCTATCAACTGAAGAATGAATAAAATGTGGTTTATCTAAGTTATGGACTGTTATTCTATAGTAAAAAGGATTGTCGCATGTTTTGATGAACCTTCCAAACATTATGCTAAATGGAGGAGGCCATCACCAGGGCCATATGTTATATGATTCCCTTTACACTAAATGCTCAAATTAGACAAGTCCAGAGAAAGAAAATATATTAGTGATTGCCAAGGGATCATTGGGGCAACATTTAATAATGGGTAAAGAGTTTCTCTGGGGGTAATGAAATTTAGATATGGCTGATGTGTACAACTCCATGAATATACAAAAAAATATTGAATTTTGTCCTTTAGAGGGGGAATTTTTTGATAAGTGAATTACATCTCAATAAAGCTGTTATTTTTAAAGTGAGTTTATATGTGTATATTTGCAGATATACTTATATATGCAATATATACGTGTGTATATATGTATATGTGCATATATACACACACACACACACACATATATATATATATATATATATATATATATATATATATATATGCTGTGGTACCGGGGTTTGAACTCAAGGCCTTGTACTTTTTAGAAAAGTGTCCAACCACTTGAGTCATACCTCCAGCCCCAACCATCATTTTAAATAAATGCACTACTTGTAAGAAAGAAATGTATTGCGTAGAGCTAACTGCTATGAACATGTTGGGGTACCGATATACAGATGGTATTATTTTAGCAAATCTATGACCAAACAGTACATGTGTGTTTGCTTTCAAGAAGATAAAAAGGTAGCTTTTTCCCAGGAATTCAAAATGCTCTTCTAAAGCCAACTTTCCTCAAAGTAGAGGACATGAGCCACTGAGAGCACTTAGGATCATTTTTAGTGGATAATTAATTGAAGAATTGTTACTTTAATAGTTATCTATTTAGGTTAGCATGAACTTAGAGGCATAATCAGCATTGCCAGGCATCAGTGGCTCAAATCTGTAATCCTAGCTCTCATTTGTAGTAACTAGAATGTACCTGTAAATCTACAACACAATGGAAGATAAAAGACAAAAAAGCTACACTTGGAAATGATAAATCAAACAGGACTGTATACATTCACACAGTGAGACCATTCAAGAAGGATATTCTTAGGGGAGGATCACAAAGGCTCATATAAAATGATGTTCATCAAAATGAGCTCCAAAAAAGAGAAACAAGAGGGTTTGATGTTTTTTTTGTTGTTATTTTGCTTTTGGTTTTTGTTTTCTCTTTGTTGCTGTTTGTGATTTCTGTATCTTTTGTCATAGCTTATCAGTTTGGGGGAATGTAAGGGGGAGCACAAAAACGGTGTGACAAAGGGTGAAACAAATACAGCAGAGAGTAATGTTTTAAAAGTTGAGTCAATGCATATAATCCTATTGTGCATGTAAGAGTGGAGCTGGGCACATGTACGGCAAAAATGCCAAACTGATGTTGTACTTGAGATGATACTACTATAAAACATCATTTTTAAGCATAGCACAGCATTGCTTTTACATAGAGTTAGCATTGCTTCATCTCTCTGGATGGATCATTGGGCTGTTTGTAATGAGGACTTGATCTCTGGCAAGTCCCCCTGAAGCTCAATCATACCCTCCTGGCCATGACCATCCGGGGGTGGGTATTGAGACTGAAGTCTCAATAAAACCACTTCCCTTCCTCTCCATTCTCCTTGCCCCACACCCCACCTCTCTAGGATTCACAGGTGGGGCTTGAAGATGACCAGGAAATCCTGGGGCTCTTCCCACCAGACACCCGCGGTTCTCATTGCAGCCCCTCCTTCCCCTTCCTTCCACCCCCTCTACATTCTTCTCCAAGCAAAGGGGCTCAGAACAGCAAGTTCACTTGATAAAACCAGCTGAGAAGGACAAAATGCCCATTCTATGTTTAAAAGCGCTGGCGTGTATTTAGAAATAACCTGTTTTCAGGAAATTCAGAACAATCTTCTTGAAGTTATACTGGAGCTTGCCAATTTCTCTTTTAGGGTCACTTGTTTGTATTAATAGAAATCCATCTGCATGAAGTGACAGTCTACGTTCCTGTTCCCCCGTCTGTCACCAGATGGAGGCTTGGTCAATGTGGGATGCTGTCTTCCCCACAGATGCCAGCATGTATAAAAAGACAAGTTATTGGTGGAAATCAGAAGAGATGGAGATTAGGACCATTCTAAAACAGACTTGGATCTCTGCTCTTGACACAGGAAATGTTGTTTACGCCATTTCAGTGGGATTGCCTAAAATATGCCACTTCCACACGCAAGATAATTACTTACACTACTTACTAACAGATAATGCATTCTTCCAAGTGAAGTTTAAAAAAATAAAAGAAAGAAACTCTTCCAGTTAACATTTATTTATTTGTCTTTTGAAATTACTTTTCCTTGACTCTGGAGACTTTCTGTTTGCTTCACCTTTTGTCATGTTTGTAAGTTTATCTGTTTGGGGGAGGGTAAAGGGGAGGCACAGAAATGGAGAGATGAAGGGTGAACAAATGCAGCAGTGGTACTTACTGAACACTATGTAGAAAATGAACTATACAACTTGTGGGTGTGAATGGGAGGAAAAATCTGGTAGAGAGCAAGGAAAGGGGTGACACTGTTCAAAAAATATGCACTATCTGACTTATGTAACTGTATGCCTGTATATTACCTTTACAATAACAATAAATATGCATATTATTTTTTAAAGTAATTGAAATGAGCATGTCTCAATAGGAACTTGTTGGTTGGAGAATGGGACAATTTCCTCTTATTCTACCCCCTTGACACTAGCCACGTGGCTCTAATAAGTTAAACAGTAACTAACACTCATAGAAAGTTCTGGGAAATGATGCCTGAAGCTCTGACAGAGTATCCACAGGAAAAATAAAGATGGTGGTAGTCATTTTGTTGTCATGATCCAGCACAGAACCTGGAAAATATCATCACTCCCCCAGAGTGAGGACCTGACCATAGCTGTTCTTGGAAGAATGGGAGAAACCTTCGCATCCCATTTTATGCCATTTTTGCACCATAGGCAGAAGTCACTCAAAGTGCTTTTCCACCAGGATCCAGCACTAGAATCGGCCAAATGATTTTCAAGTGCATCCTGGGCACCCGAATTCATGTCAAAATGCAGCCATTTTCTTTACCAAGGCCATTTCTTGTCTCCTCCTGGAATTTCCTGGTTCATTTTATAGACTCCTTAATTTTCTGGTCCAGAGCCCTCATCACCCACTCTAGAATCATGGAAGCTTTTGTGTCACTATTCCAAACCACTATTGGATGACCTAGAATTGGTTAGAATTGCCTCTGACAAGGAAGCCTAATTATGGCAGCTTAGCCAGAAGAGAGGGCCAAGGTTCACATATAACAATGGCTGCAGAGGGAGTATCCACACAGGATTCCTGAGACTTTCTTAGAAGGTCATCAAGGGCTTGAGCTCTTGTGTGATTTTCACCTTTGGGATGGATAGATGACTTTTGTACATTTATGTCTCCAATCAATTTCCAGGCAGATAAAAAGATGGGAAGGCTAATGGCACAAGCTACCAAGACTGTCTTGTAATCTTGCTTTATGAAATAAAGGATGTTTTTCAGAATCTGTCATCCCACCATTAATTTAAAGAGAGTCTGAGGAAAGTAACATAGAGCCCCAAGTAAATTAGGATTCTGTCATAGGAAGGGGAGATTGTACATGGGGAGATGCTGCAATTAGCCACATCAGAGTCCGGTGAATAAGATGGACAACTTGGCATGACAATGCCCCCGTGTACTTGTCAACTCCTGGCAACTCATACCCACCACTGATCAGAGCTTTCTCTATATTGCTGGTGATTAAAATATGCCATCTGTCTTTAACACTTACATGTTGGCCTATGAGCTATAGACTTCAGTGGTTAATTTCATAATTAGTGAAGTCCTATGACATTTACTTGTGTTAGACAACTATCTAATGTCACAAAAGCTCATATACTATGACTCAGATACCCTATGAGTGAGGACCAAAATATTCACTCTCAAACAAGGTAAAAAGCAGTAAGGATCGAGATAATTGGATAAAGTGCTCCATTTATTAAGATGATATAGAAATACTGGTATGATAAAGTAGAAATGACTTATAGGAGTCCCCATCTCTCCTTAACCCTCATTACAACTGCAAAAGTAATGATTTTGATGCTTCCTTTTTGGAAATCCTGCCAGAAAATTCTATGCCAGTACAAACAATACAGGTAGAATTTTTCTAAGTGTGACATAAATGAGAGTATACAAAACATCTGTTCCGTAACTTGGTCATTTTCAACCAGCAGTTTATTTTGGGTATTTTTCCATAGAGATCAACTGGGTTCTGCTTAGTAGTATATTATCTAGAAGTATCCAAAAACCTTAAAGTATTTCCCTACTGAAAAATACTTAACTTGTTTCCGTTCATTTACTGCTATCCACAATGCCACAGTGAATAGATTTCTACAATAGATTTTAATCACCTATGTGAATACATGCACTGGACAATTTCCTAAAGTGCAACAAAATTCACATTTATTGAAAAGAATGGAATTGGGATTGTCCCAGAAAATCTTAGTTACATAGGCAGAATAATTAAAACTATTTTCTCCTCACAAATAGCCATGCAGATCTAAGTGAGAACTGATTTTTCCATTCACTGTAAGATGCAATTGAAAACTCAGAGGAAAATTCCCTTTTTTTGGTTTCTCCTTAGGGAATATATAAATGGTCTTCCTGCTCCAGAAAAAAAAATCCACAAGTTAACAAAAAATTATAAGATTTCATTGCAGTATTATACTTTTGCAAAGTCTAGTGCATAACCAATGTGTAGTTTGAATAACTTAAAAGAGATCACAATAGAACAGTTTGCCTTAAAATTACCAGAAGACGAAACCAAATCTATTGAGAATTCCTTTCTTTGCTTCACTATTGTGAAGGATGCCTTTCTACTAGAAAATTTGAGGGAAAATATTACTTCAATATTGAAATAATATTATTTATTATTATAATATTATTATGTGTGTCTGAAGATGTTGTCAAGGTTTTGCTGAATTGAATATATGTTCATTCTCCTTCCATTCTTTTCAAAATAATGTGTGTACATTGACAAATTTATTTATTTATTTATTTATTTATTGCCAGTCCTGGGCCTGGGACTCAGGGCCTAAGCAACTGTCCCGGCTTCTTCCCGCTCAAGGCTAGCACTCTGCCACTTGAGCCACAGCGCCGCTTCTGGCCGTTTTCTGTATATGTGGTGCTGGGGAATCGAACCTAGGGCCTCGGGTATACCGAGGCAGGCACTCTTGCCACTAGGCTATATCCCCAGCCCCATACATTGACAAATTTAATAGAACCCTACAAGCACAATTATAATCAAGTGTCAAAAACAGCTGATGGAATCAATAACATTAACTCTTGTTTGAGCAATGTATTTTCTGTAATGAAGTCCATTGTCTAGGGGAGTAAAATGAGTTGTAAATTTTTAAGTTGTCATTTGTTTGCTTCTGACTGATCTTGAGCAACACACACACACACACACACACACACACACACACACACACACACAGAATTTAAAAGAAATGAACCAAACTTCCTATCCATACCAGACAGACTTTCATGATATCTCCCAGCATTTGTTGAAATGAGAAATATAGCATCTCATAAGATATTTCCCAAAGCTTTCAATTTTTCTGTCAGGCTTAAGGCCTGAGGAATCACTGGTATTTCTTCTACCTGTCCCGGCATTATGTAAAAGCAAGCCCTTTCCCTTGTTTGTCTTTGTTCTGTGTCTCTTTTTATAAAGATGAATGATGACCTTGTGACTTCAGAACATCAGTGATGGGTTATTTCAGGACTTTTCCCCACCAGAGCTGCCTCCTTCTTCGTCTCCTTCCCCTCAGAACCTTTCATCTATTTTGGAGTTAAGCGTCGGCAGTTTCACCCTGGCCCTCTTACTTCGCAGAATGACTAAGAAAAAAAAAATCAACTACTTACAAAGGTAATCTTTTTAGTTCTTTCTTTTACACTTGAAATCTATTCCTACATCCCTTGGATTTTCGTTTCTAGTCACACCCCAAATCTGCTGGACTTAGTGGCTAGTTGATCTAATTTCTGTGTCCGGGGATACTGAAAGTTTTAATGTTGTTTTCCAAGTAGGGACACTGAATCACCAAAGCCTCTAAAGAGTTTTGCATTGTCTCTTAATTTGCTTTTTGACAGAACTGAGATCAGACGTGGAGCTTTTCTTTCCCACTATGCTTTTTCTCTTGTTTCATAACCAGTGCCCTGTGAAGTCTCTGGTCTTTAACGTGATGGAGTTATAAACTGTGAACAAAATGAAGGGGTGGTGAGGAAGGAGTGGCCAGTGTATTCAACCACAGGCATACAGGAAGAGCCAGCTGAACGAAGACATAATCTACACAACATGCCTTAATCTAGTGGGAGGAGAAGAACAGCCTTGGCCCTCAACCAGATTCTTCTGTTCTGCCAGTAAACCTTGTGGTACCGAATTAAAGGAAGCATGAACCTCAGATGGAAAGTTGGGAGGACCTGCCTTTTAGTCCAGTTCAATTGCCATAGGCTTTGGGGCAGCCTCTTAACCTCTCAGCATGTCCAGCCTCAGACTGGCCGCTCTGACTCTGTGCATAGTTATGTGGATGTACTTGTGCTCTCAGATCTGACATTCAGGTTGACAGTCACCCCTTAACTGCCATCCGGGCCTTTTCTGGTCTCAGCCTCACCATACTTCTGATCTCCAAATTTATGTTCCACGTCCTGGTTCTGGACCCACATTTTGTGGGTCAGAGCATGTGGAGAGGCCAGAGTTTTGGAAGAAGATTCCTTGATGTGGAATGTAGACCTACACAAGTTCACTCATAACTAAGACCATGGATTCGTGAAGAGGTGGAATTCAGGATCAAAACGATGGCTGGGGCTTAGAAGAGTGTAGATGCAGTTTCTTCTTTTCTTCAAGATAGAAGAAAGTTGGTGAGGATGAAGATACTTATGTTAAATTAGACATAAATAAGACATAGACATAAATAAGATTATCTGTCAGGAGTGGGGAGGGGGAGTTCAGTTGGGGGATAGGTTTAACTAATATCAAATTGGTGACATTTAATCATAAACTGCTATGTTGAAACACCTTTGTACAACTACTTAAACATAATAATTTAAATATAATACATAAACAAACAAAAAAAATAAATAGAGAGGAAATAAGGGAGAATGTTAGAGGGCATGTATGATTTAGCTTTAGTGTGTGTGTGTGTGTGTATGTGTGTGACAATGAAAACACCCTTTGCACAATTAATGTATGCCAATGTTTTTCCCCCCCAAAATAAGAATAAAATATCAACAGGCTTCACTCCAGGTGCAGTGCTGATATGAATTTATCTCTGACTGAGGAAGGTCATCCTTCTATGCCCTTTAAACCATCATTGTTCCCCTGGGAGCTAATTGTCAGAGCAGAACTCGTTAAGACAAAACTAGGTCTAAACTTGGGTACCATGTGTATTGCATATTCTCTCCATTTCTTGAGTTGAAAATGGCTTTGGATTAAAAAAATTCCAACCTCATACAATTATAATATGTGGACTACAGAAGAAAGAAGAAAAGTTAGCAATGTTCTGGGAACAGTGCCCAGCTCTTTTATGATTCTGAGTAGTAGAGTTGCAGCATGCCACATGCAAACTTGCTGGCAAAGCTAGGGCTGAAGCAAATCCCAAGCTAGCTAAGGGCTGGGCTCTCACTAATCTGGTTTGTTTGGTGTGTGTGTGTGTGTGTGTGTGTGTGTTTTCCCATCAATAATGAAGGGGGACTGAGCCTCATGGCACAGTTGTTCTGATGTAATTGTCCATTATCTCTCTTGTAATCACTTTCATGCTGTTCAAATTCCTGCCTCCCACTTCCTGAAATCTGACTCCCCAACATTCTGGTTCCAGATGCCTCAAAATGCCAAGTCACTTAAGTTCAGATTTCCTGGGCTTTTGCTGAACTATGGGCCTCTCCCACTTGCACAGAGAAATAATTTAGAGACTCAATGGTAGTTCTATTATGGTACATTGGCCACATTTTCCTCCAGGCAAAGGTGCAAATGACACATTTTTTCCATATGGGGTGAGTGTGTGTATGTGTGTGTGTGTGTGTGTGTGTGTGTGTGTGTGTGTGTGTGTTCTAAGAATGTTTTAACTGAAACAGCAAGATCTATTTCCTGTAAGAATTGCTATTTTGTTGTTGGATGATGAGGTAGTAAGCTTCCCGGCTCTAGCACCCCCTACCCTCAGGCTGGGATCCAAATCAGAGAGGGAGATACTGATTTACAGCAGAATATCAGCTAAAGGAGTCTGCCACGGTGGAGCTGGAGGGTAAAGGTAGGAAAAGAATGGTTTACAGGATGAAAAATGTCTTGGAAGTACCAACCACCAACTCCCAAGTCAATATGTTGAAAATGAATAATGTGTTGAGCAATGCTCTTCTCTTGTTTGGGGGTGGATTTATTATATGTCTCAACCACCTAGGTAATCTGGACTTTTGAAAAATGAATTCCAATGTCAAGTGAGAATAGAGTGCAATTTTCATTCATATGTTTTTATCTCTTAAATTAGAATCCCATGGATGTGTTTGCCCGCTCTAAGAAAACCCCGGAAAAAAACATAAAAACAAAATAACAGTGTAGACTCCCAGTAATTTAGGGTGGAAAAAAATTGAAGTCATTGCTTTTGACCAGAAATGAAAATTGTGGAGACACTGAGCAACTTACTAAAGGTCACACAGCTGCTAACTGACAGCCACAACTGAGACTTCTGGGTATCCATGCCCTGAGTTTGTACTTTTTGTTATACCTTGAAAATTCACATTTACCTTGCTGCCTTTCCTTTGAGGAGTTACAGTCAGTATAATGAGGAAGAAGAGAGGTAATTGAAAGTCTTCTGAGAAAGAAATCAGTTTCTCTAAAAGAAAAGGCTTCACTATAACGATGTGAAATAATTTCTTATTATAAGATCTTTATTCAGGGGCTGGGAATGTGGCTTAGTGGTAGAGTGCTGGCCTTGAACTAAAAGAAGCCAAGGACAGTGCTCAGGCCCTGAGTTTAAGCCCCAAGACTGGCAAAAAAAAAAAAAAAAAAACTTTATAGTTAGGAGAAAGTTAGTGATCCTGACTCCTATGAGAGCTCTAAGGATCTAGAAACTTCTAAGAACCTCCAACTTTTAGCAATACTGCCACATCAGTAGTTTCCTCAGTTCACAATGAAAACAGTTTTTGATGTTCCTTTCCGCTGTGTACCTCCACCCAGGGAGTTAGAACACAGCTCATTTTCTGAACCTATTGCAAAATGCAAGTTCAAATTTCATAGGTGCCCTTAGATGTGGTTATCATGAGAACTTTATCTTGAAAACAGACCTCCAGATAAATGTTTTAGGAAAAAATGCTAGCCATTCTCAGGCAATGCTCATCAGTTCTCCAATTCCTAATTCAGATGTATACATTTTATTTAGATCCTTAATAGCTACTTTCTCTCTTATATACATAGTCATTTGTCTCAACATCAGCCAGTCCCAAAAAGATAAAACCATCTCAGGGTAGTTTCTCAGGGGTTATTTTAATTATAGAGGACTCTAGACATTCACACACTGAAGCCAAAGGAGGATATGCATAGGAATGGTTGACAAAGGCTCAATAGCTGTGTGCATATGATCATATAAAGTAACAGTTTATGAAATGAATTCCAAGAAAAGCAAACAAGAGAGACTTTTTAGTTACCCTTGTTGCTGTCTTTGTTTTATTTTCCTTTTGTCTAGTTTGTTAGTTTGTTTGTATTGGGGAAGGTAAGGAGGTCACAGAAAAAGTGGAACAAAAGTGAAGAGATACAACAGTGCTACTCACCAGATACTATGTGGAGAATGAACTGTACATCTTGTGGGTGGGGACAGGAGGGTATAAACTGGGCGAGAGCAAGGGAAGGGGAGACATGATTCAAAAAGAATTGTACTCAGTTCTCATTATCGGATTCATGTACCTGAAACCCCTCTGTATATTAACTCTATGATAACAAAAAATAAATAAATAACAACAACAAGTAAAATAAAAGAAAGTACACTACCTGGTCCTGTTCACTCAGAACGAACCAGGAGACATTTTTTTTTTTAATTCAAACCAATGTTAGTAAAGCCCGAGTCCAGCTATCCCTGGAAATTCAGTCAGGCTGCAGGTGAAGCAAAGATCCTGATTCATGTGACAGGCAATACTTTCTGGAATTTCTGCCAACAGTGCACCATGTGCTCTTCTTTCTTCTAGGATTGGGACCATCAGCCATAGCTTACCTGGGCAGTGATTCCGTGAAAGAAGGGGCCTCACTCTGCTAAACAAAATCATCCACAGCCAGACACCCAGACTGCTGTCTGTAGTGGGAAAGCCCTTCTCCTCTTCTCATTGTGGTCATACCCATGACTATGCTTTCATTGTTGCTTTTCATTGACACTCAAATATGGTACACATTCCTGAGGTACGCGAGCATGAAGTGTTTCAACATGTGTATATATTGTGTCATAATCAAATCGGAGTAATGAGCATGTCTGTCACTTCATACATTTGTCACTTCTTTGCAGTGAAATATTGGAAATCTACTCTTCTACACATTTTGAAGTATATAGAATCCTATGATTACCCCTAGTCACCCTACGGAGCAAAGGAAACAGAACCGATTCTTCCTGGCTAGCTGTCATTTAGTACCTGTCGATTAGTCTTTCCTCAACTTCTCCCTCCTCTCTTTACAGCCTCTGGTAACCACCAACTTTGTCTGATTTCTTTGAGATCAACTTGGTAATACACATACGAATGAGATCGATCCTATGGTGTTTGTCTTTCCCTGCTTGGGTTATTTCAAAGTTCTTTTTGAAGAAAAACCAAAATTAAGCTGGGCACTGGTAGCCTGTGCCTGTAATCCTAGGTACTCAGGAGACTGAGGTCTAGAGATCTAAGTTCCAAATTGACCTGGGCAGACAAATCCTAGAGACTCTTATCTCCAATTAAGCTGCAAACAGTTAGGAGTGAAGCTGTGGATCAAGTTGCTGAGCATCAAACTTGAACAAAAAGGCTAGAGACTGTGAGGTCCTGAGTTAAGAAATGTATGTAGCCCTTATGAATGCATAAGATGATGCTAAGTGAAATGAACTCCATGTTGTGGAAACGACTGTCATATCACTTTCAACATGCCATGTGAAACCTTAGCTTCTATTATTGATGATCCTCTTGTGTCCCCTTCCTATGGTTGTATCTGTACTATCTGTGTATCTTATCTGAGTACATTGGAAACCGTGTATACTGGTATTTGAACTAGGAAATAGAAAGGGAATACCAAAATCGAGAGACACAGGGTAAAGAGACAAACGACTACAAAAGCAATACTTGCAAAACTGTTTGGTGTAAATGAAAAAAAGGAAAGGGGGAGGGGGAGGGGGGGAATGAGGGAGGAGGTAACAAACAGTACAAGAAATGTATCCAACGCCTAATGTATGAAAGTGTAATAACCTCTCTGTACCTCAGTTTGACAATAAAAGTTTAACAAAAATAATAAAAAAAGAAACGTGTGTGTGTGTGTGTGTGTGTGTGTGTGTGTGTGGTGTGAAAAAGGAAGAGAAAGAGAAAAACTGGAATGCACAGGTTGAAAAGCAGGAAGTGCAAAGCCCAAGCCCATTAGGAACAAGACTACAGCTAGCTTTGGAGTTTGAGAAGGAACTTCAATCTCTAAGAATCCACCCTCCCTCCCTGTAGTCACTGCAGTCATGACCCATGTAAGACACTGAGTTTGCCACTCTGTCAAGGCCTCACACTTAAGTCTTAACTTCTTCTTACTGGACCTAAACCTCATTTGTATTTTGGCACCTGATGCTGTTTCCTTACATAAGACATGGTCCACAGGCCATGCTCAGTGAAAGCTTGTTAAAAAAAAATGCCATTCTCAGCTTGGCTCCACACTTCTTACATCAGGATTCACATTCTAATGCCACCCACAGGTGATTGGTGTGGGTGATCAGAAGCACTGATCAATTGGAATCCCAGTTAATCAACTGTGAACTCGAAGATCTCTTCACCAATTCTATTGTTCCTTTGGGTCTATACAGGTAAGAATAAGAAAGTAAAACTATAACCCCTGCTTATGGTTTGTCATGTAAATGCAGATAAAAATCTAGTAAAGTGTGCGTATGTGTATGTATGATTCATTTGTGTACAGAGATCCAAATGATCAATAAATAGCTAAGGCTAGCTCTACAATCATTTTATTTTTCTTCTAATAAATAACATGGGCCTCTATATATATATGTATATATATCATTGTTCTAGACCCTGGTTAAAAAGAAGATGAGCAAAATATCCACATTTCTTTCTCCCTTGAAATATATAGTCATTCCAGCAAGTTCTCAAGGAAGCTAGAAAGTGGAAACTATACCACTTACATCTAATGTCTTCCAAAGAACTAGAGAGAGAACAACAATTTGTTCTTCAAATTTACAAGGATAATCACAGAATGCATGAACATTACTTGAATAATATTTTCCAATTGCTCAAACTGTTTAGACAAACTCATCAGGAAGCTGAGAAAAATGTGGTTAGTTTTAATTTATTCTGCTTCCTCTTACATGATCAAAGTCTGAGCAGTGTGTCAGGTTTTGTTTGTAATACATAACTTTGTTAATGCAAAGAACCTGTTCTCATTAGGCATAAATAACATTTGGTTAAATATTGCCTATGTCTACCTCACAGGGGAAACAAAAAGGTTTTAGCAGAAAATGAAACAAGATGTTGGACTGGAACTTATTCTACTTTTGTTTTTTCCATATTGCTTTCTGCCCTTTTTTCCCCAAGATATTTGTGTCTGGGAAGAAATTTCCAGACCATGGCTTTTTGATTGAGTGATAGGGAATCAAGTTTCCACCCTGTCTTATCTTTAAAACTTTTCTTGCGTGATGGAAAGATAATTTGGCTCCAATAGAAAATGATTTACAAACAGCCTAGAAAAGAAAATTGTCCAAGAAATAATGACAGGGAAAAATCATAGAGCTGGAAGAAATCTTAGGTAAATTTTAATTGTGTTGGGCAGGGCTGGGGGAATGTGAGGAGAATAAAGTCAACACCAATACTCCTTGTTATTTTATTGAAGGAAGAAAGAACTCAAACAGAGAAAGGAGTTGCCCAATATCTGCCAGATTTTAGGGAAACAAATGGAAATGGTTTTAGTGGGTTGCCTTCAGCTTGTATGAAAGGTTCTGCAGTGAAGTATTAGTATTCTCCTCTTCCTTCTCTTCTTCCTCCTTCTCCCCCTCCTCCTCCTCTTCCTCTTTTTCTTCTTCTTTCCTAGTTCTGGCAGTGACCCAAGGACCTCATGCTTGAAAAATAACCACTCAGCTAGGGGTTGGTGGCTCATACCTGTAATCCTAGTTATTCAGGAGGCTGAGATCTGATCATGGAGGTTCAAAGCCAGCTTGGGCAGGAAAGTCTGTGAGACTCTTATCTCCAATTAACGATTAGAAAACCAGAAGTGGTGCTGTGGCTCAAGTGGTAGAGTGCTAGCTAGTTTTGAGCTGGAGAGCTCAGGGATCCTGAGTGCCCAGGCCTAGAGTTCAAGCCCCACGACCAACAGAACTAAAGAAGAAAAACAAAACAAACAAACAAACAAAAAAACAAAAAAAACAGAAAAGTAACCACCGTATGAGTCCATGTTTCTTTGGGTCTGGCTCACTTCACTTAGTATAATGTTTTCCAAGTCCTTCCATTTCCTTACGAATGGGGCAATGTCATTATTTCTGATAGAGGTATAAAATTCCATTGTGTATATGTACCACATTTTCCTGATCCATTCGTCTACTGAGGGGCATCTGGGATGGTTCCAGATTCTCGCTATGACAAATTGTGCTGTGATGAACATTGTTGTCCTGGTGGCTTTAGTGTGTTCTTGTTCGTGGTCTTTTGGGTAGATGCCCACAAGTGGGGCTGCTGGGTCATAGAGGAGCTCTATGTTTAGCCTTCTGAGGAATCTCCATGCCACTTTCCAGAGTGGCTGAACCAGGTTACATTCCCACCAACAAAGAAGTAGGGTTCCCTTTTGGCCACATCCCCTCCAACATTTGGTATTGTTAGTTTTCTTAGGCTAGTCACAGCAGAGGATCACAAGAGCCCAATAACTATACCCTTATGAACGCATAAGATGATGCTAAGTGAAATGAACTCCATGTTATGGAAACGACTGTCATATCACTGTTGTAATTACTTTCAACATGCCATGTGAAACCGTAGCTTCTATTATTGATGATCCTCTTGTATCCCCTTCCTGTGGTTGTACCTGCACTATCTCTGTATCTTATCTGAGTACATTGGAAACCGTGTATACTGGTAATAGAACTAGGAAACTGAAAGGGAATACCAAAATCGAGAGACACAGGGTAAAAAGACAAATGACTACAAAAGCAATACTTGCAAAGCTGTTTGGTGTAAATCAACTAAACAACTCATGGGGGGAAAGGGAAAGGGGGAGGGGGAGGAGAATGAGGGAGGAGGTAACAAACAGTACAAGAAATGTATCCAATGCCTAACGTATGAAACTGTAACCTCTCTGTACATCAGTTTGACAATAAAAATTTAAAAATTAAAAAAAAGAAAAGTAACCACCCCACTATGCAATTACTCCCCCTCTGGCTTTTCACTTTTATAACCCAGGCATTTAACAAAAAGCAGAGGTAAGAGGTAACTGCCTCTCTCTCACTGTCTCTCTCTCTCTCTTTTATTTTTTTTAGTTCTCCACTTTAATCTTATACTGTTACCTTCCCCCCAACAACCCCTATGTGTCTTCTAGTTCTTTCTTTTTAATAGTATATCTTTATGAAGTTTCACAAAGGAGTTGCCATTCAACAAAGCAGTTTATGAATCCAGTGTATCTCGATCAATGTTTCTCCTTCCAACATTCTCACCCACCCCTTCCAATCCACCCCCTCCCTCACTTTTCTTAATTTTTTAGGATATATATTGAAATGTTTTGCCATTGAACAAAGAAATATATATATATATATATATATATATATATATACAGTGTATCTTAATCTGTGTCATCCCTTCAACATTATCACTCCCCTTCAACCCACACCTTTCCCATTTCTCTTAATTTCGTCATATATACAATGAATTCTTGGCTGAATTCCCCCTCCCCCTTCAATCCTCTTCCTTGGCCCCACCCTCCTCTTGCAAGCCCCTATTTTCTGGTACTTTTTTTTGTTGGACTTTGGTTAAGTCTTTCTAAAGAATTCTACTATTTGAATTCTCCACCCTGGCTACTATACTTCCATTAATTCATTTGTACCTGCTAATTTGTAAACATTGATTCATTTGCATACCACCCAGTGTGTTTACTTATAGATTTATAGGCACATTCTAGTTACCACAAACGAGGGATGCACCACACAATTAAGAGAGGCTGAAGTTTCCAACTCTAATGGAAGGTGTGTGTCTCACCTTCAGTTCTGTCAGTGTTGTTTCATGTTTTGAAGCTATCTTGCAAAGAGCATGTATATTTAGGATCATTATACCTTTATGGTGAATTAATCCTTCTATCATATGTAATGCCTTTTAATCCTTAATTATTTTCTTTGTTCTTAAGTCCACTTTTTCTGGTTAAAGTAGCTACTTGATTAGGATTTGCATAATATATATCTTCCTCATTGTTTTATGCTCACTGTACTTATACAGTTATATTTGAAGTCGATTTTTAGACAGCAGATAGTGAGTAATATTTTTTTAAACCAACTAGCTCTGTCTTTTAATTCTGTTGTTTCAACCATTTACACTTGAAATAATTGTCATGAATATTACACTTGAAATGTATTTCTGTGCCGCTTCTTTCATTCTTCATATTTCAAATTTCCATGATAATAATACTTTGCTTTCAGGACTTAAAATCTGTCCCATCGTGTCCTTCTGACCCCTTGTTTTGAAGTGAGAAATTTAGCCACTTAAAGAGTGTCCTGTCATACTTTGTCCTCCTTCAGTAGCTTCTTAGAAGAAAAGCCAATTGAAGCTCACTCCCTGTAAGTAATATCATTTACCCTCTTTGGCTTCTAATATTTTTATTCATTTTAACAGTTCAATTATGATACCTCTGTGTGTGGAATTCTTCATGATTTTTTTTTGTTTGTTCAGTTTTTCCATTCATTGGAGTTACATGACTTTCTTGGATCTGTAGATTTATCTCTTTCATAATACTTCAATTTTATCCATTATTGTCTCATTAAAACAATTTCCCCTGTGCTTCATTTTTTCCTCTCGTTCTGCAAGTCCAATATCATGAATATTAGACGTTTTTATGTTTTCATGCATGTTCCTGTTTAATCTAGCCTTGGTTTTGTTCAATTAGTTTTCCCCTTAGAGTTCAGACTAGATCATTTCTACTGATTTTTCTGACTTTTGCCTTTGCCATTCACATTCTTGTACAGAGTGTATTTAGTACATTTTAAAATATAGCTATTCCAAGTCTTAGCTCTAAAGTTTTGTTGTCCTTTTGTATGCTTTCAATTTTTTAAAAGCAACTTTCTAAGTGACAAACAGAAGTGTCTTTCAGACACATTTCAAGTAGATTTCCTCCCGCTGCTGCTTATTGCAGGTGCGTCCCCACCACTGGAAGTCTTTGTGGGATAATTCCTCCACCTGCGCCATCCCAACACCAGCATCTGTGGATTGCCTTTTCCCATGCAAGGTGAGATTCTATGGTTCCTCTAAAATTGAGTGATCTTGAATTTTTTCTTAGACATTTTGAACTGCATTTTGAACTGTGTTTTATTTTAAGTGGTAGAGAATTGTGAAGTTTTTATCTTACTAGGTAAACAACCTGTCTAGATTCAGCAATTTCAGCATCCATTTTATTTTCAAAGTTTTACAGGGCTCTGCTGCTCAGTCTCAGATGTGTATTATCATCCCAGAGCAAGTCTAAGTCCTATCCAGCACTCCATCCCATAGCTCAGCAATCAAAAGTTTATGGAATGTGGGTTATGGTCAAATCAGCACGTGTGCAGCTGGTACAGATATGTGTTATACGGTGCTGAGGTTTGAATTCAGCACCTTGTACACAGGAAGCCAGCACTGTATATTTGAGCCAGGCCCCCCCACCCTTTATTTTTGCTTTCCAGTATTTTTCAGAGGCTCACTTTTTTCTGGGTTGATCTCAGACTGAGATCCTCCTACCTATACCCCCTATGTAGCTGAGCTTGCAGGTACAAAACACCACTCCCAGCTTATTTGTTGAAATATGATCTGACTAAATTTCACCTGGAGTTGAACTACAGTCCTCCTTAGTACCTGCGATGTCAAGCATGAGCCACTAGGTTCAGCACTCATACATACTTTTTTAGGCTTGTTTTTCCCAGCTTCTCTCATTCTTTTTTTCCCTCCATTCTAATTCCTTGTGACTCCAATTTGTTCGATCTTGGGCTTTATTTGCCCACTCTACCATGTCATCTTTTTCATATACCACATCCAGACCTAGGCAGGAGAGGACATGAGGAGAAAGACAACCACAGTGGTTTCTGTCGGTACTTCCCATAAAAGGGAAGGGTCACTCCTTCCTACTTGACCTTTCACATGCCTCCTGGTCACTGGGGCCTAGGGAGCAAGAGAGAGGGATAAAATGCTTCTAGTATTAGGAGGCTCCTATTCTTCTTGTACTTCAACTAGAGACTCCTGGAATTCCTCTGTCTATACCAGTACTCACTTCTGGCCCAAGTCAGAAAACACCTGCAACAAAAACAATGGGAAAATCAGATGGCTTTGGTAGTATTGACCATTCTGGTGGTTGTTTTGTTTTTCTACAACAACCTTGCTTTGACTTTTTGGAGCTCTCAAATATCCGTACACTCATTCTGTCCAAGTGTTAAATTCAAGCAAGAGAGGCACTGGTGGCTCACCCTTATAATTAGAAGGTTGAGGTCTGAGAATAGAGAACAGTCAGCCTAGGCAGACAAATGTGAGACACTTTCCTTTCTAATTAGCCACTACAAAGCTAGGACTAGAGACATGAGTCAAGTGGTTGAGTGACAGCCTACAGCAAGGCTCTAAGTTCCAGTCTTAGTACCAGCACCAAACAAAAACAAAGCAAAATATTCCAATCAAAGCAGATATTCGGACCTCAGCCCCAGAGACTCTATTTGAAATTGTAGGATGTAGGAAAAGAACACAATTTGTGTTTTAGGATTGATTGCTCTTGTGATTTAAATGGGAGACCTTCTATCCTAAATCAAAATTCTTAGGGATGGATATTTGATTTTTAAATCTATGGCTTTTGTTTCAGTCTTGGTTGGACACTCTGCTGGATACTTTAAGGGCTAACTTTACAGAAAATGACTAAGAGTTCACACTGTGAAAATAAATTGGTTTGGGACTTGAATTCCCACTAGAATCCACATGAGTTGTGTATTCTCCAACAGTTTCCTTTCTCCAAGCCTGGTTTTTGCATAGGAAAATGGGGATAACAAGAAAGCCTGTACAAAAGCATTGCTGGAAATATTAACCGAGATGATGAATGTAAAGCCTCATGCCTGGAATATAGTAACTATTAGCTAGTGTCACTACTCACGTTTTGCAGGTGAGAAATGTGAGGTTCAGACAGATGAAGCACATTGTCCAGAGCCTTTTTCTGGGACTTGTGAAGTTACATCAATGAGATCCTGAAATAGGCAATGAGACTCTCTGTGATGAGACAGCTGAAAAGGTCTGGGAAGATAATTCAAAACAGAAATAATGCAGATACACTATTATATTTGTGAAAAGGAATCTACCAGGTTCCAGTGGCTCACTCTTGTCACCCTAGCTACTCATGGAGGATGAGATCTGAGGATCACGATTCAAAGCCAGTCCAGACAGGAAAGTTTGTGAGGCTCTTATCTCCAACTAACCACCAGAAAAACCGGAAGTGGTACTGTGGCTCAAATGGTAGAGTGCTATCCTTGAGATGAAGAGCTCTGGGACAGCACCCAGGCCCGGAGTTCAAGCCCCAGGACTGACCAAAAGAAAAAAGAAAACAAACAAACAGAGGTGGAGCTGTGGCTCAAGGTGGTAGAGGGCTAGCCTTGAAGAAATGACCTCAGGGACAGCACCCAGACCCTGAGTTCAAGCCCCATGGCCAACAACAACAATAGTCTGTCCAATTCATCAAAAGTGTTCATGGGTACCAGTTAGGACAATAAAGCTTCTCCTAAGAATCCCAAACTAGAACAATGCATGGGAAGCAAGCAAAGGGACAAGGGTTCATTCTAAAATACCTCCAATACCTTCACGGAGACAGAGGATGAGCCAGCCCTAGCTGTCATTTGCTCTCTTCCTCCTTGAGCCCAAGAATACTTTTTTTTAGGTTTTTGTGCAAAAGCATATCAATATACGATCTTTTCCAGAAGCATTGACAAGGTAGTTGATAAATCTATCATCTCCCTCTCTCTCCCTCTATCATATAGTGGGAGAAAGCGTTTGTAATTCATATGTTCTGTTTTACTATCTACTAAATTTTAAATGAACAAGGAACTTCTCCTGGGTTTCCTCAATTAAAGACTTTAAATGATATTTTCTTCCCTGAATGTACATTTTAATTTTCCTTTCTATTTTTTTCTCTTACCATTCTTAAAAAAGAAAAGTATGTTGTTGGGGTTTTTTAATTTAATTTTTTTTCCTCTGTTAGGCAAAAGAGGTCCTGGTACTCTCCTAAAAGAGATTCTGTGTTTTAAAAAAATCCTCTTTTGGGAGAATGAAGGATTGCTCCTCCTGTTATATTTTATCTGCCAATTTATTAATAGGAATAGCTCTTTGGAGATCTTTATTCCATCATGTAACATTACTCACGTCAAAAGCACAACATCTAGAATAAATTTAATGTACCTTTTAAAACCACACTGTTGAAATATTCACAAGCTGTGAATGCTTTTGGTCTGCATGTGTAGGTAGAAGGAGGTGGGGCTGTGGTAATCAAAGAGAGGGCCAGGGAAGAATGGCTAAATGTATAGTGGGGAAATGATTCTGGAATCTCAGCTAGTACAAGTCAATATTGTCTGAAATTCAAATTGGAAATTCGGAGCAAATCTGACTCCTGTCATGTCGTCGTAGGACAATGGTAAGTGCCTTAATCATTTCTATTTTTCAGCCACCCCCCCCCCCACTTCAAACAGCATCTCTTTGACTTTTTTTTTTTTGTTATCTGTCCCTTGCAACTCTCAACCAAGAAGCTACGGAGATTGATTTGTGACAGACAAGAGTCTCATGTGATCATCTGCATTTTGGTGAAGTCATTGCCGATGTGGCCCAGTAAATATCACTATCTTATGTTGAAAGTAGCCCAGGCCTAGACAACAATACTACTTCATCGAGGGATCTTAGCAATGACCCATGACTGGGTTGTAATGAGCCAAAGATTTTCATGGGAAAGGCTGATGGTTGCTTCTGGAAACTTGGCCTGGAAATCCTTCACTCTGACTTGCACCCAACTCTGTGTACAGTATCCTCGAAGTGTAGTTGGCTTTGAAAACAACATCTCTGCTAAAGAAGGCCCTTTCCACAGAGGCTTGCTTAGGATACATTGGTTTATCTGAGCACCAGATTGTTTTGGATGAAGTATGAAGGTGTCAAGTTGGGGTTCGGATTTTCTTGTTCTAACAGTATCATGGCGTGGTCTGGAGAAGCACTTGTGTCTGGAAGGAAAAGGACAGAGGTCTTTGCTGGATGCTCACCACATCCTGGCACTTTCTCATGCTGGCACTTGTCCTGTAAGTTCTTCAGACAATATGGAGGAGGTGTCAAAATAAAACCAGATTTAACTTGACTCAGTCTTGAGCCTGCCATTTACCAACTCTTCTGTGAGCCTGTTACCCATGTACATCACAGGGGGAAAGCAGTAATAACATAGGAAGTGACAGCGAGGATTAAGAGTTGGCATTTAGGAATAACTTTAAAAACCATAAGCTGTATGTGTGTGTGTGTGTGTGTGTGTGTGTGTGTGTGTGTGTGTGTGTGTGTGTGTACACAGACTGGTACTAGAGCTTGAAATCAGGGCCTGTCTTCTCACTTGGTTCACTTACTCAAGGATAGTATTCTACTACTTGAATCATGCCTGGAGTCCAACATTTTGATGGCTATTTTGGAGATGGAGTCTCACAAACCTTTCTGCCTGGGATGGCTTTGAACCATGATCCCTCTAGTTTTCAGTCTCCTGAGTAGCTAGGATGACAGACAAGAACCATCAGCACCCAGCTAATGTATTTATTGAACACTTGCAATATGCCAGGAACTGCATGGAGTTCCTTTTATTCATAATTTCTCTTGGGCTTCACAGCAACCTGAAGACACAGGTACCAAACATAATGCTTGTGACCAAGTAAAGACTCCAAAAATATTTTTAGAGGAGCAATTTTCCAAGGAAAAGACTGAAGCTCACGAAGTTTAATGATCCATTTATGAGATTTTTTTTGTCAGTTCCTCACTTATTTAATGTTTACACTCATGCTTTTAAGTTTCCAAATAAAGACTTCAGGGCTAAGAATGATGTCTTGTGCCTGCAATCCTAGTTACGTGGGAGATGGAGAAAGAGGGGCTGGATCATCTGGATCATGGCCACCCCAGACAGTAAATAGCAAGAAATAGCAATTCCATCTCAAAAATGTAAAAAGCAAACACACACACACACACACACACACACACACACACACACACACACACACCAAGACAGGTGGAACATGCCTATAATCCCAGCTTTTCAAGTGATATAGGTAAGAGAATCACAGTGAAGTCAGACCAAGCAAAAAGAAGCATGAGACTCAGGAGAGATGGGAAAGCACCATGGAAGAAGGGACACTGCCTGAGATGCCTATAGTCATAAATGTATATATTCACCTGCAACCCATTTGTACAACTACTTTCAAATATTTTTTTTTAAATCATGAAACCCTATCCAAACAATTATTAACTAAAGCAAAAATGGCTACCAGGGTTGTGGCTCAAGTGGTGGTGTGTCATTCTAGCAAGCAGAAGGCCCTTAATTCAAACTTCATGACCACCAAACAGAGAAAAAAAAATAGACTTAATGTCTCCTGAAGGCAAAATCTGTCTCTCTCCAGGACTGCAGCATTCCTGGACTAAGTGTTTGCAGTGGTTTGGGCCAGTGTTTCTATGGTTCTGCTGCCCAGGAACAACTGGCAGGTGGAGGACAGAGTGGTCACACACTTCCCAGGGCAAACATCAGCACAATGAAACACCAGGAGTGCTGAGGCTGAGGTGTCTGAGTTGGGACACATGAAAAGTAGATAAATTAACACATGTGCCATGGGTTCTTTCTCTGCAGCAATCTGAAGACCCTAGTGCTTGTCATTTCCCGTGCATGTTGCTCACATCAGGTAAGCGCTGGTAAAGTGGCAGATATTGGTGAGAATGCATAGGGAAGGTGAGAAGGATTCCACTACCCCTTCCAAGGGCATACCTGGATGACCTGCAAAGGACAATCACCCCACCACCAACACACACCCCCAAAGCCCTCATGGCCTAACGTTTCCACAACTCCCAATACTCCCCAGAGGACCAGCGATGGACATTTAGCACAAGAGCTTTTAGGGGACATTCAACATCAAAAAGTGGAAGTAAAGACCTTAGTAAAGACTAAGGTCAGCACCATCTCTTATCCCCCACTGAAGGCATTTTACTAGAACAATCTCTTTGAGTAGATCCTTCTCGTCAGCCAACAAGAGAGGCATTGCTGATCCTAGCAAGTTGAACGCCTGATTTGTTCCAGGTACTTTTCAATGTCTATCATTATTTTGTCTTTTGCATAGCTTCTGACATCATTCCTTTACATTTTCTTTCTAAATTATTCATATTTTTTCAAGATTTCATTAGTATTTCCTGGCATAAGGCAGAGAATAAACAAGCAAATTAAATACCAAAGAGAAGTAAACCAAGTTACTGTTTTTCCTAAATTTACATTTTCTGCATTAGTTAGTATTTTGGGGGCAAGATTTTTTTTTTTTTTTGGCTAGGCATGAATACTCTAGTGAAGAAAACTGTAAGAAACTTTAAAAGATAATAACTTTTATTTTAAGGTAAAACAGGAGGTAGAGGAAAGGATATTGGAAGCAACAAGCATAGAAGATAGAGATGAAACTGATCAACACAGACAAAAAAAATATTCTTCAGATGTATATTATGCAAGGAAATGAGATAGTTAGTGCATGAAAAAAATAGGCTGGAAGAGAAAAGATGTGAAAGGACGAGAGGGGAGGGGAAGAGAAAAGAGGACAGGAAAAGGAAAGTCAGAGGAGGAAAGGCGAGGAGAAAGAGAAGACAGGAGCAGGGGAGAGAAAGGGAAGGAAGAGGGGATGGGAGGGGCAAGGAGAGAAAAGAGAAGGGAGAGGAGGGCTGAAACTACATTTGTGTGTGTGTGTGTGTGTGTGTGTGTGTGTGTGTCTGTCTGTCTGTCGGTCTGTCCGTCGGTCTGTATGCCTCTCTTTGTTCTTAGGAAAAGTACTGAAGGGAGAGTTAAATCCCAACTTCTTTGGCCCACTCCGTTCCCATCTTTACCATATCCATCCAAAGCTTTTTCTTTCTTTGTTAGCAAGTCCAGATTTTGTGGTGAGATGTACATAATGCGCAATGAAACTAACCATTTTTTAGCTTGTCCATGTTCTCTTAGTTTTCATTGTGTACACCAAGTAGGAAGATTTATTCTTTTATTATTTGCTAAGCAGTCCCCCTTTCCCTACTCTTTCCTCCCAAGCTACCAATAACCTTCTTTTCTTTTATAGAATGAACTAAAGTGAAAGAGGCCTCACCCACCTACAACTTTAAAGTGCATACACATAGAAGCCAACTAAAGTGAAGTAACAATAATTTGTTCAAGCATAAACAAAAAAGTCCATGTTATTTGCAATATCACAATTGCTTCTCCACAATTTTCAGATCATCCGGTAGAAATGGTTGGCAAATTTATCTCCCTCATCTTCATGCATTCATGATTAGCACGTTGGCTAAACTGACTAACACTTGAAATTGTGTGTGTGTGTGTGCGTGCGTGCGTGTGATAAATGGTGGTACTTAGAAGTTAGCTAGCCCATGCAAAACTTTCTGGCAACTTAATTGCTCTTCTATTTCACTGCTGGACATTTAACATTTGATCTCTCAGAATTTGATCATTAAAGGCCTGTTCTAGTTGATTGTGTTTATATCATCAAATCAAAACATCTTTGATTAACCAAAAACATATTTAGCTCTTTTAAGATTCATCAATAAGCCTCAAACATAATTCTACTTTTGCCTTGATGATACAGTTGGCCCAACTGTCCAGTATCTGAACATCCCTTTCAATCTCTGTGACTGATTTATTCTCTTAAGTCTGATTCAACCTGGGCCAGCATCCTGGCCTGGTACCAACATGACACCAGACTGGGCGCTTGGCACATGTAATCAATAGTACCTTAGAGAGGATGATTGCCTTTTATTTTCCAACTTCTATACCTTCTTTTCCCTTTGACTAGAGTGTTCCCTTCACCCTGTTGCTTTGGGCTCATCAAAGGCCCAACCCACTACCTCTACATGAAGGCTGGCTCATTTGTCAGAGCCTGTCTTCAAAGGCCAGGCTTGTTATTAGTGCAGAAGAGCAGTCACCATAGCAAAGCAGAGACGCAGTAGCCTTGAGTACCTTGCTCAGAAACTCCCTGGGGGATCAGAGGACAGGAAATGTTCCAGGAAACCTTTCTTGACACATTGCTGGGTTGCAGATCTGAAGCTGCAATTTGTAAACATGCTCACACAATGCACACAGCCCTCACGGGTGTCTTCCCCCTCCTGCTGGAATAGCTATGAAGCTGGGAGAGAAATTATTTAGAGCTTGAGCTGGGGATCTTGCTACTGAATGCAGAGATTTCAGGTGAGCAGTAGATGTGCAGAATAGCAGCGGCAGTGACCTTTCTTATTTGCAGTGTTTTCGTTCTGCAGCTTGCACGGCAGGGACCCTAACATCAGAAGCTCTGATGGCCCGAGGCTGTGTTGGAGAGGAAATAAATGAGCCTGCCCTACTTCCAGAGTCTCTAGTAATCTCCGCGCTGCTCAAACCTGGGCAGGCAAGAGTGTGTGGACGAGCGGCCTCTAGTGGCTGACAGTACAATCTACACCTGCTTAAAAGGCTGCAAGGAGACAGAGCTGACCTGCAATCAGCACAGGGTCTCCATGTCCAGCCCCATCCGGGTATTAAGAAAGGATTAACGGAAGCACAGACAGACTTCAAGAGTTTAGCCTCCAACCTAGGGAAGTCAGAAGGACATCCGATTTCTCTATTGACTTGATGCCCCGAGAAGCCCCAGGAAGCTGAGATTGGAGAGATAAATGGAAGTTAGATGGAAATCGGAAGACCATCCAGGGATGGGATAATAGCACATAGTAGGTAGAAAGATGACTTATAGCAAAGATTCCAAGTGAAAAATAATCACACAGTTGGGGGCCCAGCATCCTGCCTGAAGACTAAGGCATGCACTGAGGAGCTCAGGATCAGAACACCTAAGTTTCTTGAGATCCTTCTAGAAAACCCTCACAGGTCTCTACTATGGAAAACCACCTCCCACCCAGCCTGAGTAGCTCCTTTTGTCCCCATATATGACATGCTGCACACCTGTGAGCACCAAAGTTCAAACTCCAGTACACACACACACACACACACACACACACACACACACACACACACACACAATGATGAAGCCTACTGGAAGAATTATTCTGGTATCTTAGAGATGCCGATTTTAATTATTAGTGTTTTAGTGACAATGGCCAGTCTGGAGGCAGGAGGACAGGAGGAAGTATGGCTGTGTGACAAAGAGAATGGCCAGAACCTCATGATCACAGGCAGCAATGGCTCAGATCCAGCCAGTTATAATAATCAAGAATTCAGATCTACTTGTCAAACACTCTAAGTGTGGTTTCTACAGCTTGATGTGATATCTCTCTGTATTTAAACATTGGGGTCCACTCCTTGTTTTAGTACATTTTTCAAATAGTGTTCTTCCATGGGCTGGCTTTGGATCATAGTTCTCTCCTGCTTCATTGTGATTAAAGACATACACGACTCTACCTAGCCTATATTGGGTCAATTGTTTTTAATATTGCCTGCATCAGACAACATATTTGACATGCAAGTGGTCACTATATGGATTGATATTTAGATCAATCAAGTTTACCCTGAAAAAGTCTTAAAACATTGAATTAAGAAGATTTATTTTACTGTAATTCTTGTGGTTTGGTGAAAGTTACTCATAACTATTTTTATTTATTTTTGGTAAAGAGGGGAAATTGTGTGTGTGCACACATGCACACATGTGTATGTATGTGATTTATATGATGTGTGCTCTGAAACAAAAAGTTTGCACACTGAAGCCCTAGGTTTTTCTTGTCTCTTAGCCTCTCATTAGCAAGTTGAAAACAGCTCTCTCTCTCTCTGTCTCTCTCGGTATGTATGTACGTACGTATGTATGTATGTACGTATGTATGTATGTATGTATGTATGTATGTATCATGCTGGAGCTTAAACTCAGGACTTGGGTGCTTTTCCTGAACTCTTTTTTGACACTTGATCACTTGACCTCTACTTCTAGCTTTTTGATGGTTAATTGGAGATAAGAGTCTCACAAACTTTCCTGCCCAGGCTGGCTTTGAACCACAATACTCACACTTCACTCTCCTGAGTAGGTAGAATTACAGGCATGAGAAACTGGAACCTAGTTGAGGCCACCTTTTTCTGAGTCTGTTTTCTCACCAGGAAAATTTTCAATCTAACTTTAGACCCCGAAACTCAGACCTTCTGACCTGTATTTAAAGTCCTGTGGTTCTTATTTCTACTTGGGAAGACTATTCGTGTTCCAGCTGATCCCGCCTTACAGAATGCGCAGATGGAGTTTCATTTTGTGTTCTGGCCACCTGTGATCCTTCAAGAGAAGCACTGAAGTGTGGCAATGTCATTGTCAAGCAAGACCATACACTACAATCAATGAGAGTTTTTTGCCGGCCCATGCTCTAAGCCACTCAGGCACACTGCTGTGAGTCAAGGGATGGGCTCCAGGCATGGAGATGCCTGGTTTCTGGTTCCTTGGCTAATTCCAGGGTAGAGCTGAGACTGAGAAACCCTGGTGTGTGCAGATGCAGGCTTTCAATCTAGCCTGGAACTTGAGAGATCTGGGCAGTAGCAAGCCACATTGGCGTCTGAGGCAAAAGGGAAAAGGTGCCTCCTATATATACTTATCAAAAAAAAAAAAATCCTCCCTGGAAAAAGCTAACCAAGACTCTGCAATGAGAGATCAAGGTATCTTTATATTGGTATGTATAGATCTCTATATAGAGAGATCTTGTTTTTTAGATATCTATATAGGTAAATAGATATATTATAGAGAGACAGACAGATAGATATAAGGGCTATCATACCCAATTCAGTCACATAAAGTCACAATGCTTATCAGCCTGGCTGGAGATTTATTGTCCATGTAAGCTGAGACTATTGATTCTTGTTGGACAATTAACGTAGGATCATAAACCCCATTCATTGACTTTATTTAGAATTATGATTGTTTGCTAATCATGGTATATATGTATATATCATGATGAACAAACTACATATGTGTGTATGTGTGTGTTATTGGATGATTGTTTGGGGCAGTACTGGAGTTTGAACTCAGGGTCTCATACTTGCTAGGCAGGTGCTCTGTAACTTGAATCACAAACTTGGCCTTTTGCTGATTATTTTGGAGATGGAGTCTAGCAAAGTTTCCTACCCAGGCTGTCTGGAAACAAGAGTTTCTTGATCTCCTCCTGAGTAGCTAGGACCTTCTGCGTACCTAGGATTACAGGTATGAGCCACCTATGATCATTTTGCATTCATTTAAATGTTTTCCCCAACATTAATTCAAATCTTATTTATCTTGAGCATGGAATTTTCAATCACCTTCTTCAATATTGTGTCCAAGGTGAGTGGCTTATCTATTCTAACCCTGAAACTGGGTTCAAATTCTCTCTGCTTGGGTAAACTACTTAGTCAGTCTTAGCCAACTTATTTATGTACAAGATGTGATTAATATCAACACCTGATTTACAGGGCTTTGGAGACTGGATGTGATAATGGAGCAAAGTTCCGAGCACAAAGTGAGAGCTCTTCAGTCTGTGCTGATACAGGTTAGTAATATTCTGCCCAAAGATTGTGTAATTCGATTGCCATGGCTCTTATATTTCTGCTTCTTCCAAGAAAGCTGTCTCACCAGGAATTTGCCAGTTCTCTGAGACTAGGAGCAGGATTTTCTCAGCCTTATAAACTATGTCTAGCTAGGGGATTCATGATTAGAAATGTTCAGGCTCTGATACAGAACTCAATCCAGAAGAGTCCAGATATTATCTATAGCCAAACAATGACTTTACATAGAGAGACTAGATATATTTCTTTTATCAAAATGGTCATTACTGTTTTAATCATATGTGTGAGTGTGTATGTGTGTGTGCGTGTGTGTGTGTGTGTGTGTGTGTGTGTGTGTGTGTGCAGGTACAGGGGCTTTAACTCCAGGCCTCATACTCAAAGAGCTGGAACTCTCCCACTGAGTAACTCCTCCACTTCCAGCTTTTTGTTGTTTCTTTTTTGAGTTTGGGCTATGTGAAATCTCCAAGTTGTTCATCTCCAGAAGGTTTTTATGATTTCTAAACTCTCTCCAAGACATTAAACTTCTTTTTTGAAACAGGAGGATATGAGAGGGAAGGGAGAAAGAGAGAGAAATAGAAATATAAGGGACAAAAAAGAGAGGGAAGAAATATGAAAAGAGAAAGAGACAACAAGCAGAAAAGGGCAGAAGAGAAGGAAAGGAGAGAAAGGAAAGAATTAAAACAACATCTGATTCCTTGAGTCACAGAGCTAGAAGTAAGAAGTTTCCACCAAGAAGGTGGGACTCCAGCAAGGAGGAAGGGGATGTGAAAGAGATAAAGCGATTTATTTAAGAGTAACAGCTCCCAAAGTAGAACTTCATCCAACGTGAATTTGTAAGTACCAGGGGAAACAGCCATTGGGTTCTCTACTGTTTTCTATCCTGGACCTGTAGTCTGTTTGTGCTTCTTGACATCAAAGCACAAAGCTGAGGAAGGCCTAGACATTCTCCAAATGGCTCCCTGCTTGACCACTGTTTAGAAACCTAAAACCTGAAAGCAGACCCAGGAATCTCTGAGTAGTTAGGAAAGCATCAGAAAACCGTGGAGAAAGGTGATATTATTTATAAGTGTTACATCAACTGGCCACACATTTGGGCAAAAATAAATATTGCTAACTCCTTATGCTCTACAGAAAAATAAATCCCAGATGGATGAAATATTGTATGTGTTAAAAAAAATAAACAAAAAAAACCCCAGACTGTAGAAATGTTAGTAAAAGAGTAGAATTTCTGGGTCAGGGGTGTTTTGAGCCCTTAATTTGACCAACGAAACACTGCTAGGTTGTTTTGCTGAATGGCTGCCTCGATTGACATCCCCCAACCCCGACCCACCAGTACAAGATGAGTGTCTTCCAGCAAATCCACACCAACACCCCAGGCTGCTTGCATTCTGGATTTTGCCACTCAAGGCCTACAGTGATAGCTTGTTCTTGTTCTCCACTTTGTACACAGTTCTACTGTGGTTTGGAAATACTTGGTCTCCTCCAAGATTTGTGATGAAATAAGATCATGATTTTAGCAGTTTGGAGGCATGAGTCTTTTAAAAGAAGATCAGATTTTTAGGAGGGATTAATGCCTTCCTCATGGGTCATCATTATAAAGTAAGGCTACCACTCAGATTTCCTCTCTCACCCACCCACTCACATCCACTTACCTTTCCATTTTTCCACCCTGTTGTGACATAGCACAAGTCCTTCATCAAATGGAGCAACCTCCATCTTGGATTTCTAGCCTCTAATCTGAGGAGCTCAATGAACTTTTTTTTTCCTCTGCAAATAACACAGGCACCAGTATTCTGTTATAGCAACAGCAAAGACTCTGACACTAGTACAGGTGTGTTTGTGTAACACTGCTCACCCATCACAGAACAGTGTGACATCAAAGTCAAGACAGTGGTCTTTGGAATTAGACTAATGTATGAATGGAAGTTCTGCCAGTAACTACCTATTGCCTTACCACTCTTCCTTTGTCAGTTGGGATGATGGAAATGACAGTTCATGTTTGCACCAGGCCCTCTGTGAATGCATGGGATGGTTAGTCTCTGCTGACCCTCCCCAAACCTGTGAGACAGGTACATTTTTTTCAAATCTTCATTTGACCAACTGAGAAATAAGACCATTCATCAAAACTATAAGGCCTTTAAATTGCTTCACCCAATGCATGGCATCCTTCACATTATTGCCAGAAGGCAAGCCATGGGATCAAAAGCTACTTGGCAGGGAAATAGATGGCTCCAGAACACATCATGTTCAGTGAGGTAAGCCAGGCTCCAAGAGACAAATGGCGCATGTTTTCTTTCATATGCGGAAGCTAGATCTAAAACACACAGAGGCATGTTGCATTCTATAGGACTCCAGGCATTCACACACCGTGAGACCAAAGGAGGCTACTTTTAGGGGTGGATATAAAGGCACAGAAAATTAAAATAAGAAGGTTTTTTTTTCTTTGTTGCTGTTTTTGTTTTCTTTTTCTTTTGTTCCTGTAGCTGTCTTGGAAAGGTAAGGGAGGGGGGCACAGAAATGGAGGGACAAAGGGTGAATAAATGTAGCGATGATACTCACTAGACACTATGTTGAAAATGAACTATACAACTTGTTGGTGAGGTGGGATGGGAGGGAAAACCTGGGAGAGAGGGAAGGGGGGGGGACATTGTCCAAAAATAAATGTACTCATTATGAAATGATAACCCCCCCTCCTCTGTACATCACCCTTATAATAACAATTTTTTAAATTTTTTTAAAAGAATTCATTGGGAAGATGACCCTGTTTCCATTCCTTTCCCTGCAGATCAGAACAAGCTGTGGTGATGTGCTACCAAGATTGAGAAGGGCAGATTGACACACTCACTTGGGCTCTGTTCACAAGGACCAGTATCTTTAGTGACACATGGAGATGCCTCCCCCGGAAAGCGAGGGCCTTCCAAGGCTGCCCAGCCATAGTGAATGGAGAATGTGTGCTAAGGAAGGTAGATAAGATGCCAATTGGGCAGTGCATCCAAGCCAGCAGATCTTGGAAGAGAGCTTTTCCAGATGCCAAACAGCTGCTTTGGAGAAACACGACAAGCTGTGAGGAGGACCTCAGATAATAGAGAGCTCGGGGGCCTCCCAGCCTCAAGCTTCCTTGGCAACAGCTCTCTTCCCCTGTTCTTTTTTGAAAGAGAATTATGTGACTGCTGGCACTAGGCAATTATCATTTGTGAACACTTTTTTTCCCCCTTATGTCATGTCAGAAAAAAAGACACACACAAACCTTGCTTCTGAACACTACATTCAGGAATTACAGGCATGAGCCAATCTAGTTTTAAAAATGATGTTGCCGTCTAAATTCTATTAACCCTACAATGCAATCTCCTTTAGACCAAAATATTGCAATTTCCTTCCCTTTTCACTTGCTTTTTCTCCAATGTAATTTGATTTTTGCTCTCTTTAGAGGCTACACAATAATCAGGTTAGGCCATCGTCTTTTTTGGTATTGCCCTTACATTTCTTTCCCCGTTCTATTTTCAGTCCATTTCTACTTCTTGCTTAATCCACTTTCTGCCCAGTGAAAATCCCAAGAAGAACTGGACAGAGATAAATCATTTTGCCTTGGAAACTTATCAGACTGAAAAAAAAATAAAATAAACAAGATGCTGCCCTCCAAAACTCAGAAAAATCACGTTAGCCCGAGGTAGCAAGTCTGTTTATTTTCCTTTATCTCAGGGATAGATTTCATTATGAAGGCTGGGCCTGACTGAATGGCCAAACAAGTCCTAAACACTAAGGAAGTGCCAGCAATAACAAATGAACGTGTTTGCTATTGAAATAGTCCTAAGTGGGTTTCAGAAAGGATTATATTTGTTTTTTTGGAGGGCAGTGAATCATATAGGTTTTAAATAATAATTCTGCAACTTCAGCTCTTTCTGAGCATTTGCAGAATGGTTTGCCAACTCCTGAAAGCCCGGTGCATAATTGATTTAACAAGACTGAAGCAATACTACTTTTCATGCAGCTTAAGGTGTAAACAAGTATCTCCTCTTCACACATTTCTGATGTTTGGTATAATAACATTCATCGAATTAGATAAAAACAGACACACCTTTTAAAAAAATCTAGCTTCTTTTCATTTCTTCTCTTTCTGCATCCAAGACAAACTAGAAGGAATAAACTAGAAAGGAGCAAATAACTAAAGCCAGGCAGATGCTTATTTCATTTTATTAATTAAATTAATACATTGTTATCTTTAAATAGCTGTACAAAGAGATTTTGATGTGTTAATTTATGAGTACCTACCGTGTATCTTGACCAATGTCACCCCTTCCATTGTTCTCTCTCAAACTCTACCCCTCCCCTTAAGTTACGTATTTCCATTTTCATTTTTTTCTTTACACATTTTGCTTATATACTGACTGGAAAGGAAGGACTATCTGCCTATTAGGTCTGGTTAAAAATGCCTTTTCTTGCTTTAAATATTGTTTTCTTCAAACAGTTATACAAAGGGGTTTTGATTTAACGTGCCAATATATGTGTACAATGCATCTTGATCAGAACCACTCCTGCTATCATTCTCCTCTATCTATCCCAGCCCTCTAGTTCAGTTTTTACATGTATACATTGAATATTATTGCTGTATTTGCCCACTTTTTCTCTTTTCATTTGTCCACCTCCCCCCCTTTCTTTCATTCCCCACTTCCCTCATTCAAGGTATGTCTCGGCTTCCTGGTTGGTATTCATTTTGTTGAACTACCTGATAATTGTTCAAAGGGATTATACCATGTAGACTCATTCCTATGTACACTATCTTTTAGTCAGTTTATGTCTACATGCATATGGCCCTGTCTGTGTTTTCAAATATGTTTATATTTTAGGTCTAACTTCCACATATGAGAGAAAACATGGCCTCTTTGTCTCTCGCAACCTAACTTACCTCATTCAATACAACTTTTTTTTTCAGTTCTTTTCATTTACCCTGAATATGAAATAATGATAATCTTTCTGACAGATAAATAAAATTCCATTGTTTATATGTATATATCTGTATGTGTTCATACAAATATCTGTGTATATATGCAAGTATAGCACATTTTCTTGATCCATTCATTGATTGTAGGCCATCTGGGCTATTTCCATAACCTGGTTATTGTGACTACTACTACAATGAACATGTGTAGGTGCCTTTATTGTATCCTGATTTGTAATCTTTGAGGTGTATGCCCAGAAGTGGTATTGCTGGATCATAAGACAATTCAACGTTTAGTTTTGTGAAGAATCACCATGCTACATCCCATAATAGTTGCATTCATTTCCATTTCCACAAGCAGGGTATTATATTCTTGAAAAAGCCAATCCCACTGGATTAAGGCAAATTTTCAATGTCATTTTGAGGCCAAGGTAGATCAGTGACAACCACGTTTCCTTTTAATAGATTTTTTAAATTAGCATCAATTAGTTTCAAGGTGATTTCATGTTGACATGTTACATATACTATACCTCAATCAGACTCATTCCTTTGTCATTCTCCCTCTTCAGCACTCTCAAAACCCATCTCACCAAGCTTCATTGTTCCATGGGAAAGGAAAAAGGCTGAATTGCAAGATAACATTTCTTCCTGTCAAGGATAGCTCATACATGAGTTGTACAAAGGAGGAGAGCATCTTGGTCTAACCCATCCAAAGAAGCTCCTATGGCAATCAAGAAGCCTCGAGGAAATTCAGACTTGGGTGATCTGAACACTAGCTACATGTTCCGGTTATCCTTGCTACCGTCCTCTGTCTGGCTTCACTGGTATTAGAATCCATGGGAATCACAGAAACAGCAGGGCAAGGGATGAATTAATGCAACAATGATAGTCACTTGACACTACGTTGGAAATGAACTATACAACTGGGGGCAGGTGGGTGGGAGTAGAGAAGGGTAAGGAGGAGAAAATGAAGGAGGGGGTAACTGTTTAAAAAGAAATGTATTCATTACCTTACCTATGTAACTGTAATCCCCCACTCATCATCTTTTACAAAAGATTTTTTTTTTTTTTTTTTTTTTTTTTTTTGGCCAGTCCTGGGCCTTGGACTCAGGGCCTGAGCACTGTCCCTGGCTTCTTTTTGCTCAAGGCTAGCACTCTGCCACTTGAGCCACAGCGCCGCTTCTGGCCGTTTTCTGAATATGTGGTGCTGGGGAATCGAACCTAGGGCCTCGTGTATCCGAGGCAGGCACTCTTGCCACTAGGCTATATCCCCAGCCCACAAAAGATTTTTTTAAAAAGATGTCAACATTCTAAAGGACTTAACCTTACTCAAAACAAAACATGGCAACACTTCTCATCATTCTGAAAAGGTTGTAACTTTTCTTTTCTATGTTCTATTTAATTGCTTAATTATGTCTATCCAGTCTAGCATAGCAACATTTTATGTTTCATTTGATAAGAATAGATAGATAACATAGATAACAAATTGATTCAAAACACAGACGAAATAAAAGCAACAACTCATAAAAAAAAAATCCGTGGGGTTTTTTCACCCCAGGGCAAAATGGACTTGAATTAGGATAACCTTACAAGCCATCTTCAGATAAAAGTTCAGTTACATTATAAACACATTTGCTTATGGCCCCAGAAATTTGGCTTGGAAAATTTTCAATCCAAGAAGACCAGACATGAATGGATTCCTGCAATGCAAAAGTAAAGTCTATGTTTCTTGTTAGAAGAACACAAGCCAAGGGAAAGCCAGAATATTTATGAAGACCTTTGCTAAACTTAAAATTATATTGCTCACTGATGTAAAGAGAGGTAGATCTGTTTAAGCATATACACAAACCTTACTCAAGGGGTAGAGCCTTGAATTCAATCCCCAATGCTACAAAACAAAACATAAACCAACATCAGTCTTTCTGCCTGTCTATCAATCTACTCGCCTGCCTATCTATTTTATCTGTTATGATATAATATATATAATGTGCTACTATTTTTCTTTATTTATATGGTTGTTACAATAATGGTATAATAATAATGGTTGGTATGATAATGCCATGCCATTTGCTATCAATTTGTAATGAGTAGAATAAAAGTGTCTCAACCTTATGTAATGCTGGAAAAAAATCATATTTCAAGTCGTTGTTAAGCAAGATATAGAGAAGATCCATCAGAATTGAAATCAAGTGGAGAGTAGGCTTTTATACTATGTAACAGACATGAACATGATTAGAATTTGCCTCCAACTTTGCAGGCAATTTACCCTTGAGTTGATTCGGAACAGGGAAAAATTTCAATTTGAGGACTCTTATGAAAGGAACTGATCGGTGTTGAAGAACAGAGAATACAGAGGGAGCTAGGATGGGCGTGGTAGTGGAAACTCCATCTCAGCAGCACTGATATTTTTAATGTGACTACGACAATGGAATGAGTATCACTGAAGCACATAATTCTTCTTGCTCCTATTACCCTACCATTCAACCTGCCAACCTGTCATTATTTTCAAGTAGGAAATTTCTTCCTCCTTTCTGTTTTTAGCAGTTATATCTGAGCACGGAGGTGCTGCAATAATGTACCTGTAAAATGTGCTGGAAGGAAGGCATCCAGCCTGGTCTATATCACAGGGAATTCTTGGGGAACTTCAGTATAACTTGGGGCACCATCAAAAACTTGCCTTAAAGCAACATTACCATGACTAACTATTTTTATTTATTAAGTGTCTAGCCTATCATGGCTATCCATCTTTTTAAAAAATAAATATCTATTTCTTTGTTTAAATGGAAATGATTCTGTCACCAACTTATCTGAAAAAAGGGCAATTTATTTAAAAGATTCTTACTACTAAATATTTCCTGCATTATCCTTCTACCCGAAGTTCTGGGACAGCTTAGGTCCTGATACCATGTGAGATTTATCAAACAAGCATAAGTAAGGCCTTGGGGGGTGAGATGAGAGGATTCAGTGCTTAATAAACTCAGACATGGTCCTGAACTGAACCTCTGTCTTTTTTAATCCTAGAGTTAATTGAGGTAGGATGTGTAGGTCCACACTGATGGCATTTCATTCTTACTTCCTTTTTTTTTTGTCAGTCATAGGGCTTGAACTCTGGGCCTGGGCACTGTCCCGGAGCTCTTCAGCTCAAGGTTAGTGCTCTACCACTTGAGCTATAGTGCCACTTCTGTTTTTCTGGGGGTTAGTTGGAGATAAGAGTCTCATGGGCTTTCCTGCCCAGGCTGGCTTTGAATGGCAATCCTCAGATCTCAGCCTCCTGAGTAGCTAGGATTACAGGTGTAAGCCACTGGCACTGGGCTCCTATTTCTTTCTTTAAGGGCAGAAGTCACGTAGAGTGGGAGGTCCAGTTGGGAAAAGAAAGCCATTGTCTGTGCTTTTCATCAGTGCTGTTTCTATAATAATGAGTATATGGTGTTCTCCCTGGCTTAAAAATCATTCTATTCAGTAGGCTTGAATGTCTGGACATTTATAAACAACACACACACACACACACACACACACACACACACACACACGCATACACACACACATTTCATCTCCAGGTGGAACAAAAAGGAGGGAGAAACAATGTTGTGGAAGGAAGCATGAGTTGGGCAAAGGGGAGAGAAAAAGGATGGGAAGGGAAGTAGAGGAGGGGGCAGGAGAGTGTGGAACAATGAGAGATGCTAGTTGTTGATGAAACATGGGAATGGAAATCATCTCCCAACTATCTTGTCTACACTGAGCCCTTGTTCAGAGGACTGAGGCAGGGAAGGGGGGAAGCTAGGTTGGGAGTGATGGGGATGGAAATGGTTAAAGAGGAAAGAATAAGGTAGCCAAAGCAAGGGCTGCCAACAATTCCTTGGACTGTTCAATCTCTTGACTTGGCCTCCATGTTTGCTCAGCACTAGGTATGATTCCAAGAGCCAGCACTGCAGATCTAGCAGCTCAGGCATGAGAATTGGAATTACTCACCTTTGATGAAGGACACATTTGCAACAGGATAAATGGAACGACAATGCTCATTCATCAGAGGCTGCAAGGCAATGAATTTCCAACTGGTTAACTTCTAAATAGCAGGGTTTGCTCTAATGAAGGCTGAAGGGTACTTGAGTTCGGCTCTTATCCTCAAAAACGTGTCAGCATTTGTACTAATATTAAACTTGCTGGGAAGCTCTTGATATAAAGAAATAGTGAATTGTGACTGTGATTCTTCATCTGTGTGGGCAAATATCTGAGAAATCAATGGCAGGATGTGAAAAAGACTATAATATATATAGAAAGAAAAAAATGTCATAGAAATAAAAATCTGGCCACACCTGTTCCATCACCAGTAGGGAATAAGATGCTCTCACCCTTATGGAACATTGTCCCCACCTTTGCAATGTAATCAGCTATGACTCTAAGCCATTGAAATCCCCAATGCAATTCTGATCCTTCAGTGACCAATCCCCCAGTCATCCAGCTCCCTAGAGATCTTGACTTCGTTTAAGGGAGAGAAGATATCAATCAGGCCAGAGCAAATGTCTAGGCTAACAAAACATGCCTTTTAACTTGCCAATTAAGCCACTTGGATTTTTGTGGACTTCCTTTAATAATCCAATTGTAGTTCTCCTGTACTCAAATACAGTCGTGCATGGCATCTTACAACGGCTGGCTCTCTTTACAATCCTAGACAGTCATCATCAAGATCAGCTGTTGTCTCCAAACAGCTGGCTTCACAAGAAAACCAGTCTTTGTAGGATTGATTAGTCAATTCTGAAGGCACCTTAAATGAGTTATTCTGTAGGCCTGACTCAATTGGTTATGGGCTGGTTTTACATTTCCACCCCATGCATTTTACTTTGTGCTTTAAATCATTTTGCTCTTAAGCTGGCATTTATCCTAACAGCAGAAAACATGTGGCCTCACCATCCCTCTCTGGGCTTAAGGACATCTCCCTAGAGTCATTATCCAACCTTTCAGGACTTCTCCCCTTTAGTTGGCATGGGCATCTTCCGTGTCTTCTCAGCAGTAATAGAGCTTGATCCACACATTCTTGTTGGAGTTCTGCTGGAGCCAATACTTATAACCCTAGATTCTGCTTATCATCTCTGGAATTGAGTACTTCATCCTCTGTGTCCTCCTTAGTCCAACCCCAGGATTCTTCTAGTCACCAAATCGCTAAATTTACTACAACTCCCAAGGAGTCTCTGTGGTGTGGCTGCCATGCTCTGAGTGGTGCGTCTCATACCCTGCCCTGCCATGGTGCATGTAGGTCCTTGCAACTCAGCTCAGCTTTTCTTCCAGTCACAAGTCACAGTGATCTGCCTAAATGCTCACATTTGTTCGGCCCTTCTGAAGCCTCAAAATGTACTCAATGGCTTGCCATTAATTTTAGGACAAGCTTCATGATAAGACCCAGGGAGTTACCCAAGTCTCCCCTTGTCCCTGTTCCCACCCTCATCTGGCTCCACATTCTCTCTGACCTCTCTTCCAGTCTCTCTGACCCTGCTTTGAGCTGTGCTGTTTTCTGTGTCTCTGTCCACTACAGGAACATTGCACATGCTGCTTCCTTGGCCTCAAATGATCTTTCTTCCCTAGTTAACTTCCATTTGCCCTTCAAATCTCAGTTCAACCACTAAGTACTCCCTGGATGAATGTGCTGTTAAGGTGTTTTGACATTACACTTTCTCTGCCAAAGGTTTTGAAACTTATTAGCAGCTGACTTCTTGTTTCCTAGTGAAGCAGGGATGGTAGATCAAAACTCAGCCCTTGGCTTCCTCCTTGCCTTTGAAGCACTGCCATAGACCCCAGGAGACTGACAACCACAGTGTACAAACCACTGCCTTAGACAATACATAGTCTTTGTAAAGCAAAAAGACAGCAATAGGACATGTACACTTCAGAATTATGTTGCAGCTGTGCAGGGGTTTTGGAGCACGTAGCATGCATCTCTTGTGCTCCACTTCAGATCTTTCTAGTTTCCAATCTCTTGTACCACAGTAAAAAGATCTATCTGGGCTCTGGATGGGGGCTCTTAATGAAGGGGCATCCTGAGAATTTCCTGCTTCTCCCTAGGGTCACATTCCTCTGCCTTCCCACCAGTCAGTGTCTTTGTTGACATCACAGGATTCTGCTGGGCTCTCACAATTGGTCAGTGTACGCTCAGAAACTTACCACAACACACAGACAGCTCTTTCCTTGTCCATCCCTCACAGGAGGAAGATGGAATTCTGAGATGGAACTGATGTGTTTTTTGCAGAAGGTAGTTTTCCATACTCCAGCTGTCAGTCACATTTCTTAACAGCCAGTACAGAGTTTGCACCCTGGTGTCAGAATTCCCTCCTTCTGTGTCTATCTTCATACTTCATTAATTCTCGATAAGTCTATGCTCCCCCAATGAAGCCATAGATTGTACTCTGGGCCCAGTCAGAGGAGAAAGAATTCAGAGTTGAGGAATTTCCAGCAGGTCCTGGTCATCAGAAGCCTAAACCTTACTTTGGGTGACTACTGACTTGAACAAACAGTCATGTGAAAGATGACCTAAGCCTGATCATGGAATCACTGTGAGAAAGGAGAGAAGAGGCAGATCAGAGAGACATTTGGGATGGAGGCAAGGTGAAAAGTCATGGCCAGTTCGATGTGATCTAGGATGACTCCCAGGTTTCTACCTTGCGTGCTTGCAGAGGAAGATGGATAATCAGACTTGAAAATGTTGTACCTGAGCTATCCATAAGATGATTGAGAAGAAGAGATGCTCAGTAAGAGGTGGGATTATGCATCTGGACCTTTAGGTAAAGGGACAAAGCTGACTATGAAGATGTGATGCTTGAGAGATGTTTAAAGGCAAGGAGAAGTGAGCTGGATTACCCAGAGAATGAATGGGGAATAAGAGAGCATCCCTCATCTGAGATAGGTGAGCATTTGAATCATCAAGGCCCACCCTCACCATGTGAGAATATGGTCTCAATACAAAAGAAACAGAAAGATTGAGAGGCAAAGTCACAGAACTTTTGTCTATGCAAAAATCAACATGGTAGCTCCCAACTTGCCTTCATCTATTAGTGGATGTTTGATGTATGGTCAATAACTGTAAATCACCTGCAAAAGTGGAAACAATGTGATCTTTCTTCAGAAATCATGGTGTCTATAGGGGAAAAGCCCACATTGAAGAGAGGGGAAAATGTCTACTTTCCTGCAGAAGGAATTTCAGTTTTACTGACACTGATATAAGGACTCTTTGGCTGGGTCATTTAGTGTGTGTGTGTGTGTGTGTGTGTGTGTGTGTGTGTGTTTAGATTGTATTTTCTTCTTATATTACTGTCTTTAATAGTTGTACAAGGAGTTTCAATTCTTTGGCTGTTTCATACTTGTGGTATGGCTATTTCATACTCCTTTTGAGGAGTGAGAGAGAGGCAATTCCTAATCTCTTTCTTAAATTTGTATGTCACATATATTCCAAAGTAAAAATCAAACCATTTGAAACAGAAGTTTTTTGAAGTTGTGATATTTTTAATGATCATTAACAAACATAGCTCTATAAACATTTTGAAAAGCCCATGTTCATTGTGTATTCCAGAGCAAATTCAAGATATTATGAGAGAAAAGTAACTGCTTAACATATGTTTAGGTAAGTTTAAGGGAAAAGACAGACTCAGCTTCTGGCACACACATTACATAGCTCTGTTTTCTAAAGTAATGACTCACACTATTAAGTTTTAAGGCTCATTGCACTACACAAATATCCCAGTGATGAATACCTATGTACTGGCCCACTAACATGACATCAAGAAATCTTACTTCCAATCAAAGCAAGAGTGGAAATGCTCCCAGTTGATTCTTGAACTAAATCAATGAGCTCGACCATTAGGAGTAGCTAAGGTGCTATTACAGCACAGGAGGAAGAACATGTCTGAATGGGCCATGGATAGTGGAGAGAGGGGCATGGCTGAAGGGCAAAGGGGAACAAAGGAAGATGGAGTCACAATCATCTATGTGCTTGTGTGAAAATGGAGCAACGAAACTGGATGAGACTGGGAGGGGAAGGGTGAAGGAAAAAGAGGGACTGACACTGATCAAGATATATTGTACCCATAAGTGGGCCGGCTAAGAGAAAACACATTTGAGCAAGTAATTGATGCTAATAAGAGAAAGAAGTGGAACACTAGTCTATCAAGTTCAAGTTGCAGAATAAAACAAAAAGTAAATACAAATAAACACAGAATTGATGAAAGCACCTTTAAAAAAAGAATAAATATTTATTGAATCTACCCAGCACCAATCCTATGTTCAGCAGTTGGAAAATGTATGGGCCCAACAGCTTCCCTCTCCCCATTGCAGGTAGGTTCCCTGGCTTTTGGGAGCCCATATTCTGGTGAAGAGATGGGCAGGGAAGCAGGAGGGTGAAGAAGACAACATAGACTGGCCATGGGAGATTCTTCTCCTCTGCCTTCTCTCCATCTCAGAGTCATCATGGAACACAGCCTTGACTCTGACGATCCCTAGGGTGAATCTGCTCCTCTTTCAGATGGCCAGTAGGGGACCAGCCACATTTGTCTGAGTGGGTTTTTCTTAATAAGACAATTGGAAATCCTAGGAAGTAATTCCGTTTTTACATCAAAGAGTTAAAAACAGTAAGACTAGAAGAAGAAAACACCATTTCTCTTAATACTGGCCAGTCAAATACCTATGCTGCATCAGAGGTCGAAAAATAAATACTTTTGAAAAAAATCTCAGGTCAGATTTGAGGATACTGCATATGTTTGGCCATAGTTTTCTTTCTGGTCTGTGCTATCATTACAAAGTCACTGCTGTATCAAAAACTGCATGAAGGTTGAAAACTCTGGATGCAACTAAGGCTCTTGGCAAAACCTAGAGAAGGTTCCATTCAGCAGAATGAACTAACCCAGGAAGTCAGTCACTTCAGGACAGTTACCCTGCTTAGGGTGCAGCTGCCTATTTGGTAAGCAGTCTGGTTGTTAGCTGGCAAAGTGCTGTGAAAGCAGATGTGATATTCTAGCACACACGCATGCACACACACACATGCTGTGCACACATGCGAGCTTACAATCACTGAACACAAAAAGGAGACACAGACTTTCTTACAAATTAAAAATGAATTAGTTTGCACGTCTTAGTATCTGTTATCCTCATCCCAATGGCATTCAGACAGTAATTGGGGCATTTGTTAGCTATTCAACTTCTGAGATTAACTCCAAAGTAATGATCAGGAAGAGAAATTTTAGTAAATGCCACTGTACTGAGAAGAAAAATGGATTCTGAAGGTCTGCTTTCCTCCGGGAAACTCCCATCCCAAGCCTCTTCCTCTGAACTAAAGACAAGGTTTTGAAGAGGCAGTTCCTTTGCGGGTCTGACTACAGAAAAGATTCCATCCTGTTACAGAATGAAAAACAGTCCAGGGTCTCAAGAGGCCATCCTAGCAACAAGTCATCTTAGCAACAAATCAATGACGTACACATGTTGGGGTTTTCTGCTGGGGTCGGGGGGAGGGGTGAGACAGGTTCTTACTGTGCAGCCAAGGCTAGCCTCCAATTTAAGGTCCTCCTGACTCAGCCTCTGTAGTACTGAGATTATAGGCATGCACTATCACATCTGCCTGAAATATACAATCTTAACCTTAAAGCCTTATTTCTTTATCTCACTGTTTTAGGGTGTATATTTCAGATATGCACAATAGGTTGATCCTTATTCTTTCTTATTTTAGTTTATTACTTTTCAAAATGCAAAGTTTATTATCTTAGATAAAGATTTGGAGCTTACAGGGTGCCAAGGGTATACAAGGGGAAATGGTATTGATGTTAATTTAGATATTTGGAAAATGACCTCCTGCTATCTATCCTCTGCCCAGGAACTCCTTTGCACCAAATCTCATAATGACACAAACGTGTTGCTCAATCAGGGTGCTGCTGTTGAGATGTTTGCAGTGGCAGTGGAGGCTTCTGATCTGGTTGCACAACCAGGAAATAAGTGACTTTGAGGATATAGGAAACAAGTTACTGGGCCTATTGAACTTGGGCATGTAGTATTTCTGGATCTCATCAGTAAAAGTATTTCCTACTTATTCCATTTGTGAACCTCCTTGTTCCTGATTGCTCCACTCAACCTTGCCAGATTGATTTTCCTGACGGAAATACTGATCTCAGCCTTCAGTGGCCATTCTTCATCTTTAAAACCGATGGAAGAATTTCTCCACCATTGAAGCCTGTTGGTATGACATGTTAGCTAGCTGATAGTCTAACTGTGTTCTTCTCAAATCCCTTTATGCACACTCTACCCTTGAACCAAAGTGAAAGTTCACACTTTTCCCAAGAGTCAATCTTATAACAGGGCTCCATTTTCCCTAAACCTATCTCAAATTCTACCTCCTTGATGAAAACATTTCAAAGCCATCCTAATAAACATAACCCTGCTAGCTTTAGATGGTGGCAGAATATACCCTGTTGCTCTATGTCTGTCTGTCTGTCTGTCTGTCTGTCTGTCTGTCTCTCTCCTCTCTATGTTTTAAAAAGGATCTTGCTATGTAACCCAGGTTAGCCTTAACTATGAGTCCTAGGATTACAAACTTTAGCCACATTAGCTAGAACCTCTCTGAACGAGGTCTAGATTACTCTGAGAAATGTGTGTGCGTTTATTTCCCCCTTCCAGCTAGCCTGAAATTCCACAGGAGCAGGCAACATGACTTCATCTTATCCTTGTGGCCACAGCCCTAACTGCACACAGTCTAGTATTTTGCACAAAATGGGTGTCTGAGGGAAGGAACTAAATCAACATATTTTCCAGTTGACTTATAAGCAAGGTGTCAGTCTTTGATGGACTGTAAAAGTGAAGCATTAGAGAAGAAATCAGCTTCCATAATATTCAATATACATATGTAAAAAAATAGAATCAGATAAGTTGTGGGGATGAGTAGGATTGGGAAAGATGGAGGAGAATGATGTGAAAGGAGACATTGATCAATATGCATTGTACTCACAAACTGGCACACTGAATCGAAACCCTTTTGTACAACAACTTAAAGATGGTGATGGTGACGGTGGTGGTGGTGGTGGTGGTGGTGGTGGTGGTGGTGAAATCTGCTTGCATGAAGAACCTGCTAACAGACTTCCCTTCAGAGAAGAAGGAATATCTTTCTACCCAGCTCCATACTCACCAGTTATGTTCTATAAATAAATAGACCAACAAGGCCAAGGAAACAAAAGGGAAAAAAACAGAACTTCCACTTCCTGCCAGAGAAAAGTGACTTTGATTCTTCCTCAGAGCCTGTGAACAGCAGGAGAAATGCCGAGAGGATGAGAAGGATGTGGAGTATGTCCAGAGTCTCCACACTAATCGAGCAAGCTGGGAAATAATGTGTGTTTGCATGGGGATGGGAAGAGAATAGGAAAAACAGGTTCCTATTTGTTGAGACCCAGTCTACTGCGAACTCACTACCTCCTACCCTCCATCCCTGTTCTCACTTCTGAAATTCCACAGAGGTGAGAGATGTCCAAAGCACTTGCAGATTCTCAAATTTAAAAACATCATGTAAAGGCAAAGGGTGAGCATTGCTATTATTATTACAAGGAACCTGTTGTACACAGAAACAGACACCACAATACATAACTTAAAAAATAAATATCATGCTATCAAATTGAAAACTGAATGGCTGCTAGATAATTTGGCAACAGGAATGGAGCAAATGTTCAGGAGAGGTGAGTATTTTTCCACTCTTCCAGAAGGCTGGAAGCATAAACAGCAACAATCTTTTTTTCATCAATCTTTTAGTCCTGTCCATCAAATTAGGCTTTCAAGTTTAATGCTGGATAAAATACCCTGAACTCAGCAGAGAGCAGGTCCAGGCCCAGTGTCTTGAAAGTGGAAAGCTGGAAGAAAAAGCATGCACATTCCAAGGAGATGGTACAGCAGTTTAGAAAATGAAGCACATTAAAAATAAATCCGTCGGTGAATTTTCTCAGCATGTTCCCTTTGAACATCCAAGGGGAATTTGTGTTTTAACTGCCAGAAGCCTCTGCCATAGCCTCTCAGGAAGCCTTAAAAGTATCAGAAGGGGAGGAGAGACATGAGGTAGACACCACAATAAACTGGGACACTCTGAGAGCCGAGAAAACTTATACAATGGCTATATGCATCATAAGGGCCAGCTCTTCGAGCCAACACTTAACACAAGGCAGGATCCACTGTGCTTGACTAGATTTAGGACCAAGGGCATAGATATAAGAGGAGAGGTGTCTAGCCACAGGCTTGCCCACCAGCATAGGGATTAGCTAATAATAGTTATGTTTATACCAGAGAGAATTGCAACCACAGCAGAGGGGGAAACTAAAGACATTAAATTTTAGTAGAGCTAATTTTGGAGGAATGGGGAAAGTGCTGAGGGAAATGAAACAGGATGAAGCTGTTGAGGAGAAAAAAAACCACAAAGGAAATAGAAAGTGTTCAAAGATAAATTAATGCATATCCAGGATCACTATGAGCTACCCAATCATAAATATTCCAATGGGGGGGGGGGTGGTACCGGTGCAGGGAGGCCAAGGAGAATTAAAAGCGAAAATCAATGGTAAGGAAACCAGTAATGCTGTATAATAAGAATGTGTTAAATTATAAGAAATCAAGAGTTAGCAAGAAGATTGTCACTGATTTTTTTTAAATATGGAAAGGTACTTCTTTTGTTGAACAAACAAGACTGTTTACGTCTCTATACATTGTCTTCCCATTACTCGTTATCTATAAATACTCCTATTTGTACTTCTCTGTCTGGCACCCACTTTAGCTCTCTTGATTTGTCTCATGCTTATTCCCATATGTTCTTGACATAAGGTGGGCCATTATTTCATCTGAAGGTGGTGGTTTGGGAGGGGCAGCTCAGAGAATTACTAAGGAATTAGGCAATGGCTACCTTCCCTGTCAAGAATGCTCCCAGAACCAGGCACCAGTGTCTCACACCCTGTAATCCTAGCTACCTACACAGGAAATTGAGATGTAAGAATCATGGTTCAAAGCCAGCCTGGGAAAAAATGTCCCTATGAGACTCTTATCTTCAACTAACTACTCAAAAATTGGAAGTGGAGCTGTAGCTCCAAGTGGTAGAACACCAACCTTGAGTAAAAGAATCCAGGAGCAGCACCCAGGCTCTGATTTCAAGCCCCACATCCAACAATAACAACAAAAATTGCTCCCCAATATAAAAGACAAGATCAGTGTCTTCCTATACAAAATAATCACTGTATTTGTCAATTTTCTGTCACTGTGACAAAATGCCTGAGATAACCAACTTACAAGGAGAAAAGGTTTCCTTTGGTTTATGTCCATCCTTGCTTGGCCTTGTTGCTTTGATACTATGGTAGCACAGTGCATAAGGGGAGAAGCACATGGCAGAGGCAGAAGCAGGCAGCCTGTTCACCTCATGATACCTAAGACATGAAAAAGAGAAGGCCAGCAAGGGAATATCCCCTTCAACTGAACACTTTCAATGACCTAACTTCCTCCCACCAGGATCCACCTCCTAAAGTCCCTGCTGTCTCCCAATAGTGCCACAGACTGAAGACTATGCCTTCAACACAGGACACTGAGAGATATTTAAGATCCAAGCTATCGTGATAATGAGGGGAGTGTCCATGTGTCACTGTTTTCTATGGAAGAGGGTTACATCTACCTGTCTGGCTCCACAGGAGGGTTGAAGGCATGAGACACCTAAAGTATTAAGCCCTAACTCCCCAGTAAATGGGTCAATTAGAAGTCTGTAAAGTAAAAATGGAAATCAACAATGGTCAGAAATTATACCTCATGGCTAAATTATCAACAAATAACTCCCACTTCAGCATAACAAAGGGGGAAAATAATACAAAGAAAACATACTTATCAGCAAGCATACATACTCTCTTATGCAAAAGAGCATGTTTTAATATTTCATTTTTAATAAAGTTTAGGGGTTCTCTATTTGGTAGGTAGCTTTCTTTGGGTACAAAGTCTTTGGAAAATTTTCCTTGGTACTGAAAGGTACTTCTTACAGGCAGAACTCTGTCAGTTTCCAATGGGAAGTCAGAAGACTGTACTGGGTTGAATCATGTCCTTCACCAAATGAATGTCCTTCTAGAACCTTATTTGGAAATAAGGTTTCTTTCACACATCATTAGTTAGCATGAGGTCATACTGGGTTTGAGATAGCCATGAATTCAATGACTGTCATCCTTATAGTAAGCTGGGTAAAGACAAAAAAATCTGACAGGCAGAGCACTCATTAGACTGATGTAGCTACAAGCCAAGGAATGTGAAGGCTCGTCTGCCACCATCAAAAGTTAGGACGCGGCCAAGGAAAATTCTGTCCTAGTGCCTTTCAAGTGAACATGTCCTTCCTGGCAGCTTGATGCTATGTGTCTGGTCTCCAGAGAGGGTATGAGAGAGTAAGTCGCTGTAGTTTCAAGCCTGTCTGGATGGTAGAGCAAATGAATACAAGAGCTGAAGTGCACAGGTATTCTGACAGTACCAAGAAGCAAAGGAATAGAAAAACTACAAAATACAGACTCAAGAACTATTGAAATACAGCTTTCCAGGGCATTTTACTATCCAGTAAACAAACCCAGTATACCCTCCCTCACACACAGTTGAGGATGGAAAGAAAGGTCTGAAAGTTTTTCAAAATTTGAGTCTCAGACACTTTTTTGGGGGAGGGGCAGCCATTCCTGGGGCTTGAACTCTGGGCTTGGTGCTGACTCTGAGCTTCTTTTGCTTAAGGCTAGCACTGTACCACTTAAGCCACAGCACCACTTTCAACTTTTTCTGAGTAGTTCATTGGAGATAAGAGTCTCATGGATTTTCCTGCCTGGGCTGGCTTCGAATTGCAATTCTCAGATCTCAGCCTCCTGAGTAGTTAGAATTACAGGGTGAGACACCAGGACCTTTTTGATGTGCAAGAAAGCAACATTTGAGTTCCCATATGCCAGGTCCTGCAAAGGGAATAGAGGGCAGGGCAAGTGTTTTCAGCAGCATTCTCTTGGAGCTATTCCTTTCTATCCCGAAGCATAGAAAAACATAAATTACTTCTTCTGGAAGGTTTCGAGAAGAGACCAAGAGATGACTGGAATCAGTGCAAGAGGAGATTCAGACATCTAAAAATAAACTATGGAAGTCAGACTGGGAAGATGTGTGGGCAATTGCTTCTCAGTCATTCCACAAGTTCATGGCCAATTGCCTGTTCATCCTCTGACACACAGCTAGAACTCTTCACAAGTTTCCCTGAGGACTTGGGGGTGGCTCCTTTCCTCTTCTCTCTTGGCTTTACACATCCTCGTGTTTCACCTCTTCATGGAAACCTGGGCCATCTATTATGGATTTCCCTCTTGCCCTGGAGGAACAAGTGTCTGTGTCCTCATGTTAAAAAAAATGACAACTGTCTCACATGTGCTTTGCGTCATTTACACCTCCTGGATACCTGGATCCATTTGTTATTTCCTGTGATACCTCCCATGCTATCTGTGGCCACACTTTCCTAGAACTCACTACCTTCAACCGAGTCAGTTCGGTACCATCCTGGCTTTCAATACTACCACTGCTCTGAAACTGTCCAAGTCAATGTAGTCAACAAATTACATAGGCACTTTCTAGTGTTTAGTTTAGCCAACAGTACTGTTACATTTGATATCTGGTCTTCTCTTGATATTCTATATTTTATTGACTTACATGGCTCTGGGTATACTCTGCCCCCAGGAATATCATCCACACCATGTCACAACCCTCTCTAATTATTCTAAACTATATGTGTGTGTCTAAGTCATCCACAAATATATACTTGCACTTATATTCATATCCTAGGGCATCTTCAGTTAATAAGTTCTAAGTGAAATGAATCATCACTTCTATTGTAAGAAGTTCAACGTCAAGCTGATCAGCAAACTTTTTTCTTTCACTCTCTTTCTTGTTCTCCTCTTAGATTATTTAGTGCTTTGTTGATAAATTGACTGTTTTGTTTTGAAGCATTCTCCATCTAGGTAGCTAGCCCTGGGTTTGCAAAGATAAACGGATGCCAGGAAACAATGGAGAAGAAAGGCAGTCAACTACGTAAGTTTTAGTTTAGCTACAGAAACAAAGCTAGCTGTCTATATAAGATATGGCTGCAGCATGAAAGAGAATGTTATTGTCTGGGCCAGAGGAGGAATGAGATTCGGTCAACAGAGCCAGTAAACTGTCCCATGAGTAGAAAAGACCATCTTTTCCTTCCAAGACTCATAGACTATGAACCTACCTTAGTCAACCACCAACAACACACTACCTTAGCCTAAAACCTGAGTGTTTTCCTATAACCATCTCTTCTGGGATAGCCCAGAAATACATTCCATACCAGATTAATTCCTTCCATTTATTGTATATGACAAAACTCTCTCAAGATTTATCTCTTGAAAAACCATTGCCCCAATGAACTTAACATCCATTCCCATCCCTAGTTCTAAGGAAAAGTTTGTTCACTTTTCTCACTTCTGAATTACATATGATTAAATCCATCTGTGTATTCAGTGGATACTTGATACACAAACGATGAACGCAAGGATGCTACAGAGTGATGTTCCAGTCAACGATACCTAGATCAGATGGTGTCTTTTCAATGCTCTGAATTTTTGGAGATCTGTAGTCAGATCAAAGTCAAGTGGGAAATTAATGTGGCAAACCAACCTCTTCACAATCTTGTCTCTGAAGATTATCATTCTCTCTTTATTTTGTGCCAATACTGGGGTTTGAACTCAGAGCCTGGACACTGTCTTTAGCATTTATGCATCCTATCACTTGAGTCACAGTTTTGTTTCCAGCTTTTCAGTAGTTAATTGGATATAAGAATCTCAATGAACTTTCCAACCTAGCTGGCTTTGAACCCAGCTCCTGAGATCTCAGCTTCCTGAGTAGTTAGGGTTATAAATGTCAGCAACTGCATACAGTTACTATTCCTTTTTTTCCTCTGTTTTTTCTTGTTTTAGCCCCATGAAACTATCATGGACCTGTCAGCAGACTTATAACATTCTTTCAATCTTCTATGTCTTCGATCATTCTGCACCCTCCCCTGAGATATATTCACCCTCTTGGTCCTCATGATAAATGCAGTTATCTTTCAAGACTTACTCAGACATCTTTTATATAATTTCTTCCATTCATCCTCTCTGAACAAATAGGATCAATAACTGATCTTTGACCCCCTGTGATCTCAGGCTCTCCCAAAGTTTATTATTAATTCTCTTTCTGACATACTTATATATCCTCCTTCCCAATAAAGTGATGAGCTCCTTGAAGACAAGAACTGAGAGTTGGAACAAAACCATCAGCCTCATTAGCATGCAATGGTGTTATTCCTGGGTCAAAGAGTAAAACCAGAGGTACAAACAAACAAATGCTGATCTGTGATGCTCCTTTTCCCATACACATGTTGCTGTCTCTCTGGGAGAAATTATATTTCATTAATAGAAGAAATCAACCAAGCGTGTAATATATTTGGAGAGATTTCTATCAAAATCCTTGAGCTTTGTGAAAATATTTGGGAGCTTTCAGAGGATAAGCTTTAATTATCTAAAGACACGTTGGTGTGGCACACCTCATTGCCTTCCACACTAGATGGAAAGGATATATGCAAAGCAGTACAGATCATGTACAACGCCTTTCGAGCGTTCCACTGGAATGATCTGCGCTGATGCATCCAGAAGGAAAAACTAGAAAGATTATGGATACAAAACCACAAGATGGAGGAGGCAATACAACACTCAGCTGGAGAAGGAGAAGCAAGGGTGTTGCAGAAGGAACAGAGTCCTAGAAACCTGAAAGAGACCTTTCTTCTTTTAGACATAAAGGGCAACTGCTGCTCACAGAATGTTTTCAAAAGCATGATATTTAGCATGCCTTTGACCTTCTTGATTTGCAAAGTATGAGTATGCACATTAAGTAACTGATTGACCTGCAAAACACTCTTCAGATTTCAGTGACTGGATCCCAATTAAAAGGGATCAGATGAGCCTAGATGGAAATTGGTCATGTCTTCACCTTGTGCCAGTGTCTCTCCAATTCTAGTCCCTTCACAAGAAGTTTAAATCATGAAGGACAGGCATTTTTAAAATAATTGATTATTTAGCAGGTTTTAGGATAGTTAGAAATCCTACTCATCCTACTCATGATTTTATGTGCTTAATGTGAGTAAGCAAAATTTACAAATGAGTGGGACACCCACCCGTGGCTCACACCTGTAATCCTAGCTATTCAAGAAGCTGAGACCTGTGGGTCAAGGTTCAAAGTTAGCCAGTGCAAGAACATCTTGAGGCTCTTCTCTTCAATTAGACTCCAAAAAGCCAGAAGTAGAGCTGTGGCTCAAGTGTTAGAAATACTAGCTTTAAGCAAGAAAGCTAAAATCAGTTCCCAAGCCCAGAGTTCAAGCCTGGTACACACACACACACACACACACACACACACACACGTTTACAAGTGAATCTATTCAAGGAAAAATAGAAATGAGGCTGAGTCACATGTCTATGGAAAATTGTGATAGATTGAATAACTCAAATCTGGGAGAAAATGGAGTGAGAACAATGATTATTTGTATTTTTTCAAAGTTAGGCCTATCTCCCTAATCTTCACAGCTATAAGCAGGTGATTACAACTTTGTGAGTTTTATTTCTGATACAGAGTAAAAGAAAAGCGAAGATGGTATAAGGAAAGAGAAGAAAGACGAAAAATCCTTTCATGTAAATCCTAAAAGCCAGTTAAAGAAAACCAGCATAAATAAGTCCTTTGAACACGGTGTAGACAATAGTCAGCAGGAAGATGCAGTTTGATTTTATTTAGAACTTGGCTCTCTTGAATGGCCTAGGGAGACAGGCATCTCATTCTGCAGAGGGTCACAGAGAAGCATCAGTCACTCAGCATCCTTCTTGCCAACATCTCACACGAACAGCACACAGCAGTGGTCCAGTCAAACATCAGATCACACCACGGGCCCTGTTCTCTTAGTAGAAACAAGGATAGGAGGGGGTAGGTGTTTTTTTTTTAACTTTCTTTTTTACTCTTTGTTCAAATTACCTCTTCTAATTGCATGCTTTTAGTTGACAGGAATTTAACAGAAGACCCCATAATGAGAAACATAAGAAAAAAGATGTCTCAGAAACATGCCATGCCAATTCTTCAGAAGATTGCTGAAGCAGGAGCCAGTAACTAATCTGTAAAAATAAAGGCTCACCCCGGACTGCACTGGTCACCTGTATAAAGATCCAACCTTTGATCCCTGAGTCCCACTCAGCTTCATCTCCAAGCATAACCTATTCTTTCTACCTTATACCTCCTTGTTTCTCATGATTCACCTGGACCCCGGCTCTACCAGAACCCCTTCCCTAGTCCCTATGGCTTTGTCAAGTTCAAGGCTCTAGGTCCTCATAATGCCTCTCTTGATCTCTGCTCCTTTCCTGACTACATTCTTCAGCAAGAGTTTCCTAAGGACTTGCAGTGCTCCAGTGACTATTCCAGGCACTAGAGTTACAATAGCTGAACCCCAGTTTTCATGGAGTAAGCCAGGGAGAAGGGTGGAGGATGGAAAACAACACACACACAGCTGCCCCAAAAGCACCCCAAATGATACAACACAATTTTTGATAATAATAGTTCTGACATAACAACGAAAAGAGTCATGTGTTATGATTGGGGTGGACTGATTCCTCTATGTAAGTAGACAGTGATGGACTGGGTGAAGAGGTGATTTTAAGCTGAGATCTTGATGATCCCACAATCGGAATGACTTAGTGGATTTCACAGCCGCAGCATATGCAAAGGTTTGAAGACCATGAAGGACTCTTGGAAGTTTCAGGAGTAGAAAAAGACCAGAAGAGCTCAAATAGGGTCAATGCTACAGAGGTAAGATAAGGTCCAGGAGGGAGAGAAATCCTATAGGGCCTTCTGCACCATGTGAAAATGTGTGGATTTTGTTCTAAGGGCAAATGGAAGTCACCTCCATATGTGTTGAGGAAGGAGAATCTTGTCAGAATCACTTGCAGATCAAATTGTAAATTTACTTGGTTGCAAGACATTTGATGCTTGGCTCTTGAGACACCAAGCATCACATTGATGAACCCCTGGCTAAGATGCTTTGTAGAGACAACCAGCTTGCCATGTGCCAAACCACTGTTTCTGTCTTCTCATTTACGCTTATGTCCAACCTCTGGTATCTAGCTGCTTGTGAATCCCACTGCTTGCCATTGGCTCATAGCCATCAGGTCAGAAGGGAGAACTGTGCTCCTAGTTTATCTTCAAGACTAAATTGAAGCAAATGCTCCAGTTACTTTCATCATCAGATTATCTCTTGGCATGCTTCTTTTGTGGACTTCCATGGTCTCTCACCTGTTGTACAATTTTCTTTTTTATTTTTTGCCAGTCCTGGGGCTTGAACTCAGGACCTGAGCACTGTCCCTGGCTTCTTTTTGATCAAGGCTAGCACTCTACCACTTGAGCCACATCACCACTCTGGCTCTTTCTATATATTTGGTGCTGAGGCATCAAATCCAGGGCTTCATGTATTTGAGGCAAACACTCTACCACTAGGCCATATTCCCAGCCCCTGTTGTAGTTTTCCTTTGGTACCTGTGGAGGATTGGTTCCAAGTCCCCAGCAGATACCAAAATCCATAGATGTTCACTTGCCTTCTATAACATAACATCACGTGTGCATAGAACCCACGCAATCCTCTCATATACTTATATACTCATGTACAATCCTCTCATATACAAATAGTTTTATTTTTTCTGAATGTTTTCAATCTACAGTTGACTTACTCTGTGTTTGTCAAACTCAGGGAGATGGAATATGGACTCTACTGCTTTCCTAAACTCACCCATGGTGTCCATATACAAAAGATCTTGTACTCAGAGTTTGCTTTCAAATCTAAGTAGTGGGGTCATAGGACGAGGGTATCTCAGGGAGGCTGTACTGGCATCCCCTTTGCAAGCACCAATGACCTTCATGCTTATTGATAATTGTTGACAACTCTATATACCTACAGGGTAAATCTCAAAATCCTGTGGCTTAACAGATCTTTTTTTTCCATAGTTCATTAACTTTTCCTAACACCTCCCTATCTTCTTTTCTTCAATTATGCCTTGGTTGAGAATACCTCTTGCACTTTCATGCTCCTCTGTCTTCTACCCAGCTCTTTCTCCTGTCTAGAATATTCTTCCTGTGCAATATGTACTTGTTCTGTCTCAAAGTGGCTCTTCCTCTTTAAATGTAAGTAGTCTATTCTCTCCATATAGCACTCAGCAATTTATATTTTCAGGATCCCTTGTTTGGGTTGAAAATATTGGTGTCCTCATGAGCCTGTCAAGAGCAGTGATTAGATTACTTATCTCTGCTTCTAATGTCAGATACAAGTATCTGGAACAAAATATGGAAGAGACATTCACTGAATAGATACATCAATGAATTATCATTGTATCCCCTCTTCTGTGTGCCATTTGTTTTACTACCCACTCCCCTTTGAAAGCAAATGACAACAAAAACAAATAAGATTCAAAATTTCTTATGTTAAAAAAATTATCTTAGTAGTACTTGTACAACACAGTTTTATTAGGAGGGGTAGGAGTGTTTTTGTTTTGCCACTTGTGAGACTTGAATTCAGGGCCAGGACACTGTCCCTGAGCTTTTTGCTCAAGGTTAACATGCTACCACATTGGGCTACCATAGCCCACTTCCTTTCTCTGACAGTTAGTTGGAGATAAGAATCTCTTGGACTCTCCTGCCCAAGTTGTCTCTGAACAGCAATTCTCAGATCCCAGCCTCCTGAGTAGCTAGGATTACAGGCCTGAGCCACTGGTGCCCAGATATACAAAGTGGTTTTTATTCAACATATCTATTTATGAGTAGAAGATATCTTGGTCAATGCCATCCCTTTCATAATTCCCCATCATCTTTCCCAAGCCCATCCATCCCTTCAGTTTTCTCAGCTCCATTTTCATATCAGTACAATGAATATTTTGAACTCATTCTCCTACCTGTTCCCCTGTGCAATCCACAGCCCCACAGACCCTTCCTCAGTCACAGCTTTCAAGAATGCAAGGTGATGCTAGCTTGGATTTATCTTGGCACAGTAACTGAATCTGAAATTCAGCTGAGTTTAGGCCAAAAGATTTCATTTTGGGAAGTAGTTTGCTAAAATGGCTAAGACAGAAACATGTAGACCTGGCTTTAAATATGGGTTGCTTCTTTATGTGGAGAGTTACTGATCCACTTTAAATCTAGTACAGAGCTCCCCCAGAGAGAAGAAAACAAGTGTGATTCCTGTTAGTTTAGCTATAAGGAGAACAACCATGGAGAGTCACTGGAGGGTTTGGACCTTTGTCTAGGTTGACCTGATAGTGTTCTGCTAATAAAAACAATGGTGGTACGCATAAGAGCAAATCTTTTGTACTACTACTTAAAGATCATATTTTTTTAAAGCAATGCTTTGTTAATATGTGGCTAAGCTTAGAGGTGGAATCAAGGACTCAGCACTACATGGAGACAGGTTAGTCTCCCCCACAAGGCGGAAGACAAAGAGCAGAGGCAGCTGTTTGTCCAGCTGAGCTAGAAGACTTTTAATGCATAACCCATGAACACCAATCAGAGACTAGGAAAAGGGGTGGCTTTTGCACAAAGCAGACTCCTTGGATTATTCAGCTGCATCCATCTTTGCCTGGACAATGGGAAGGCTGCTTCATTTGTGCCCACACTGGCAGACTTCCATTTCCTCCTCTGTAGAAGAGAACTCAAGTGTAGGAGAGGATGGCTCTTAGAGCCTGAAAGAATCAGACAGCTGACAAAGGGGTGGGGCCTGAGTCAGGGAAGGCTGCACAGAAGCAATAGGCTGCAAGCTGTGCTTGGTGCCTGAAAAAGTGAGGGAGATTTCATAAGAGTGGTTGGAGGGAGGGGGTGTGCTTCAGCAGACAGGATACTTAAGTGCAGAGGGAAGAAACAGGTTCTGAGAATTGTGAATAAATCCGTTTAGTAAGAGAGCTAAATCCTACCACATCTCTAATTTAAGTTTTTACCTTCTAGCATTCCTCAAGATCCTTCTATAGGCTGAGCATTGTACTAGGAACCTAAGGAGATAGAGGGGAAAGATACAGTTCATGTCTCCAGAGAACTCCCAGCCTAATGGAAGCATCAGACTTGTGGAAAGCAACATGGTAGCTGTGATAACAGCCTACTTTGTACGTATTTCCCTGTTTGTCAAGGGTATCAAGGAAAGCGTTATGGAGGTAGTGATATTAGAATAGGTCCCAAAGATAAGCAAGAGCTCCCTGAGTAAAGTAGGAAGATAATCCAGCAGAGAGAAGAGGCTCTCTAGTCTAAACTTTGCCTTTCTTTTACTCTATATAAACCACCCTAACACCTGCTCTCTCTCCTTTCTTCCCTGTCATTGGTTTGCATGCTGTTGGCTCCAGCCAAGAGCCTGGGAACAATCTCCCACTTCAAAGTGGAGTAACCACAAAAATTCACCATACAGTTATTCTCTTGGGAGAGATAGGGAGCAGACACAGTCCTCACTTTGGTACTACCAGGAGGGTTCTGGACAAGTGAGGACCTCTGGTGACTTCTTACTTTCTCTTGCTTCTTTCCTCTTTCATGGAGGTCACTTGGCCACCTGGTCCAGCTAATTCCATCTTCTGCATGTTTCTTCTGCCCTTCTGGGCCCTCCACACTCCTTTATCTCTTGGTTAGATAATGGGGAGGGTTGTCAAATGCCTTTTCCTGCCCACCTTCCTCCCAGTTTCCTGTGTGCTTTCCTCCAATTACTTGATTATCTTGTCTCTGTGCTTAGAAACTCTTCAGTAGCTGGCATTCAAAGAATAAGGCCCAAACACTTCAATTTGCCCCCCATTTCCTTCTATCACATCATTTCTCATCATTCCTCTTCCTTTGTTGCCCCTGGGGCTTATGTAACAGGCATATTGAAGTCAACTGCATTGAAGTCATCTCCTAGCTTTTGCACATGCTCTCCCAGTGCTTGAAATCTTTCTATTGTCCTCATGTCTTTCATATGGTGAGCTATTATTCATCCTCTAGAACCCTTCAAGTATAAACCACACACACGTACCCAAGGCTTACACCAACCTCTGCCCAGCAACTGAAATGACCTAACTACAGTGCAGTCACCCATATTCTTTCTTTGATTCTTTAATTAAGTAATTTCTGATCTCTTGTAGCATAGATTCTAAGCCTTTAAGTAGATCTTGGCAAAGATGGATTTCTCATTTCTTTTCCTTGGCTGTTAATATTCCTTGTTTCTAGACTGGTCTATTTCATGTTGGGAGAGTGCTGAATTTGAGTCTTGTTTATACTTATTAGCTGGGCGATCTTAATTAATTTTTAGCTAATTTTAACCTAACTCTTAGCTAATTTTAAAATGAATTTGTGTCTTAGCTTTATCCTCAGAGCAGTAGAGATGGTCCATCTATCTATGCTATATATTTCAGAGAGATGTTGAATGAAGGGTCACATGTTACTTTCTCCGTATGTTCCTCCAGGCAAGATTTGATGTATTTGCTTTTGCCTAGCATATTTCCTAGCATATGATGTGTTTACAATTCATGTTTGTAGAACTAATCAAATACTGAACTTCATCATTTTGGTCTTATTCCACTCTCAGCCAATATTCTGTAGTCAAGTCTCAAATTCATAGAAACAAGTTTAGACCCATTTTTAAAATTTCTCTTCTTGGTTCTTCTGGGCTGAAGACAATAATACCACTGTACTGTTTTTCTGTCATCTCTGATGATCTCAGAAGTCTGTAAATTTTATAAAGTATGTTACAGCATCTTAAAGGTTGTGACTTAGAGTAAATAGCCTGTGTTTTGACTTTTCTTAGTAAGCTCCATAAAACCATCATTTGCACCACTGTGAAAGTGCTGGTAACAGTCCTTTTACTATACTTTAATTCTAGCAAAATCACCAAAACTTTAAGCTATCTATCCATTCTTCTTGCCCTCTCTTTTCTGCCCATTTATCATCCATCTGCCTGCCATCCATCAATCCATCCCTTCCATAGATAAATAGATACATACATTTATACATCCATCTATACATGATTCATGGGTATATACACACATTTATTTGTCTATCTACTCATCCATCCATCTATCCACTCATCTATCCCTCCCTCCATCTAGTCATAGCTTGAACTCTATGACCAGAATGGTGTTTGGATACTAAACTCTTGTAAGTTTGACAGTATTTTCCTACTAAATTTTCAGCATTATGAGAAATAGAATAGTAATATTCAATTTCTCCTTAAGATATTTGTTATTGGCATTTTATCTAATCATAAACATTTTGATCAAGTGTTTATGTTAAATATACCATGTTTGGAGCAATTGCATTTTTAAAAGAGCAAACTACTTAAATTGCTTTGAGAAACCTAGCATGAGTGAATAGATAGAAGCTCTAGGAATTTAATGAAGCTATAAACTTGGGACCTAGTGAACAAAGAAAGAGAACTGATCATATGGTTCTAAGTTAAACAGTAAATTCCCCACTGCTTGCTTGGCAAATTGTAATCATCACCAGAGCCAAGTGCGTTGATATCATTAATAGGTCCAACCCCTCCCGAATCAAATTTAATTGACTTGGACTAATTACAAAGAATACCAGTCATATAGTACAAGGAAAATGCCTACCACAAGCTCTGTCTGTGGTTTATACTATCAGAGGCAACACATAAAATAAATAAATAAATAGATAGATAAATAAATAAATAAGACATCTCCTGCTAAGAAAATCCCACAAGAACAATTGTATCATCATGGTTTATGGTATTTTAACTTTTTCTCAAAAGAAAAAAATAATTCCAGTCCAGATATGTTATTTCCTGCATAGTTACAGAGCTCCACCTGCTGAACAAGGGATGTACCAACAGTTCATCCTAACCCGAGTAAATCTCCAGGGCAACCAAAGCATCAGATCAAGTCTGTGTTCATGAGAAAATAAGTGACCTGAGAGTCTTTCGAGAGCACCTATGCAGGAGCTGCAGGAGCCTCAAGCGTTACCAAGCCTCTGAGCCAGGTGAACTTCATTAAGCACTACAAAAAGGTGCTGTATCCTCACATCATCTAGTCCATGGGGATTATTAGGAAGTGGGAAGATATGAAAGCTATTCCCAGACTTCCCTGGTTTCCTTCTGCTGAAAGTGAGTCCTTCAGCCATGTTGCTCCTACAGATAGAATCATTACAGACGTACCTAGCTAGGAGGCCTTAAGGTCACCCCAAAGAGGCTTGTTTTCTTTCTGTTCCCAAATGACTGCAACATTCACCATGTCTTTTTTTCCCCCCTTTGTACTGATCAACAGAACTTCACAGAGGAGGCTGCCCACCTGATTTTTCCCGAGGAAGCCCATGGGCTCAGCAGCAATAGCTGAAGTCCTATTTCTTCCTCCCGGTCCTTAGAGATTGCATGTCATCTTGAAATCTGAAGAGGCTACTCAGTGGATACTCCTCTATAAGGTCGTTAGGGAGACAATGTATAAAAAGAAGGACAAAAACACGCCACTTTCAAGACTTTAGATCTCTAACATTGAAAGATGCTAATTCTCCACTACTAATTATTCACTGTTACACAAGGCTCCCCAAGGCTTTCTCATTAGCTAACAAATAACAAACTGCTGTTTTGTTATCTGTTGATTTTACTCCCTGGCTTGGATTCTATTCTGCTAGTCATTCATTCTAGGATAATCTCATGGACCCATTATCTCAGCAGTTGTATGCTGCACCTCCTGCCATCAAGGTGGTCATCTACAAGAAAGACAGACCCACTGGGGACCTCTGGGAGACCATGCAAACCACGCCACCTTTCCAACTGCTGCAAAAGACCTGCGGCAGCCTTGCAGGCAAAGGTGTATTTTAGGAGCAACAGTACATATTGAAAAGCAAAATCCCATTATACAACTGTGCTTTCCCTCATTCCTTTCCCCTTCCCCCTTCTCTCCCATCTCCTCCTCTCCTCTTCTCTCTGCCTCTGTCTCTGTCTCTCTCTCTCTCTGTGTCTACCCATGTACTCCCTCCACATCCCCATCAATCTTTTTTCTTAGTGTACCCCTTTTTTAAATTTTTATTCCATTTTGTATTTTATTTATTTTTTATTATTTTTCTTTTTTTTCAAATTTTTATTATCAAACTTATCAGTGTACTCCTTTTATTAGAAGAAAATCCTATTGCCAAATAGCTGACATTACTTGAGTCAAAGAAGCCAAGTTTCCTGAGATGCAGGAAAATAAGTATTTCCTGTGAGGAAGAAATCAATATTTTTGCATTCCTAAGATCTGGATTCTCAAGAGTGGCCTAGCTGTTTGGCAAAGATATGACCGGGACAGGGAGGGTAGCATGCCTCTGAGTATATGATATGTCAGGTCTTCAAACCACGCCAAGGCAGCCACCAGCAAATTGAAACTTCATAGAAAATGATGTTAGCTGAAGCCCAGACCACAGACAATCAATCACAATGCAGATTGAGGCTATTCTGATGATTTTTTTTTACAATAAAACTGATAGTATTCTATCATTGCTGTAGGATTTTATTTTCTGTTCTTTTGGTGTGCCTGGGGGATGGGGGGTGGGGCTATCTGCCAGTACTAACTAGGACTTGAACTCAGGGCCTGGGCACTGTTCCTTAGCATTTTCGCTCAAGATTAACAGTCTACCACTTGAGCCCCAGCTCTAGTGTGTGTGTGTGTGTGTGTGTGTGTGTGTGTGTGTGTGTGTGTGTGTGTGTGTTTAGAAGAAAGCATCACAGACATTCCTTCCCAGGCTGGCTGCAAACTGTGACCTCAACCTCCTGAATAGCTACAATTATAAGCCTTTGCCACCAGGACCCAGCTCACACAACTTCTAAGTATATTTTCTAAAATAGATTTTAAAAATATTAATGCATAAATGTTCATCAGTCATTATTGTACAAACAAAGGAAAATTTGGAAACAACTCTAATACCCACCAATAGGGGAAAAAAAGCAAAAAAATAGTTTGTGAAGAGTCTTCAATGCAGGTAAATGTTCCTGTACAGTGTAGAGGGAGGTAAGACATAGAAGGGTCTGAAATATAATGAGTTTGTTGTGCTTTAAAAATGCAGCAATGATTTCTAAAGACTTAAAAATATTTTCAATATGTAAATACAACTTTAGTAATCTGTTTGGGGGTGGGATGTGGAGGACTGCACTGGTCTGGTTGAAATCTGAGAGCTACTGGCTTTCCAGTACTTCAATAGAAGACCTCAGAATTCAAGTTCTTCTACCAGTGCATAATGCTTGATTAACTAAAATGTTTATTTACGGCATTAAATTAATCCGCTCAGCTCACCATAGTATATCCTACTTTCATCCTTAATAAACTATGAGCTCCAAGGACAAAATTCAAATACTCAGATAAACCCTCTAACTACACTCACCCACCAATTCTCTGAAGTATGGCTCCCTGAGAAAGAAACTGGATAAACGTTTCCTTCTGAGATCCTCAGACTCCGATAACTTTCTATAATTATCCTTATTGAATTAAAATAACCACATCCCTGATTGCCCTCCCACACACAGGATTTTCAGAAATCTTTCAGAGCACTTTCCCATATCCTCCAGGGTTTCCTTTCATTGCAAAATCAGAGGGTTTAGCTAAACTGTGTGTTGCATGAAAATACACCATGGCAAGCTGGCTTGCAAGCGTTCCCTGGCAGTGCTTTAGTAATGGTATTGTGGTGATTCAATGGAACCAGGAGGCAGGTGCCATGATGCTCTGGGTCTTCTTGGTCTAAGAGGCCTCACACTCAGCCCTAGACTGGCCCCATGTTCCACAGGTCTGTCAAGGGTCTATGTCTCTGTTAAATTCAAGACTCACATAGGCTCCATGGCTCAGATAAGTCAGTACATTGGTACATTAAGTCACTGGTTTGCATATACTGGATACTTTGTCAAATATATGTTTTAGAAATATGTCATACTGGGTTTTTAAGTTATTATAAAGTCCAATTTGTTCATCATTCCTTTCAGTGCTACTGTTTTTAATCTTTTCTGATACATATTTGCCCCAGGCCCAAATGCATTCTTCAGTATTTTCTTACAAAACCTTTATAGTGTTAGTGTTCATGTATATCTCTATGATCCACTGCAAATTAATTTTTGTGAAGTATAAGGTGAGATTGAAAGTTTTTATCTAAATTAATGTTCTATTACTTAAGAACTATTTTTTGTTGGGGAAAAACCCTTTAATTGAATTCTGTTGATACACATGTAGAAAATCAGTTCAACATGCGTTGTAGGTTTATGCTCAGAATCTGCTGTGTTCCATCTACCAGTATCACACCATCTTTTAAAAAATTTACTTTATTTTTATTTTAGAGGTGATATATAGCAGGGTTACATTTACATACATCAGGTAACAAGTGCATTTCCTTTTGTACAGTGTCATCTGTTCTCTAATTCTCTCCCATTCCCTCCCTCCCATTGCCACCCATGAGTTACATAGTTCACTTTCATCAATGTCCAGTGCACTCCACTGCTGCACTTTTCACCCCTTTTCCTCAGATTCTGTGCCCTTCCCCCACCCTCCCACAGATGTGCACATGAATACACCGTATATAAGGTAAAGAATACAGTCATCAGTAAAAGAAAAAAATTAAGACAAAAGTCCTTTGTTTCCATATTTTTGGAATTCTTTTCAGCATATTTATTATTTTATTTAGATATGAAGAGGTACTTGGGTATTGCATCTTGAGGAGAAGATTTGGGAGTGTGTTTACATCATGTCCTGTGGGCCTTCTAACTGGGTTACACACACACACACACACACACACACACACACACACACACACACACCAGAATTATTCAAGATACTTTACCCTTTTTTATTCCCAGACAAAGCCCTTTGGTTTATACAAAATGTCTGCTGAGATGTGATCAAGAATGCATTGAAGCCAGGTGCCTATGGCTCACACCTGTCATCCTAATTACTCAGTAGGCTGACATATGAGGATCATGGTTCAAAGCCAGCCTGGGAGGGAAGTTCTTGAGACTTTTATCTCCAATTAGCCACCAAAAAGCTGGAACTGGAACTGTGGCTCAAGTGGTAGAGCCTTGAGACCCGTGGTAGTCTTGAGTCAAAAGCTTAAGGATAGCATCCAGGCCTTGAGATCAAGTACCTGAGCCAGGATTTTTTTAATGTATTGAATCTACAGATAAAGTGGAGGACAACTGTCATCTTAAGATGTTGAATTTTCTAATCCATGAACATTGTGCATATTTCTGCTTTATGTAGGTCTCCTGTAATTGGTTCTGAAAATGTTGTTTTACTATTTTTAGTATGGACGTCTTGAATGTCTTTCATTAATGTCATTCCTTAGCATTTTATGGTTTTAAAATTCAATTGTGGAGAAATTTAAAATTTCTCCCTTATCCCATCCTTTGCTCTTAGTTTATAGAAAGGTAATTTTTCATGTGTATTTACTGTGTAGCTAGAGACCTTAAACTCATTTATTCTAGTAGTTGCCAGGAAGATTCTCTAGCAATTCTGTATAAATCTTCACATTAACTTCAAGCAAAAACCATGTTTTTTATTTTTAATCTGAGTGTCTTTTTTTCTTGGAGTTTTCCTAATGTAAAGTTGTCATTCAAAAAACCTGAACATATTTAAGCATATTTAATGTGTCCAATTTGATAAGTTTTGACATAGATATAGACCCACAAGCCATCACCACCTTCAAGATAATGAATATATCCATTACACTCAAGTCTCTTCATGCTTTATGTACTCCTTTCTTTCTCCTCTCCCTAGCTAAATGCCTTTGCTGCCTTTAATTAGCTTTATTGTTATGGCTACAGCTCCAAATTACATATATGCAGATGAAAGGGGAAGGCATCTCTAAAGACCTCCAAAATATTTAGAGAATAATAAGAGCATATTATGAATATTACTATGCCAAGAAATAAAAACATGGTTAAATGGAAAAATTCCTTGATTTACTATAATTGAAACTCAAGGAAATGAAAAAAATTCAAAGAATATTCAGTATCTTTAATTGAGCACAGAGCAATATACCAGTTAAAGATACTGAATTCTTGCTGGAGGTGTGGCTCAAATGGTAGAGTGCCAACTAAGCAAGCAAGTCCATGGTGTATGAGGTACAGAGTTCAAGTCTCAGTACTGCCAATGAAAATAATAATAATAACAAATACTGAACTCGTTCTCCAAAACCTATTCACATAGAAACTTAAAGGCCTACATGTCTGAGTGGTAAATTCTCTCAAATATCAAAGGAGAAAATAATACCAAAACTGCACAAACACTTTTAGAAAATAAAATCTTGAATGAAAAAATCCCCAGCTTGAGTTCTAGTTGCCCTGCACCATGGAAGTTAATTAAGCACCATGAAAGTTAAGTAATATATATCTGTAGTTCCCACCCAAGGTGGTAGTTCTCTTCCTTCAAAAGTAAATTCCCTCCCATTTCTACCAAATTGGGATAATTTGCCACCGACTTCAAATAGTTGCTTTTCTAAATTCTGTTTACAGCATATAAAGATCAGTCTAATACACTACTTCTCCCCCAACTAAAGTTCCTACTTCTGTTTATATTTATCCAAATCTTTTTAGAAAGACAGTATACTTTACCAATGTTTAAGATATGGTGGAAAATCCTGAAGCCCAACTAGTGACTCAGGCAGCTGGAGATCACTGGCATGCACCATTATACCTGGCTTAAATGCATTTTCAATTTACAGTAGATTTATCAGGATGTCACCCTAAATGACTGAGATGAGGCTCAATTGGTAGAGTGCCTAGTAAGTGCAGGGCTTTGAGTTCAAACCCTGGAACCACAAAGATAGATGAATTGATAAATGATAGAAGATAGATAGATAGATAGATAGATAGATAGATAGATAGATAGATAGATAGATAGATAGATCGATCAATCTAAAAATCTGGTCATGACAACTCCCTTCCTCAAGATTGTTAATGGCTCTGTGCTAGTGGCACTCTCAGAGCCCACAATTACAGCCTCTCTTACAAGGCCTATAGCATCTCATTGATGACATGGTCCTTTGGCCCTTACCATTTCTGCTACCCCTGTCCTAACACTAATTGCCTGAGCAGCAGTTCTTCTTGCTTTCTCTTTTCCAGTCTTCTGGGCTTGATTTATTTTCTATTTTGTTAGGAGCTTCTCCTTTGCCTAGAGAAGAAGTAGGATTGTTAGAACAGAAATTTTAAGAACAGGAAATAAGTTCAGTGTTTATTTATTTATTTGGCAGTCCTGGGGCTTGGATTCAGGGCCTGAGCACTGTCCCTGGCTTCTTTTTGCTCAAGGCTAGCACTCTGCCACTTGAGCCACAGCGCCACTTCTGGCCATTTTCTGTATATGTGGTTCTGGGGAATTGAACCCAGGGCTTCATGTATATGAGGCAAACACTCTTGCCACTAGGCCGTATCCCCAGACCCAAAAATCATTGTACCTTCTTCTTTTTTTTGCCAGTCCTGGGCCCTGGCTTGTTTGCTCAAGGCCACTTGAGCCACAGCGCCACTTCTGGCCATTTTCTATATATGTGGTGCTTGGGAATCAAACCCAGGACTTCATGTATATGAGGCAAGCTCTCTTGCCACTAGGCCATATTCCCAGCCCCAGTGTTGTTGTTGTTGTTGTTGTTGTTGTTGTTGTTTAAAAAAAACAACAACTTCTAAATAGAATTTGAAATCTATGAAGAGAAGCCTGGAAGGGATCAGAGAACGGAGTTTAGACCATGAAGATGGAACTATAAAGAGGATAAAAGAAATCAGAGCCCCAGCTCCCCACCATCCACCTAAGTGGAGACCGTTTGGGCTTAGCAGCTGTGAGTAAAGGGGAAAAGGAAGGCTTGGCCTTGGAGGAGGTCACGTGGGTATGAAAGCAAGGAATGAGAGCAGAGAACAGGGCCAGCAATATCAGAACTGTTAACTATAGGGAGCAACAACTGTGATTCCTGGTAAATCCTGAATAATGCTTGCAAGTGATTTGCTGACATTCTACAGTAGTGTATATCACACTACTCAAAAAGGAAACCACACCAGCTGTTCATCCTGTCCTTGATAGCTTCCAATGTAATAGTTCAATTGTTTGCTATTTTGCCACCTGCAAGTCAGTGATCCTTTCCACTTATCAAGATCCTATGTGCTAGCCTGGTGCTGGTGGCTCACATCTGTAATCCGAGCTACACAGGAGGCTGAGATCTAAGGATTGTTGTACAAAGTCAGCCCAGGTAGGAAAGTGCATGAGACTCTTATCTCCAATAAACCACCAGAAAACTGAAAGTGGAGCTGTGGGTCAAAGTGGTAGAGCACTAGCCTTGAGCAAAAAACTTCAGGGAAGGTACCCAGGCTCTTAGTTCAAGCTCCATGACAAAAAAAAAAAATCCTGTGTACTCAGAAGCGTGTCTCCCAACAGGGAATTTTAGGAGAGATGGTGGTATAGAGAGGCAATCCCAGCATTAAGACAACTGGACTGCAATGAAAACCATCCTCATACACACTCCATAGCATACAGTATAATAACTTCCTTGTTTACTCATCTCACTAGTCAGGCTTATGAGGATAAAAGCCATGCTGGTCTTGATCAAATTTATACCCATAGCCAAATGCAGTACCTTCGACATTTGTGGGTACTCAGTAAGTGTTGATAGATAATCAATGAGTTAGCGGTTCCTTCAAAAATAGAGCGAATGTTAAGAAAGGGGGGTCTACTTTTATCCTAAGTACCTGTCAGTCCGATTTGTTCTTTATTCCTTATGCCTGAAAGAATAACTTAGAAGGAGAAAATATTTATTTCCCCTAAGTCCAAGGTCAGCTAGAACCATTCCTTTGGGTCTGAGGTGAGGCAGAATGCCTTGTGTAGCAGAGGCTGCTCACCTTATGACTGCCAGGAAGAAGAGAGAGGAAGGTAGACAGACAGACAGACAGACAGACACACACACACACACACACACACACACACACACACTCACACACAGAGAGAGACAGAGACAGAGACACAGAGAGAAGAAGAAGAAGAAGAAGAAGAAGAAGAAGAAGAAGAAGAAGAAGAAGAAGAAAAAGAAGAAGAAGAAGAAAAAGAAGGTGAAGAAAAAGAAGCAGCCTGTGTTAGTCTAGTGGCTTTCCTCACCCCCCCCCCTTTTGTTCCATCTGGGCTCAGCCTTTTGAATGATGCTGGAAATGTGTAGGGTGGGTCTCCCTGTTAGCTGATCCTCTCTGGTAAGGCCCCCACAGCTGCCCAGAGGTGTGTTCAACCCATTTCCCCAGTGATTCTTAATACAATCAAGTGACAACTCCAACTAAACAGCACAATATCTATGGCCTAACATTTTTTTTGTCATTGCGATTTTATTTTTTTTAATTTTTTATTATAAAACTGATGTACAGAGAGGTTACAGTTTCATACATTAGGCATTGGATACATTTCTTGTACTGTTTGTTACCTTGTCCCTCATACCCCCCTCCCCCCTCCCTCTTTCCCCCCCTGAGGTGTTCAGTTCGCTTACACCAAACAGTTTTGCAAGTATTGCTTTTGTTGTTGTTTCTCTTAATTTACCCTTTGTCTCTCAATTTTGGTATTCTCTCTCAATTTCCTAATTCTAATACCAGTATACACGGTTTCCAATATATTCAGATAAGATTACAGAGATAGTGTAGGTACAATCCAAGAAGGTGATACAAGAACATCATCAACAGTATAAACTACAGATACACATGGGATGTTGAAAGTAGTTACAACTGTGATATAACAATCATTTCCATAAAATGGAGTTCATTTCACTTAGCATCATCTTATGTGATCATAAGGGTATAGCTATTGGGCTCTTGTGATCCTCTGCTGTGGCTTGCCTAATCCTGTGCTAATTATTCCCAATAAGGGAGACCATAGAGTCCATGTTTCTTTGGGTCTGGCTCACTTCACTTAGTATAATTTTTTCCAAGTCCTTCCATTTCCTTACAAATGGGGCAATGTCATTCTTTCTGATAGAGGCATAAAATTCCATTGTGTATATGTACCACATTTTCCTGATCCATTCGTCTACGGAGGGGCATCTGGGTTGGTTCCAGATTCTCGCTATGACAAATTGCGCTGCAATGAACATTGTTGTGCTGGTGGCTTTACTGTGATTTTGTTTGTGGTTTTTTGGATAAATACCCAAAAGTGGGGTTGCTGGGTCATAGGGGAGTTCTATATTTAGCCTTCTGAGGAATCTCCATACTGCTTGCCAGAGTGGCTGAACCAGTTTACATTCCCACCAATAATGAAGTAGGGTTCCCTTTTGGCCACATCCCCTCCAACAACTGTTATTGTTAGTTTTCTTGATGTATGACATTCTTACTGGGGTGAGATGGAATCTTAATGTTGTTTTGATTTGCATTTCTTTTATGGCCAGTGATGTAGAGCACTTTTTCATATGTCTCTTGGCCATTCTCATTTCCTCATCAGAGAAGTCTCTTTGTAGGTCTTTAGCCCACTTGATGAGCAGGCTATTAGTTCTTTGCGGTTTTGTTTTGGAGGAAGGTAATTTTTTTAGTTCTGCATATATTTTAGATATGAGACCTTTGTCCGTTGAATGGCCGGTAAAGATCTTCTCCCAGTCTGTGGGCTTTCTGTTTATCTTGCAAGCTATGTCCTTTGCCGTGCAGAAGCTCTGCAGTTTGATGCAGTCCCATTTGTCCAACCTTTCTTTGATTTGTAGCCTTTCAGGGTCTTTGTTAAGGAAGTTCCGTCCTGTGCCAAGGAGCCCAAGTGTTTCTCCTACTTCTTCCTTTAGTGTTTTCAGGGTGTCTGTTTTGATTTCAAGGTCTTTAATCCATTTGGAATTGATTTTGGTGCAGGGTGATATATATGGATCTAGTTTTAGTTTGTTGCATGTGTTGAGCCAGTTTTGCCAGCACCACTTGTTAAAGAGGCTATCTTTCTTCCATACTATTGTTTTAGCTCCTTTATCAAAGATTAAGTAGGCGTAGTTCTGTGGGTTCATTCCCGGGTCTTCAATTCTGTTCCATTGGTCTTCAGGTATGGCCTAACATTTTAAGTGCTCAAGGAACAGATCTGTTGATTATTTTAAAGTAATTTCACGGTTTCATGTTCTGTTGTTAAGACTTTTGGAATTCTGCATATATGGCCTTTCAAATGCCAAAGTTATTAATAGTTTGACTTCTAGACTGTGAGTGATTTATGATGGACAAACCCCATTCTTCCCACCTTTAGGGACAAGTTGAGCTATGTGGCTGCTCTTATGCTGTTGTCATACTGTTTTCATTACTATGGCTCTGTAATATACTTTGAAATCAGCGAGTATGATACCTTCCATTTTATTCTATTCTCTGAAAATTGCTTTGGCTATATTGGGTCTTTGGAGTCTAATATAATGAAGGCCAAAGGTTATATACTCTCTCAAAAGAAAAGCACACAAAATATTTGCTCCAATTGAACATCATCTTGTGATAAAACTCTGAACAAATTAAGCATAAGAGTAATTAATCTCAATCTAATAAAGGCTATAATATTAAGCCTGGAGTCAGCATCATACATGGGGGCAAAAAAAGAAAAGAAAAGAAAACGTTTCTGCTGAAATCAGGGAGCTGGCAATGGTGCTTGCTTCTGCACATGTAGCCAACATAGGACTAGTAATTCCTAGAGAAATCAGGCAAGAGGAGAAATGGAAGGCACATAAACTGAAAAGGAAGAAGCTAACTGCATCTGTTTGAAGATGATACCATTTTATATGCAGAAATCCTAAAACCCCACCAAGATTACCTTTTAGAACTAAGAAATGAACTCAGTAATGTTATATACAAAAGTAACATTATATACAAGCAACTAATTATACAAAACAGAAACCAGGAAAATTTTGTGGTAGCATTTAATAGAACAAAACTCTTAGAAATACATTTAGCCAAGGAAGTAAAGACATGCACACTGAAAATGATTGGATACTCATGGGAGAAACTGAGGAAGATACAAGTATGTGGGAAAATAGCCTATATTTGTACAATGGAAGAATTAATATTGCTAAAATATCCATGCTACTCACAACAATCTAAAACTCCAATGCAACCCCTCCCAAAATTCCAAGGCTATTTTTCACAAAAATAGACCAAAATCCTAAAATTAATATGGATTCTAGTATCACAGACCTCCAGAATTAACCAATAATAGATTGGGATTGTTTAAGCCTAGAAACTGAATGTCCTCCAATAAATTTCTATCTGTTACATTACATCCATTCACCTACTTAGCAGAAAATGTTTGCATTAGGTTTGCATTAAGTCCATTTACCTACTTAGCAAAGAAGGTGTTTGTTAGGAACTTTAGGAGATAATGCTCAAGTGGGACAGAAAGAGGATTCTATAAACAGATCCAGAGAGGCTAGGAAGTTAAATTATTCATTTATGGATGAACTGCCTTATGAATATTTATAAGCATATGTCTAGATATTATAAACATACCCAGATATGTATATATATGTATATATATACACACACCTCACACAAAAACAGACATATACATTATCTTAAAGAAGGTGTAAACAGAAAAGTGTGATTGAAGTGTACCTAATCACTTTTATAATTACACATGCCTTACACAGATTTTCCACTTGTAGGACTCTGTTTTACTTGAAAAAAAATTGAGCATTACTGTAGTTTGAAAGAGGGGCATACAGAATTCTTCAGAGGCAAATGAGCAAATAATTGAAATTGGTTAAATGTAACAATATAAAAATATTTCACGGTGAAGCAACTCTTGACTTTATTGCTCTTCTTTGAGGATATGAAAAACCTGGACACTTTATGAATACACTCAGTCTTTGAGAAAGGATCATACTTGTGTCTTAAGATCACTAAGGTATCATAAGTAATACTTTAAGAATAATAGGTACCTTGAGTCATGGTGCCAACTTTTAAAATCAAATTTCATCCCAATTACAATATTCGGAAAGGTACCCATTACTGAGAGAGAGCCTCCTGGTCTTACTATTTCCCTTCACACCCATCATGGAGACTTAAGTTTAACCAATTGCCATTTATTCCATTCAGATTCTCAAGAGTTCACATGATTTTAAAATGCTAAAATCCTGGAGTGAAGAACACTCCAAGTAGCCATAACCAGCTACCGTATAGATTCCTTTCTAGAAGGAATCTGGGTGTGAAGGGGAAGGATACTTATGGGATGAAAGAGATGCAAGAATTTGCCTAACACTGATCAGAGCCAGTGTAAGAACGCTGCACTCAAAAGCCACTACCTAACTTAGTCACAAGCAAGATAGTATGATCACTGCCAGCTGCCTTAACTTCATTGTGACGTATTTATCCCTACAATTTATCCCTACAGAAGCCCTATTTATCAAGTGCTAACAAGGTGGTGACTTTTCAGGTGTAGAAATGGATGAATAATGCACGAAGTCAAAGAGTCAGGGCTAAGTGACAGGCCTGTAGTATTCATGACAGTGCCTCTATTTCTCCCACAGAGCTTTCTTTGGCATCATCCTCTCTCTTTCCTCCACTACCCCAGTGATTATCTGCCTCAGGTGCTCTGTGCTCTGTCACCTTGTTGTTTACAAGCTGCCTCCCACACTCCCCTCATTCTTTGGAGCTCCAAAACTTTAACTCTCTTCCTCAGTGGCAAAACTGAGATTGCTTTAACTAAAAGCCAGCTTGTAGAGGGAACAGAGAGACTCAATAAGGCTACCATGAGCCTGGCATGAAGCCTCAAAAGTCTGAAGGCTAGCATCTAGCAGATTCAGTGGTAGCCCACAGACCATTACCGTATATCCCCTATTTAAAAGCCGCTGGAGGACTACCCTGCATTAAGTACCCTGTAAGGGCTGGACAACTGCCATCAGAGAGTACTGTGGTCTAAGTACTGAACAACAGAACTGGGAAACCATGAGAGCACATGGTGTGGACAGAGCTACAGAAGGAAGATGTAAGTATAAGAGGAACAAAGCACAAAAGAAGTTTTTGTGATGGCATTCAAAACCGCAATTCAGTATATTGGAATGGAAATACAAGAAACAAAGCAGAAGTCTGGCTGCTGAAATCAAACCCAAGGTGAGAGAGTAGTAGGCCAAATACCAAGTTTTCTCTGACCTTGAAGTACTCAGAAGATTCTAAATTCCTGTTGGTTAACTAGGGTTTGGTCAGTAGCTGATATAACCACATACCATGTACAGTAACCACATACCACATACCATATACCACATACCACATACCATGTACAGTAAGGGCCACACTACTTCTCAAATTGCAAGTCATACCCAGGTGTCAGTAGATCACACGTGTAGTCATAGCTACTATGGAGGCTGAGATCTGAGGATTGCAGTTCAAAGTCAGCCTGGACAGAAAAGTCTGTGAGACTCTTATCTCCAATTAAAATCACAGAAAAAGCCAGAAGTGGTGCTGTGGCTCACGTGGTAGAGCCTTGACAAAAGTTGCTCAGGGACAGCACCCAGGCCCAGGGTTCATGCCACAGGACTGGCAATAGATAGATAGACATATACATAGATAGATACATAGAGAGAAAGAGAGATCGATAGATGCAAGTCATGACCCATAAAATAGTCATAAAGTCAGTTCACTGAGAGGTAACCAGCACTCTTTAAAATAAATAAGATAAAGTAGAAGAGAATAAGAGCTTCGATTTTAGGTTTATGAGTCTTACATTATTATATAAAATGTAATTCCTAACATTAATGCCAAGAAAAGCTAGAGAACTTCTGTTTTGAAGCTAAAATATGATATATGGCAAAAAAGGTTAGTTATGATGTTGAAAGTACATTATGCTTTTCCCAGATGACAATGAGCTAAAATAATACACTAACTCCAGTTGTGGTATGGCTGGATATGAATGAATGAATGGCTACAGTGTTCATCCTATAGATTATCCACATAGAAGCTTGAAAAACAAAACTGAGGAAGCAGGAATACTTCCTTTATTTTTAAGTCTTTCTGTTTTAAGATAGTTTCAGGTTTGGAGAAAAACTGAGAAAATATATGTCCCTTCCTCTCACGTATGTACCAACTTTCCTGCTAGTAATATACCACACCAGAATTAAAACTCACCAATTTATAGCACGCCACCTTCCCTCTTGATGTTCTATTTCCAAATGCATGGTGATTACCATTCACGTATCAGAAAGAATACTTTCACTGTTCTAGAAATCTCTGTGTCCTGCTTACTTATTCTTTTTTCCCCTAAACCCTGGCATCTACTGATCTTTTACTGCTCATAGATTTCCCATTCTGGAATGTCATATAGTTGTATTCACAGTTTGTAGCCTTTTCAGACTGCTTTTTAAAAAAATTATTATGTTTTAAGTTTCAATATTGTCCTTTTTTCTTGTTTTTTCTTCTGTGTGTGTGTGTGTGTGTGTGTGTGTGTGTGTTTCAGTGTTGTACCAGTATTAAGACTTGAACTCAGGGCTGGGAATATGGCCTAGTGGCAAGAGTGCTTGCCTCCTACACATGAAACTCTCGGTTCGATTCCCCAGCACCACATATATGGAAAACGGCCAGAAGGGGCGCTGTGGCTCAGGTGGCAGAGTGCTAGCCTTGAGCAAAAAGAAGCCAGGGAGGGTGCTCAGGCCCTGAGTCCAAGGCCCAGGACTGGCAAAAAAAAAAAAAAAAAAAAAAGACTTGAACTCAAAGCTTTGCACTGTCACTTTTTGTTGTTGTTGTTGTTGTTGTTGATATTCTACCACTTGAGCCATTCTTCCATTTCGGGCTTTTTGTTGGTTAATTGGGTAATTGCTCAGTCTGGCTTTGAATACAACCTCAGATCACAGACTCTTGAATAGCTGAGATTACAAGCATGAGACTATCTCAGCATTGTCTTTTCATGGTTTGATGGTTTGCTAAAGTGGTGAAAACACTCCATTGTATAATAAGTTTATTGAGTCACCCAATGAAGAACATCTTTAGTTCTTCCAAGTGCTGGCAAAATTGTCAGTAAGTCTGCTATGGATATCCATAGAGAAGTTGTTGAATGAATGTAAGTTTTCATCTTTTGTGAATAACCACCAAGCCATGTGATTATAGGACTGTGTGGTGAGAGCGTTTCTCAAGACAGCTTGAGGAATCCACTACTTTCCAAAGTAGTTGTACTGTTCTTCACCCTCACCAGCAATGAACCAGAGTTCTTGCTGCTCCACAACATGATTAGCATTAGTGTTGTCAATGTTCTGAATGTGGGCCATTCTAAGGGATATTTAGTGGTATCTCACTGTTATACTATGTGTGTGTTCTTTGATGTTGGGTCTGTTAAGGTCTTTGGCTCATTTTTCAGTTTGGTGCTTCTTATGGTTGACTTTTAGGAGTCCTTTATACATTTTGTATATATACTTACTAAATATGTTTGTTGCAAATATCTTCTCTCAGTTTGTAGCTTACTTTTTCACTTTCTTAATAGTTCTTTTCACAGAAGAGAAGTTTTAGTTTTAATGAAGTGCAACTGATACATAAGTTTTCCATTGACTGTACCTTTGACATTGTATATAAAAGTCATCAACCAACCCCAGAACATTTAAACGTTCCTCTCCATTATTAGAGATATTTATTTATTGTCTGTCATGGGGCTTGAGCTCTTTTACTCAAGGCTAGCACTCTACCACTTTGAGCCACAGTGCCATTTCTGGATTTCTGATGGTCAGTTGGAGATAAAGAGTCTCACAGACTTTCCTACCCAGGCTGGCTTTGAACTTTGATCTTCAGATCTCAGCCTCTTGAGTGGCTAGGATTACAGGCATGAGCCACCAGCATCCAGCTTCTTAAAATGGTGAGGTTTAGGTTTAGGGCTAAGGTCTATTTTGAGTTAACTGTTTTTTTCTTTATTGTCAAAGTGAAGTACAGAGGAGTTACAGTTTCATATGTAAGGTAAGTATATTACTTATCCAACTTGTTACCTCCTCCCTCATTTCCCCCCTCCCGCCTCCCCAGCTCCTTCCCCCGCATGAGTTGTACAGTTAGTTTACACCAATTGGTTTTGTAAGTATTGCTTTCTCAATGTTTTGTCTTTTTATCCTTTGTTTCTCATTTTTGGTATTCTCTTTCCTTCCCTAGTTTCAATACACATCTATACAGTGTCTGGGGTACTACAATAATAGCAGAAGTAAAACCACAGGAAGGGAATACAAGAGAACAAAAGTTACAGTTTCATATGGTATGTTGAAATTAACTACAGCAATGATATACCACTTATTTCCATAACATGGAGTTCATTTCACTTAGCATTATCTTATGCATTCATATGGGCATAACTATTGAGCTGTTGTGCTCTTCTGCTATGTCTATCCTAGATATGTACTAATTATTCCCTATGAGGGAAACTTTTATAAAGATCTGTTCAATCTATCAGATCTGTGTCTATGTTCATTTGTGTGTGCTTGCGTGTGAATGTCTTGTTGCAGCGCCACTCTCTGGAAAGACTTCTCCATCTTGTCATCCTGGCTTCTTTGTGAAAAGTCAATAGAGTATAGTCATAGGATTCCATTTCTGGGATCTGCATTTGGTTCCATTGATCTATTTGTTTGTTCTTCTGCCAATACCACACTGTCTTGATTACCTCAAGGCTTTTAGCCTTTAAAATGGGTATTGCTAGTCATCTAACCTTGCTCTTAACTGTCAATATTGTGTTCACTATTTTGAGTCTAGTTTCTCTACATAAACTTTAGAAAACAGTTTATCGGCCTTGAGTCTATAGGCCAAGTTGAGCATAGCTGACATTTTAGTGACATTGAGAATTCTTATCTATGAATATAGAGCATGTTCTATCCATGTTTTCTTCTTTATAGATCTTGTACATATTTTGTTAGATTTATATCAAAGTGTTTTTTTGAGGACATTCATGTAAGTAGGATTTCTTTTTTTATTTTTTAAATTATCTTTAACTATTGTGCAAAGGAGGTGCCATATGATAAGGCAGTTTGCAAATACAGTGCATCCTGATCATTGTCACCCCCCTCAACATTCTCACACCCCTTCCCTTACTTTGCTTAATTTTGCATGACTGCATGGTTTTCCTTCATGTATAATAGGAAGTATCTATAAATCTATATGTAAACACATTGGGCAGTAAGCAAGTGGTTACAAATAAATTAACTGAAGCATCATAGTTTTAAGAGTATAATCTTTTAGAAAGACTAAATCAAAGCCCAACAAAATCAACACAATGGGTACATGCAAGGGGGAAAGAGGAGAGAGGTAGACAAATGAAGAGGGGGAAAATGCAGTCAAAGATTTCTTTTTTTAATGTAAAATTCCACTCATTCATTACTAGGGCAAGAAAGTGATTACCCCTTGAATGTCATCTTTATATCCTGCAACCTGGGTATAATCTCCTAGTTCTAGGAGATATTTGTTGAGTCTTTTACATTTTCTACGCAAGCAATTATGCTATCTGTTAAAAAAAAAGACCCACTTCTCTTCTATTTTTTCCTTTTCTAATCAGTATGCTTTTTATTTCCTATTCTTGCCTTAATGTATTTCCAGGATTTCTTGCATCATGCTAAAAAGCTACGAGAAGGAACACTATTGCTTTATCTTTGGTGAAAAATTGGTTTTTCAACACTGAGTATGATGTTAGCTCTGGGCTTTATTGTAGGATTCTTTATCTAGTTGAAGAATCTGTCTTCCACTTCTAGTAAGATTTAAAGTTAAGTGAATTGTGTCTGTAGATACTACACTTGTTGGACTATTTACATCTCCCCAAAGCACCCTGTGGATTGCCTGTTTGTGAGCCATTGAGCTGGTTGGCCTTAAGGACGCAGTGACTATAACTAGCTTTGTTATCTCCTTCTCCCCAGTGTTGCAGCTCCCTTGTGTAGCTGAGTCATGAAGTTTTTCATATAAATATTACACACAATTATGAATTGACATTAGAAATCATCACTTCCCAGGCAGAGTAAAGAAGTCTGGACTATCTGTTTTGGTCCCCTGAGAAGCAGATAAGATAGCAATGGACATGTTAGAAATTCACTGCTCTAAATGTTTGTAAGGGCAAGAAATACAGACAGAACTGAGGGCACGATTCAGGGGTGACCTTTATAAAAGAGAGGAAAGAGGTTGTTGAGAATTTCAGACTGAGGGACAGTTCTCAGCAAGTCTCTGCTGAGTACTGATCGAAACCTCAAGCTAAAAGTTGCCAAGAGAAGGCTGACATTTCATTGGAGAAGGCTGCAAAAAAATTGTTGAGCCAAGTCATGATCTGGAGCAACCCAGAGGACTTGTTGTCTGGGATGAATGGAGAGGTTTAAAGCCCAGGAACTGTGATCATTAGTCAATTACATTTACTGTAGCCTTATGAGGGGAACATTTTTGGTGACCAGCACTGCTAGAATAATGGAATCAATACTGAATTTGGAATCGTAAATCCTAGTGCTAGAGCTTGAAAGAGTTTATTTCCTGGCTGTTCATTCATTTAATTTGCTGTTGCACTTTCCTTTATAAAATGGGAATGATTGACAGCATATAGAGTATGGTGATTAATTATGTATATTGACCTGATTGGACTAAGGGATGCCCAGATAGCTAGCAAAACATTACTTTTAGCTGTGTCTGTGATAATGTTTCCAAAATAAGGTCATATTCAAGTGCATAGACTTGAGTAGAGAAGATCACCTTCCCTGATGTGAGAGAGCATCATCTAGTCCTTTGAGACAGAAGTAACACAAAGGTAGAGAGGATGAGGGAATTCTTGCTTCCCCTGTGGGCTGCAACATACATCTCTTCCTAGCCTTGGACTCAGAGATTCAACTTCTTCAGCCTTCAGACTCCACTGGGAGTTCTACCATCTATTTCTCAGTTTCGTGGGCCTTTTTGAGTCAGACTAAATTATGCCAACCAGCTATTTTTGTTTCTCAAGCTTCCAACTAGCAGATGTAGGATGTCCTCTATAATAAATCGCCTCTTTTTCATCTCATCACTATCATAACAGCTCTGCTTTTCTGGAGACCCCATACCTAAGGCACTAGATCGCATGAGGATCACACAGAAGCAGGAATATACAGCACCGTGGTGTCAATAGTCCATACGATCTCAACAGCTCTATCTAACTATAGCGACATTGTGTGTGTTTGTGAAACATTGCATGGATCACAAAATCCCTTCATTGCCAAGACCTCACTGCAAACACCCAGCACCCAGCACTATGAGACAATGTATTATGCGGTTAACACCCCAGGCAGCGGCACCTTGAGGCAGCATCCCAGGAAGACACTAACACAGATTCTAGAAAACTCCTCTCAAATTGCCATTGGTTCTAGAAGAGAATAGAAACAATCCTTGTGCTACTTCTCATCAAGCTGGCCTCTTCCCTTCCCTCCTTCATCCTCACTTCTGCCCCTTCCACTCAGCCCCCAAGCTTTATTGTGGAGAGATCTGGGGGAGGGGAGGGTATGGCAACAGAAATGCTAAGGCAAGGAAGCTGGGGGAATAGCGGGAAAAGGTAGTTTTCTTTCCTTTTTCCTATGTCCTGTCTTGTATATGGACTATAATGACAAGGAGTATAAAGCTAAAGAGACAATCAAGTAATGCCAAAATACTACCTACTAGCCAGGTGCCAATTCCTCACTCCTGTTGTTTTAACTACTTGATGGGATGAAATTAGGAGGATTACAGTTCCAGCCCAACCCAGTCAAAAAAGTTCACAAAATGAACACCTGTACAACTTGGGAGTAGTAGCTACTTGGGAGGATGAGATTGTTGGGATCTAGGTTTGAGGCTAGACCGGGCAAGCAGAGAAAAGTTTTCAAGACTTCTCAACAAGGAGGTGGATGTGGTCATATCACTGTTACCCTAGCATAGATGAATTGTGCCCAGGTGCAGGCTAGTCACCAAGACAGACTCTATTTCAACAACAGAAAACAAAAATCAAGGTGGGGGCATGGCTCAGTGGTAAAAGTACCTGATTAGCAAGTATGAAGTCCTGACTTCACACCCCACTAACTGAAGTAGCACAGGCCACCCATCAGCTGGCAGGAGCTTGTGGGCTCTGAAGAATAAAGGGGCTTTCTGTAGTGCTTTCACCTTCTTTGCTTGTGCACCGATAGTTCTACATTCGTGCAGGCCCTCTTTCTCATAAGAAGAAATAGCTTTGTACAACTACTTAACGATAATAATGGAAAAACGATGCAGAGAAGAAAAATCCAATCTGTAGAAGGCAAACCAAAGAATTGCATGATTAGTCAGTCTAAAAAAACACAATAGACCCTCAGCCTCATCACCTTGGGAATGTCAATTTGGGTCCCCAGGGACTTGAGCCTTTATAACAGGAATTCCTCAGGCAGGCATTTGCAGTTAGTGAGAGATCTGACTGATTCCAGCCTCCCGTTCTGTGTCCAAGTCTTGAAAGCAATTGCTCACTGTTTACAGTGAAGTTTTGACCAGAGTTGGCCAGCTAAGCCGTCCTTTGAAATGCAGATGGGGGGTGTGGCGATTACTCTCCCTCAGGATGCCCAGGCAGCTTTGCTGCAGGTGAGAACCACTGATCACACACAGAGGGAAACCTGTGGATGGCCACTTGCTCGCCTCCGCTACAACAGTTTCAGTTGCTCAGGCACAAAGCCTCCAATTTTAAAGGATGGCAAAGCCGTGAAATCTGATTTGGGAATCATGTCATGCCCGACTCTGCCTTCCTCCAAGGCAAATGCATTCTTGAAATAAAAATGATTACACGTCTTCACAGATCTTCACACGAGATTGCACCTTTAGTCACACATTCCAGCTGATCAAACTCAGGCGCAGCTTGCGAGGAAGTCAGCTCGAAGGAACACTTGATGGCTGGACGGAGGGACTGTAGCTAGATGTGACCCGCACAGTTCAGAGGGAGCAAGCAGATGGTAAAATTCACCTTCATCTGAAAGAAATATAGCTATTATACAAAGCTACGTGTGGAGGGAAATGGATAGGGTGGTTGATGATCAAGAAAAACAGGCTGAATTCACTTGTAAAGTCACAAATTCAGTTCAAGTGGAATACCCAGCTGCACCCTCAAGGAACTGCACAAATGGATCACAAGATGAGGCTTGGCCCATTGCCTGGGAGCTGTTGAGGTCACAAAACTCATTACTCAGTAAAGGAGCCAGCAGCCAGGCCCTGGTTCAGTGGCGTTTTATACTACAGAATGGTGATGGCTCTCTTTCCCCTGTCCCTGCATCTCACCATTAGAATGAAACTGGGATTTCCAGGTGTTGAACTTTAAGAATCTTCCAGAAGGGCATCATGGACATTTTTCATGTCATGGCCTGATTTTAGCTGGGGTTCTTCTCTCTGTGTCTAGAGGCATCTCAGCAGCTAATGGGAGTGATTCAAATGATCCTACTCCAATTCCTGCTATTTTAGGATACTTAGCTTTTCTTAGCCCTGGATTTCTTCTGTCTAAATCTGCCCGACTAAATTGGAAGCTGCCCAGAATCTTTTTCTTTGGAAATTACATTTGTGTATCCAGGGTATATTTGTCGTTCCGCCCACGCTCCAGCCACTTTCTGAGAAGTGCAGAGCAAGTCACATGACAGCCATCAGTGTATTTTCACCCTTTTTTTTGTTTAAAAACATAATCTGCATTACAAATTGCACCAATTCCTGTATGTAGTAAGTCATCATTCAATAAAAAGCACAAATGTATGCCTGTCACATTCAACATAATAAACTGCAAGTAAATACATCTTTTCTTAGTCCAAATCAGTCAGTAAATGATGTCTTTATTTTCTCTGTTATGCACCAAGTTTGCAATCAGCTTTATTCTTGATTCTTCCAAGGCCAAGCCTGCAGAGCTTAAGAGCAAAGAAAGATTGTGCTTTTTGTCCAAAACATGGAGACACCTGAGGACCAGAGAACATCCAAAACAATTCATTTCCATCACCCTAACTGTAACACCATCCTTAGTTAAAAGATTGGTCAGCAAAGCTCCAGTGGCTCCTGTCTGTAATCCTAGCTACTCTAAGAATCCTGGCTGAGATCTAAGAATCTCAGTTCAAAGCCAGCCTGGGCAAGAATTTCCATGAGACTCTTACCTCCAATTAACCACTAAAAAACTGGAAGTAGAATTGTGTCTCAAGTAGTAGAACACTAGCTTTGAGCAAACAAGCTCAAGCTCAACACCCAGACCCTGAGTTCAAGCCCCAGGACCAACATACACACACACACACACACACACACACACACACACACACAATTTCATCATAGTGTGGGAACCTGTGGATGATACTGTATTACAGAGAATCCATCTTCCTGCTGCCTCTTTGGGTTTGCAACTTGCAAACTGGGTTAGAATCACTGTCTAATCACTTCCGTGAGGTACTTCACTTTGCTGATATTAATTAACCTTGGAGAACTTCAGTTTCCACATGCACACAACAAGAATAATTGAAAATGGGGCTTAGTGGTAGAGTGCTTGCCTAGCATGCATGAAGCCCTGGGTTCAATTCCTCAGCACCACATAAACAGAAAAAGCCAGAAGTGGCTCTGTGGCTCAAGTGATAGAGGGCTAGCCTTGAACAAAAGAAGCTTGGACAGTGCCCAGGCCCTGTGTTCAGTCCCAGGGCTGGCAAGAAAGAGGGAGACAGAGAGAAAGAGATAATAATTGATACCTTACCCCATACAGGGACATGACATTTTTAAGTGGCATGCACATTGTGCTAGTGCCACAGTCTGCTCATTTAAGTGTTAACTACCATCACAAGCATGTTCCTTAATTATGGTGTGAGTGTATTTGCTCACTAACGGCAAGCATGCTCTTATGGAACAGGGCAAGTTGGCCAGGCAGTTGTTAAAAACAGGGATTATAATCGTGGCTACTGTGTGTCTTTAATTCTAAAATAAGTAGGGAAAACTGGTTCCATCATTCTGTGTTTACAAATGAAGAAGCTGGCATGATAGTAAGCCAGATCTCTCTGTGTTAAATTTGGGTTTCATTTCTATAGATATCACGTCCACTCTACTTGTCCTCCTTTGTGTTCCTCAAACAGCTTCATTTCTGCTTTAGAAGCCTTGTCATGGGGGATTATTCCCCCTGGAAAATTCTGCCTTTCTGTCTTTACGAATGTGACTACGCATTCTTTAGGCTTCAACTCAAGATGCTTCTTCCTCTGGGTGATCTTTCTGGACCAGCCTGTTTATCACAAGTGCTTCATTCCAGCCAGGCCATTGACGCCCTGCACTTCATGTGTGTACACTAGCCTATTAATAATGCCCTAGTAGTGCAAGATTCCTGTGATCTTATGATTAAAAATGTGAGCTCAAGAATGAGATAGTCTGAAGGCCAGGCACAGTGGTTCATACTTGTAATTCCAGCTACTCAGGAAGCAGAGACCAAAGAGAATCGTGGTTCAAGGTCAGCTTAGGGAAAAACACAGTGAGGTGAGGTGAATTTCTGTGTATTAAAGTAAGAGAGTTCTGGGGGCTCCCACCTTTGTTCATTGTCTATTACACACACAATCTCCCCGTGCTTGGAAAAGCTGGCTGGGTCCTCTCTGGCTTTGCCTCTGTTTATCCAAGCCCAGGTCTAGCCAGCATCTAGGCCAGCACACTATTTCATAAACTATTTCAACTCAGGAAGAAAAAGCCATGTTGAGCCCCCTAGAAATAATCACTGAGTGGTTTCTTTTCCCTACTCGATTGAGGCAAGCAGTGGGCTGTCTATAAAAATCATTATCACCTTAAAATAGAGCAGTATAGAAAATAGGCCAAAAACAGGAGGCTTTGACCAAACAGAAACAAAAACAAAAAACACCCTGCAACATACACTCACAAGCAGACACACCCATACACCACCAAAACAAAAACCCATAAAAACTAGCATTCACTCACAACCTGGACCGTGCTGGGCTCTTCCTATGACTCGTTGTGACCTATATATCCACCAGCTAAAAGGTTCAGGCTTACAAAGGCAGTATTCCTCCATCTCTTCAGATGCACACCAACCACCACAGAGCCTTGTCTTTGTCTCTTAACCTGTCCAAGCTTCCACCCATCGCAGTCTCATATCCAGGGCCCTTGTTACACCTTACATGATGTATGTCCTTGTTTGTCTGGGACCTCCCTGATTTACACATGTCCAGTGGCTGTTCCATTTCTAAAAGTGGAGGAAAAGAAGATCAGGGTGCCAAGGCTGCTGTAGAGAGGTGGAATGTAGATGAATGATAATTAAAATGTAATGAGCTGAAACAAAGCAGAAGAAATGGAGTCATACTTCCAACTATACAAGTAGCTGTGCTTGCCATGGAAAAGAGTTGCCACCCTTAAAAAGTTGCCCATAGAACAAATGTCTACTTATCACAGTATGTGCATGTTGAATTCCAATTCTCAAAATCTAGTGTTCGGTATTTATATATTTTCCTGGAGCAAGTTGATTTTTAAGTCAAATAAAATTTCACATAAACCCCAGTTGGGTGACTACCTAGGCAGTGTGGGGTGCAAGTCACTATTCATGACTACTTTTGGAGAGTACATTCATTTCCTTGGCATAGTATATCCTTTTGTTTTGGTCAGCTATGGGGCTTGAACTCAAGACCTGGGCACTATCCCTCAGTCTCATTGTGCTCAAGGCTAGCATTCTACCATTTGAGCCACAGCTCCACTTCTGGTTTTTGAGTGGTTAATTGGAGACAAAAGTCTCATAGGGACTTTTCTGCCCCCACTGGCTTTGAACCGTGATCCTCTGATCTCAGCCCCCTGAGGAGCTAGGATTAGAGGTGGGACAGCAGTGCCTGGCATGATATATACTTCTACACATATATTTTACACATTCACAGCTCTTAGCAACAAGTCCTGAATGTCAGACTAATGATCTCCCACGTCCTTCTGTTTGTGTTCTTATCTGCCAAGTAAGAGTCTAATTCGTTGGAGCAGAAAACAAGTTTTTTTCTTACTTCCACTCCACTTTTTATACAAATATTAAATGAGTACATTCTCAAAGAAATATTCAAATACTTGGGCTAGGGTTGTGGTTTAGTGGTAAAGAACTTGTCTAGCCTTTGTGAGGCCCTGGATTTTAGCTCCATCATTGTAAAAACAAAATTAAAGAAATGCAAGTAAGCTAGGTACAGTAGTACATCTTCATAATCCTAGCTACTTGGAAGAGATCAAGGCCAACCTAGGCAAAGATGGCAAGGTAGTATCTCAAAAGTAAAATGCAAACAAAAATACTGGACATATGGTTCAAGTAGAAGGCCTTGGGTTCAATTGCCAGCACTGAAAATAAAATAAAATAAATTTAAATAATCCTTTGTACTTTTCTTGTATAAGATCTCTCACATTCTCAACATCAAACAAGTGCTTAGGAAAACACAAGTTCAATATATAATATGTAACTTACTCAACATATTTGAAAAAATGACAATTGTCTATTAAAAGGCGATTTTTTTCATTATTCAAGAGATCACATCTATAAAAGTATATAAAACATACATGTAGAAGTCAAGGTATACTAATAAAATGAATGCTCAAATAGACTATTTGTCATCTTAATAAACAGGTCAGCTGAGCACTAGTGGCTCATGCCTACAATCCTAGCTACTCAGCAGGCTGGGATCTGAAGATTGCATTCAAGGCCAGCCTGGTCAGGGAAGTCTGTAAGACTTTTATCTCCAATGAATTACTTGAAAACAAGAAGTGGAGCTGTGGCTCAAAGTGGTAGAGTGCTAGCCTTGAGTGAAAGACCTCAGAGTAGGTATAGCCCAGGCCTTGAGTTCAAGCCCCATGACCAACAGAAAGGAAGGAAGGAAGGAAGGAAGGAAGGAAGGAAGGAAGGAAGGAAGGAAGGAAGGAAGGAAGGAAGGAAAGATGGAAGGAAGGAATTCCCCCAATAGTCATTTTTCTGCCCTTCATTTACTTTTCTTACACTGTAAGGTAGTATAATTTGTTTTTAAAAGTGATGTACCAATTTCCATTAGAGGCATAGAATTCCATTGTGTATATGTATCACATGTTCTTGATCCACTCATCTACTGAGGGGTATCGGGGTTGTTTCCATAGTTTAGTGATGGCAAATCGTGCTACAATGAACATAGTTGTGCTGGTGGCTTTAGTGTGGTCTTGCTTGTAATCTTTTGGGGAAATGCCCAAAAATGGGGCTGCTGGGTCATAGGGGAGCTCTATGTTTAGCCTTCTGAGGAAACTCCATACAGATTTCCAAAATGGTTGAACAAGTTTACACCCCCACTAGCAATGTAGAAAGGTTCACTTTTGGCCACATCCCCTCCAGCATCTGTTGCTATAAGTTTTTTTTATAATGGACATTCTATCTCTCAGCTACAGATGTGGCTAAGTGGTAGAACACCTACCTAGCAAGCACAAGTCCCTGAGTCCAAACCAAATTCACTGCAAAACTAAGTAAATAAACAGTAGCTTCCTTCAGATAATAGACATTCTTACTGGAATGAGTTGCAATCTTAGTATTGTTTTGATTTTCATTCCTTTTATGGCCAATGGTATGGAGCACTTCTACATGTGTGCCAACTCTTGGTGTTCTATCTGTGTCAACATTTGGTATTGTCACTGAGAGTTCTGACAACTGCCTTAGTGTACAGAGGCATTTTATTTGCCCTCTAATCCTACGTGCTAACCCTACGTAAATCAAGTTGTAGAAATATTTTGTCTTGGGAGCTGGGAATATGGCCTAGTGGCAAGAGTGCTTGCCTCCTATACATGAAGCCCTAGGTTCAATTTCTCAGCACCACATATATAGAAAACGGCCAGAAGTGGCGCTGTGGCTCAAGTAGCAGAGTGCTAGCCTTGAGCAAAAAGAAGCCAGGGACAGTGCTCAGGCCCTGAGTCCAAGCCCCAGGAGTGGCAAAAAAAAAAAAAAAAAGAAAGAAAGAAAAAAATACTTTGTCTTAATCTGTGGATTTTTACAAAATATTGTTCTATATTATCTGATATATAGATATCCTTAATCCTCACTAAGTAATTTTTACATATATATGTGTGTGTGTATATATATATATGTATGTATCTCTTTGGGCTTTGTGCTATCTGAATCTTAAGAAATGTTTCTCTGTCTAAAAGTCATATGGTATCCTCACTTATATTCTATTCCAAGTATTTATAATTTTTCCTTTTCATATTTAATTTTTAATCTAACTGGAAATTATATTTGCATATGTTATGAGGCAGTGATGTAATTTTTAAAATCTGGATAATCAGCTTTTCTAGCACAACTAATTAAATCATCCATCTTTCCTCTCAACTTCCAAATGCCTTTGTATTACTGAAGTTGCCACCTATGCAAAGGTCTCTCTCTAGTCTATGCCATTGTCCAACATATCACTTCCCAAGTTGAAACCACATTGCTTTATCTTAAGAGTGATATATTATTTTTACTGAGAAGCAATTCCCCCTGCTCTTGTCATTGTTACTGTTGTTCGGGAGCTTAACCAATAACACTTAATTTCACATAGGAATTTTGTGGAAATTTTTATTGACTTTCTATCATCATATTATTTCTTTCTTGAGTATACTGGCATTGGGGCTTGAAGTCTAGGCCTCATAGTCTCACTTAGCTATTTTGCTCAAAGCTGGTGCTCTACCACTTGAGCCACACTTCATTTCCATCTTGTTGCTGCTAATTCGACCTAAGAGTTTCTTGTATTTATCTACCTGGGCTGGCTTTGAACCTCAATTCTTAGATCTCAAACTCCTGAGCAACTAGAATTATAAGCATTAACCACCAGCACCCAAACTCGTAACTTTTTATTGTTAAATAAATTACAGAGACAATAAAATCCACAAGTGTATAACTTAATAAATAATTATTTGGTAAACTGAATTTTGCCAAACATTTAAAAACTTCTTTCATATTCCCCATTCTAGGCACAACTTCCTTGAATTTTATTCTAATCTCTCTTTTGAGATCCTTTAGAGTCCAACTACAGTCTTGCCTATGTTTAACTATATAAAGTTAACATGTAGTTTAGTTCATTTTAATACAGGGTACTAACCAGTTCCATTGCCCTCCTATGATCAAGACTTCCCCAACTCCTAAATAAAGTCAAACACTGATTTTTTTTGTCTTTATCGTTTTTCTTTTTCCAGGCAATAGCACAGTATATATAAATGAATACACCATGTCAACTTAACACTGGCCTCAATATAATGTATTTGAAATTCCTCCAAGGATACCATAGTTGGTAGAGGATTTGTGTGAACAGAATTTCTCATTTATCCAAGCAAAATGCCTCCGAGTGGGGATTGCTGGATTCAATGGGAAGGGTATATTTTATTTTAAAAGAGGCAATCAAATTGTTTCTCAAAACAATTCACCATTGTCCAATCCCACCAGCAATATCAGAAACTAGTTGCCCCGTTTCCTTGCCAACAAGTAGAATTACAGGGTTTTTTTTTCAATTTTATTTTTTGACGTGCAGTGGTATTTCATTGCATTTTTGGGTTGCATCCCCCCATAAGTAATAATGATGTTGGGTTATTTTTCATGTACTAATTTGATGTTCCTCTACTTTCCTTGGAGTCATATCTATTCAGACCCCATTTTTAAGCTGGGCTGTTTATTGTGTTTTCAGTGGTCTTGATCTATTCTGGACACAAGTCTTTTAATACATATGAGATCTGAAAGGTGTTTTATCATTTCACAAGCCTGGTATTTTTATTTACTTACCTTTGCTCATCAGAGAGCAATATGTTAATTTATCTTGGAAATGCCTATTTTATCATTTTCTTTTACAGGCCATATGTTTTCTTATTTCATAACAAAGAACCCTGTCTAGTCTAAGATCACAAAGCTTTACACTGCTTTTTCTTTTAAAATTTTTGCAGGTAAGAAAGATTTAGGTTGAAGGTTATAGATCAGTGGTAGACGATGCAGCATGCAAGAAGCCCTGAGTTTAATCTCCAGAACTGCACACCCACATGAGTGCGTGTGTACACACACATACACACACACGCACACACGCACAATTTTCATCTAAAATATGAGATATATAGATGAGACTTTTCTAGGACCTTTTGTTGGAAAGGTGATCCTTGTCTCTAATAAGTTAGCTTTATGTCTTCATTACAAATAAATTGACTATTTCTGGATTATATTCCACTGGACTGGGTGTCTAACCTTATGCAAGAAATACACTATCTTTGATTACTTAAAATCTGGTAATGAGGTTCCAACTCTTATTTCATAAAATTGTTTGGGCTACTGTAGTTCATCTAAAATGTATCTAAAACTTACAATTGTTTTGTGTATTTCTATTAAAAAATACACTGGGCTGTTTTTAAATTGGAGTGACATTGCATATATAAATAAGTTTGAGAATTATTGGCTTCAGCTATATTGAGTCTTCAATGTGTTAGCCAAAGACACACCTACTTATTTGGGTATTCTTCAACTCTTTTATCAACATTTTATACTCTTTAGCTTATAACTCCTCTATGTCTTCTTTTCTATCTTAAATATTTAACTTTTATGATATTGTAAATGGTGTTAGTTTTTTTTATTACAGCTTCTATTATGAGTTGCTAATCTATAAAAAATACGAGTGATTTTATGGTAAGCTCACATCCTGCAGCCTTGCTAAATTCACCTCTTAGTTCTAGAACCTTATTTTTAAATCACTTGATAAAATCTACATGTCATCTCTGGACAAAGATAATTTAATTTCTATCTCTCTGATCTGTATGTATTTTATTTATTTATTTTTCTTGCCTAGCTGCTCAAATTAACTTCCAATTTGATGTGATATGGAACTAGCCAAAATGAACAGTGTTGAATGTCTTGCTTCTGTTCTTTTTTTGTTTTTTTTTTAAGATCCAGCACTGGCCAGTCTAGGTTGATATGCTGAAGAATGCAGTGCAGCTTTTCCATATGTGTTTTTAAAATAATGTTTTATTTCCCAAGAGTTATTTTGAGCTATAAGATTTCAAGAAGGTCACTCAAATAGGTGTAAAGTGTCTAACACATTGCCTTTTTTTCTAATTGTAATGCTTTTTATTTATTTATCTTTCTTATTTATTGTCAAAGTGATGTACAGAGAGGTTACAGTTTCATACGTTAGGCCTTGGGTACATTTCTTGCATTGCCTTTTTGTACTGAACACTTAACTCACTCATTGTTAGCTATCCATTAAATATCAAGGTTCGCAATACCCTTTTCCCTTCCCACCAGGAATGAAGGATTATTTTATAGCTTCAGATTTCTAAGAAATTTCCACCTCATCCCATGGAAGGCTGGTTCTCCTGAGACACGTTTGGAAATTAGAGTTGATGATGTCCATGTAGAGCACTGAAAGTTTTATCTGCCGCCTTCTACCTTTCTCACAGACTGACTCAGTGTCTGAAACCTTCCATGGGTGTACCAAGGAGAGCTCAGACACAAACACAGCTGTGATATGAACTAGAACCTGTCACAATGATGGCAAAATCCTCAGCTTTCTGCTCCCCTTCGTAGCTGTCAGTAACTTTAGGCACACACTGAAACAGTGGGGTCCTCACAGGGTGCGTTTCCCCAGCCTGTCTTGGAGAACAGCCATACATTCGTTCCAAGCACTTTGTCTTTGGTTCCCCATTGGCAGTCTTCATAGTAGGTTCTAGTGGTGTTTGACTATGCAACAATGTGTACTCTATTAATGTGTGCTATGTTAAACCTGGAGGGATTGAGCCCACAAATGCCAGCAAGCCTTTGCCTGTTTCCACTTTCTCCCTGCATGCTATTCTGCATGGCTGCACAGAAAAAGAACTCTCTAGAATGTTTCCCTTCCTGGTTGGAAGGCTGCCCAGCATTACATAGCCAGGCTACATTGCCTGCAGCCACTTTTCAGTGTTGATGGTGAGACCAAGGATGGGGGTGGGGAGTGTTATTTCTATAAATCACTGAACATGAGATAATATACAAATATCAAATGTGAGTGTGAGCCAAGTTAAAATGTTCATAAAAATTGTTAACAGGATGTCAGCTGCCAGTGGCTCATTCCTATAATCCTAGCTACTCAGGAGGCTGAGATCTGAGAATTGGAGGTCCAAGCTAGTCTAGGAGGAAAGTCCATAAGACTCTTATCTCTACTGAACCACCAAAAAGCTGGAGTGGAGCTGTGGATCAAGTGATAGAGCACTATCTTTGAGTAAAAAAAAAAAGCTCAGGAAATCAGGAACAGCACTCATACTCAAGTTCAAACCCGAGGAATGGCACAAACACACACACACACACACACACACATACACACACACATTTGTTAACAGAAAAACAAATGGGAAGAAAAGATAATACAAAATTATTAGGCCTAATTATTGTGACTTTATAAGAGAGATGGGAACAAGGGGAAGCAAGAAAGAAAAGTAACTATGTTGAAAACAACAACAAAGATTTTGTTGGATGGAATAAAATCCAAAGATTTACTATTCACATACTCACCACACGAGTGCACGCATTATATATGTATTCATGGGTATATACCTATATTTAGTTGAACATGTATATTCAATGGTATGGGTTCAACACAGATACTCCACTGAATGTAGTATTCCCTATGCATGTACAAATAGACAGTCATATACATATGTACACAGAATGTATACGTACACATATACATATGTGACAGAAAGAAATACCTCAAATGAGATGCATCCTCTTCGCTGCTGCATGTTTGTATTCTCTTCACCCTCTCCAACTCCTTTAGCTGCTTCTGCTTTGCGTCCGATAGACTCCATTTGGGCCCAGGTTCTGAATCAACTGTGAAAGGAAAGAACAGCCATAATCCTCTTGCTGCCCATCCATGAACGAACGATGAATGTTGGAATTGAATCTCAGGACACACACCAAGACCTAGGTTCCAGTTGTTCAGCCTCTTTTGTTTGGCTACCCACTGACTCAACAAATCACTGTGATGTTCCAAGAAATCTGAATACTGGGAGTGAGTGTGGAGAGTGGGGGGTCACAGGGGTGTCACCATTAACATGGATCTCTGGGACATGCCTTGATATAGGCTCTCCTCCCCACCTAGTCTCTAGTAGGGCCATTGTTTCACCATGATCAGAGCATGCTCCTCTGGGTGGAGGAGGCTTCATTCCTAAAGAAATGTGCCTGACATGAGGGGCTGGGGATATGGCCTAGTGGCAAGAGTGCTTGCCTCGTATACATGCAGCCCTGGGTTCATATACCCAGTACCACATATACAGAAAATGGCCAGAAGTGGTGCTGTGGCTGTGGCAAAGTGCTAGCCTTGAGCAAAAAGAAGACAGGGACAGTGCTCAAGCCCTAAGTCCAAGCCCCAGGACTGTCAAAAAAAAAAAAAGAAAGAAAGAAAGATGCCTGACAGACTGAGGGGGTGGATGATTGTGGGGCAGGAGAAGAGGACTGAGGCAGGCTTTAAATGGAATAAGAGGAAGTGTCCTTCTTTGATCCTGGAGTCCTGTGGGCCCAAAGCTCTGGGACTGGAGCACTCTGGCGTCCTTTATGGCTGGCCAGGTTTGTAATCTGGAGTTGATATCCACGGCATTGGGACAAGACATTTCTTTCCAATTTCCACTCCTGTGCATCCCTGATGAACTTTCAGTGAATCCCTAGCAAGGCTCAATCCGGCCACAGCCCAGGTAGGAAATGAAGAGAAAGGGCCTGCCCCAGGTTGATGGCTGTGGTGGAGAATGAGACCTTCTCCCTCTAGGCCATGGCAATGCCAGTAACTGTCATCCTAATGGCTGTGGGAGGGGAGAGTTGAGGCAGAAGGAAAAGCACTCTTCTGGACCTTGCAGAGAACAGCAGCCATACTGGGTAACAAGATTCAGATGCAGGGCTAATTGCTAAAGAAACTGCACTTCCTCTCAGCGATTGCCAGTGAACATTTTGACTTAGATAACAACACATGTTATAGCCACCCCAAATGGGTTCACTACCATATCACTAGCTGCTGCTTATTGAGTTAAAAAAAAAAAAACACAACAAAACATTTCTGTAATGATCCCTCAATGATCCCTCTTAATCATCTCGACACCCTCAGAAGGTTCACATGTTTACTGCTGTTTTGTAAATGAGATTACCTTAGCCAAAACTCAGAGACAGCAGAGAGCCCACAAATGGCCCCAAGGCTCTAAGCCCCAACTTGTCACCTAAAAGCCAGCACACTGTCCGCTACCCCATGCCACCTGCATTTCAGGATATCTAGGGAGAGTCACCGACAGTATTGTATCCAGGACATCAAAAGCTACTGAGGGAACAGGCTCAGCTCAGGCACTTTCCCACCCTGTGGCTCTTATTAAGGTTGCTAACAACCACTCTGATGTTTCCCTCACATCCCAGTAGCTACAAGCATAAATGAAAATATAGCCTCTTGCTATTTATTTTGCACATAACTTCCAATTGAAGTCAAAGCATGAATCTGCCTCTAAGCTTGAAATATCTCCAATCTGCTCCTTAATCATTTCCTCCATTAATTCCATTTACAGATACCTGGCCTCCAGGTAACCTAAACAGCTACACTGCCGCTCTGTTTCTTTCTATCTTTCCTGTCTCCTGAATCATTATCGCAGCTTCTTCCCCAGTCCCCATGCAAAGTAAATATCACTTACTGAAGGAAATTAACATGCCACACAGGCTTCCTTCTGCAACCGAGCAAACATCACCATCAGGTTTCCACACAAGTCAGCCTCCAATGCAGGCACACAATGTTTAAACCACCTTTAGAGATAGGCTTTGGGAAGCTTTTCTCTGAAACCAACACCTAACACAAAAATACAGGTTTTAAAACATGTTCCTATTGGAGTCCATATGTGTCACGATTTTCTCATCTTTGAAGCCCGTAGTTTTACGTTCATCCCCAAGTTGTTCATGTCATCTTGATTTGCAATCACTTCATGAGATTCTAACAGAGCTGTACCTTGTTTACCTTGTTTCATATCATTTACGTGCGTGGCGTATCTATGAGTATCTGACTACATTAGAACTGGGACAGTGTTTTACATTCATTATGTGATCTGAAGGACTATACTCCAAAAAGTTATATGCTGTTTGTGCAGGTATAATCTCTCAGATGTTTTACTGTCTCATATCATGACCTTATCATATTGAAATAGAAAGCTGAGTGGGACAGTGGTGCATGCCTGTAATCCCAGCTACTGAAGAGGAAAAGGTAGGCAAATTGCTCTCTGAGGCCAGAATGGGCAAAGTTAGTGAGACCCTATTTGGCAAACAAATTAAAAGCAAAAAGGATTGGGGGTTAACTCAAATGGTATAGCACTTACCTCATAAGCATGAGGCTTTGAATTCTAACCCCAGTAGTGTAAAAAGTCAGGGCCTTGTTCTTGCTATACAGGCACTACCACTTGAGCCATTATACCTGCCTATTTTTGCTGATTATTTTAAAATAGGGTCTCACTTGAAGGCTTGGATTGTGATTCTCTTATTGATGCTTCCTGGTATGATAGGCTTATACCACCAGCCATTGGTTGAGATAGAGTCCATAATCCCCCCCCCCCCCGCCCATGCCCCAGCTAACCTCAAACTACAATCTTCCCTGCTATTTTTGCCTCCCAAGTAGCTAAGATTATAGGATTGAGCCATTGCATCAGGTTAAAAGCTCTCTTCTTTTACAACATTCCTACCTGGCACAATAAGGGCCTTTGGGCATAGCAACCAGCTTCCAAGTTTTTAAGCTTGTAGACGGTTTCCCACCTAAAATCATAGCACCATGGTGAGAGCCTACCACATCACATTTTCCATGGGTTAGTTCAATGATCCTTGCCATATCCCAGAGAGAACTGTGGACTGCTGACCCTCACCATGGGTTTGACAGAGTGTCCATGTATTAATAACAAACTTCCATCCTGAGGGGTGGGGACAGGGCCAACATTTTGGAGTTATATCATTACCATACTGCCCAAGCCTCGCTCTGGCCTGAGCTGTCACTTTCTATATTCTTACCTCAAGATATGTGAGCTGTAACTGTTTGACTGTGAATGTTTCCATGTTCACAAATAAAGTAAGGCCACACAGAAAGAAAGGCCTGACAATCCATCTGAAAATGGAAATGTGTTGAGAGAGACAGCCTATGTCATTCTGTCCCTTGGGCAATTTCACCCCTGAGGGGAGTAAGAGGAAGCTCAGAAATAAGGACCTGGTTGATCAAGGCCAGGAAGAAGTAACTTGCATGTTGAGGCCCTTGTGTGAGAACTGTATCCGTTTCCATTCCTGATCTTGTTAGAGGCAGAGGCTGTGCAGCACTTGGCCTTGGCAATGACCTGGTTCTTATCTCTAACCCTTAGGTTGGAGGGAAAATGAGGGCTAAGCAAGCTGGCAACTCAGCTTTAAATGACAGCTGCTACAGGCTGGGGCCAGACTGGCTCCAGGGCCTTTCCTGTCACCAGCACGATTCTGCCTCCCTCCGATGACCTTGCCAGACAGAACACACCCTAAAGCTTGGGTGTGACATAGAGAGGGCTGAAAGGAGCTGTGTGTAATTCTACTCGCACTCATGCTGTGGTTCAGTTAGGTCCTCATTTGGACAAATCTAAGAGACTTTTACCTCCAGTCAACCTGCAGAAAGCCAAAATGGAAGGCATAGTTCACATGCCAGAGAGCCAGCTATGAAGGAAGGAAAAAATAAGCAAGAGCTCCAGGTCTGAGTTCAAGCCCCAGAACTGGCACAAGAGAAAAAAAAAATTAGTCAACCTTTCCCAATACAGAATAACGGATGTCTTTAATCTTGCATATGTGCGAATTGAGGCTGAGACTCCTACCTGATAAATATTAACAATGCATTGCCTTCTTATAGGCAAAACCTATATTCTTGATGCAAAAGAGCAGGCACATTTTTCATAACAGCATTTTCAAGCTTTCAAAAACTTCCTTAGAGATAGATCATTTAGTTCAATGCAGTTCATCTTCTAAGTCAACAAAAAGTAAGATGAAAAACTTTTTTATGAAAAATGATTCCTAGAGGGGATATATCTGGAAATGCAAAGAATGTTCTGTTCTCTGATACATAAAATAATTAGTAGTTAGAACTTCCCAGAGGTGCTGTGGCTCAATCCTGTAATACAAGCTACTTGGGAGGTAGAAAGTGGAGGGACTGAAGTTTGAGGCCAGCCCAGGCAGAAAAGTTTGGGAGGTCCCCTCTCAACCAATGACTAGATGTAGTTGTTAGCATCGGTTATGCCAGTTATGGAGAAACACAGGTAGTAGGATTGTAGCCTAGACCAGATAGGGAATAAATCAGGACTCTAACCTCAAAAATAACCAACAAAAAGAGGCTGGGGCAGGGGTTCAAGTGGTAGAGCGCCTGCCTTGAAAACTGGAGGCCCTGCATTCAGTCCCCAGTACCGTCAAGAAGAAGGAAAGAAGAGAAGGAAAGGAAGAGGAAATGGTGGTGAGGATGGTAGAGAGGAGGAGGGAAGAAGAAGAGGAGGAGGAGGTGGGAGAGGAAGAAAAGGAGGAGGAAGAAGAGAGAAAATAAGGAGAAGAAGAAAAGGGACAAGAATTTACAGTAGTGATGATTAAGAAGGATTATTTGAACCCCTCATCCCCACAAAAAAACCTTCTCTAAACAGACTAACTTTATAAAACCCTGTATATGTCCCAGAAGCTTCTACGTAGCTAAGATCATTGTCAATAGGATAAGCATACACTGGATTTGTCCCTCAGAATCAGTACTTTTATATTTAGTTGCAAAGGCTGATAAAAATATCTCTGGTAAAGGCAAATATATCCCTCCTAAGTAAAATTCACCTCATTTCCTAATATTGGTCTCAGCTACTTTAGAATGTGGCTAAATAATAATTACAGTAATAGTAATCATAGCAACAGTACTAGATGTTTTCATTTGAACATTTATGATGGGTTAGGTGATATCCTAAGTGTTTTATTTGTATTAATTAATTCAGTCCTGATGACACTCTTGAGAAAGAAGGTTCTATAGCTACCATTTGCTATATGAGACCCAAACCTTGATAAGGTTACCTGGGCTCAGAACTCCTAATGTTGATGATCTGCTATTTTGGAAGGATATGAAGCAAAGAAAGACATAGAGGTTGAGGATGTATGAAAGAAGTAGCAGTAGGTAGACTATGTATGACTTACGGGGAAGATCCATTCATCCCTTTCTCTCCTTCCTACTGGTCTCCAGTTTGTGGGGTTTTTTTTCTGATATAAGTACTCCAGTGATAAATGCAATAGCAATTTCAATGCTCAGCCTGAAAGCTGCAAAGATAATGACTTTGAAGGTTGATACCTGATTAAATAGCCTGCCAGAGATTCACTGCAAGATGTGTAAATGAAGATATTGCTCTTCTCATCTTTTTTTTTCAGGTACTTTCTTATGAGAACATAAATTTAGAATCAGGAACAAAAAATAAGAAAAAGGCTTATTGGGAAACATTTGAAAATGAGAAAGGGTTACACTCACAAAAAGATGCTTCTCTATGAAAATATTGATCATTTGCATTCATCTAGTATCTAGGCACATCTAGAAGTAGACTACATGAAAGCATTTATATTTGCATAATACTATTTAAAGAAATGAGTTCAACTTTATTCTTTGCTCTGTAGAGGGGGAATCAATGTCTTAAAGAAAAGGGAAATTAGGCCCAAGAACAAGAGAGAGAGAGAGTTCAAGTGATCTAAAATTTACACACTAGCCCTTGCATTGCACAGTGCTGAGGATGACCCAGTAAGAATTGAAAAGTTACAAGCCTTGTTCCCAAACTAATCATAATCTAAACTGGGCAATGAAGAAGTGAAGGTCAAACCTAGATAAAGTACATTGGTAGGGACTTGTCATTCCCACATGACAGAGGAAGAGATGGAAAAAATGTCTCAGAATGACATGAATTTTGACCAAAAAAAAAATAATAAGACCAAAGATGGTCATCACCGAGAGGAAAAAATCAGCATCACATCAACGTTGCAGGATCCTAACTGAGACTATGAATGAGATCATAGTAGAAATAATTCAAACTGTGCAGTTTGTTCACATAATCCAGCATTCCACCTCCCATTCCTATTTGCATGTGGCTCCTGGGTGCTACCTGTGTGCTCAGGACCAACTCCTCTTATGTGGACCAATTCTATAAAGTAAGTTGCAGCTGGAAGTGGCACACCATCCCTCCCATTACACAAAGTGCCCTTTGTTTGGAAAGCTAACTCCAAGACCACAACCCTTCGGTCTGATGCTTTCCAAGATGTTTTGTTTTGTTTTTGTGATACTGGGGTTTGATCTGAGGGACCTCGGGCTTGCTTGACTTGTTCACTCAACTGGCACTCCACTGTTTGCACCATGTTTCCAGCTTGGCTTTTTGTTTCTGGTTATTTCGAAGTATCACATATTATCTGCTTTGGTTGGCCTCAAACTTCCATCCTCCTGATGCTATGGGTAGCTAGGATTATAGGTGAGCCATGGGTACCCAGTTTCCAGTGCTTTTAATCATCATATCTCAAAATACTTTTCGGCAGCCAAGCCATGTTGATACGGAATTTTCTGCTGTTGGTTTTTGGTGGGCAGAACCCACAGGGCCCTTGTGGCTCAGAAGCTGGCAGAGCCCACTAGTGTTACAGCCTTGCAGCAGGCAACAACTGCTTAGTGTTGCAGCTTCATTGCCAGCCACTGTGGCTGCACCCTTCTTGGTTCAGGAATTTAATGAATGAAGTTGAGGACAGTGGAAGGTAAGTACCGAGAAATGTATTCAGAAGTGGCAGCAGCTGCTGCTGCTCTGTCAATCCTTCTTCTCCATAGTAGCTGTGTCTAGGTGGTACTGAGTCTAGGAATTCTGTGATTGGCTGCCTCTATGCAAATGTGGTATAGAGCAACCAATCAATTAGAGAAGACACACTGAGTCACTGTGGGGGACAGCAGACCTCTGAAACTTGAATTCCTGTGGCCAGCATACCCTTTCCTCCCTCTAGCCCCACCCCCAACTGGAATGATGAGGAACTACAAAGGGTGGAGGTGGGAAGATTTTGGAAACAATCTAGTATTTTTGTCAGTCTAGTCTCATCTCACCAAGCCAGCAATGCCTTCCATTGAAAAATATTCCCCCCGGGACTCTGGGCCCTAACTATTTTACCCAACTTTCCAACTTAAAAAAAAATTATATATATATAAAGGTGACAGTTACATACACAAGGTAGTGAGTACATTGCTTGTCAAACTTGTTATCCCCTCATTTTTCTTCTACCTTTCCTCTCCCCAGCCCCCCCAAAGTTGTACAGTTAATTTCCACATTGTCTTCTGAGTATTCTGCTGTAGTGTTATTCACAAGAATGAGAGGGTGGCCCTTGGGTGCCACTGTAGACTCTGAGCACCAAAGGCAGCTCTACACATCTCTCAGAGAACCTTGAGGAAATATCCCCAGTTAGATTACAGAGCCACCCTTCACCCATGAGAAGCAAATGAAGATGCATGCGTAAGTTGCCTCAGAGGATTTCCTGCCCTCTCCTCCCCATTTCTATCTCAAGGAACTGAAACTTTCAGCTGTCACTGTGAACTGGAACTTGAGCTACCTCAGTCTTCCACATTTGCACCTGTACCAGCAGCATCCTAATCAGCACTATGCACTAAAGACATTTCAGGGCTGTTGAAAAATGCAGGGGAAAGAATGCCTAAACTTGTTGCCTGGTGTCCTGCCAATTTGGAGATGTCTGTTGAGCCAACACCCTGTATTCATAAAAGTGTTTTTACTGGCAAGGCATGACCAGCCCTTCAGATAGTTTATGGGATTTAATCTTGTATTTCCTGGCCTTGGCTGACTGGACAAATGGTGGAAACATGAGCTTAAGGAAATCAATCCAGAGGCTAGCTGAATCAGTCATGATCCTGGCAAGAAAGAAGTGTCATTTTCAAGCTGGGATCCTGGGAAGGAACTAATGATGTTCGTACAGGCATTAAGAAAGGTAACAAGGTTGCTGCAAAACCCCCAGGCTAGCAAGGGCTGAAAACTGTTGGCAGCCTTACCTTGAAATGTAAGAGGAAAAAGGAGTTACTAAGTAAGAACTCAAAGAGAATAATTGTTTTGAATGAGCTACCTGCCAGGAAGCATTACTGTCGATGGAGGGATGTGGCCAATTCAGAGTAAACCAGCAGAGACTGGGCTGAGGTAATATACGATCCAAATGAATCCTCCTCTCATCCTCTTTTCCTTTCTTGTATCTCTCCTTAGCTAAGCTCAACCAAAAGAGAGCCCCTGGCAAGTCCTTAGTTTGCTGGTGATAGATAGGATGAAGAAGGGTTAGGCAGGGGCAGTGGTTCTGGAGAAGTGAGCTATACAGGTCTTCTGCCATTCAGACTTAACTCCAGGCCTCTTCATTACATGAATATAGGATTCACAGTAAAGAAATTATAATGGTCATTAAATTGATGCCAAGGTGAATTAATTAAGAAGATGCAACAATCCTAAACATGTTTATACATAACAATCAAATGTCAGGATACACAGAGCAAAAACCAATAGAACCTCAAGAAGAAACAGGAAAAAGCCAGGATTATATTCAGAGTTTCTGAGTACTGTCTCGCTGAATGATGTTACAAGTTGACAGGAAGTCAATGAGGAGAGAAAGGATGCACTACACTGTAATGAACGTGTTATAGAGCACCCCCATTTAATAACAGAAGGCTATACATTCCTTTTAAACACACATGAAATATTTACCAAGGCAATCCATGCTCCAGGTCATAACATAATTCATAATAAATGTTACAATGAGATCTCACTAAATATCCATCTGAATGGCTGAAGTAAAAAAAGACTATGAATGCTCAACATTAGCAGAGATGAACTATTGTATATCAATAATAGATAAGTGGAAGTATCTTTTTGCACAGTTTGAAAAAGTGATGATGTATAACTTAAATATAAGATAAATGAGAGTACCCTACAAAAAGTCTTGTAACAAGAATGTTCATAGCCAGGTTTTGGTGCTTACACCTGTAACTAGCTACTCAAGAGACTGAGATCTGAGGATTACATTTTGAAGCCAGCCTCGGCAGAAAGATCTAAGAGACTCCATTTAAGCAGCTTTTTAGCAGAAGTGAAAGTATAGCTCAGTGGTAGAGCAACAACTTTAAGCAAAAAAGCTAAGCAAGAGTTCAGGCCCTAAGTTCAAGGCCCAGTACTGAAGAAAGAGAAAAAAGGAGAGGAGAAAGACAGAGACAGAGAGAGAGAGAGAGAGAGTGAGAGAGAGAGAGAGAGCCATGTGCCAGTGGTTCATACCTGTAATCCTAGCTACTTAGGAGGTTGAGATTTGAGGATCATGGTTCAAAGCCAGACCAGACAGAAAAGTCTGTGAGACTCTTATCTCCAATGAATTACTCAGAAAAGCTACAAGTGGCACTGGATCAAATGGTAGACTGCTAGCCTTGAGTGCACAGAGGCTCCGGAACAGCACCCAGGCCCTCAATTCAAGCCCCAGAACCAGATAGCAAGGTGGGGAAGGAAGAAAGGAAGGGATGAAAATAGAAAGGGAGGGAGGGGCAGAAAGAAGGAAGCTCATACTCTTTATATCCATATAGAATCAAACTGGAAAGAACGCAAAAGTATCTATGAATAGGAGAAAGCGAAAACAAAATACAAATTCTGTTCCTTTCATAGCAGATATAATCACTTGGCCTAAAAAAAGTAGGGTAAGTTTATAAATCCCTGGTACATGTAACAGTATGCATCAATCTTAGAAAATATTATGTTGAGTGAATAAATGAAAAGCACTACTTTTCACTACTGTGACAAAATGTGTGAGGAAAACACCTGAAAGAGGAACACCCAGGTATCGATGGCTCACAGTTGTAATTCTAGCTACTCAGGAGGCTGAGATCCAGATGATGTTTGAAGCGAGCCTAGGGAGAAAAGTCCTTGATATTCTTTCTCCAAAATAAGCAATGAAAACCAAGCTGGAGATATGGCTCAAGTAGTAGAGTACTAATCAAACAAGAACTAATCAAACAAGAAGTACTAATCAAACAAGAAGTTCATTTCTGTGCTTACAATGTTCCATTCAGCCCTACTCTAGATGGTGTTGATGATAACAATGTATTTCTTTTATCTAACAGACAGTTGCTAGTGTGGCTCCAGCATCCTGACTATAAATAGGATTTTATTAAACACCCATGGCAGGCAATCTCTGCCTGCCATTTGGCGGGTGGACTGCTCCACTATTTCAGGCCTCTCCAGAAGCTGGAGACAGAGCAAAGAGGAGTGACTGACAACTGATGTTGGATTTCTTTTCAGGCTAATAAAATGTTCTGGAATTAGATGGGAGTGGTCAATGCACAACTTTGTGCTTATGCTAAAACATTACTCAATTGAATATTGTAAAAGAGTAAATATTAGCTAATTGAGGACAATGATCAAGTTCCTTGAGAGGCCATTGCTGAAATGCAGAAGCATCTAAATAGAGGGCCAACAGATAGAAAAGGCAGGGAGGAAGGCTTAGGCATCCAAACTAAACAATTGCCTCCTTTAATGAAACCTCACCTTGCTCAGTGACAAAATATTGAATATTTTCTATATGATGTTTCTCTGCCATACTCTGGCCAGAACTTTCCATAGATTGCCTTTCACACAGTTCATATTCTTTAGCAAACTTTGGAATCTTTAACAAGAGCAAGAGGTTATATAATAAGTTATATATAACCCGGCTTACAGTGGGCAAGGAATGATTTCAAGAGCTTTTACAGGCATAGTAGTATAATTAACATTCTTAATATAGTCTTATATAGTAAGTGATACTATTAGCCACTCCACTGACAAGGAAACTGAGGCAGGGAGAAGCAGTGGGATGAATTTTGGGTCCCTCAGGATTCATGGTCTCCCCTGTCATGGAACTTGAAGTTAGGACCATTGGGAAGTAATTAAATCATAAGAGACAGGCTCAGTGCCTTTATAAGAAGAAGGAAAGACATGCTCTCTTGCCATCTCTCTTGCTTTCTTGCTCCCTCTCTTCCTTTTTCCTTCCTCTCTTCTACCTCTATCTCTGTCTGTCTGTCTGTCCCTCTCTCTCTCTCTCTCTCTCTCTCTCTCATTTGAACAAATATTAAAAAGACAACTACCTAATGATCCAGGATGAAGACCCTCAGCAGAAACTGAACCAACTGGTACCTTGATCTTTGAACTTCCAGCACCCCAAACTGTAAGGAAATTAATGTCTGTCTGTTGTTTAAGGCACTCAATGGTGTCCTAGCAGCCCAGGTAATCAGCTTACCCAATGGAAGCAATGAATGCGAATCAAGGGAGTCCAAACAGAGTTCAAACACACTTAACCTCTAAACTATAGGCAATATTCCAGGGCAGTACTGTGAAGCTTTGCATCTGCTTGATATTGCTAAGCATAGGAAGAGCCAGACTACAACTCCCTGGGGTGGCAGTAACAAGAGACAGTGTTTAAGAATTATCCACCAATCATCACCTATCCATAACACCAAGGAGGGTATGGCCAGAGGAGATGATGGCAGGAGAGAGGTGAATGTGTTTGACAGGAACTGAAACAGAAGGATTGCCATTGGGAAAGGTTGGGATTCAAGGCACTGTGGCTGCCATTCCAAGCCCATTCCATCTTATTAAGCACTTCTGATCACAAATCATACCACTCTCTCAGGTCTTTTCTGTAGGCTGACATGTGCATGAAATGGACCACAATGAATGTGTTTTTGAACCTACTGCCATGGCGACACACACTGGCCATGTATCTTATTCATTTCAATTTCCATCATGATATTTGACCAAAGCATGTACAGGAATCTTTGACATGCTCACAAAGGCAAGATGTGAATTTTCTTCAAGACACTGCTTAGTCCGTTGGCAGGTATTCCTATTATAAACGATTTCCAGTAGAGGCCCTGGGAGATGCTGGAGACAATAATGAATAAGGACAGTCCCTGCCCAGAAAGACTTTCACATCTCAGCCACAGCCAGACAGCTCTGTGATCACTTGCAGTGCAGAAGAAAGTGGTAGAAGAAGGAAGAAGACAATGGGGTAAGAGCATACAAATATATGTGATCATGCTGAATTCATGTATTCCGAGGATCTTTGTCACTGCTAGTGATTTCTGTTTATTCTCCATAGGGTTAGTGACAGACAGATCAGTCAGTGGTAGGTGGCACAGGCTACAGGAGACTGGAATCGCTACCCCATGTACCCTGCATTATGCAATACCTTCCTCTCCAATTAAAACAAAAATTACAATGGCTCAATCTAAAACAATCTCCTAAACTGCTTTTTCCGTTTTTTTTTTGGTTTTTCCTTCTGAGTCACTTCAGAAAAATGTACCCACGAGACTTAACTTCTGGTATGACAATGTCCCTAACTCCTAGCCTCCTGTTTTCTGTCCTTGGCCAATTATCCCCTTCATCTGATTACTGCTATATTATTAGACTCTTATTTTCATATTACCTTGTTTGCATATAGATGGAATTTTCAGAGAGTTTTCTTTTCTTTTCCTGAAAGCTTGAAATCATTTTTACCCCCATTAAACACCCTTTAAATGCCTTTCACTCCCTTTTTCGATGATTTTTGCTCATTACTGGTGAGATGTAGGCCCCTCTGACTCTTTTCTAAGGTCTTAGCATTAAGGAGATAAGATGTTTTGACACGCTATTAAAAAGGGTGGAAGCCCATGTATTTCAGGTGGTTTCCTGGCAGCATTGGAGGGGTCATAGTGTATATTATTTTGTTACATAGAACCTGCTGTGTGAGAGTTCATTTGACAATGACTGTCTTGTGAGTTGCCTGAAAGACATCAGAAAGTATCTTAGGAACAAAGTAGAATCTCTCTCTCTCTCTCTCTCTCTTACTCTCTCTCTCTTTCTCCCGTCTCTCTGATCACGATAACCAGAAATGGAAAAGAACACGAAACCAAAAATAGTAGCACCGTTTACTCTGACAGAATAGGAAACACACAGCTTCTGCTTGGGAGTTTTAGGATCTCGAGCAAGCAACACCTCTGTGGCTCCCTCTACTCATCTGTCAAACTGAAAGGATGACATAGATGCAAATGTATTTCCCTAAGCAGAGTCCAGAATTAGTACCACTTGGTATCCAACTTGTGCAGCTCTGCATTGCACTGAAAGAGAGGCCTGAAATAGTGGAGCAGTCCACCCGCCAAATGGCAGGCAGAGATTGCCTGCCATGGGTGTTTAATAAAATCCTATTTATAGTCAGGATGCTGGAGCCACACTAGCAACTGTCTGTTAGATAAAAGAAATACATTGTTATCATCAACACCATCTAGAGTAGGGCTGAATGGAACATTGTAAGCACAGAAATGAACAATCTTTAAGAGTTAGATTGCTATGTGGGAAGGTAGAAAATTTGCATGTTCAAGGTCCAAAAATACGGTTCCTATTCTCTGCTTGGTTTTCTGTGTGGCTGTCACACCCACCACAGAGTAAGTCATTAGTTCTCAAAACTTGCTAACAAGTTCCCCCTGGGAGAAGAAGAGCAAGAAGCCATGTGTCCAGGAATTTGAGGTTAAACCTTGGATCCACATCTTATACTCCTACCATTGCAGTTAAATATTCAGATTGCTAACAAAAATCAAGTTGAACTTGATGTTTGAATCTATTTTGTATGTAATCTTGATTTTTAAGTAAAACACGCTTTACCTATATTATTGTCATATAAAATTTATCTTCCAAGATGGGTGCCAGTGGCTAACACCTGTAATCCTAGCTACTTAGGAGCCTGAGATCTGAAGATGACAGCTCGAAGCGAACCCAAGCATGAAAGTCTGTGAGACTCTTATCTCCAAGTAAGCACCAGAAAAGCTAGAAGTGAAGCTGTGGCTCATGTGGTAGAGTACTACCACAAAAGCTCAGGAACTACATCCAGGCCCTGCGTTTAAGCCTTGGACCATTATGGGGGGGGGCGGAGGATTTACCTTCCAAAATATCTTATCTGAGAGGGGTGGGGCTTAAAAGAAGGAAGGAGATAGGTGGAGAAAGGAGCGGCGAGTGAGTACAATCATAATACTCAATGTGCATGTGAAAATAAAACCAGGAAATTGAGTGGAGGGCAAGGTTGTGCTAGATGGGAAGGGAAAATGATGGAAGGGGTGACATTCATTGATCAAGATGCATTATACCATAAATGGACATGAATTGAAACCCCTTGGTATACTATCTATAGATTTTTTTACAAAGAATTTTAGGTATATATTACAATGAAATCATACTCAGAAATAGAAAACACATGCACTGACATAGGTGAGGGCCTCTGACACTATATGGAGTGAAATACTACTGCTAAAATAAGAATGTGTGCTTTTATAATTCTTATATGAAATTCAAAATAGGCAAAACGAATCTACTTAACAAAAATTCAAAACAGAAGGCAAACAAATTCCAGGACTTGTGTGAAGTTTGTCTGGTAGCTTTGAATTGTCATTAGTGTATTTGTAGGTAGCTCAGTGATGAGGCTGGAAATTAATATCTGCAGATGGAATCCAAATTGTGAGTTTTACTTAGAGATTTTACAGCTTTCCAGGGGCACAAAGGGAATACATACTTAGGAAAGAGTGCATCTCAAGTTAGAATTTGAGTCTCTCCCTAGACTAGTGAGATGTTCTGTGATGTGCTGAGCTTCCCTGAGCTATGCAGTCACAAGGTGGAGAGCAAGTGGGAGCAGCGTGCTCTCTGCTGCTGAGTTTGGAGGCTCCATGGGTAGGCGTCTTAAATGAATTCTCCAGTTAGCTTGGGATGATGGGTTTCTTTGGGACATGATCCCAAAGAGGGTGGAAGAGCCTCTTTGTGCCCTGAATTTTGAAAGATCTGGCTTCAGTGATTACACAGCTGAGAACAATGGATGACCCCCCCACCAAATGGCAGAATTCTGCAATGGCTCATTCATAATCTCCACCCCAAGCCCTGACCACCCCCGCCCCCAGCCAAGAATGTTTATTCCCTCATCTAACCCTCCCCCTACCCACCCCGCTACACACACACACACACACACACACACACACACACACACACACACCCCTCTGACTTCTGGTTAATCTATGCTGAAAACTGAGCAGGATTGAGGGATACTTCGAAAATAGTTAAGGCTTACTTCTTGATTTGTCAGTAAGGGTCTTTTTCCAGAGTGTCCTGGCATGTGGTCAGCAGACTCTGAGAAGAAGACCTGGCCTGAGTGTGGGCAGCTTTTCCATTGGCCAAGTGAGCACTTGGATGACAAAAAAAAAAAAAAAAAAAAAAAAACAGAGTGGGGAAAATTTCCCTTTCTTGTATACAAGTTTAAGTAGTGATCATTTTTCCCGTTACCTACTGTCTCCTACCAACATGAAGCCCATACCAACCATGTTCAAGGAGCTTACAGACTTTCAGCCTTGCCCTGGAGTTGCTGGGGTCTCTCTTGTTCTGAGATTTCCAGATTACTTGGACTGAGCAGCTAGTGTCCCAGCACTCCAGCCTGCAGACGGCCATTGTGGGACACCCAGCCCCTGACTGTGTGAGCCAACCTACCATTCCCCATTTATAATTACACATGCATTCCATTGGTTCTGCATCAGGGTTCCTCCACAGAACCTTGATTTATCTGTCTTTTCTCTTGGCCAATGTGTTATAGTCCCTAATCCCTTGTTCTTTCACAGATCACACTCTGAATCCTTGACTTACTCCTGTTAGGTAGATTCTTCCCACTGGTATCAAACACACTTTCCAAAATCTTCCATTAAAAGACAAATAGTTGAAGACAATCTTCTCTTGATCCCATATTTCTTAGGCTGTGTAACATGTAGAAGAAGATCCTCCCATCTGCATTCAATTTAGTTTTTTAACCACTTTTTAAAAAGTAAAATGGTCTTTTATTATCTTTAAGTAGTTGTACAAAAGAGTTGCCATTCCGAAACCAAAAACTTCTTGTCAAATGGTATATCCCACAGGATTGGGGCAGCGACCCTACATTATGTAACTAAAACCAAACAACTACTCAACATATAAAGGTCAAAAGTAGACCTCTCAGTGGGTCACAATAGCTCAAAAGCTATGTATGCACGCTCATATAAGACTATTGTTGACATATTGTCTACTGTTGACATTACATTTAAAGCCCTAGGTGAATTTTCTTGGGCGTAGGCCACGTGGCTACTGTATATGTTCTTGGTACACTGTGTATTGTATATATGTCTACCTGACCTAGGGAAGGGAAAGAAAAACAGGGTGTAAGATATCAGAAGAAATGTACACACTGCCCTACTATGTAACTGTACCCCTTGTGCACAACACCTAGTCAAAAATTTTTGTTTAATTAATAAATAATTAAAAAAAGAGTTGCCATTTGGCAAAGCAGTTTATGAACACAACACATCTTGATCATTGCCCCCCCTTGCATAACAGTACTTAATGTCTAATTATCACTAAAGTAGTCCAGTTTGCCTGTCTTACCCCTTCTGATTTCCCCATTTCTGTGTATTTAAAAATAGTTTCTTACTCTAAAATCACATAAATAGTTTTCTTTTTTTTCCCATCTAAGAGTCTTATTAAAGTTTCATCTTTCACATGGGGCTTTCATCCATTGATGAATAACTTTTGAGTATTTTGCACCCATTCCCTCTTCAACCTCTTCTACCTCCACCACTTAACTGAAAATGGTCTCAGGAACGTAGCCAATGGATTCTGTATTGCTTCCCTCTAATTCTCTTTTTCAAGTCCTGTCTGACTTCATCGTTTGGCAACCCTGAAACAGCTGACTTCTCTGTGGTTCTTGGAAGACCTTGCTTCCTTCCTTGGCCTCTGTGGGACCACATTCTCCACTTATCTGAAAGCCCCTTCGCAGTCATGATTGCCTTCATCCATTTCCTGGCCTGAAGGCTGAGTATTGCTGTGCTCCTGGAACCAGTTCTTACCTCTCTAGTCTTCTCCTCCACACCATTTTCCCAGGTAGTCTCAGCTTCATGCTGATAATCCCTAATACTGAATCTCTTCCTTATACTTTCCCTCCTGAGCACCAACCTTATATCCCCACTTGGATGGCTCCTGGCACCCAAAATTATCCTGAACCTTGGATCACCTTCCCACCTTCCCCACTTCAGTAAATGTCACCATCTCCTACCCTTGTCTCCTGCCTAATATCTGCAGAGTCATCCTGGACACTTCTCCCTTAACCCCCAACATCCAGTACAAGTTTTACCTAGTCTCCCGCCCCTCCCCCCTCCGCAAAAAATAACCCACCTGTCATCTATTCACTCTGTCCACCCTCACTACCAAGCCTTTATTGTTTATTTCCTGTTAACTGTAATAACCTCTTCTTCATTCTCTTTTTATTTGGAGGGGGGGGAGGATTATGGGGATTTAAATCCAGGCCCATGCACACATGAAGCAAGTGCTATACCACTGAGCAATAGCTCGGCCCCCTTTTTCCCTATATTAACTCCAATTTCTTCCCAATAGTTTTCCCCAAATAGATGGATATCAGGCTAAGCTTTCAAAAATATAATTGGATTCACATCCATTTTCTGTATAAAACCCTTCAAAACTTAGAACTGCACGTAGGGTGAAAATCTCAAATCCTGTAGATGACTAGCGAGTCCATCAAGTCAAACAATACCACATCTCTCTAGGTACTCCAGAAATTTGGAGGGTATGGCTGAAATACTCTTTCCTCATGACTTTGGGCCTCATTTTCCACATCTGGAAGTCTCCTCTTTCCCTAGTCCTGTGTGTACTCACCCTGTCTCTGTTGTTACTCACCCCTACCTCATTATCCCATCATAGTCCCTCTCCGACTACAATTCCCCTCTGTACAGGAAGATGGGAGAGGAGAGTAAGATTTTCCCCCACAGAAGCCTGCTGAGCTACACAACCTGCATACAACGATTCTCATTCTTACTTCAAAACATAAATGTAATTAGTGTACTAGTTACATGATCGAATAATAATTAGTACTAGAAAACCCATTCACCTAAGATTATCCTAGTAGGTGATTTGCCAGAATAACAGCAATCAGCCTGCTAGTCCAGCATCACTGTGGTGCTATCGCCCCCTAGTGGCTAAATTAATTACTTAGTCCGGAAGTGTTAGAAACGATGCTGTTTAATCAGCACCATTCCTGGACATCCCTGGGCAATTGTGGTATTTCATTCTCTCTGAATGAAACTAGAAACGAAAAGACATACGAGCTTTTTCTGAGTCATCGCTTTTTCCTTGCAGAAGACCTGTTCCAACCTTTTAACTCCTTTTCCCTTAGAAGCATTTGTGTCCCTTTTCAGGGACTTTCCAGCCAGGCAACTGCCCCAGCTCAGAAAACTTGTGGTCTCTAAGTAAGATGATTGGGTACCTGTGTTTCAGAGAACATTCATGCAAAATCAGTCTGACAGGAGCTGGCATTTCCATGTGCTAGACACTCAGGCAAAAAAAAAGAAATATTTATGTCTCTGTTTAATATGCCCGTTTTCTGTACGAGATCCTTGTGCACATAAAATACACTACTTTTCTTTCTTCTTAATTGTGGGTCATCTTTCCCTGCTTCTTTGCATGACTAAGTTTCTTATTAGATGTCAAACATTATCAATTTTACCTTAATGGTTACGGGGGGGGGGTTGTGTTGCATGCAGTCCATTGTTTTGACACAGTCTTGGATCTTGTGTGTGTGTGTGTGTGTGTGTGTGTGTGTGTGTGTGTGTGTGTGTGTGTGTTCATTACTGAGGGTTGAAGCCAGGGCCTTATGTATGCTATGTAGGCAAGTACTATACCACAGCACCGGGACATAGTTTTATAACACGGCACATGGAGCCATAGTAATTCTGAGAGCAGGACTAATTTTTCTCCACTTGTAAATCTACTAGGTTTTTCAGTATGACTGGGTAGACACTGTGGGAACTCTGGGCCCCATTCCATATACTCCTTGTGAGTAAGTGTGCACCAGCCTTGGGTACCTTTGTCATGTGCAGGGGCTGATCAGCCTCTTCCTGATCACAGCACCTACCCAGCTCCTTCCTACCACCAGGGGGTGCTGTCCTTCACTGGCTGATGTCTAGTATGTTGACCACCACTATTTCAGATACTGTGCTTGTTGACAGCTTCTGGTGAGACAGTCAGTCTGGTGCATGTTACTCCACCTGGAAAGGAAGCAGCAGTCTATCTGGACCATGTTGCACTGGGAGAAAAGAGTCCATTGGAGGGCTGGGAATATGGCCTAGTGGCAAGAGTGCTTGCCTCGTATACATGAGGCCCTGGGTTCGATTCCTCAGCACCACATATACAGAAAATGGCCAGAAGTGGCGCTGTGCCTCAAGTGGCAGAGTGCTAGCCTTGAGCAAAAAGAAGCCAGGGATGGTGCTCAGGCCCTGAGTTCACGGCCTAGGACTGGCCAAAAAAAAAAAAAAAAAGAGTCCATTGGAAAGCATTCTCCCGCTGAGCTTCTCCACACTGCATCCGTGACCATCACACATGGAGAGCCTTTTCCTGTTGTTTTCTATGTCGTAGGTTATAGAGAGGTGAGAGGTGAGGCATGAGGTGAGAAGTGAGGCACATCTCCTTTTCTCTTGTGACAACTACAATCCTTATTTTTCCTGCCTTTTGCCTGATAGAACTGGATTTTTATTTTTAAAAAACTGGAAAAGATTTACTGGATTTTATTCAACCCAAGCTAAAAAAAAATAAAATATATAAGAAAATGAAACACTATATACATCCTTCTTGCCTTTGTAGGTGACATTTATCACATCTGTCTGCAATAATTGAAAGTTCAATCTTATTACATCATGTGATATCCTTTGAAATTAAGATTCTCCCTGCTGGGCAACTAGTTCTATGAATATCACTGCAATGATCTGTCACTCTTGGCCTTTCAGCATTTACCTAGTAAATATTTCATCTAATTATTAGTCCTTTGGGATTGGCCCTAGAAGGGAACAAGAACAAACTCAGCAGGAAAATTTCAGGCCTGCCTACTACGGCTATTTTTTCCATTACTCCCTTTCAGTCTTTGGAGTTACTCTGTAGAAGGAAGAGCACCATCAGTGATTCTAGCTCTCAACACTGCCTAAGGAGAGAAGTGGTACTCATTGCAGGACCTGAGCACCTCTGTGTCTGAGCAACAACTCCATCACACCAAGACCCCCTGTTTGTAAAGTAAAAGGTATCTGGGAACAAAGGAAGGAATTGGTCATAGAACTCCCCATTTGTATCCTCTATCAGTAATCATACAGCAGTCACCAGGTACCTAACCACATGTAACCACTAACCTTGGGCCTGTACTCCTAGCTACTCAAGGAGACTTAGATCTGAGGGTTGTGATTCAAAGTCAGCCTGGGCAAGGAAGTTCTTGAAACTCTTAACCAACAATTAAAGATATATGGAAGTGGAGCTGTGGTTCAAGTGGTAGAGCACCAACCTTGAGCAACAGAAGCAACTGACAGAGGCCAAGCCTCGACTTCAAGTCCTAGTACTGGTTGCATAGGCACACACACACACACATACACACACACACACACATATGCACACAAATACCCCTAACTAATCACTGGCAGCCATGTGCAAAAAGTAAGGTGGAGCTTTGCACTGGCACAATCCTCTTCCAAGCTGGCACTAATTTTAAAATAAGTAAATAAAAGATAAGTAACATGTCCTCATTCCTGGTCCCTCAGCATCTATCTGCCTGGTTCCCCTGCTCCATGAGAGGTTGTCACAAGAATGCTACCTGCTGCTAACCTGTAGTTGAAAAGTGGACCTAACATTAACATAAGCCAAAAATGGAGCCCAGCGGAGCATTTAGTAATGCTCAATAAATGTTGGAGGGAAATTATCTCACAGGAAAGCTGCTATGTGTTTCTGTCTCTCAGACCTGGGAAGCTCAGGGGGAAGGCTGAAGCTGTTTCTGCAAGTACTAAAGCTAGTGCCACCTGGTGTGTGGATACAGCCCCCTCAGCCACAGGAAGTGGGAAAACTGGATCCTGCATTCCCAGGAGAAGCTGATCCACAGTACTGTGTTTGGGAAAGCTGTCTCAGTGCTTTCCCCTGATTAACAATCTCTGTCTATCTATCTATCTATCTATCTATCTATCTATCTATCTATCTATCTATCATCTGTCTGTCTACCTACAAACCTACCTACCTACCTCTATCTATCTATCTAGGTAGATATTACCTCCCTCATTTTCTCTCCTCTTTCCAACTCTTCTTCAGTTTTGCCTCTCTCTCTTTCCTCTCTTTCTTTCTTTTTTTTGGGGGGGGGGTGGAATTACTAGGATTTGAATTCAGTGCCTCATCATTACTAGGCAAGTTGCTCTACCTCTGGAGCCATACCTCCAATTCTCCTCTCTCTAAATCCATGTGCCTTTCTCAGTCTCTGTCTCCTCTCTCCTTCCCTCCTCCCCACCCTTGCTCTCTTCTCTCCATTCAAAACCACACTTTACCTGAGCTTCTCAATTTTCATCAAAAGAAAAGTCAGTAGCAGCCTCCTTGTAAGATTAGGCAGATTTTTTTTCTAGGAGAACTGCAATTTCCTTCACTGTCAGATCCTTTCTGCAGCTGGCTCTGAAAAAGAACAGAGAACCAGCAGCAAATCGGAATGCTATAATTACAGAGCCAGGTGAGGGAGAAGACAGAGGAAGGAGGGCGTGGGCAGTAGAAGAAGGGCATCGTGGGACTCTGTGGAGCATCATGAATTGGGGTGAACCCATCTCTGAGGCTCCTCCAGATAAATGGACCCAGCTTGAGGTCCCATGGTGGGATCTGACATGCAGCATTGTCTCTCTGCTTTGATTTTCCTAACTATTTTAACCTTATATATCAGGCTGGAGGATGCTTGACCTATAATGGCTTAAATATTGAGATATAATCAATTTCCTGGGTTAAAAGAACAACCAAAGCAGCTCATTTGACTTGCAAGGTGGCCAATTTGACACACCTGTAGACAGGTTTTTGACGTTGTTGGGGTTTTTTGTTTTTCTTTTTATGGAATTTACAGCAAAATGTATTTAAACCATAAACTTCATAAATTTCATATGTAAGACATATGTTACATATGTTTGCATATAATATAAAAATTTAAACATAAATAAATTAGATCCTATAGGAAGACAAAATGGCTTCCTAAGGTCAAAGATCAGTCTTTCGCTGAAGTCTGAGTTCTCCACTCTCTGCAATAGGTCCGGCAAAACTTTTCACTTGGATAACCTGGGAGACATTATAAAATACACAGGGAGGGTATCAGTGGCTGACACCCAAAATCCTAACAATTCAAGAGACTGAGACTTGGAAAGTCACAGTTCAAAGCCAGCCTGGCCAAAAAACCACTGTGACAATCCATCTCCGATTAACCAGTAAAATGTCAGATTGGAGTTATGGCTTAAGTGATACCTACCATCTGTGAGCATTCAAGCTGAACAAGAGCTCAAGGCCCTGAGTTCAAGCCTCAGTACAGCCAAGAATACATACATACATATATACATACATTTGTACAAATATACAATCACATATACATATGTGAGGAGCCAGGAGCATAGCCCAGTGTAAGAGCACTGACCTAGAATTTGTGCAGTCCTAGATTCTATCACCAACACTAAAAAGAAAAATAGATAAATAAAACAGATTCAAAATAGCTGTTCCTGTGGCTAAAAATCTGCATTTAGTGACAAGGAGCAGGGATTATTCCAGAACAAATATATTAGGTCACACTTTGAGAACCAGAGCTCCAGGAACTATTCAATATCCAGACTCTCCTTGTGCCCCAACATCTGACGTGTAAGAGGCCAGTCCCCAAAGATTAAATGACTTCCCTGGAGCCAGTATGTAAACTGAGAGCAGGGCTGGGGTCAGAATCATGCCAGCTGGTCCAGCATTTTTTCCATCACATTCCAGCATAGAAAAAAAAAATCCAAATCTCTTAGTCTCTTAGAGAACTTTACTCTCTCTCTCTCTCTCTCCCTCTCCCCAGTACTTCAAGCAACCAAACTCCCTCATACCTCAAACAATATGTTCAAGGCCAGCACAGAAAAATCACACCATTAATTCAAAAAGTCTCAGTGCTTTGTGCCCACGTACTGCCAAAATTAGAAGCAGTGAAAATCATTTAAATATTACTTTTCTTTTAATTGTGAGAATATCAGTGTGTGAAAATTGCCACCCGTAACCTTAAGAGTTGTTAGAGTTCTCTAAAAAGCCAGCTCGCCTTTCCAACTGCCATTCAGCTAGGATTGTTTCTTTTACACATTCCCATTAAGCTCTGGGCACACTATTAGTCCTGTATGATATCTAAATGCATTCTTAAGGGTGGATGTCAATGGAAGTGTTATTGTTCCATGGGGTTATTACAGCTAAATTCTCTGTTAAGCTGTCATTCTCAGAGTGATTGCCCTGGAGATTGGTGTTTTCTGTGTGTTTACCCATTGATGTTGACTGAACAAACACCAAGACTATTGGCCTAATGCCACAGTTCAACACACAATTGTTCCCCTGTCTGTAGGCTTCCTTATTTGTTTTCTGTAAAAATCTGTCATAGCAGGTCCTTTAGAAAGAATCACTAAAATGTGCTCACACTTTGCATTTTGGGGCAATTCCGTTAATTCAAGGCTGGGAGTAATTGCAAATGTTGGCACATGCGTTGCAAAAATCTTGATTCTGCAAAGTGTGTGTGTGTGTGTGTGTGTGTGTGTGTGTGTGTGTGTTAATGACAATAATCTGGCAGAGTTTTTCTTTAGTCACACAACTGTTCCTAGGCAGATTTGTGAGCCTTGGAAATGTGCTTAGTATAGCGAATTGCTAAGATAGAAACTCCAGATCTGAGCAATACAATATGTGCATGATTTCCAGGCTATTTTCCAGGAGAGCCACAATTGGGTTGAAACGTCTGACAAAGAGACACGAAGAATAGGAATCGCATGAGGCTTTAAAATTAGGTCTTTGAATTAAAGATGATACTCAGAATGTCACCTGTGTCTTACACTCCTTGACTTTTTCTAGAAGCTACAGTGCTCCCTGCAGTATATGTGTGTATGTATATATATACTGTAAGACAGAGACGTGTAGTGAAGTTTTGTTCCATAGTTCAAAGCCCTCCTATTAAACAGGGTGCTCCAGTGATGCGTGGAAACACAGGTCTGAACACTGGAATGAAGCCTTTTGCAGGCCTGGAAATTCTGCTCCTTAATGTTTCCCCTATGTGGCAGCTCCATAGTTGATGATTATCCTTGTGGGAATAACTCCATCGTTTAAAATCAAAGATCAGCAAACATTTTCTTTAAACAGACAGATAATAAATATTTTAAGCTTTGTGGGCTATTTGACCTGCCCCAACTACTCAATTCTGCCTATAGTAACACACACAAAAAAAAACCCATAGATCATATGAAAACAAACAGAGGGCCAGTGTTCTAATAATATTTTTCACTGACACTGAAATTTGCATTTCATATAACTCCTACAGATCTCTAAATAGTATTCTTTTGATCTTTTTTCAAGCATTTAGAAATAATACATTTCTTAGCTAGTATGTCAGAGAAGACAGGCAGAGAGCACTTGTGGCTCTAGGTAACAGTTATCTAACCCTTGTTTAAACTAATAAGGCACTAGTAAAAAAAAAATTCAAATAGCCATCAGCTTGCTTGCTTTGAACCTCATCTTAGAAGCATTCAAGATGTTAGTTACTCCTGTAAGGATTAGTCATTTTGGACTTTGGGGGTTTAAGAGTCAGCATATAATTTTTCTATTCATTGGAAAGACACTAATGAATTGAGGTTGGGATCAGAATTGATTTCTCTGCATGCTTTTCCACTTCCTGAGAAAAGCTCTGGTCCTGAACTGAAATCACAAAGCTTTCCATGTGGAATTTGAAACCAGGCCTGCCTAATATACCAATTCACCAGGGCTGCCAGCAGACATCCCTGTTCTCTGGTTTCTCCTACTTCTCAGCCAAGTGACCATCCCGTCAGAACAGAAAGAAAGGATGAGCTTGACTAATGACAAGCTTTTATCTTCTCCCCACTCCCACTGTGATTTACAAAGCCCCTTCTTTACCAGGAAAGAGGAAAAAGAAGGTGGCTTAGAACCAGGGCCCACTTATATTATGCATGAAAGACTCCAGGCTGAAAATCTGTTAACAATCTGAAGCCAGGATTTCTTTTCCTCTGTATTTCATTGCCTAAGGGACTTAGTCTTCCTTCTTCCTCTTTATTTTCCTCCTCACTAATTTCTCCGTCCCTTCTTTTCCCTTTCCATCTTGATGATTTAATATTCTCAGATGGGCTATACCCTTGTTGTTCAAAGTGGTTTTATTGCTTACTGTTGTTTTCAACATCATTTAATTGTAAAGCTGATGTCACTTTAATAATGGCAGTGTTGAGCAACGGGGTCCAAGTAGTCCTGTAATCTGCTCTCATTGAGCCAGTACTAATAGGTGCTAGCACACTCCTAGAAAAAGGACATTTTTCACAATCTTGGACTAGAGTCTTTGGGATGCTCCAAAAAATGGTCCCACACACATATTTTGGTACCCGCCAATTTTTCTTCCTGTAAACTTCTGTACACAGACAACCTTACAAGGAAAAAATTGTATCCAGCATTTCACTCTCACTATTCTACAGCTATCCATTAAACTTTCCCAAACGTTTTATAGGCGTCCTGTGTTCCCAACTATTTCAGTTGAGGATTTCCCAGTTTCCATTTGGAACAGTTTATGTGATTTATTGTACCCATGAGTCAATACTTTCAAAGATGTTTCTCAAACACCCCTTTAGTCTCATTTAAGCTCTTCCTCCATAAATCTTTCATATGTGTTGGTCCATAATTGTATGGTTTCAACCCGTTTCCTCTCCTCTTCCTCAGTTTTAGCAAAAAAAAAAAAAAGTGAATGGACAACATCACTAGAGCAGTTGAGAGTGAGAGAAAGTGTAATGGTTTTAGATGCTATGAAATAATCAGTGTCTTAGAAGTGATCTGACCATTTGTTTCCTCGGAAGAATTCAGGGCCTTTTTACATGCCAAGAATCCTTGGTTGCATTTCCTGTTTGAATACATGGGAGAACTGAATCAAGCTACCTGGTTCCTCCCTCAATAACTAGCTCCCGGGTGACTAGAAAGCTTTCTCTGCTTCTCTGGAACAAAATGTGCTTGTTCCCCATTTGAGCCCTGACATATTATGCCATTTGTGTTTAAATCTCTCTCACACACACACACACACACACACACACACACACACACACACCCCTTCCAGAAAAGGATTTACATAACCCATTTGGCAGCTGCTGAGCAGTCTTAAGTGTTTGGCTTTCTTCACGGTGTGGTGTGTGTGTGTTGGAGAGACTTTCATTTCTGAGGTCGCCCTGGGTCACCCCTTGCACCCCTTGCATTCAACCTGGGTCTGCACAGATGATCTGATCCCCAGACCAACTAAAATCAATCACAATGCATGAACCAAGCATCCACGTATGGGGGCGGGGGGGGCGGGTATGATCCACGAGACCTTACCACTTTCCAAGGAAAATCAGTCAATGAAGGACCCGTGCAGTCTGCTTAAACAAAACAAAACAAAACAAAACAAATCACAAAACAATCCGGCCAGGCGTTGGAGACGGCTGTAATTAGCATCCTAACAATGCCTCAGACGCCCATTCCCGCCCAGGTCCCAGATCACTGGGTTTATTGTGGCAACAGTTCCCAGCAACTGCCCAGCAGCGTCTCCAGTGCAGCCTTGGACTGCAGGAGGTGGGAGAGGAGGCAGCAGGGGCCGCGGGGGGCGCGGGGGCGCGGGGGCGCGGGGTAGGGGGTGGGGGCCGCCTGAGCGCTCCCCGGGGCGCACAGAGAGGAGCGGTGAACAAGGCGGGCTGCCCAGCATGGGCTGTGGACCTTCCCAGCCTGAAGGGGAAGACCAGAGACCAGTGCCTGAGCCCAAGAAAGGCTGGGCAGAGGGATCCCAGGTAAATTAATGATGATGATGATGATGATGATGATGATGATGATGATGATGATGATGATGATGATGATGATAAAATAGACATGATGACTTTAGCCCGGGAAGCCTCTCTTGGGGACAGCTGGAGCAGGTAAGAACAGGGTCCAAGTTCACCCCAGCCTCCTTAGTAGTTGGGTAATCAAACTGAAGCCTTTGGGAGCAACGGGGCCAGCGTTGGGCTGGTGTGTAAGGCAGGAATCCAGTGTCTTGCCTCTGTCGACACACATGCAGATTCCTGGCCACACCTAGGGCAGCGGAGCCTAAGTGGGGGTTCTGCACACAGCTGGGGGTGACCCTAGGGTGGGTCACCTGCTTTCAAGGGAAAGCAAGAGTTCCTGGAAGCTGCCACATATTACTTACTACTAGCTTCTGAAAATGGGTTAGTTGGTAGCTTCACTTGGGGTTGAGGTTGTTCACAGGAACCCTATGGTTGCCACCTGAGAGACCCAGAGAAGTGGGTGACTGACTGGCTTGCCCCATGCTGCAAAGCTTGTTTGGTTGGAGAGACTGAGTGGAAGTCAGTGTTCGAGAATCTCATGCTGATACTCTTTTCACTATGCCTCAAGGGTGGTAGTCTCCTGTAAGTCATTTGGAGACCATTCATGGAATCGGTTTTTTCAGAGAGGGGCATGGAAAGATGCCTGTGACTTCTTCCTCCTCATCCCACATTCAAGTCTTACATACACAGAACTAGGAGCCATCATGGGTCCAGCCCAGTGGGGTTACCCTAAAGTAAGGCAGGGATGCTATATGATTTTCCACCAAAACCAGACATTTCAGAGTGAAAAGGGTTGGGCATCAGTGGCTCACTCCTTTAATTCTAGCTACTCAGGAGGCTGAGATCTGAGGCTCTCAGTTGGAAACCAACCCAGGAAGGAATGTCTGCAAGTCCCAGAAGTGGAGTGGCTCAAGCAGTAGAGCATTAGCCGTGAGCACAAAAACCTCAGGGACAACACGCAAACCTAGAATTCAAGCCCCAAACCCTGCAACAACAACAACAACAACAACAATAAAAAAGAGTGAAGAGGAATGCCTTTTACATGCTTTCCCAGACAGTATAGCTGAAGTCCAGCATACTAGGATTTAAGGCTATCTTTCCTAAGGGATATTTGGGGAATGGCAAGCACATGCTTGAGATGAATATGATAGCTCAGGACTATAATAACTTTGGCTGGGCAGGAGGCAGCATTAGGAAAATCCAGGTCTGGAGGCCTACATGAGCAAATGTGTAAAACCCTACCTGAAAAATAAACTAAACAGGGAAAGGGCCAGGAGGTGTGCCTTAACTGCTGGCTTGACACCAGTGCTTTGAGAGAAGCCTATCCCTAACACTGTCTCCAGACTGCCACTGCCTGTGTTTAGAACCTCATTACCTCTTTGGTGTCTTTCTGCCTCTCCTGTCACTAACCAGTCTGACTCCTTTCTACCTAAGAAGCAATTCATTGTCTTGTACAAAACCCTTTACAAGTAGATCCCCTCCTTTCTTTCTAATGGTATCTTCTCTATTGTCCATCCTGGACTCTTGCCTCTGTCAGGCCTCCATGCTAACAGAGTTGATTTTTATGCCTTCTCCTGTCAGATTGCAAAGTATCATATCCTATTAATTTGCTTCCATTCAACCTTCTGTCCTAAGTGTCACCTCCTTGAGGACTGGAGCCATTAAAAAAAAATCTTTGGGGGCTGGGGATATAGCCTAGTGGCAAGAGTGCCTGCCTCGGATACACGAGGCCCTAGGTTCAATTCCCCAGCACCACATATACAGAAAACGGCCAGAAGCGGCGCTGTGGCTCAAGTGGCAGAGTGCTAGCCTTGAGCGGGAAGAAGCCAGGGACAGTGCTCAGGCCCTGAGTCCAAGGCCCAGGACTGGCCAAAAAAAAAAAAAAAAAAAAAAAATCTTTGTATATCTAGCAGTTACTGTGAATATAATTTAATAATGAATATACTTTGAGTGATTGCCCATCCCAAACCCTCTACCATCTGGGTTCCTTGGTATGTTCTTGTCTCTTAGTAGCATCATTTGACCAATAAGGAGGAAATTCAATATTTAAATCATCTGAACATATACTCAGCATTGGTTCCCACATGTACCTGCTCATTCTGTGCTCAAAGCACTGAAGTTTGGAAATCTGACTTGGGAAGGGTATAATTATTATTAATTAAACTCTATAGTCATCAGAATAGCAATCCCTTCTTTTTTTTTTTTTTTTTTTTTTTGGCCAGTCCTGGGCCTTGGACTCAGGGCCTGAGCACTGTCCCTGGCTTCTTCCTGCTCAAGGCTAGCACTCTGCCACTTGAGCCACAGCGCCGCTTCTGGCCGTTTTCTGTATATGTGGTGCTGGGGAATCGAACCTAGGGCCTCGTGTATCCGAGGCAGGCACTCTTGCCACTAGGCTATATCCCCAGCCCAGCAATCCCTTCTTAACTACACGGGGCACAGAGTTCAGTAGGGTAGTTAGATCTGTGATTAAAATGACCATGTTTGCCTGTATGAAATCTAGAGACTTCTTCACAATCCAACTTTAAAACGTTCAAAGCTAAACATCTTGAAAATAATCTACAGGCTTATTCTCCACATTTACCTTAGTTTAATGTGGCAAGAAGACACTGCAGTAAAACTCATAAGAAAAGCATCAGAAACTTCTCTTCATTAGAGAAATGTTGTTCTTCTACCTGAGTAATTTAAAGTTGATCTACTATCTAAAGGGAGAGGTTACATCACAATGGATGGTCACCAAGAGCCCTTCACATCTTTTCTCTAATAGCTAATAAGAAATGATTGCTTATTTTCTATAAAAAAAGAATTAAATTACTTGTCACTTCTCCTTTGCACTCTTTTTACCTCCTCCTCCTCCTCCTCTTCTTGTTCTTCTCCTTTCATCCTCTTCTTTCTCCTCCTCTTCCTCCTTCTCTCCTCCTTTTCGTTTTCATTGTCATTGTCTTCATCCTCCTCCTCTTCCTTCCTCTCTCTTTGTCTCTTGCTCTTTCACCCTCTCTCTTCCCCCCCACCTCCCTCCCCACACCCCAGCCCTCTCCTTTCAGTGAAAGTGATAGCCTTGTCCCTCAGCCCTAATGACTATTCCTCATATTCTTGAGGGCTTTTTGTTTGTTTGTTTGAGAGCTGGTAGTTTTTATTATTTTTACTAGAAGTAAACTACAGAAAATCAAATTTTGAAGAACAATTTCTTCCTATAGGTCTATACACAAATATATTTATAAAATGCATCTGCTAATAATTTAAGAAGCTTTGAGCTCTGGAAAGCATCAACAAATTACTTCTTCCAAGCTGTTTGGCAAATGTTGTTTTTTTTTTCCCAAATAGTAAACTACATATAGCACCCCTACACCAGGAAGAAAAAAAGAAAAAACAAACAACAAGCACCTGTCTATAGCTAAAAGCAAAGAATTTTTTAAATAGAATAGTGATGGTTTTCATCCACAAATGGTCACTTTGAAAGTCATAGTTAATTCTAAAACTGATTTTTTAAAAACTACCCCAAAGGCACTGAAGCATAAAATCAATAGAAAATGTAGAAACACAGCCTCTGCTCAACTTCATCTCAAGAACAAGATAAAACTTCCTACACACATTCCCACCTCCTCCCCAGTAACCTCTTAATTTCTAAAAATAACTTCATTGGGGCTGGGGATATAGCCTAGTGGCAAGAGTGCCTGCCTCGGATACACGAGGCCCTAGGTTCGATTCCCCAGCACCACATATACAGAAAACGGCCAGAAGCGGCGCTGTGGCTCAAGTGGCAGAGTGCTAGCCTTGAGCCGGAAGAAGCCAGGAAGAAGCCAGGGACCAGTGCTCAGGCCCTGAGTCCAAGGCCCAGGACTGGCAAAAAAAAAATAAAATAAAATAACTTCATTGACAATCCTGCCCATTTAAACACATAATTGAAAGCCACCACATCCATCACATTATAGGACAGTTTCCCACCTCAAAGCCAGGACTACCCATATGCAGCCAATCCTCATTCTTTCACCTCATCCCATCCATTTTCTGACTCTGTAAGTTTGCCTTGGCTTAGCATGCATAACCTTTGCGATTAGCTCCTCTCGCTTATGATAGTGCTTTCAAGTATTGTCTGATGGTAGCAGTGTCAGTTTTTAATCTATCTTGATTGCCAAGTAATATTCTTTTGTGTGACAATGCCACATTTCACTTATCCACTCATCAGCTGATAACTTTGTGTGGTTTCCTCTTGTTGAGCATCATACATAAAAAAAATTATAAGCATTTCTGTGCAAGTTTTTGAATAAGCACATATTTTTACTTTGCTCGGTCATTTCCTTAGGAGTAGTTTCTGCATCCTTGCAGTTACTCTATGCTTAACTTTTTAAAGAAACTACGAAACTGCTTTCAAAGCCACTGCCCCAAACTAATTCCCAAAGCAAGCCGTGAAGTTTCTAGTTTCTCTACACACTCGCCAACACTTGCTGGTGTGTGCCTTGTTCTTCACAGTTTTCCTCATGCATGTGAAGCAGCTGACTCTGCTCACTGTGGTTTCTATTTCTCTAAGGACAAAATAACATTGGACATCTTTTCATTAGCAGATCAATTGACCAATTTCAATCTATTTTACTAGAGTCTGTATGAGTAAATACATTTAGGAGGTGCTATACCAACAGGTTGATAGTCCTTCTGTTTAGAGGAGGGTACTGATTTTCTACTGTGGTTTGTGTCAGTCAGAATTCTACTAGAGGAACAGATCCACTGGAATAGATAGACTGATGTGAGGGTGGATGAATAGATAAATGTATCGTGAGGAAAGGTCTTATTCAGTTCACATCTCGCTTTTGAGACTCAAGACAAACAGCTAAGAAGCTGTGAGCACCTATAAAATCAAAGAGAAAGTTATATATTTCTAAGATACAATAGCACAAGTGGACATTTGTATTTCCAAAGGGAGGAATGGAACAAAAACAAGATTAAAACCCAATAGGGCTAACATCAAACCCTGTAGCTCTGTGTCTGGCAAGCAAAACATGCAGTAGTGGCAGGATGTGGGCATTGCTATCTGGAGTCTCAAAGGCCTTTCTTGCAGATCAGTTCTGCTCCCTGCCCAACATTTTCCTCACCAGCTGTTCCATGTCTCTGACATTTCCAAGTTCCTTGGGTCTCCATTGCATTGAGGCTTGGCCTTCCCACTTTCATACACCACTTTCTCAGGGGCTGCCTGAAGAGATTTCTCTCTGTCCCATTGCCTGACTTTGCTTTGAAATCTAGGCGGAAGCCTCTGTGGACTACAATGCTTGTATTCTTTATGTCTGCAAAAACAGCATCACCTATGAGATGCTCAGGGTTGTTGCCAACTTAAGCAATAGTCAAGCCCCCTTGTGCACCTAAATGGCTGGAAACTGGGAAGCAGCTTTCTGATGAACCCTGTATGAGCCAGGAGCCCTTGAACTTTCTTACCAAAGCAGTCTTAAAGTCTTAAGTCTCAATTCTTTTATGCCTTTCAGTCTGCCATGGGTGAGATCAAGCCTTATTTCCTATTGTCCGATGCAAAGCACTGGGCTTCTTTTCCATCATCCATGCCCAACTCCAAATCTTGGCTCCAACTTCAAATCTTCTCCTTTTCTAGGCAAACTGCAAGTTCTTCCAATTTGAGTTTGCTGTTTGCTTCTTATTCTCATTAGAAGCAAAAGCAGCCAACAATACGAGTGCCATCAACTTTCTCCCACCAGGCTAATGAGTCCATTACCTTCCAAATCAACCTCACACAAAGTTACAATTCATGGAAAACATACATTTATTTCTCAAAATGTGGCATGAATAACTTCTAGGCGAGTTCCCAACATAATCTTCCTCTCTACTTGAAACCTCATGAGCACAGTCATTTCTGTCAATATTCCTAATGACATCATGACCTTCTATGCTTCCATCAGAATTTCACACTAAACTCTGCTTCCAGCTTACCTGACCCGCAGCTCCAAAGTGTTTCTGAATAGCTCTCATAAAACAGTTTCAAAGGTTTCCAAGTTATATGGTTCAGGAATGGGCACAACAATGCTCCCACTTGTTGGTACCAATTATCTCTAACAAAATGCCTGGAGAATTAACTTAAGAAAGAAATGTATTTTGACTCATGGCTTCAGAGTTGTCCATGGTCGCATGGCCTAGTCACTATGTGGATCAGTGGTGTAACAGAGCATCATAGCGGACAAGGCCTGATGGAACAGAGCTTCTTAGCTCACGTCAGCTGGGAGGCTGAGAGAGAGAGAGAGAGAGAGTCTGGAGACAAGATACACCCTTGAAAGTCACTTTCCCAGCTACCTATATTCTGCACATAAGCCCTGCCTCCTCAAGTTCCCATTCAGCTACAAATTAGTCAATGGATTAAGCCATTCTCACTAGCCATTGATCTTCCCATACAGTCACCAGTTGGAGACCAGGCCTTCCATACCTGGGCCTTTTAAGGCCTGTTTACACTCAAATTATGACATTCCCTCTGACTGTCTTTTATGTAAAGACTTCAAATTGCACTTAGAGCTCACCTGACTGATAGAGGATAATCTTGTCTTCTTGAGAACATTAATTCAATCACATCTAAGTTATTTTACCATATAACATAACATCTACAGACTAAGGAGTCCTCATCAGACTACCATGTAAACAAGTTGGCTCAATACTCACAAAGCAGATGGAGCACCCTGACTTTCATCTTCCCTGAGAAATTTTGACCCTCACTGAGCTGTTCCCTTTTCACAGGCTGAGGTCAGGGTGACTCATTCTAGGGAAGATCACAGCCCCCAGACTGAAGATGCACAAACCAAGCACACTCTGGACAAGGCAGAAGACCTGGACCAACAAGTCCAGATGGGAAACTTACCTGGAACTATTCCAGAAAGTTCTCCATCTCCTGATAAAAGAAATGGAAGAATAAACTCAGGTAAACTCCTTCTCCACCACTATTTGTATTGATCTCCACAAGATATTACTCCTCTAAACACATAACTGATATTAGGTGGAGCTTTTATTACTGCTTCATGGGTCATGGAGTACATTAAATGGCAAGAGTTTTGTCCTGAACGTTAGGTCTTGATTATGTAAGTAATGCTAAGTAATCATTAGTGTTTTTGTCAATGCTGTAGCTAAAGCCATGTTGTTGTGTTTAAGCTAAAGTAGTGTTTATTAAGAATTAAAACACAACTTAAGAATAGGTGCTTCCAAGCTGGGCACTGGTGGCTCATGCTTATAATCCTGGCTACTCAGGTTGTTGACATCTGAGGATCATGGTTCAAAGTTAGCCCAGGCAGGAAAGTTGGTGAAACTCTTATCTCCAATTACCTACCAAAAAGCTGAAAGTAGAGGTATGGCTCAAGTGATAAGGTGCTAGCCTTGAGCAAAAAAGCTCAGAGACAGTACCAGGATCCTGAGTCAAGCCCCAGGAACTGCACACACACACACACACACACACACACACACACACACACACATACACACGCACGTGCACGCACTTCCATTGATATAAATTTAACTCCTACTATATTAACATCTTTCTGAGGGAAAGTTCTGCACTATCAAAACTATATAAAAGCCTTCTTTGAACTTTTCTCCCTGTCTTTCCCATATCCAAGTTATCAGCAAACATAGCACTCAAAGAATCAAAAGCATAAAAGGAGTAGCTACCACCTGGTGTGCTATGTAGACACTACTTGTTATTTCCCCTGTGCTGTATTTTGCCTTTTCTTGAGTTATTCCTTCCTGTTGATTCATGACATCTTATTTATAATGTGACCAATCTTTAGAATAACATGAACCTCACAGGTCTAGTGGAGTAGAAGTCTGTTTTGTTTGGGGGATGCAGGAAGATTTATTTTTGTTTCATTCCTTGTCATTATAATTTGGAAAAGTAAATGAGTTAGTACATGAATGTGTTTTCATGGGCTTTACTGAAGTACACATCTTATTGTACAGTTTGTATTTGCCACCTTCTGTGGTTCTGATGTGACCAGGGAGAAGGAAGCAGGAAGTAAGGAGAGCAGTGCTGGGCCTACCCCTTCCTGCCCTCTACCCCCTAGAAAGCACATATGCTTTGTTCTCTCCAATGATTAAGTGGATCTGCTTCCTCTCTGACAGCAACATGCATGCTAAATACCTGTGTGGTTGGCAGACTGAACAGCACCAGGCAGCTGGGGACAGGTACAGTTGTAAGTCCTGCCAGCTGTACTCTGTTTTAAAAAAAGAACACTAAGGGGAAGATGACATGACAGGTAAACAAGATAATGCTAAGAGAGAAAAGCTCAGGGAAGCATCAGCTACCATGCAGATGTTTCTAAAATGTAGTGTTCAGGCCTTTTCAGAAAGTAACTCATGGTAGAACACCCTGGGCTCAACAACATGTGTTCCCTGCCCACATTTCCCATCTCCTATTCCTTGGCTTCCTCCTTTCTTTATCCTGAGCTTTACAGCTTGCAGAATGAATTGGTTAAGGATCTCAAGTCTCATCTTAACACTTCCCAAGGACAAAGTCTTTTTTTTTTTTTTTTTTTTTTTTGGCCAGTCCTGGGCCTTGGACTCAGGGCCTGAGCACTGTCCCTGGCTTCCTTTTGCTCAAGGCTAGCACTCTGCCACTTGAGCCACAGCGCCACTTCTGGCCGTTTTCTGTATATGTGGTGCTGGGGAATAGAACCCAGGGCCTCATGTATACGAGGCAAGCTCTCTTGCCACTAGGCCATATCCCCAGCCCCGACAAAGTCTTTTTGATTCATGATGGAGATGGAAAAGGTCTTGACTGCACACAGCATACGGAGCACCCTCACTTGGGAGCACAACATACTGTAGATTGTCAGTTATTTCTCCTTGTGGGGATGGGGCCACTCCCCCTGTCCAGAAGCCAAAGGAGGATTCTATCACATGTTCCTGGCCCAACAGAAAAAGAAGATCCAAACCCAGAATTCAAACCATAGTTTCTACCAAATGCATGGTTTCATTCTTTTATCATCATAATGCCAAAAATGTGTTAAGTCAAACCCAAGTCATTGTTAAATCTAGAACCGGGTGTATTTCCTTTATTTAAAAAAAAAAACAACCTTTTTGTTTTGTTTTGTTTTTGCCAGTCCTGGGGCTTGAACTCAGGGCCTGAGCATTGTCCCTGGCTTCTTTTTGCACAAGGCTAGCACTCTACCACTCGAGTCACAGCACCACTTCTGGCTTTTTCTATATATGTGGTGCTGAGGAATCGAACCCAGGGCTGCATGTATATGAGGCAAGCACTTTACCAGTAGGTTATATTCTCAGCCCCCCAAAAAACTTTTTAAAATTGTGAATAGCAGTAAAAATTTTTAAGAGAAAAATCTGTGAACAGAGACTGCATACTTTTTTCATGCAGACCCTGCGAAGGTTAAAAGGTCACTATACTAGCATCAGAACATTCCCCATTCACAGATCCAATGCTACCTTGCCTTTAAATATACCATGTGTTTTTCCTAAAAACAAGATTTCTTTGCATGATTTCCGTACAAGGGCCAGGATCTGGAAATCACCATTGATAAAGACCATCAATGTACTATTATCTCATTTATAAACCATAAGCCAGTTGTGTGAAAATTTTGAATTCAGCATCTAATTCTTGACCTTGTGTGTAATTTGTCATGTGCCTTTCATCTCCTTTAATCTGAACAACCCTTCAACTTTTCCTTCTCTCTTAAGACAGACCTGGATATCATTGAAGAATACAGGCTTTTTATTTTGTAGACTGCTCCTGGACTTGGACTTCTCTGAAATTGGGTTTAGGTTATGCAATTTTTGGCAAGAATACCAAAAGGAAATTGTATCATACTCAATGTTAGGAGGCAAATGATAGCTACTACACTTGCTTGCATTTTGAAAATATTGTTAATGTAACAAAATCTGTGAGTTGTTTACTGAACTTAGAATTTGAGCAAACCTGGAAATCTCTTCCTATGTCAAGATTAAGATAACATCACACATGTCTTTTTGTTTAATTTCATTTTTTATCCATGCTTACAAAGCCTGGCACTGATGACTCATCCCTGTCATCCTAGCTGCTCACGAGGTTGAGATTTGAAGAACTAAAGTTCAAAGGCAACCCAAGCAGAAAAGCCCATTGGACCCTACCTTCAAAATAGCCAGCAAAAAGCTTGGGTAGTGGTATGGTTCAAGTGGTAGAGTGCCAGTCAGGCAAGTACCCGATCCTGAGTTCATACCCTACTACTGGCAAAAGAAAAAAAAAAGAATGTCTAATTATATGAGAAAATACTAATGTTAATGTAAATACTAACTAAATAGGAAACAAAAAATTTTGATATGTCATCAAATTTATAAAAATATCCCACTTGGATAATGGCAACCTCTGAATAGTGAGAGTATTCTCATTTGTATCTTATCTTTTTTATGTGTATATTCTAAATGTGCACTGGTAATCATGAATTACCTTTTCAATAAAATAGAATGAATATTTTGGGGGTAGGTGTTGAACTCAGTGCTTTGTTTTTGCTGGGCAGGAGCTCGGCTACTTGAGCCATGCTCCCATCACTTTGATATACATTAGGTATGCTTCCGATAGAATCTCACATTTATGACCAGGCCAGCCTGAACCTCTATTCTCCTCGTTATGCCTACCACATAGTTAAGATGACAAGAGTATATGGTGCCCCACTCAGCTTTCTTTGGGGTCCTCTTGGACTTCAAATTTCAATCTTCCCAACCTTTGCCTCCTGAATACCTACCTAGTATTAGAGGAGTGAGCCCTTGTGTTCATCTTGTGGGCTTTTATTTCATAGTGCTGTTGAGTTAACATAGGCCCTCAATTTTCTAGGCAAGCACTCTACCACTTGATCTATGCCTTGTGTTCTTTCGTGTCATATTGGTTTTTGTTTTTTTTTTTCAAATTTTTATTATCAAACTGATGTACAGAAAGGTTACAGTTTCATACGTTAGGCACTGGATACATTTCTTGTACAGTTTGTTACCTTGTCCCTCATACCCCCCTCCCTCCTCCCCCTTTCCCTTCCCCACCCCCCACGGAGGTGTTCAGTTCACTTACACCAAACAGTTTTGCAAGTATTGCTTTTGTAGTTGTTTGTCTTTTTTTACCCTGTGTCTCTCAAATTTGGTATTCCCTTTCAATTTCCTACTTCCAATACCAGTATACACGGTTTCCAATATACTCAGATAAGATTACAGAGATAGTGTAGGTACAACCACAGGAAGGTGATACAAGAACATCATCAAATATAGAAACTACAGATACACATAGGACGTTGAAAGTAGTTACAACTGTTTCCATAACATGAAGTTCATTTCACTTAGCATCATCTTATGTGTTCATAAGGGTATAGCTATTGGGCCTTGTGATGCTCTGCTATGACTTGCCTAAACCTGTACTAATTATTACCAATAAGGGAGACCATAGAGTCCATGTTTCTTTGGGTCTGGCTCACTTCACTTAGTATAATTTTTTCCAAGTCCTTCCATTTCCTTACAAATGGGACAATGTCATTCTTTCTGATAGAGGCATAAAATTCCATTGTGTATATGTACCACATTTTCCTGATCCATTCGTCTACTGAGGGGCATCTGCGCTGGTTCCAGATTCTCGCTATGACAAATTGTGCTGCAATGAACATTGTTGTGCTGGTGGCATTACTGTGATTTTGTTTGTGGTCTTTTGGATAGATACCCAAAAGTGGGGCTGCTGGGTCATAGGGGAGTTCTATATTTAGCCTTCTGAGGAATCTCCATACTGCTTGCCAGAGTGGCTGAACCAGTTTACATTCCCACCAACAATGAAGTAGGGTTCCCTTTTGGCCACATCCCCTCCAACAATTGTTATTGTTAGTTTTCTTGATATATGACATTCTTACTGGGGTGAGATGGAATCTCAATGTTGTTTTGATTTGCATTTCTTTTATGGCCAGTGATGTAGAGCATTTTTTCATATGTCTCTTGGCCATTCTCATTTCCTCATCAGAGAAGTCTCTTTGTAAGTCTTTAGCCCACTTGATGAGGGGGCTATTGGTTCTTTGCGGTTTTGTTTTGGAAAAGGGCAATTTTTTTAGTTCTGCATATTTTAGAGATGAGGCCTTTGTCTGTTGAATGGCCGGTAAAGATCTTCTCCCAGTCTGTGGGCTTTCTGTTTATCTTGCGAGATATGTCCTTTGCCGTGCAGAAGCTCTGCAGTTTGATGCAGTCCCATTTGTCCAACCTTTCTTTGATTTGCAGCCTTTCTGGGTCTTTGTTAAGGAAGTTCCGTCCTGCACCAAGGAGCCCAAGTGCTTCTCCTACTCCTTCCTTTAGTGTTTTCAGGGTGTCTGTTTTGATTTCAAGGTCTTTAATCCATTTGGAATTGATTTTGGTGCAGGGTGATATATAAGGATCTAGTTTTAGTTTGTTGCATGTGTTGAGCCAGTTTTGCCAGCACCACTTGTTAAAGAGGCTATCTTTCTTCCATACTATTGTTTTAGCTCCTTTATCAAAGATTAAGTAGGCATAGTTCTGTGGGTTCATTTCTGGGTCTTCAATTCTGTTCCATTGGTCTTCAGGCCTGTTCCGGTGCCAATACCAAGCTGTTTTTATTACTATAGCTTTATAATACAGCTTGAAGTTGGGTATTGTAATTCCTCCAGCACTGTTCTTTCTGCTTAGGAGTGTTTTTGCTATTCTAGGTCTTTTATTGTTCCATATGAATTTCTGGATTGCTTCCTCTATTTCATTAAAGAATGGTGTTGGGATATTGATGGGTATTGCATTGAATTTGTAGATAGCCTTTGGCAATATTGCCATTTTGATTATATTAATCCTCCCAATCCAGGAGCATGGGAGGTTTTTCCATTTCCGTAGTTCTGACTTAATTTCGTTTTTCAAGCTTTTAAAGTTCTCATCAAAGAGGTCTTTCACTTCTTTGGTTAAGGTTATTCCCAGGTATTTTATGTTTTGGGGGGCTATTGCAAAAGGAGTTGCTTTCCTGATATCAGCCTCGGTCTTCGGGTCATTAGCATAGAGAAAGGCCATTGATTTTTGAAGGTTTATTTTATATCCTGCAACTTTGCCAAAGTTTTGGATCAGCTCTAGTAGCTTGGGGGTAGAGTCTATGGGATTCTTTAGGTATAGGATCATGTCATCTGTGAAGAGAGAAAGTTTAACTTCATCTTTTCCTATTTGAATCCCCTTTATATTTTCTTCTTGCCTTATTGCTCGGGCTAGGAATTCTAATACTATGTTGAAGAGCAGGGGAGAGAGTGGACATCCCTGCCTTGTTCCTGATTTTAAAGGGAATGGCTTTAGTTTTCCACCATTTAGAGTTATGCTAGCTGTTGGTTTGTCATAAACTGCCTTGATTATATTCAGGAATGTTCCCTGGAATCCCAGTTTTTCCAGGGCTTTTAGCATAAATGGGTGCTGGATTTTATCGAACGCTTTTTCCGCACCCAGAGATAAAACCATGTGGTTCTTTAGCTTGCTCCGGTTGATGTGGTGGATTACATTAATTGACTTGTGTATATTAAAACCAACTTTGCATCCCTGGGATGAATCCAGTTTGATCGTGGTGTATGATTTTTTTGATGACCTGTTGAAGTCAATTGGCCAGAATTTTGTTGAGAATTTTTGCGTCTATGTTCATCAGGGAGATCGGTCTGTAGTCCTCTTTCCGTGATGATCTCTGCCTGGTTTTGGGATGAGGGTTATACTGGCTTCATAGAATGAGTCTGGTAGTGAATGTTCTCTTTCAATTTCATTGAAGAGTTTGAGAAATATTGGTGTGAGTTCTGTTTTGAAGGCCTTGTAGAATTCTGCAGTGAATCCGTCTGGACCTGGGCTTTTCTTGGATGGGAGATCATTTATTGCCATTTCTATTTCAATACTGGATATGGGTCTGTTTAGAGGGTTTAAATCTTCATGGTTGAGTTTGGGGATATCAATTTTTTCTAGGAAATCATCCATTTCTTCCAAGTTCTCGAATTTGTTGGCATAAAGGTTTGCAAAATAGTCCCTTATTATTTTCTGAATTTTGGTTATTTCTGTGGTGATGTTACCTGTTTCATCTCTTATCTTGTTTATTTGAGTGTGCTGCCTTCGTTTTTTGGTCCGGTTTGCCAGGGGTCTGTCTATCTTGTTGATTTTTTCAAAGAACCAACTCTTTGTTTTGTTGATTCTTTCAATGGTATTTTTCGTCTCTAATTGATTTAATTCTGATTTGATTTTAATTATTTGCTTCCGTCTATTGACTTAGGGTTTGGCTTGCTGTTCTCTCTCCAGAAAATTAAGGTGCATCCTTAAATTACTGAGTTGCTGTTTCTCCAGTTTGTTGATGTATGTACTCAGAGATATAAATTTTCCTCTGAGTACTGCCTTTGCTGTGTCCCAAAGGAGCTGGTACTTTGTGTCCTCAACTTGGTTGAAGTCCATAAACATTTGAATTTCCGTTTTAATTTCTTCAGTGACCCACTGATGGTTCAGCAGTGTGTTGTTTAGTCTCCATGAAGTGTAGGATTTTCTGTGGTGGCTGTTTGAGTTGAGCTCTAATTTTATTCCATTGTGGTCTGAGAGAATGCAGGGAATGGTTTTGATACTTCTGAATTTGTACAGATTTTCTTTGTGCCCTAAGATGTGATCTATTTTGGAGAATGTTCCATGTGCTGCAGAGAAGAATGTGTATTCTGTTGTTGCTGGTGGAATATTCTGTAGATGTCAGTTAAGTCTAGTTGGTCTATGCAATTATTAAGATCTGTTGTTTCTTTGTTTAGTTTTTGGCGTGTTGATCTGTCCAGAGGTGATAGTGGAGTGTTAAAGTCCCCAACTATCAATGTGTTTGGGTCTATGAGTGTTTTTAGAGTCAGTAGTGTTTGTTTGATGAAGTTGGGTGCTCCTGCATTTGGTGTGTAGATATTTAGGATGGTTATATCTTCCTGTAGGAGAGATCCCTTTACTAGTATGTAGTAGCCTTCTTTGTCTCTTCTTACCTTTTTTAATTTGAAGTCAATTTTGTCTGATAGTAGGATTGCAACTCCAGCCTGCTTATGGGGGCCATTTGCTTGATAGATTTGATTCCAGCCTTTCACTTTTAGAAGATGTTTACTTTTGCTGGATAAATGTGTCTCTTGGAGGCAGCAGAAAGATGGATCTTGATTTTTGATCCAACTTATGAGCCTATGTCATTTGATTGGAGAATTAAGTCCATTAATGTTGAGAGTTAGGATTGAGAGATGATCGTTTGTTCCTTTCATTATCACTACCTTGTTTAAAGCGGTGTCTTCCCATTTCTTGATCTGATGTTTACTATTTAGGGTTCATTTCTCTGTCTGTATTGGGATCTTGATTATTTTCCCTGTGTAGTACATCTTTGAGGATTTTCTGTAAAGCTGGTTTTGTGGAGATATATTGTTTCAGTTTTTCCTTACTGTGGAAGACTTTTATTTGACCTTCGGCTATGAATGAGAGTTTGGCTGGGTACAGAATTCTTTGTTGGTAGTTATTTTTATTTAGTGTTTGGTATACTTCATTCCAGGCTCTCCTTGCTTTCATGGTCTCTGCTGAGAAGTCTGGGGGTAATTCTGATTGCTTTTCCTTTATATGTGATTGTTTTCTTCTCCCTAACAGCTTTAAGGATTCTTTCCTTGTACTCTACTGATCCTGTTTTGATCACAATGTGTCGGTGGGATGTCCTACTCTGGTCTGGTCGGTTTGGGGTTCTAAATGCTTCTTGTATCTGGATAGGCCTTTCCTTCTGTATATTTGGGAAGTTCTCAGCTAATATTCTGTTAAACAGATTGCCTATCCCATTAACTTCTTTCTCCAGGTTTTCCTTAATACCTATTATTCTTAAATTGGGCTTCCTGATCGTGTCTTGAATCTCCTGTAGCGATCTGTTTTGTTGATTGGACTGGATTTGTATTGATTTTTGATCTTTCTCCATAGAATGTAAGGAATCTTCAGCTCCTGAGATTCGATCCTCTGCTTCAGTTAGTCGGGACTGTAGGCTAGCTACTTGATTTCAAATCTCTTTTCCTTCTGACTGGTCTTTCCTGATGACTTCCATGTCATTTCTTAGGTCTTGTATGGACTTCTTTACTTCATTAACTTCATTACTTTAGTTTTGATTGTTGTCTCTCAGATCTTTAAGCTGGGTAGCTATCTTTTCATTTGACTCTTGAAGTTGATTTATCTTTCTATTTGTGGATGCCATGAAATTCTCCATTAATTTTTGTTTTGCCTCCTCATGCTCTAGAATAATTGACTGAAGAGATTCAAACTTTTCATTTATCATGTTTATCAGTAGACTTTGTAGAGCCTTTTGGGGGTTCTCTTCTATGTCTTTGATTGACTGCTCTGCTTCCTGCTTGTTTTGAGTGGGGGATATGACTTCATTGTTTGCCATCTTTCTTGTGTTTCTTCTGCCCATTTGAATTGGGAATGCCAGTCTACCAGCACCTGTGAGCACCGTTTAAGACCCAAAGCAGCCCTTACCAAGCACTGTTGTGTAAATATTACAAGTTCACAATTATATACAGATAACTTGTATACCTGTCTATAAAGTTAGATTTGGTGTTCCTAAAGAATACAATTTCAATATAACAACCGATCCTGGGCCCTGTAGTCAGTATTTACTTATTTACTGTTACAACCCTATACGCAATTCTTGTTTTTATATTAAGTTCTTTTAGGACTGGCTTTCTCTATGAACTCCTTTGATTAACTCAGATTAAGCTGGGATACCCTCTATCCAATAACCAGGAGTCAATGGAACCTGGAGGTCCAGGCAGTAAGTCAGGAGGGTAAGTTGGAGATAGTAAAGAGAATAGAGTAAAATGTATTGGGGGGGGGTGATTTTTGTTTAGTTTCAGTGACGTGGAAATGTGGAGAAGAATAGAATCAGTAGAAAGAACAAGGTTAAAATGACAGACAATGGAGAGTTAGCAGAAAAGAGTGGAGGTGTTATTCATAGGAAAGTAATTTTTAAAGAAAGAGAATGCAAAGAGAGAAATAAAGTAAAATACTGGAAGACAGATACACTAAACAGAGAAAAATTATTTTAAAAAGAAGAAAAAATAAATAAAAAGGAAAAAAAACAGAAGGAACAACCCAAACAAACAAACAAAAACTTGATAAAACAATCCAGTAAAAATGGAAAACAAACAAACAAATAAAAAACAAACAAACAAAAAAAAACCAACGATGTTTCAGATGTGAAAAAATTAAAAAGAAAAATTTTTTTTCAAAAGTTTAAAAAATGTTTGAAAAGAAAAAAAATGGAGTCCTCCTTGTTTGGGTGGTCTTTCCCCAGTCTCTGTTTTCCTTGCAATGGTCTGCAGTCTATTTTCCTGATTGGCTGGTTTGACTTGATTTCAGTATGCAAGGGGTGGATCTGTTCTGACCCTTCTCCCCTGTTGGTGCAATCCTGGGTCTCTGAGGTTCGCACAGCTTGCAGGTGGGCCTTGGCGTCCTCTGTAGATGGGGACGTGAGCAGTCTCAGGAACTGTGGCTTCTCTGTCTGCTGTGGGGCCACTGCCTTTGATGCCTGGATTTGAATAGGCTGTGGACTCAGCAGGGCGGGGCGCCTCTGGCCTGTTTTGCTCGGCTGAGAGTTGCTTGCCTGGGGGAGGCGGCCTCCTAGGCGGAGGTGGCTATGGAATGCAGCTCCGTTTTGGGCTGGGAATTGGGCTTCCTCTGTGACCCAGGAACTGTTTGTTCCTCCATCTGGTGTTTCCGTGCCGCCGGTAGCTGCTCACAGCTTTTGCTTTAAATTTAGAAAATCCGGCGGGCAGGATGGGGACCCTCTGGCTAAGCCGCTGCCCAGGACTCGCCTCCTGCCAGGGCAGGGGGCGTTCTCCTGGGCAGAGTTGGCTCTCACTGTTTGGTCCCTCCTGCCCTTTTCAAAGATGGCTACTTTGACCTCGCTTTCCCCAGGCCCACTTCAGTTCCAATCTGGTCTGACCCTATGCCAGTGGCAAAGATGGCGCTTTGCTCTGGCGGTGGAGGAAGGGCTGCCTCCCAGAAGCTGCTCTGTGGGCATGAGTGAGAATATCTTTCTTGGGGTACTCACGCTTTCTCTGCGATTTCAGCCGGCCTGTGCTCAGCTGCCGTCTGGAGTATTTCTCGCTGGTCTACGCTGTGTGCTTTAGCCGCGCGGAGTGCGGGTTGCTGTGCCGGGCGCTGCGCTGGCACTGGCGCGGTGGTGGGACGCAGCCCAGAGCTCAAATCTGTGTTTTCAGAAGAGCAAAGTCGATTTTTCCTTCCTGGCCAGAATCCCTGTACTGTTAGAACTTACTTTGGCTGTCTTTCTAGGAGTAAAAGTTTCTATGGGGTGAGAAAACTGTGATGTCGGAGGGAGCTCAGCTAGGGCTCTGCTGCTCCTCCGCCGTCTTCCCGGAAGTCCTCATATTGGTTTTTGAAATAGGAGCTCATGAGCTTTGCCCAGGTTGCCCTGAAACTCGAGATCCTCCTTACCTCTACCTTCGGAATATCTGGGATTTCCCCTCACCTGGCTTCACAATGCTATTTTAGATTTTCCCCAATAGTTTCCAGTGTTCCAAGAAAATGTGAAAATGATTTGAAATGACTAACATATTCTAGGAATCTCTGTTTATGGTATCTACTATAAGTATCATGCCAGATAATTTAGTGAACTCAGAAAATAATGGATCAGAACAGTTATAATGATTTCATTGTGTTAGAGACAGAGGTCAAGCATGACATTCCTTTTGGAAACATCATGGGAGAAAGATTGACCAATAGTGATGGAGCCATTTCTTTGATCTCTCTCTGAGCTGTGAAGTTGAGCTGGTGGAGATTGAATTCAAAGGGACTTAGATTCAGGCCTTGTTAACACACTTGCTGCTCCTATTCCCCTGGGAAAGTTTAACTGGCTTCCATCAAATCAAGGTGCTTATTTATAAAAATGAGGATTATAAAGCCTCTCTTACAGAGTTGCTGCTTGAGTTAGATGTGAAGCAGTATATAAAGTACTTAGTATTGTGCAACTGCACAATAAAAACTACCCAGTAAATAGTTATTGTCATGTTGCCCTTCTAACAACAACACAACAAAAGTCACCCTCTCAACAATAACAAAAACAACTCTGATTTCCTGAAGGGATTCACCTCTGGGCCTAAATGTTCGATTCTTTTGCATTTTTTCAAGTTTTCTGGTTGACCCACCTAGATGACCTGTTTTTTTACTCTGTCCCCAAATCTGTACAGAACACTTTAAAATGAGAATTGGTTCTATTTCAAACACTCACATGGGCAGAAGAACCAGTACAGGGAAGTACAGACATGGTAAGGGATTTGTTGGTATTATGTGCTGGGGCCAGTCAGGGAAAATCTCTGATAATAGAGAGGCTAATCATCTGAGTGAGAAACACCCGTGTGTGTGTGTGTGTGTGTGTGTGTGTTCAACTGTGAGTGTGTTTGAGTGTGTTTTCTTCCTCCCAGCACAAACCGAAAGACACTCTGTGGCCGCTCAGATTAGAAATTTTCATAAAAAGCTGCCACCCAAGAAGTAGAATGACAAAATAGAAGAGAGTTCATCTCTGAGGAGTACACACTGCATTGTTTCTGACTGCAGAAACAAGAGTTGTCTTGGGGCCAACAAGCTAGCCTCATTTCTTTTATAATCTGACAATATAAAACTTACTGCTTATTTGTTTATTTGCATAATTGGGTGGTTTGTAAGGAGATGTCCTCTTAGTCTATGAAGGCTCCTCTACAAACAGTTTATTGCTCTTTTTTTAAAACACGAATTCAATGCTAGCTGATACTACTCCAGTTTTGATTTGGTTCAAAACCTCTTTTCCAAAAGGCCTACTTTGACTTGCGTGTAGACATAGCAGATGGTGTAACTGTGCATTCAGGGTTGCAGAGCTCGACGTCTCTTGGCAACATCGTGCTGTTTATGCTTTGTGTATAAAGCATAGAAACCAAACTGCAACTCAGAAGACTTACCAGGAGAATGTCTTGAGTCTTTGCTAGAGTTCAGCTTCATCATTAGAGGAGCAAACTCATGTCATCTTACCCAAGTGTATACTTGTTGTTACAACAAAACTCACAAATAGCAGCACACAGAAGAGCTGTTGTTATGTTCATAGGAGATAAGCTAAGTCAAGAATAGATTATGAAAAAAAAGAGTAGATTATGTTGATATATTTCCTCTGTAAGAATAGCAAGAACAGACTTCAAAGGACTACAAAGTTTTATAATAGAAACAGACGCTTGGTAGAAATACTGGATTTAAGATTTCAATGGACGATGAAGTATAAAGTGCCCATTTAGTATTTGATTAATAAGACTCTTCATTCTTCAATGTCCTTTTCTGTTTTCTTTGTCTTTGGAAGATCTGGCGGCCAATGGATTAATCAATGGTCCTAAATCCCTGGAGAAACGAGAACGACAAAAGTCATTAGACATCCTGGAGGAGCTAATCGTTCAAGGAATCATACAGAGTCACAGCAAAGTGTTCAGACATGGAGAATCCTACGATGTCATGGCAAGTAACTTTCTAATTAGCATTCACTTATATTCACTTGAAATGAGCAACAGAAGAAAATGAATCGCAAGCCATTACTTTCAGTAAGAATTGCAGCTTCCAGGATGCAAATTACAAAACAAATGACAACATTTAAGTAAGTCAGATTTTTCTTCCATAAATTTCTTTTTCGTAGGGCTTGAATTCAGGGTTTGGGCGCTCTGTCTGAGCTTTTCATTCAAAGCTAGTGCTCTACCACTCTAAGCCACAGGACCACTTCTGGTTTTCTGGTGGTTAATTGGAGATAAGAGTCTCATGGATTTTGCTACCCTAGCTGGCTTTGAACTACAATCCTCAGATCTCAGCTTCCGGAGTAGCTAGGATTACAGGTGTGAGCTACCAGGCTTTTCCATAAATTTCTATATAGTATGTATATCTTTCTCAGTAGAGCCAGGAATCAATCATAATGATTGATGAATCCATTGAAACATTTCATGGGTTTTACTGAACTTAACATGTCTCAAGATATAAGTCCTATTGAATAACTTCCCTTCATTCTTTCAGAAATTTTTACGAAACATTGCCTTTGGGAATATAAAATTGAATTGTGATTTATTCAAGATGGAAAGAGATCTAAATGTCAGAGGTACAACTGATAGGCTTATACGTACATGTATGCATATGTGCATTCTAAGACCAACACAAAGAAATACAATTCTAGAAATTTTTACATTCTTGCTTTTGTTGCATCATCTTGATGACTCTCTCCTTAATGGAAATGGTATTTTCCTTCCATTTTTAAGTGATTCGACCAATGTCTAGGGCTCTGGTTTTTTGCTTTCAAGTTAATAACTTTGTGCAGCTGTGAAGAAGATAGCATACTTTTTCTACTTTGATTTGTTTTATTGTCTATTTTTTAAGCCAAAGGTCTCAGCTCCTACCAGTATTTCTTAGGGCACAAGCAGGAGAATGAAGCTAAAAAAGAAGAAATAACAACTGAAATATATGCTTGGGCATAGGGGAATGGTTGGGAAAAGAAAAAACAGAAATGGTAGAAGTAGAGACCAAAAGTCACATCATAATTGTCAGTTATCCCTTACCATCATTTAACCCTGTGTTGTAGAGAAAACTGTCAAATGGGAATGAAAAATGCATTATATAAATCAGGTTAACAGATCAAGCACCTAGTGTTTAAATAAAGTTGATTTCATTCTTTGTGTGCAGAGAATATTGAAAACTTATAAATCAAAAGCCAAAGTGTCCAGGAACCAATGGCTTATACCTGTAATTCTAGCTACTCAAGAGGCTGAGATTGGAAAGATCCCAGTTCTAGTTCCTGAAACTTTATCTCCACAGAAAAATCTGGGTGTGATACAGTGCACACATCCCTGCTATGGTGGGTATATCAACAGGAGGATCATGACCCAGGCAAAGTAAGAGACTCTATCTTAAAAATAACCCGAGTAAAAGGTTGGAGTCATGTAAAATGATTGCCTAGCAAATGCCTAAGTTCAAACAAAAGAAGAAAAAAAATGGAGAGAGGAAGGAAGGAAGGAAGGAAGGGAGGGAGGGAGGGAGGGAGGGAGGGAGGAGAAGGGAGGGACAAAGGGAGGGACAAAGGGAGGGACAGTGGGAGGAAAGGAGAGAAGAAAAGAAGGGAAGAAGGAAGGGAGGGGGAGGGAGGAAGGGGGGAGGAAGGAAGAAAGGAAGGAAACAGTTATTCACTCTTGACAAGGAAAGCAGGTCTCTTTCAGCTTAGATGGAGGAAAAAAAACACACAACACCTTAATTGTGCCAGACAGCAAATTCTTTCAATGTTTTGGAGAAAATTCATTAGACAAAACTAAAAAGAATGATACTGGACATATGATAATCATATAAAATATGGAAATATTTGACTGCTAATACTTTGAAGTTTCGAATACTTAATAATTTTTTAAGAAAAACAAAAGCCTTATAAAATTGATTTAAAAAAAGAGTCAAGGAATGCAGGGCAATAAAAAAGGCTGATAAAATAAAGCAAATACTAATGTCAGCAGTTCCTCTAATGTGATGAATCCAATCAGATGTGTGAACATTATTTCTTCATTTAAGGGGAAAATATTTTAAATAAAATGGTGTGGGGGAAAATAGAATACATGGGAGAGAACATTTGTCCAAATAAGGCTTCCTGTATGCACTAATAGTAAACTGAGATGCACGGGAATTCTGCAAGCTGGCCTGTCTCTTCCTTGGCTTGTTTGTTACCTTGCATGATGTTTTCAGTTCAAGTGACATAGAAGGAAGAGTAGTGACAAGTGAGAGCAGTGAGGGTCCTTCTCCTCCTTGGAATCTGGGTGTCCAGTGACACAGTCTATTCCTAGAGATCCATGAAAGTGTCTGTGGTTGCTGCAGAATATCCTTCCATCTTTTTCCTTAATTTTTATCTTACACTTGCTGGCAAATACTACAGCTCCATAACCAACTTTCAAGAAGGCTTACATGAGACTTAAAATGATATGCAAGAAAGATAATATCAAGAAGCTATCGGGCCAGGGGCTGGTGGCTCACGCCTGTAATCATAGGAACTCAGGAGGCTAAGATCTAAGGATCACAGTTCAAGGCCAGCCCAGCAGGAAAGGCCATGAGACTCTTACTCCAAATAAACCACCAGAAAACAGGAAGAGGAGCTGTGCCTCAAAGTGGAGTGCTAGCCTTAAGCACAAAAGCTCAGGGACAGTACCCAGGCTCTGAGTTCATGCCCCATAACCAACCAACAAACAAGCTATTAGATGACTAAATGAATCTTTCAGTGTATTTGAAGACAAATTTAATGAGACAAAGTGGCTATATTGTTAACATGTATTGTTTATATGTACATGTTGATAAGTGTATGGATTGGTATAGATCTCTTTATAGGTAAGTGACACTTATTTACCCACATTGATTTTAGTGGGTTTAGGGTTTGTTTGTTTTTTATTTCAAGCCCATTTCTCCCTACCCTTGGTACATTCTGAGTCTTTTTACAAGGGACTCAGTGAATTTTTTATTAGTCCCTCCAGGAATACTCTTATTAATTTCTCCAATGAGTGGTCAAAGTTTATTCTCCCCTTTTAGCAGCTTCTGTTTTTGCTAACCTTTGGAGTCCTTAGGGAGTTTGATTGCATTGCATCAGTCTCTGACATTATTTGTGGAACCTCACAGGGAGTTTTTGAAGAAGGAGGAAACAGACTGAGTCAGGACTAAATAATGTCAGTCAACAAAGTGACTTTCCCCAGGAGGTCTAGAGTCAAAAGAATAGGAATGATAAAACCTTTTTCAGAAAGCTTTTAACCTAATCTAGGTACAAGACTCCATTGGGGAGCAAAACCAAGATAGGTTCATCTGTAGGTCAGTACTTAATTGGGAAAGCTCTGCTGAATTCACTCTGGATTTATGACATAACATATAGGAGGTTGGTTAGCTGGAAATAAGAGTCAAATGTTATCGCAGCATCTTTGAGAACAGAAGTCTTCTGGCACTAATTTTTTTATCCATTCTAGGGGAGGGGCGTTTGAACTTAAGGTATTGGGACTATTCCACTTGCACTAAGCCCATCGCCCTTTTAAAGGCTTTACTTTGTTGTTCAGATCGAGTCTCACACTTTCGCCAAAATTGGTTTAGGATTACAATTCTCCTACCTCTGCCTCCTTCCTAAACTGAATTTACAGGCATATACTGCCATGGCTGGTCTCTGATAATATTGTTAAAGAGAATGATTGACCTGGTAACTTCTTTACTATTTCTCTAGGCTTTCCAGTGGTTGTTGTTTAGTCTCTGCATCTTCATGCACACCATTACCATGGTTACCACTTTTAAGTGCCAACATTTGATAAATCTTGACTTCCTAAAATTATGAAGGATACAGATGAGTTAGGGAAGTTTTCTCCCATTTTTACATAAAATTTCAAACTCAAGAAATGATACAGGCTGCATCCATGAGACTAATTTCTCAAGAAGAGGACAAACATTATTTAGGAACAAAGCCATAAGAATGGTCCATGCAATCTCAAAACTCCAAAGGTCTCTTACACTTGCTGTGTAATTTCAGTATTGTAGTTAAAGTTCCATTGTTATGTGAACTCCAAGTTGCTCTTTTAATCTTTGATGAATGAATTCCCCTAAACAAGATTTTTCATACTAATTTCTAAGTTTTTCTAGTTGAGCCACCAAAGCAGATCCTTTTTCCAGCAAATCCACTGGAAGCTTGAGATCTAAATGGCATTTTCAGAAAAAAAAAAACACACACAAAATGAGGGACAAGGTGAACTTGCTTTAATGAAAATTTTTGTGCAGGGAAAAACCAGACCACATAAAATTGTCTGTGACTGTAAACGAGCCACAACTTCAAGGAATGCCTTTCTGTTTAAAAATGAATTTCTGACAAACCTAGGTTTTGAAATTGGAAAGAAACGTAATAGTCCCCACTAAACTATCATTCAGAAAGCCGAGTCCTGAGAGATACTTCCCTCCAGCCACACCTACATCCCTTCTGTTTCCAGTTCCCATATTGGTGCTATGAGCTTTCCATTCTCTCTCCCCATCACTGTGATAATTCTGTGTTCTTATCCTTATGTTGCATGCTGTTGTAGGAAAAAGTCATTGATCTCACATACTGGAAAGTACTTACCATTATTAAGTAGGTATGGTTTCTTCTTCTCCTCCCTGTTACCAAAAAAATCCTCTGAAATAAGTATTTAGACTGCTTGGGGCTGAGTACCAATCACCTGCCTGTCTTTGTCTCTTTGATCCATTTTTAAAATTCATTTTATCTCTTTGATTCCTTCCTCCCCCCCTTCTCTGAAGAGATTGTCCTTCGGAAATCACAACAAATGTTAATAATTACTTTGTGTTTAAAACAAAATCTGGGGGCTGGGAATATGGCCTAGTGGCAAGAGTGCTTGCCTCCTACACATGAAGCTCTCGGTTAGATTCCCCAGCACCACATATATGGAAAACGGCCAGAAGGGGCGCTGTGGCTCAGGTGGCAGAGTGCTAGCCTTGAGCGGGAAGAAGCCAGGGACAGTGCTCAGGCCCTGAGTCCAAGGCCCAGGACTGGCCAAAAACAAACAAACAAACAAACCAAAAAAAAAAAAACCAAAATCTGAAGAAGAATTATCTAGAATAGTATTGCCATTTTATAATGAAGACTCAAAACTCATTAAAAAACATTCCTAAGTTTAGAGTTTTATATAGATATAGATAGATAGATAGATAGATAGATTAGATTAGATTAAGTGAAGAAAGCAAATTGCAGGAATATATGGTATAATCGGATCTTTTTCTGCATTACAGATGTCCTGTACATATATATACATGTGCATAGAGAATATCTAGAAAGATATGTACCAAACTTTTATGATTTTTTTCTTGTTTTTTTTTTGCACTTGCTAGACAATCTATCTCTAGAGCCATACCCCAGCATTTAAAATTGTGTCTGTTCTACCTCTCTTTCCTTTCTTTCCCAAAAATTTCAAAAAAAATCTTCCTCCAGGTAGAAGCGACTGAGAAGCCACTGAGAAAGCCACCAGCCAGGCTGAAAAAACTGAAGATCAAAAAGGAAGTAAAGGATTTCACCATGAAGGACATAGAAGAAAAGATGCAGGCGGTAGAGGAACGCCGGAAGGTAACGGAATCTAGCGGAGGCTTGTAGCTCTGAAGCACTTACTGATGGCTAAAAGGAGTTCAGACTTTCCTATCAGCAGCTTTGAGACAAATTGTATGGTTTTTAGCCTGTTATTTTAATGATCCTGTAAGCTTCTTATGATCTATCCTTAGTAGCGTCTTAAAATTATCTTTGTGCTGTGAAGGAATGAATCTTGAAGAGGCTTGAAATTTAGTTTCATCCACACAAAGCCTGATTTAAAAAAAAAATTCAATTCTCAATGTGTGCTGGGGGTTCACACCTGAATTGATAACTGTTCAGGGAGCTGAGATAAGAAGATCTCAGTTCAAAGCCAGCATGGGTGTTGGAAAGTGCCTGAGACACTTATCTCCAATAAATTACCAAAAAGCCAGAAGTAGAGCTGTGGCTCAATTGGTAGAACCTTAGTCTCAAGCAAGGAAAGCTCAGGGATAGTGTTCAGGCTCTGAGTTCAAGCCCCGGGACTGGCACAAAAAGAAAAAAAAATCAAGTGTAGGGTTTTGTTCATGAGGCAAGGAGCAGGAGAGGCAAGGAGCAGGAGAGGCAGTCACAGGGCAGGCCCTGTGTCTGACACCTGCACCAGGTGCTCCTCAGCAAATAAACATTTGTTGTATGTATATTATGTAACAAGTATCATTGCATAACTGAATAATGAAAATGTAAAAGTCTGAATAGAGCAACACATGCCAGAGTAACAAGAACCTATAGAAAGTCACTCAAGTTCTCGTTTCTTTCTTGAATATTACTTTTCAGAAAAAAGAAGAAGAAATCAGAAAACGGCTACAGAGTGACCACCGACCTTTGCCCCCAGTGACTCACTCAGATGTGACTGACCTGGGAGGGGCTGTGGTTCCATTTGCCACTGGACTTGCAACTGGGAGTTCTGTCCCATTTGAAGCAAGGGATCCTGAAGGAAGAGAACCATTGAAGCAGAAGAAGAGTACAATAGATGCAGCCCTGATTCACAGGAGCTACAACCAGGAAGGGTTGGGTGTGGTGGAATCAGACATGTCCTACAATCGAGAAGAAGACATTTTCTAAGGAGCCCTGTTCTGTGACACACACACACACACACACATGCGCACACACACACACACACACACACACACACACACACACACACACCTTTCTTCTCGCCAGCAATGGCCTTTTAAATTTGTCCCAGGTCCTCTGATTGAGTGCTCACCCACTGGGATTTCTGCTGTGGGTTTAGGAATGATTGTGGGTTTAGGAATGATTGTGGGAGCTGCCTTAGGTGAGTTAGGTGAGTTGAATCATTAAAAAGGATTGTGCTCATAACAAAAAAGAAAACCATAAAGACAGATCCACTTACTGAGCTTCAATATTATAGTGTTGTTATTCTCCCTCAATCTAGCTTTCAATGTACTTTAGATGCCTTTGGAGTCCTAGCTACCTTACACAAACATGTTTGTGCCAAATGAAATCTGTTTTCATGCTTGCCCTTTGACTATGGTCCACTGAAAGACCTTGGCGACAAATGGCATGCATTGGTATTCTGTTTTACAATAATCTGTTTTCTTCCCATGCTATGTGTTTAGGTTTATTTCTTTACTTAAATTATTGGTTGCTGCCAAGGACAAGGAAAATAACTGGAGAACTGGAACACTGGTACCAACTCCAGTAATACCAAAAGAAAAGTAGTTGCTACTTTGTTTTTTAATCACACAACAAATGATGAATAGAAAATACAGAAAATTCTAAGAGGCATAGAATGCAAGAACGTTGCGTTCTCTCTCCCTCTGGGATGATGACTGGCAATAATTGTGTTCCATGTATGTACTTCAATCACTTATTCCTTTATAAAAAGGAACCTATACGACATAAAATGTTTTGTACTTGGCCTTCCATGCAAATGGATCTATTTCTATAGCATGAGTCTCAGTAACACTTTCTGCTGATGCAAGAATGCTACAGCACTGTGTTGGTTCCCCATTACGTTTTGAACAGTTTCCATGGTTCGAGTCATACCGTGTGTTACTATTTATGTTTTGAAGACACTGACAAGTACTACGAAGTTATGTCCATGGGCTTTTCCACTACTGTTACAAAATACTTGGCGATAAGGAACTGAAAAGAAAGAAACATTTATTCTGGCTGATGGTTTCAGGGATTTCAGTCCTCAGCAAAGCAGAGGAGCCTTGGAAGCTCGGAGAGCAGAAGCTGTGGTCGCTTGGCTCCGCACCAGCTCTGCACCCTTCCTTCCTTGTCACCGCTCTTGGAACGCGTGTGACTGCTAAGGAACATGCAAGGGCCAATGCAGCTGGTTTCGCAAACCCATCCCCAAGTCTCATCCTGTTCTAGAAGTTCGGTTCATTTCATGGCAGCTTTAATTCAGCTCCCTGAGAGCTCAGTTATGCCTCAAAGGCCCACAAAACAAAAGGGGTTGGGGGTGGGGAGGTAAATGCCATCCTTTCAATCATGGTAGCAGCTCATGGATCAGCAATAAAAACTAGCTATGTGTGGGAACAAGTTACATTTAAGAGGGTGACATTTTTCTCCTGTTATTTAGAAATAAGCAATGCCAGTCATAAAAATCAAGTGATTCACTATTTTAAGCAGAAAATAGGATCTTTCCAAATACTGGGGCCATGAAAGCAGTAATTCAAGTGCTACTAATTCATGGTAATTAATATATATTTCTGGTCTATGTTAATATAACTCAACTACTAAACCAAACACATAGTCCTCCTTCAGTAGCCGAGGGGGGAGGGGGTCTGGACACCCCTGATGATACCAGAATCGAAAGATGTTTAAGTAAGTCCCTTATAGAAAAAAACATATTTTAAATCACCTTTAGATTGCTTAGAACCCCTAATCCGGTATAAATACTATGCAAACAATTGTTATTCTGCACTGATAACAGAATGATAACCAGAAAAGAAAGTCTGTATATGCTCAGTTCAGATGCAATATTTTTTCCAGGATTTTTTGGTGTTGTTGGTGGACATGGAGCTTGAACTCAGGGCCTGTATCATGGGGATTTTTCTGCCCTGGATGGCTTCGAACCACAATCCTCAGATCTCAGCCTCCCGAGTAGCTAAGATTACAGGCATGAACCACGAGTGCCTGGCTTTTCCAGATATTTTTAATCCGTAATTTTGGCTGAATGGTTGGATGTGGAGTTCACAGATATGGAAGGTCAACTATATGGCATGGAAACAGGTGTTTGGCGACAATCCAGGCAGGCTTTTTCCTGCTTCAATGACAGCATTTACTTGCTACACAGCAGCAGGACTGTGCGGAATTTCAATGTGCCAATTGGTCTACACCCATAGGTCTCAGGACGTTGTCCCTAACCTACAACCTCAGCCTTACCTGGAAACATGTCAATACTCATTCTCAGGTCCCACTTCAGCCCTTCTCGTCAGATGATGGTGCTCAGGAAACTGGGATGATCAAGGCCTCCTGGTAGCTCTGCTACATACCCTGAGCTCTGCCTTGCATTCATTCCATGAACATTCTGAGTCATGTCCACCATAAGCTCTCTGCTCTTGATTAGAAGGTGACTTTCCACCATGCCCCAGTACTCCTGTCCCAAAGTGTGAAAACCAATGTTTGCCAAGATTCGGTTATGTTTCCCCCAAGACCTATTAAGACACTGTGCCAGAGACTTGAACAGAAACCAACATGTACATTTCTTGTGATTTTGCAACTACTTCTTATTAACTAATTGTTTCCCATACCCAATTGCATCTACTGCATTTAAAATACATTTTATATTGAACTATGAGTACTTATGACAACTAGGAATCATCAAGTTTATAAAAACTCCCTCAAAAGGTTCTAGAGTCATGTGGTTTTAGTAAATGTCCAAATTTCATTGGTAATTTAAGAGGGCTAAAATTGCCACTGCAGATAATGTGTGGTGGGTGAAGTTTATGAGAGACTTGCAATCATTCATTGGTGTCACACAATGTCTTTTCAAATGAAACTGTATGTAAGTGTTTTAAGTTAAAATAAAATACAGGGCATACATGCAATGTGTTTTAAGACTCTACTAAACCACTTTTAAGGGGATTTGCTATCTTATCAAAATGGGAAGACATTACTAATATTTATTTAATCAATCCTAGCTCAAACTTTTAGTCATTTTTAGTGTGTCCTTATGATAAATTATAAGGAATAGTTCTACTATTAACACAAAATGATGGATAATTAAATTAGACTTAAAATTTCATCTCATAAGGTTAAAAAATGAAAAAATGCTTATTGGATCTTGTGTCCCCCATTTCAGAAAAATCCAGGAATGCCCAAGATTCGCCATTCCACCAAAGTATTGTGACGAGTAACTGCCTCATTAGCTCAGATGACTCTGAGCCATTAGTTTTAATTCTCTGAGATGAGGCTATTTATTCCTTTGTCCCTTTCTAAATCTTGTGAAAATCTGCCCAGCCTGAACACTGGAAATTCAAAAACAGAAAACACAAGCAATGGAAAATGCCCTTGGATTTCTTGGATGGGTTAAAGGATGACATTTCACAATCATTGCGATTTTGTGTTGCTTGGCCTGCTTATCCACAGGATAAGGGAGCGATTAAAAGCCTGCACCATCAGGCAAAGCACTCACACAGAAGAGGGGGGAGATTGAAGTTCTCACTGTGGGCAAGTGTTAGACCACTGACTTACCTAATCTTTGCCATAGGTGCAACTAATTTTTTTTTTCCTGGTCCTGGAGGTTGAACTCAGGGGTTGGGCACTGTCCTGAGCCTCTCTGTGCTCAAGGCTAGTGCTAGACCACTTGCGCCACAGAGCCACTTCTGGCTTTTTCTGAGTGGTTTATTGAAGATAAGAGTCTCATGGACTTTCCTGCCCCACTGACTTCAAACCTTGATCTCAGATCTCAGCCTCCTGAGTAGCTAGGATTACAGGTATGAGCCACTGATACCTAGCTCACAATTAATTTTTATTCCTCACAACTTCTCCATAAAGCCACTAGATATTTTAATATATATGTTTCCTTTTCTTATCCTCAGACCTTAAGTTGAAAGTTATTAAATAATTTCAGTTACCACTCCTTCAATTCCCAGTTTTTTGAGACGATTCGGTACTTTTGTTTTCATATTGTTAAATTACCTCTGAGTAATGCTCTTGCATTTCTCCAGTCTATATTTGCACTCACCTTTCATATTTCCTCACAGTCCGCCTTTAGTCACTTAGACGTTCATAGATAGATTATAAACGTAAGTCTCTTAAGTTTCATTGCTCCACATCATTTCCTTCTTATCTACCTCTTGCCCTATCTTGACATCTGTTAGGGTTTGTTTAGAGTATTTATCTCCTTGAGCAAATTCCTCATGTCAGTTTACTTAGTGGTATATTCTCGGAATTCTTACATACTCTCTCTTTCTCGTATGTGGGATGGGATAGCTTGACTGGGTGTAAGAGTGCGGCTTGCAGGTCTTTTCTCACAGAAATCTACAGTGTCAACTCTGCCTGCTTCCACTTTCACATATGAGCAAAACAATGCCAGTCTGATTCTTTTTCCTTGGTAAGAGATCTACTCTTTATGCCCAAAGATTTCATGACTTTGTTCCTGTTCCTTTTCTGAATTCAGGAACCTTATTGAGATTTGCCTTGATGTGAGTATTTTCTCATTAAGATAGTTTGGAAATCAGTCTACTCTTTCAGTCTATAGCTGTTCAATAACAACACTGTGAGCTATTCAGACAAGATTGGGTGCGTTCAGGGTGGTATGGCCATAGACAGACTTTTTTTTTTTTTGCCAGTCCTGGGGCTTGGACTCAGGGCCTAAGCACTGTCCCTGGCTTCTTTTTGCTCAAGGGTAGCACTCTGTCAACTTGAGCTACAGTGCCACTTCTGGCTTTTTCTATATATGTGGTCCTGAGAAATTGAACTTAGGGCTTCATGTATACGAGGCAAGCACTCTTGCCACTAGGCCATATTCCCAGCCCACCCGAGAGCTATTCAGTATTTGTTATATATTAAAATATTCCCTTTCATCTTCCTGAAGCTGTACTATAAATGAGCTTCCTGGGCTGTGAATTGTGAAGGCTTTCACCTAATAATAATTTTTTTTAAAGTTCAATTTGCCCTGACTTACACAATAACAGAAACATATGGATGTATACAATTGGATCATAAGAAATGAGGCTGCTTCATGGCTGATTGATCCAATATTCTCAGGTACCCAGACCCCAGGTTTCCCTTTATCTCAGTTCTTCTATCTGCCATGTCTTCTCCTTTTTTAAGGGAGTTATTCCTTAGGGTCATGGGATGGTTTTAAGTAGCAACTGCGGTTAAATGCTCATTCTCTTCCATCTAGTTTTCCCATAAAATCAAGAAGGAAACTTCCCAAGGGACACTGAAGTATCATCTTTCATTCCATTTACCCAAGTTTCTATATTCAAATTCCTAAGGGGAAGGACTAAGTTGCCTTGGATCAATCAAATCTCATTTTTGGACTTGTAGCTAGAGCGCTTTCCCCTGAGGCAAGTTAGGAAGTATTGGATCTTTGAGTAAAATTGCATCTGCTGAGATAGGGAGAGGGCAAATAGACTTTGACAGGGCAAGCAATAACCTAAACTACTATCAAGAGGGTTGGTTATTTTAATAGGATGCCAGATTCAGCTTGCTGTTACCCTAATTTGAATTTAGTATCATTGGTATGTGGCTTTACAGTAAACTTCGCTTTACTAAAGGCCTAAGGTATGTAGCTCATTTTCTTCCCAAATAGCTGGATTTGAGTCTCCCACTATTGTTCCTGACAACTGTTTATCCCTGCGAGGCTAGGATATGTGCTTTTAACTTGCCTAGAGGCTCCACCTGTTTTGCAGTTACTACCTATGTCCAGAAGATGGCGCCAAAGTATAGTTAATAGAAATCAATAGGCGTCTTTATAGTAAATGACATTAAAATTAGATTTCCTATATAATCACATAATAACAAAAACTTTAGACAATCCATCCCTTGAATATTCTAGTTCCTAGATCACTTTGACATTGTCCAATATGTCTGCTCTTGGTGATTTAAATAATCCCATAGATAACCTTTCCCATTTCCTACTTTCATGATTTCCCCTCAGCCAGTAATCTCTTTCACACGCTTGCCTGTGCTAGGCCTTCTCACACCGTGTTCACCATTACTGGTAAAGCATGGTTTCACCATTGGACTCCTCATGCAGTCTGGCTGCCTCCACAGTCCATTTATGCAACTCCAGTTTACCTTCTAGGTCTCTGTAAAAACTCCCAGACCCATTCCTCATTCTCACGCTGCCTCAACCAATCAGGCTGCAAGATGATAGCCTTGCTTCAAACTTCAATGAGGAGATAGATGCAACCTTATGCAAATATGTTTTTCTTACTTCCTTTTTGAGCATTTGACCTTCTCTGATTCTGTCTTCCTTTTAGTCTAGCCTGTACTCCCCAGGTCCTGCCTCAAGGATCCTGAAGGAGTCACCGGTGCCAGGATGCCAATTTCTCTCCTATTTCTTTTCCCTTCAGGTCTTCCATTGGTGACCTTACTCCCATGTTTCCCCTGAAACCTCCCTATTAAGGTTAAGGCCTGCTAAATCAACGAGTCGATTTTCAACTAACACCATGCTTGATGGGTCACAGCATTTGGTTCTCCTGATGGTTCCCTCCCTTCCTTGGCCTCCAGTAGGCACAGGCCCCTGGGCTGACTTGAAGCTCATTAGCTGTTCCTTTGGTATTTCCCTTGTAAACTCCTCCCCCCTAACCCTGGATCACTTCTCACTGAAGATCTCAAACCCTTTTCCATGAGATGTCTTCTCATTTCCATTAACACGGCCATATTTGGTGATCTCATACAGTGGAGTGCATAAAATACCATTTCCCAATTGTTTATGCCAGCCCTAGATAGCTTCCTCAAGGCTCAGACTCCAACTGGGATATCTTTATTTACTTCTCAGTGTCCAAGATAGGCTTCTCTCTCTGCTTCTTTCAAAGGCTTCTGTCTCTTGACAAATAATAGCCCTACCATCTCCTTGAATTTCTCTTTCTTTCACATCCTCTACTCCTTCAGTAGATCTTGTCAGCTCTTCTTTCAAAATAAGAGTTTGACTAGCTATTTGTCATCTTCTAAGAACTAAAATTTTAGTCCAAGTCATCACTCTCTCACCTAGACTGTCACAAGAGCCATCCACTACATCTTCCTTGTTTTGTCCCTGTCTCTTTCAGCCTATGCTGAGGACAGGATCTTCCTTTTCAAATATAAGTCAGGCTCAGCTTTTCTTATCAATTTCATGAAGATTTCCAAGTAGAAGCCAAAATGGTTACAAAGTGCCCGTATGACCACCTGACCAGCCCTCTCTTGGATTCCTTTGGACTTCACCTTGCATAAGTCTCCATCTGGCTTACTCACCCCAGAAAGACTCACCTTGGTCCTTGCTTCCCCTCCAACATGTCAGGCTTGGCTCTCACTCAGATCTTCTGTCTTTCTTGCTTGCTCTGTCTAGACCACTGCATGTGTCACACTTCTGCCTCCTCCCAACCAGTAGGCTGAAAACCACAATTTCACCACCACCACCACCCTCCAGTTTGATTCCATCTTTCTGTTTCTCCGTGATTTGTGTTGGTTTGTCACCTGTCTCTCTCCAACTAGAATGTAAGATCCAAATGGTCAGCGACTGGTGTCCCGTTTGTTCCTAGCTGCCTGACCAAAGCCATGATGAGAAATCACATGATTAATGATCAATACAAATTTGAGTGAATGAATAATTTATTACTCCACATTGAATTAACAGTTGGATCACAGCAAATTTCCCAAACACCCTCACACACATACACAGACACATTTACCTCATGATCACTCCCGATACATAACACTTTGGCCTTCCTCTCTTTGGAACAAGCACCGGCAGATCTCCAAGTCCTTGGTCAAGGTTTTATTGAAAGGGAAGATTTAAGCTTATAATAAACCAACTTGCATGCTTTTGTAAATCATTTACCAACATATACTCTGCCAACAATTTCCTTTCTTTGAGCCAGCTTTTTATCTGAACGTGCAACTCTTAATCACTTAAATGTTAGAAGACTGAACACAGAAGATAATGTTTCATAAAATTCCAGCCAGGGACAAAATAGAACTTCTCACCCTCAGAGTCATCTACAAATTTAAGGCTTCCCCAGCCTGGCCCACCTTTTAGGAATAGATACCTGTAATTTATTTTGCTTACACAATGCTAAATTTCTCCCCATGACTGCTTACATGGTCTTTAAACCCTAAGATAATTGCACTCACCTTAATAAGGCAGAATCACTCTCTATTCTCCAAGTGACAACCTGTCTTGTATTTCATAGGTGAAGAGATTTATGAAGTCATTTCTCTGGCTGCTCATCAGGTGAAATCACTTGCTGTTTACTCTCTCAGAATAATGTGACCATTCTGAAACTCTCTGTTGCACAAATCAGATTTAAATTGCTAAGCACTTTTGAGGGATTGATGTAGGAAAATGGAATTCATTCCTATGTAGAGAGTACAGTGGCCTAAGGAAATTATTTTTGTAAATCTACATCTTTTCCAGTGTCCAGTCTTGAATATGTTTTCAGATTCTACTAAACTGATCTAAAGAGTGGCTCTGCCTTTTAAGGAAAAAGCCAACCAAATCTTTGCATCTGTAGTTTGCTCTTGACAACCTAGTTGTTGCATGCAATAAATGTTTGTTTAGCATGTGTTCTTGCTGGACACTGTCATAGTTCTTGGAGAACAGAAAAAGAAAAAGATAAAACTTCACTTTACTTATAGGTGCTTAGGACATATTAGGGAAGGGGAGAAGTATGCATACAGGAAATAAAAAATGCATTGAGATCTGTACTAAATTAGAAGAGCAAGAAACTTGCTTTTCTGAAAGGTTCTGTGAAGGTTTCATGGAGAAAGTGACATTTAAGCAGAATCTTGACTGATGAGTGGGAGTCTACTCAATATAGAAATAGGAGCAAAAGACTCAGGGAGAGAATTGTGTAGGCAAAGGCTGAAGGTGTGAAAGAACATGGCATGCTGAGAGAGCAGGGATGTGCTTTGGGCCCAAATCAGAAAGACACCATGGCGAGAGACTTGGCTACAGAAGCTGGGTACCTTTGGACCCCACTCAGTGGTCAGCATGGTCAGCCTTGGCTCATAAATGGCCAAGTGATTTAGGCAATGAGTAAATGCACTCATCTGTTTGGGGGACAATTACTGCAGTTCTGCATGTGTGGCCTGGGATCAGCTAGAGAAGAAACCTCACCTGGGAGTGTGATAGAAACTCATACTCTCAGCCCCAATCTTAGGCTTCAGGGTCAGAATTTGATGCACAGTCCCTGGAAATCCATTACAACAACTCATCTGTGTGATTCTGATGTAAGCTCAGGAAGGAGAAGCACAGTTCTGATAGCTCAGGGCAACAAGGCATGGTATAAAGGTGGACGGAAACTCTGTGAATGATGCTAAGAAGCTCAGCCTTGAAGAGGGCAAGGTAAGGGTGGCGAGGGGATGTGTTATACAAATCAGGGTGGGTTGAGGAAACCTTTCTGAAATCTCAGGCTTGGTGAGAGACAAGCAAAGGGAATATGTATTTCTACTTGTAAAACCTCACTTACTACCAAAATTGTACAGGTGAATTTTTAAAATATAACTTCTTCACTCAACAAAATTGGCATCTTTGTACCGGGCATCTTTTCTGTACTTATATCTTCCTTGCATTTGGTATGGAGTGTTGTGGGTTTTTTTTAAATTAATTTTACACAGGGATTACAATTTCCCAAATCAAGTTAGGAGTACAATGCTTCTTGGTCCAGGTAGCCTTTGTCTTCATTCTCTCTTCTCACCCTCAAGTCACGTAGTTCATTTTTTTTTACATAATGTACATTGAACATAATGACTACATTTGCTCACCATTTATTGTTTTACTCATAAGATCTTCTTGGTACAGCTTAATTGCATTCTCATGCTTCTTCATAGGGGAATTCTGCTTTCGAGAGCATTAGAGTCCAGACAGCAAGAGAAGCTATTCCTACATTGAGGGCTATGACTCTTCATTCTGAACAACAACAACAAAATCATTAAATTCCCTTGAGAGTAGAAAGAGAGAGAGAGAGAGAGAGAGAGAGAGAGAGAGAGAGAGAGAGAGAGAAGGAGGGAGGGAGGGAAGGAGGGAGAGAGGGAGGGAGGGAGGGAGGGAAGGAGGGAGGGAGAAACAGATGCTCGGGCTCTGTATCAAGCTAAAGACATGAGAACTTCTCAGAATGAAGGACTCACTAGATGATTTACTGTACATCCAACACTGAGCAGTCTGCATTGTAGTAAGACAAAGTCAAAAGAAAATAGAGATCCTGATGAGTAAAGACAATCAACCACATTGAAATACTCAGGCAGTGGAGGGAGGGGTATGATGGAGTTGGACTTTTAGGCACAGCTAACAGACAATGCCAAGTCACAGGATCTCTCCCCAGTAGCTAAGGTAATGAGTAGAATATTGTAGACACACGTGCTAATGAAAACTTGCCGGTTACAATTAAATAAGAAAAGAAGAGCTTGAAGTACCAAGGGAAGGCCAGGGATAGTTTAGAGTAGTGCATTTTGACAGATTCCTGTCTTCTTTCTCCTCCTCAAAAACACTGGCTGCAAAGGGAGGGGAGTTGACACTGGTGGTTCATGTCTGTAATTCTAGCTACTCAGGAGGCTGAGGTTCAAAGTCAGCAGACAAATCTGAGAGACTCTTTCATATCTGATAAACCAGCAAAAGTCAGAAGTGAAGGCAGCACTCAAGTGGTAGGGCCCCAGCTTTGAGCAAAAAAGCCAAGCGAGAGCACAAGGCCCAGAATTCAAGACCCAGTAACAACATAAGAACAAGAGGCAGGGGTTAGGAAAGGAGGGAGGGAGAGAGGAAGGAAGGAGGAAGGGAGGGAAGGAGGGAAGGAGGGAGGGAGGCAGGCTCAGAGTGCTGGGCCCTCCCAACACTTTCAATCCACAGACATGAGGAGCGAGGGTCTGGGTTGACATTCCTGAAGAAAACTGGAGGAAAATCATACACACCAGGCCTTCTCTTCCTGGGGGAAGCCTGAGTGAGGCTCGACATGCAGAGCGAGGTTTCTGCCCCCCCAGGACGCAGTGCTGAGCTGGACTGATTGGCCAGAGTTCTTGGAAGCTGGATGAGCCCCTTCGTGTCAACAGTGGACAGACTCAAAGCACTTTCAGAGCTTCTGTCCCCCAGACTCAGCCCAGCTTGGTTCGGCCTCCACCCCTTTCCCATCATCAGCTTCCATAAAAGTGAACTAAAAGCAACACTTAGCCTTAAGACTGAAAGGTACAATAAGCTAATGGTCTCAAAATAAGGTAGAAGAAAATGTCAAGTAGAATCCAGTACACTCTCTAAGAGCAATTAGACACGGAGCAGAGATGGCTGTTGGAAGCATGGGTCATCTCTGTCTGCTCCACAGGCATTCTACAGCAAAAAAAGAAAAAAGCAAACTAGCAAAGCCAACCTAGAAGGAAATTAAAAGTGAAGAGAGCATGCAAAGATGGTGAAGAAATCAGTCTAGAAAGAAATCAGAAAACACAAAATAGAAGTCATCTCCCATCAACCAATACACAATGCAAGAACTTCGTTTTCTTATACTCAAGAAAGTCCTAATATCATCCCAAAACAGTTTTAGGGAAGTGGTAAGGTAAACACCAGCCGGCAAAGAGCCAAGGACTGAACAGAGGGCTTAATTATGTTGTGACACTCAAAAATATGTATAAGGAGTGAAAAAAGAGGAAAACAGAATCTGCAGGGTTTATCTGAGAAAAATGATTATTTTCTTTGTTATGTCTTTCTTATTTGGTGAGATGGAATCACTGAACATAAATTCAGGCCAAAGAAGAGAACCCCAAAATGGGGGAGGGGGGAAGTCTCTTAATTTTTTATTATCCATTAGTTGTACATATCAATGAGATTCAGTTTGACATCCCCATGTATGTGAGTAGACATCAGTAATTACAATCCTACTTTCAGGCTGACTTTCTGTTGAGCTTCCACACGTTTGGAGATTGGACATGCAGTTGTTGTCTTTCTGTGTATGGTTTATTTTATTTCATGTAATGACATTTTGCTGGAAATGAGCAGTGTCCCTTATTCTTTATGGCTTAATACTACTCCATTTCATTTGCACACCACATTTTCTTTATCCATGCAGCCACTGCTGGACATTGAAGTTGCTTCTGCATTTTGGCTCATATGAACAGCAGAGCACTGGACATGGGGGTGCAGAGCTTCCCTTCAGATATTTGTCCAGAAGAAGGATAGCTGAATTACATGGTAATTCTACTTTTACGTTAACCCCTTCCATACTGCTATATGTATCGGTTCTACTAACTGACATTTCCACTAATAGGGTAGAGGCGTCCATTTTTCTCCATGTGCTCAACAGCATTTGTGGCTGCTGTTTTGTTCTGTTTTGTCATAGGCATTCAGAGCAGGCTGAGATAGTATCTCGCTGCAGTTTATTTTAATTTCCCTGATGATAATGATATTAAACCTTTTCTCATATATTTTGGATGCTTATATTTCTTCTTTGGAGAAGCACCTGTTTAGGTAACACACCCATTTTAAAAAGTAGATTACTTTGAAAAATGAAGTCTTATTAGCTTTACAAAAGAAATAAATCCTACCACATAGAGGAATCTGGAGGACATTATGCTGAGAAAAGAAACCAGTTTTTTGGTTTTTGTTATTTTTTTTTTAAAGACTCCTCTTACCTGAGCTTTCTAGGACAGGCAAACTCAAACAGGAAGTAGAATGGTGGTTGTCAGGGGGAGAGAAGAGGATGCTCACAGGGGGAAGAGTTTCAATTTTGTCAGATGAAAAAGTTTAGAGATCTGTTGCACAACAATGTGAATATGCTCACCCTTATATGAATGTGTACTTAACAATGGTTAGGAGGGTAGGTTTTATGGGCTTTGGTTACCAGAATTACACATGGTGTGCACACATACCGAAATGCATCCATTCCATAAAATTGTCATGTGCTAATAGTCCCTTCTCATTACCTCACTCTTAGGTTGGTTCTCATCTGTTTGGAATCATTTCTATCCTCTCTTATTTTTTAATTTGAATTATAGTTTGTTATCTTTTAGTTGCTCAACAGAGGTGTCACTCAACCATTCAGTTTATGGATACAATGCATCTTGATCGATGCTTCCCCTTTCATTATTTCTGTCTTTTCTAATAGAAGGGTATCTCATAGGATCCAGACTGACTTATTTTTTAATATCCTTCAGCCCACAAGTTAGGAAATAATTTGACTAAGGAGCTTGCCAAATACTAGCTTTTAATAAGAAGTGAATAATAGCTTACAAGTATTTCCCCACAATGTGATCTGCATTTGTCTCAGTAAGTGTTGACTAACTTGGTTGACCGGGTTTGTGTTGTAATCTGCAAGCACTGGCCATTCTTATTTCTTCTTCAAAGAGGTCTCTCTTTAAGTCTTTCACCCACTTATTAATGGGGTTGTTTTTCCTTGAGGATTTGTTTTATTGGGGGGTTAATTTTTGAGCTCTAAGTATAGTTTAGATATGAGGCCCTTGTTTGTTGTATGGCTAGTAAAGATCTTCTCCCAATCTGTGAGCTTTCTATTCATCTTGCTAGCTATGTCCTTTGCCATGCAGAAGCTCTGCAGTTTAATGCAATCCCATTTACCCAGTCTTTCTTTGATTTGATGTGTTTCTGGCTACCTTCATTAGCAGAAAAATGAACTGTGGCCACAGCAACACACAGCAACTTTTCCTTCTGATTCTTCCCAAAGCTTCAATACCTGTATGGGCTTGGAGCTCTCATGGATGAATTTTTCAAGATAATGCTTATTCACATGTAGCAATTCTCTTTTCATATATTAACTTCCCTGTGTGGTTATTTTTATATTACTCAATGTGGAGCTTATGATCAGTCTATAATGAGCCAGACCCTTAAACTAAGGTAGCCATCAAGGCTTGTTAGTTTAAGAACATCCAGGAAATTTAATTTGAAGGGACAGGACCCCAGGAAAGAACATCTGAAAAAGGAATTGAAGTGTTTATTTTCTCCCACCTCTGGATGAGAGACTTCAGAAGAATTCCTTCATTTAAGTAGATTCTAAATTTAAAAATAAATAAATAAAATGAACTAACACTCACAAAATGTAAATGTTCATCACATCCTAGTGCCAGGGCTAGAAGGCAGGGAGGAGAAAGGAAGGCAGAAAGAAAGGAAGATAGTAAAGCGATTTGAATTAACCTTTCTTGTGATATTTAATACTTCATTTCTGATACAGCACTCTTATGAGTAACCATGATAATCACGTCTGTCCATGGAGAATTTCCCATACTGTGAAAGTTTCGAATAACGGTAGGGAAATTACGAAACCCAAGGACAAGAAATATTTTCTATTCTTCGGTCTATGTTGCCCATGTGATTAGAAAAGTGGATCCCATCAGCTAAAGAGCCCTCTTATCCTCAAATATGGTTTAAAAAAACTTTTATTATCATCAAAAGGGAGGAAATTTAGATTTAAATGATTTTTATTAAATATTATCCATATCATATTGATTATTTAATTAATTTCTCTTCTATGAATCACTTGTGTGGTAATTTGGAAACTATGGGAGACATGAAGTTAAGTTCTGATACTCTCTAAGGCCCTCAAACCCTCCCTCCCACTTAAATACCTGTGCTTAGCTGGCTAGAAAAAGCCCCATGATGCTTTGCTGTCACAGCAGAGGAAGTGCTCGTAACTGCAAGAAAATCCTCAAGGGCCCTTGTGTTATCCTTTTCCTTCTTTCCATTTAGGATCATTTTATGGCCTGTCTTAGTTGTACAAGGAGATTTCTGTGTCATTTCCATATATTCATACCAGGTATCCTGACTGAACTCATTTTCTCCATCTTTTGCCCTCACCATTTCTTTTGTGTGTGTGTGTGTGTGTGTGTGTGTGTGTGTGTGTGTGTGTGTGTGTGTTCCTCAATAGCTTAGGGAAATGCTACTGCCATTTTGGCTCTTGGGAAATTTATTCCTGAAATTAGTGGCTCCTGATATTGATTGTACATTAGAATTATCTGGGGAAATGTTTAAAATCCCAAGGACCCAGAACATCGTATACACCAACTAAATCAGTCTCTGGGCTTAGAATCTGGGCACTGGTATTTTTGAAAGCTCACATGAAAATTCCAATGTACAATCAAGGTAAATCCACAAAGCCCTATGTGATGCCTTTACGATACAAAGTCCCACACTACATGACCTCCCCTCTGTCCTTAGCAGGCTCACAAATGGTGAGGAGACTGAAAGATCTGGATAGCAAAGCTATCTTTATTAACTATAACCTGACTAACCTGTGGCACCAACTTAATGATTTTTTTCTTCATTTTTGTCTTTAAGAGATTAACTGTGTAAAGTCTGGAGGTGACTCAAGTGGTAGAGCATTGGTAGAGCAAGTGTTGGAATGTTTGAGTTTAAACCAAAGTATCCCCTAAAGGGAGGTGGGAGGAGTAAATTATGTAAAACAGATTTTTTTTCACTTTTTATTTACACTATTACATTAACGAATTTGTCCAAAAGGGTTTTGATTCAACAAGTCAGTTTATTAGTACATCTTGATCAATGTCATCCTTCTCATCATTTTCCCCATGTCTCCCAACCCCACCCAATCTCTGGGAATTACTCTTTGGGGTCTAACTTACTTCACTTAGCATAATTTTTTTCAAGGTCTATCCATTTCTCTGAAAATGCTGAATATCAATATCATTCTTCCTGATGGATGAAAATGTGTGTGTGTGTGTGTGTGTGTGTGTGTGTGTGTGTGTGTGTGTCATTTTCTTGATCCCTTAACCCATTGAAGGGCATTTGGGCTACTTTTAGAACTTGGCAATGGTGAATAATATAGCAATGAACATGGTTGTGCAAGTGGCTTTACTGTAATCTTGACTTGTAATGTTTGGATAAGTGCCCAAGAGTGGTACTGCTGAATCATAGAGTTGTTTTATGTTTAGGTTTTTTTTTTTTTTTGAGGAATCAAATACAGAGCTGTTGTTTTTATAAGTACTCTTCTAATAAATGCAGAGCTTGTGAAGCCCTCCAAACTTTGTAGCCACTACAAACCTGCGTGATAGAGTCTCTGAATTGATGAACTGATTTTTCACAAAGATGATCTTATTTTCAGATGTTGACTTCCTAAGAAATGTCTGGTTATGTTCACTATGCCATATTTATAGTTGAGAAAAAAATCACTTAAAAACTAAAGGCAATGGAATTCTCCATTTGTTTCTTATAGGAAGAAATTTAATTCATTGCACTGAGAAGCTTTTATAGCCATATGAACCTATTCATTAGGTGGCACTCTGGAAAAATTCATCAACTACTGGATTTATCATGATATACATCTCTGCTGTGTCTCTAGGCAAACCCAAGCATCCTAGCCTTTTTCTAATTGAGAAATATAGTTAGTTCCACTTGAATAGTGTTTAAAACTATTAATCCACATATTGCCATTGGAATTTTAAATAATCTATCCATTATTTTATTGGATTATACTATCAAGACAATTATAGGCTTTAAAATGGCTTAATGGGCCTCATCTTACAGACATTTAGTCTCTGGTTTGCCTGTTAAAGCCAATAATGAAATACAGCTCCCACGGTCTATATATAAACACACAGACACACATGAGAGCTCAAAGAATTGGATTTATTTTTATGGATTAAGGCATCTGAATGTTATCTGAGACGGGATTAAATGCAAAGTGTTCCTGACTCTCCTCAACAGAAATAGGATCATCCTTGGCTCTGGGCCTGGTGGTGGAGCCCTCAGCTAGGATAATATAAAGTATGCAGCAAAAGACAAGTTCATCTTAGAAGCATCTCCAGGGTAGAATTGCTGCCCGTAACAGTTGTGCAAATTCTCAGGAAGCTAGATCAGAATTTCCAGGGGCAGCTGGTGACTGCCATTCCTTCAGCTGCTCTGGAAAGGGCAGGATTCTTGGCTATCAATGTGATCCACGTTTCCAGGACCCCTCAGCATCAACTAATCACTGTCTCTACTCACGGATTTTTCTTTCTTTCTGGCATCCATGACGATAAGGAAAGACAATTAGAATGTCTTATAGCTTTTCTGTTGTAATACCATGCTTGAGATCAAAAGCCTTTCAAAGGCAAATTTGTTTCTTCTAGAGCTAGAGGAAATGTCACTTCAGACAAAAACAGATAGTAATGAACAGGAGAAATGACAGTAATATTTCATCCTCCCACTGGCCTGGCTCGGAACTTGGCTAGTCTCTGATTCTGCCTCAGCAAATACGATGCACTTGACATTCAGAGCCATTTCTTGGACGAAGATGTTGGTGACTGAGTGTTTACATGGCATGACTTCAAGTTACCAGTTCAGTCTCCTTTCTGCCACCAGCCATAGGGATGGTTAACCAGCTTCTGCACTCTGAAGAACAGTGCCCCTCCATCTTTGTGGGTACTTTTACTTGAGCCTTCTTTCTAAGAAATATTCATCAAAGGAAATTCATTGAGCACAATTAAATGTAGAAGGCAAAAAAAAAAAAAAGAGTCTTACCTTTCACAGGAGAAAAACATTTTGGTGAAGACAAATTTCTCATCCTGAAGTGAGTGTGAGCATGTAAGGCTGTCATAGGGCTGTCAGATGAATCTTCCACTGTGTGAAGCCAGCCAACCAAAAGTGACCTCGGAGTTCTCTAGAGCAATAACAGAGTGAGAAGGAAGTCTGTGGAGTTTGCATGATGCCCGGCAGCCAGCGTGGGTCTGACTATGTTCTTCCTTGTGTTATAGAAAAACAGAAAAGAGACTTGATGAGAAAATGAGGTCAGAGTATGGATGAGTCTAAAGGGAACCCCACCACATAATCATGTAGCCAAGCAATTCCTATGGGCAATCTTCTTTCATTTTTGTAATCACTTGTGGGACTCGAGCTCAGGGCCTGGGCGCTGTCACTGAACTTTTTCACTTGAGGCTAGCTCTCTACCACTTTGAACCAGAGCGCCACTTCTGATTTTCTGGTGGTTCATTGGAAATAAGAGTCTCATAGACTTTCTTGGCCAGGCTGGGTTTTATTTTTTGTGTGGGTTTTTTTTTTCTTAATCCGCCTTCCTTCATCTATATTTTTTACCCCCTTAAAATTCAACTACAATTTCCCAACAAATGAAAGTTTTGTTTGTTAAAAACAGAACAGGTATTTCTTCATGGCAGACATATTTCAATAGTATTTATTAAATCAATAGATTATCCACAAACCTAGAGTCTTTTCACAATAAAAATTAACACAGGATTTTGATCAGACGATCTGACCAATTTGAGTAAAATTGGAATGATAGAATTTTTTTTTCTGAGATGATATTTTTTTCACTCTGCCTGGATGTTTCCAGAAAAACTCTGCCAAAGGAAGTAAACAATATGTTCAAAGCATCGCTTTCCTGAAAAAGCAACAATGTACATGGCAAAACCTAGATTTTTTAATTACTCAAAAAATCTTCTGTAGGACTTACTTGGGCTCAAAGGTTTCAAGGTAATTTGATGAAGTATCTAAGGAAATAACATCTCCAGATATAGACACATGAGGGCTCTTGGATTCAAAAGTAGTCCCAAGTTTAACCAATCACAGTCCTCGCCTTTCTGTTTTATTTTACTTTGGAACCAAAGATAGAGTTGCTCAGTCCTATTCTAATGGTGCTAACAGCAAGATGTGAAAATTGGACCCGTTTGCAGTGATAATGGAATCTACTGGAAGAGAAAAGCAGAGACAACACTTTGCTTTGTGACACTGAAGTCTCTCTGTAACCTTGCCTGGAGTAGACCTTCTTGTCATTTGTCTGTTCATCCAGCCCTTCCTTATATAAGAATCTCCAATGTTCTATTAAATCTCTTCATGTGCAAGCCAATTTGAGTTCCTCTTCTATCATATCCAAAGCAGCAGAAAAAAACCCTCGTGATTAATGCACCATCAAACTGAAAATACATAAACGATTTGTCTCAAGGAATTTCAGGGCTGTGACAGAATTCTTACTTCTTGATATAAGGAGGCCAACGACTTTGATAGAGCTGTCAAATGATCCCTACCTTAAAAGGGCGCTGAGAGATCTGAGCAAGATGAAAGCACTCAGACATAGCTCTGTTGTAGATCAGACATTTACATAAAAAGAAAGCACTCAGCCTGTCTGCATAAGAACACACAGCCTGGCTGGTGGGAAATGCTAATAAGAATCCCACTGTACTCCTAGGCTTTCCATGTTATTCACAAAGCAGCTGCATGAATGTCCCTTGGAGACACAGGCCTTTGCATATAGAGATGGATTCTTCATCATAATACTCCAGAGAGAGGTTGAGGGGATTCAGTCACAAGCAAGTCATATCAATGTGTAATAATTCTTAGATAATTAGAGAATGCCATCTATATGAGTCAGTGTTACTAGTACTTTTTTTTTTCCTGGATAGGAACTTCAAACACCAGACTCTCACATATTTAAAACACTCTGTGACCCAAATGCCTATGCTTCTTTTCCAGGCTTTTAGAATCAAGTCCCTCTGTAGGGAGGATGAACAAGCAAACAAGAGACGAAGGGCCCAGGAGGTAAGTGCTAAGAGGACAGAAATCTCCAGTTATAGAAGATCTAAACAGTAGAAGACATCTAAATGCTTAAGTCAGCATCTTCAGGTACCACCTCTTTCCTCCTTTGGCCTGCCCGTGTGAAAGGAGAATCTACATCAACATGGCAAGAGAAAGAGAAAGAAGCCATTTTAGAGCAAACATTTAAGTGTTCAGCTATTCTTTGTCTTATTCAGCCACTTCCATCAGGTCTCTTCCCTCACTTTGCACCTCTTACAACACCTGTGTGGTGGGTCATGTAGCATCCCTAACCTGAATCCTAACCTTAACTGTACAACTCCCAAATCATATCTAACTGGAACCCTAAAAGGGGAACCCTTTATTTTTTTTGTTGTTTTTTTTGTTTATTAATTGAACACAAATTTTTTGACAAGGTGTTGTGCAAAAAGGGTACAGTTACATAGTAGGGCAGTGTGTACATTTCTTGTGATATCTTACGTCCTGTTTTTCAATCTCTTCTCTAGGTCTGGTAGACATTATACAATATACAATGTATCGCGAACATATACAGTAGCCACGTGGCCACACCCAAGAAAGTTCGTCTAGGGCTTTAAATGTACTGTCGATATTAGACCATATGTTGACAGTAGTCTTATATGAACGTACATACCTAGCTTTTGAGCTATTGTATTCCCCTGAGATGTCAAATTTTTGACCTTTATATGTTGAGTAATTGTTTGGTTTTAGTTACATACTGTTGGGTCGCTGCCCCAATCCTGTGGGGAATACTATTGACAAGCAGTTTTTGGTTTCACAGACTTGGTCTCTACTGTCTCTCCGTCTCCCTTTGTTAACAGTCATATATCAGGGAGATCATGCCCCTTTGTTTTCTGTGTTCTAGGCTTGTCTCGCTCAACATTATTTGTTCAAGTTCTGACCATTTCCCTGAGAATAACAATATTTCACCATTCCTAATCGCTATGTAGTATTCCATTGTGTATAAGTACCATAATTTTTGGATCCATTCGTCTGTGGAGGGGCATCTGGGTTGTTTCCATATTTTGGCTATTGTGAATTGTGCCGCGATAAACATGGAAGTACAAATGTCTTTTTTTTTTTTTTTTTTTTTTTTGGCCAGTCCTGGGCCTTGGACTCAGGGCCTGAGCACTGTCCCTGGCTTCTTCCTGCTCAAGGCTAGCACTCTGCCACTTGAGCCACAGCGCCGCTTCTGGCCGTTTTCTGTATATGTGGTGCTGGGGAATCGAACCTAGGGCCTCGTGTATCCGAGGCAGGCACTCTTGCCACTAGGCTATATCCCCAGCCCCACAAATGTCTTTTTGATATCTTGGGTTTTGCTGTTTAGGATAGATGCTTAGGAGTGGTATGGCTGGGTCATAGGGTAGGTCTATATTGAGCTTTTTGAGAAACCTCCATACTGTTCTCCAAAGTGGTTGTACTAATTTGCACTCCCACCAACAATGGAGAAGGGTTCCTCTTTCCCCGCACTCCCTCCAGCATTTGTTGTTGCCTGAGTTCAGAGTATAGGCCATTCGAACTGGGGTGAGGTGGTATCTCAGGGTTGTTCTTATTTGCATTTCCTTTACTACCAGGGATGGTGAGCATTTCCTCATATGTTTCTTTGCCATTTTTATATCTTCTCTTGTGAAGTCTCTCTTTAGCTCCTTTGCCCATTTCCTAATAGGTTTATTGGGCTTGGAGGGGCTTAGTTTTTTGAGTTCTCTGTAGATGACAGATATCAGGCCTTTGTCTGTTGCTGTGCTGGTAAATATCCTTTCCCATATCGTGGGCTGTCTTTCTATTTTGGTGGCTATGTCCTTAGCTGTGCAGAAACTTTTTAATTTGTAGTAGTCCCATTTGTCGAGTCTTTCCCTATTTGTTGTGCCCCTGGGACTCTATTCAGGAAGTTTCTTCCTGTGCCTATAAGTTCTAGCATCTTTCCTACTCTGTCCTTCAGTAGTTTCAAGGATTCAGGTCTGATATTGAGGTCCTTGATCCATTTTGAGTAGATCTTGGTGCATGGTGATAGGCTTGGGTCTACTTTGAGTTTTCTGCATATGGCTGCCCAGTTCTCCCAGCACCAGTAGTTGAAGAGGCTATGTTTATTCCATTGTATGTCTTTAGCTCCTTTGTCGAATATCAGTTGGCTGTAAGAGTGCGGTTTTATTTCTGGGTCTTCAATTCTAATCCATTGGTCTTCCGGTCTGTTTTTATACCAATACCATGCTGTTTTTGTTATGATGGCCTTGTAGTAGAGCTTGAAGTCTGGTATTGTGATACCTCCTGCACTGCTTTTTTTGCCTAGAATTGCTTTGGCTATTCTAGGTTTTTTGCTGTTCCATATGAATTTATGGATTGTTTTCTGTATTTCAGTGAAGAATGTGGCTGGGATTTTGATAGGTATGGCATTGAATTTGTATAACAATTTGGGCAATATGGCCATTTTCACTATATTGATTCTGCGTACCCATGAGCATGGGAGGTCTTTCCATCTTCTTGTGTCTTCTTTGATTTCCCTTATTAGATTTTTATAGTTTTCATTAAATAGGTCCATCACATCCTTGGTTAAGTTGATCCCTAGGTACTTTATTCTTTTTTTGGCTACTGTAAATGGAATTGTTTCCATAATTTCCTTTTCTGTTTGTATATTGCTGGTGTACAGAAAAGCTGCTGACTTTTGTGGATTGATTTTGTATCCTGCTACTTTGCCAAATTGGTTTATTAGGTGTAGGAGTTTGGGTACTGAGTTTTTTGGGTCCTTCAGATATAAGATCATGTCATCTGCGAACAGGGATAACTTGATTTCTTCCTTGCCGATGTGGATCAAAGGGGAACCCTTTAGAAAATAAGATCTTTGAAGCTGTGAAGAATCTCAATATTAAGTCACCCTGGTTTTACAGGGCACCCTAAATCCAATGAATGACATCTGTATAATAGGAGAGAAAACATGAGATGCATGGATAAGAAGAGCATGTGTAGAGGGAGATAGAGACACCATGGTGCTGCAACTCAAAGATTGGGAGAAGTCACCAGAAGCTAAAAAACTAAACATAGAAAGGCAGCACATTCTCTCCTACAGCCTTCATAGGTCACATAGCCCTCCAGACATGCTGATTGGAAAACATGAAATTTGTATCAATTCGTTACCGCAGCCACAAGATACTAATACAGTCAGTGGCCTCTTTTTTTGTCTTCCCTTTTCACTCAGTACCAAAGTATTCCACATAGACCTACTTCTTCCTACCTATTTTCTTCCCTCAAATCACTGCTTTTCATCTCTTCCCTACACTTCTCCCATCCCAGTATCAGAGCCTGCCTCCAGCTCCTAAATGTGTCTCATGTCACTGATGCTTTAAAAAAAAAAAAAGCAATTCAATTTAACCGATTCACATTGCAAAGATGACAATACTACCTTTTCCCAAAATATCACTTGACTGGAGTCAGTCTTGGAAGCAGAAGCTCTCAGAGAGGACAGGCTTGGTCTCTGGTATTTTTCTTTAGCTTCCTTTATATTTTTTTTGCCAAAATTTAGTGTATTCTGCAACCTCCTTCTTGTTTTTCTTAGTGCATGGGTGCTGGGTGTTGGGGGGGGGGGGAGGTTCCTAAGACCTTAGTGGGATGGAGGAGGAGTGCTTCCACTATGTAACTTACAGGAGGAGCTTCCTCCTGCTGATATGTTAAACACCACTCCTAGCAAAACTTTAGCCACTAGTTGCTCTTTCCCTTCCTGGTGTACTGTAGACTTCCTATCTTACTGTGAACCTATTCAGCCGCCTAGATTGGGGACCTTTATAAACTTACAAAGTTTCATATGGGTTTCTTTAGGCCCTTCTTTTTCTCTCTTTAAAGATGATTTTTTTTTCCCCAGAAAAAACCAAGCAATTGATTCCATAGCATCTATAGCTCTAGAACCCAGTAAACCATTACATAACACCTGTTTTGCTTTTATTCCTGTAACATTTCCCTATGAAGCTTGCAATGATAGTCAAGGAAAATAGGGGTTTTTGTTACATTATGCCCTTTGCACACATGCACACAATGTACTCCTAGGATGTTCTGCTGCCCTTCCCCCCACCTCCCTTCTTCTGTAGGCTTCTCCCACCCCACGCCTCTTTTTGCCCCTCCCACCTTCTGTTGTTGCCTCTCCCAACATCTATTGCCTCCCTCCCAAATTTTCCTTCACTTAAGTTCATGTCTTCTCCTCCTTCTTCTTTTTAAAATTTTTTTATTTGTGTTATCTTTAAGTAGTTGTACAAATAAGTTACCATTCAACAAATTCTTCTCCTTTTTCTGAGGCAATGAATTTGAACCCAGGGCATCCTTTTTGCTAAAGTGAAGCAATATCTCTGAGCTACACCTCCAGCCCTGTTTTCTATTGATTATTTTTTTAAGAACAGGATTCCACTTTCTGCTGTAGTGTGCTCTGGAGTCACAATCCACCCATCTGCTTCCTGCAGTCTGTCACTGGAGTCACAGGATTTGGGTACAGCATCCAGCTTCTCTTCCTCCCTAACTTTTATGCCATGACTGGTGTGAAATCACAGTCCTCCAGATCTCAGCTTCCCAAGTAGCCGTGATTACAGGCATGAGCCATTGGTAACTGGCTTGCCTTTGCTTTGTTTTTAATTACATTTTTTAATTATCTTGAAGAAGTTGTACAAAGGGGTTACCAACAAAGGGGTTATCAACAAATCAGGTTATAGGTACAATGCATCTTTTTCAATAATGCCCCTTTCATCACTCTCCCCTATCATTCCCAGCCCAACCCCTTCCCTCAGTTTCCCTAGTTTCATAGGATATGCAATGAATATTATGACTGCATTCTTCCCTCCCACTTCTTCTCTTCATTTGCTTAAATTAATTTTGTTTTGTCCTGTCTTTTTAAATCAAGTTTCATGAGAGAAAACATGGCCGTCTATGTGGTCTACTTTGCATACCAACCCCATCCATTTTCCTACATATGATATAATTTCTTCTTATGGAATGAATAATACAACGTTGTGTATTATGCACTTGATTTGGCCATTTCTCTTTTCATGGCCACCTGGGCTGAGCAATAGCTTGGCTCTCTTCAATAGTGCTGGTGAACATGGCTGTGCAGGTTCTCTATTGCATGACTTGATTTCTTTGGTATATGCCCAAGACTGGCTTGCAGCAGGATTATACAGTAGTTCTATTTTTTTAAGATGAGGAATCTTCATGCTAATTTTTGTAGTATCTGACTAATCTTCACTGTCATCAACAGTGTATAAGGGCTTCTTTCTTCATGCATCCTCTCTAGCATGTATTGTTCGTCTTCTTGATGATGAGCATCTCAGTTTTGTTTTGATTTGCTTTTCCTCTATGTCCAAGGATGCTGAGTATTTCTTCATGCATTCATTGACTTCTTTTGAGAACTGTCTGGTCAATGCATTTGAACATCTATTAATTGAATTATTTATTTCTAGGTGTTTAATTTTTTAAGCTTTTTATATTGATAGACAAATCCCTTCTCAGATAAATAATTGGCAAACATTTTCTACCATGCTGTTGCTTGGTTTAGCAGGAGCTAATCAAAGATACTGATAGAAGTTAGTGGAAAAGCAGTCAATCCTGAAATCCTGGCCTAAATTACTTGCAGATAGCAGGATAAACTACTAAATCAAAACTGCCTGACAACAAAATGAGGGCAGAGAACTACAAAAGAATGAGGAAGTAAGATACCTGCTAAGTGAGGACAAAAAAACAATGAGGAAATAAGGACAGGGTACTATGATTTTGTTACCAGGCACTAAAGGAAACAAAAAGCACAATCCATCAATCAGAAATGCTCCCTTTTGAACCAACGCCAAACCCTATGACCCTGAAGATAGTACAAGATGGCTGACAGGGTTAAAGTATTGTCTTCCAGTGTCATGCCTATGCTCTATGCTCTCTTTCTCTGCCCTACTTCTATTCTAATCAACCTTCCTATTACTTTTATTATATTCACATTTTGCCTGAATTCTTCTCTGCCCAAAGCAAGAAACCAAGGTCAATTTAGCTGCCCTAAATTTCTGGTAACACTATAACCCATTTGTCCTTTTGTTCTTATTTACTGAGCTACTGGAGTCTTAACTAGACTGTCATCTATGCTTGTATCGAATGTATTTAACTTAATGCTTTCATCTAATTGATTCAAAGTTTCAGCTCTTCCTTTATGGCCTTTGATGGAATTTGAGTTTATTTGTGTACAGGGTGAAAAATAAGGCTCTTGTTCTGGTCTTCTTTATGTACATATGCAGTTTTTCCAACATCACTTGTTAAAGAGACTGCTTTCTCTCCAACTTTTTCTTTTGACACTTTTGGCCAAGAATCAGATTATCAGTAGCTGTTTAGGCCTATTTCTGGAAAGTGAAAAATATAGAAGCACGGTACCAGAATCTTCTTTGCTTCTGGTGAGAGCCATAACATTACAGAGGCATTCCTCTTGCTGACAACCTGGAAGAGACATCATATAACCAGACAGAGCAAGTGTGATAGCTCAGGTCTTAGTCTACTCATAAAGGCACTAATTTCATCAAAGGGCCCCATCCCTGTGACTTCATCTAATCTTGATTACCTCCCCAAATTCCCATCTCCAAAAACCATTCATGTCAACTGTGGCAGTTGAGTTGCCAGTTGTACAATGAGACATTCAATTGTTCTCTGCAATAAGAAACCCTGAGATAGAGTTTCAGAAATTCATCTATTGCTTCTGAACACCAGGTTTAATAACACCAGAAGGCCAGGGAAGCAGCTCCTGAGCTGCAACAATTGGGTCACCATTGGTCCACAGCAGCACATTCTCACATAAAGCATCCAGAGAAAGAAAGAACACTCTCTAATATCTGTAAGAAAATCTTTCACATCAGGCTCCGAGTAGCTTTCACCTTCATTCCCTACCCTTACCTAGATCCATCATTCCTGGGGAGCAAAATCCACCAAACTGGTTGAGCCTATGGTAAGGCATTCCCTCCTTCCCACTGTGGGACTCATCGTCATTCAAACAAAACCACTGTTCGGTTTGTGAAGACAGATGAGACAACCAAGACTCTCTGCCCAGCTAAGAAACTATCTCACTTCACAGAGATAAAGGCATTTGGACCTGTGACTTGATTCTATTCTACAGTTGGGTTGACATCCTTTTGCATCTCTACCTTTATGAAGTTGAGAGCTGGAAGCATTCTCTACTTAGAATAGACTATCTGATTATTCAAGGCTAAAGAACTAAGTGGGTACAACATATAATGAACTTAACAATTAGAAAAGATTATCATTGTATCTTTTATACTCTCAGCCAAAAATCGGTCTCCGAAAGAAACAAGAGCTATTCATCTTCAGAAGTAGGGACCCAATAGTCTCCAGAGCTCTTCTCCCCACCCTGTACTCTAGATTATTGGCTCTATTCCAGAGTTCTGTCTCTGCACATCTCCCTGGAGAGCCTACCACCACTTCTTCCCCATCCAACTTTCTTCCTCTTTTCCAGGCCTGCCCTCTGCCTCTCTTCCCCTTACCTTTCCCTCTCTTTTCGTTTTTGTTTTTCTTATCCCTTCTTTCTATACCACTCTTCCTTTTAACTGTGTCTAACGTGGAAGTAGGTAGAAACTCATTTCATTTTTTGTTTCCATATTTCTTGGTGTCAACTTTACAAAGCAGATAAATTCAACATTTGTGCACTGCCCTTCTAGAAAAACCTTTCACAAAACTGAAAAATAAAACAGTTAATGACACACATGCAAGAAAAGAAACTTCCCCATTTCTATTTTGTGTCTAATTAATTGCACTCAGTATTTGGTCTTATGATGATAGAAAAAGACTAGCAAAAAGTAACAGCCTATCAGGCTTTCCTTGATTTGATCTAATGAATTCAGCGAGGCTCTGGCAGACGATGCAAAGCCATATGGGCTGTCATGACGCCCAGTGAATATTCATGTAGCTGGATCTTCTCAGGTACGTGGCCATCAACAGAGATCTGGCCAGGACCCAGCACTAAGGAGGAGAGATCTACATGGCGGATGCTGTGTACTGAATTGCTTCTCCCAAAATCTTTTAGGAGGTAATTAAGATTAAATGAGGATGTAAGTGTGGGGCTTTAATCTAGTAAGACTACGGCCTTAGAAAGTGAAGGAAGCAGTGACAGACAGAGAAGCAGAGACAGAGACAGAGATCTGTCCCTATCATGTGAAAATAGCAAAGAAGGTAGTTATCTACAAATTGGGAAAAGAGCCCTCACCAGAAATCAGACCTCCCAAAACCTTGATTCTGGACTTCTCAGCCTTCTAAAGAATGAGAAAATAAATACCTATGTGGAAGCCACTGGCCAGTAGTATTTTCTTACACAGCCCAAGCTGACTATTAATAAAGTGTGACATCCAAGTAACGAGGGCAAGGCTAACACAACAAGGAATGATTTCTCCACATCGCGTTTTTCCAGTCCCTGCAGCTTATGTCCCTTCTTTTAAGTTAGGCTCTGCTTCACTGATTCAGTTCATGAATCAAGGTCAGTGTGAACTTCTGGCATGTAGACAGTGGCAGGGAATAAAGATAAAACTTCACTGAACTGAATGATATTCCTTTCCCCATCCGTAGCCATTTCTGTGCTGCTTTCCTTTCAATTTTCATTTGCAAAATTTCCGTTGTCTCTCTAAAAGTGAAGAACCTTTAAAAATAGCCACAATTATTACCTCCCTCATAATTCTGCCATACCATCAACAATCTAGTATCCAGTATTCATACTTTGGTTTCATGTTGCATTAATGTGTACGTTTGGGGTGGGTGTGTGGGTGTGTGCATGTGTTGCTAGGGATCACATGCTAAGCAAGCTCTCTCACACTGAGATACATCCCCGAACCTAGCATTTTGATTTCTACAGATTGTTTATTTGAATCAGGACCCAAATATGGCACATCAATTGTTGCTCTTTGCCCAAGTCTTCTGTAATCTACAGAATCCTGTATCATTTTATGGCAGTGAATTGTTACTATAGAATCAGATAATTTGTCCTACCATTTCCCAGGATGAATTTGCTTTTTAACCTCTCGCCCTATAGAGTTTGAACACACTGCTCTCTCCACTCCAATTTCCTGACAATGACGATCTCGGGACTTGATCAGAATCAAGATTTTCCTCTCAGTGGTACTGGGGCTTGAACTCTAGGCCTTGCCCTTGCTATGCAGCTAGCCTATGACTTGACCCATGCCTCCAGCCATTTTTGCTGTAGTTATTTTGCAGGTAGAGTCTCACACCTTTTTCCTCAACTGGTCTCAAACTGTGATGCCCCAACCTCACCCTGCATAACTAGGATTATGAGAATGAATGACCCATGCCTGACCTGTGCTTTGAGATAAGGTCTTGCCACCTATTTGCCTAGGCTGGCCTCAAACTGCTATTCTTCTATCTCTGCCTCTCAAGTAGCTGGGATTATATGTGTGAAACATTGCACCCAACTCAAGATGATTTTTTTTAAAACTTGCTTTATAGATGATGGAAGTTTTTTTATCTTTAGCATCCAGTATCCTCTGTATTTGTTATCCAGCTATGTCTCTATGTGTGACATTGGCAGCTAGTGATGATTATCACATTTAATCATTAAAGGATGCAAATGATAATATTCTATCCATCTTTTCCCACTTATCAGCTAGAATAATTCTATAAAGAATTAGCCAGCCTCAGCTACAGCACCAATAATATCACAGAATATTATAAACAACAGAAATTGAATTCATTTATAAAGAATAGAAATTGATTTCTGATAGCTCTTGAGGTTGAGGTATCCTAGGTCCAGATGCCAGCAGATTCAGTGTGGGAAAGATTGCTTTTGGTTCAAAGGTGACACTTCTCCTCAGTAGTCTTTACATGGCAGATGGCCAAGGAACATCCTTGGGGCCCCTGTTATAACAGAACTAATGTTCACTGCCTATAACTAATACCATTGCATTGGTGGTTAAGACTTCAACATACAAATTTGGGGGCAATGGAAATATTTAATCTATAGATCCTCCCAAGTCCCAATGAGTCATTCAATGTTTCAAATGATACAGGAAATAAAGATAAATGCTTAATCATGTCCTTGTCATTGCTGGGTTTTACATTCATGATTTGGTTTACAACATTCTCCAAATGGGATCAATGGACTAATTCACTTGACTTATTTCTCTGTACTCTTGTGAACTTGGGGATTTTCAACATATTTTATGTTTCATTCCATTGCAGTTATCCTTCACAATGCTAACATTGTTCCAACTCTAGTCAGGAAGATTTCTTCTGTTTGTTTCATGAATCTTTTGAACATGACCTAGTGGTCTTGACATCTTCCTTTCTTCTTTGCTTTCTGGTCCGAAACATTTCCTGATCTAACCTGAAATTGGCCACTTTCCAAACAACTCTCTTTTGAACGGGAAATGGTATTGCAAGATCACAGGCCAGGTGCTAGGACTATACATTGCTATTTTCTCATGACTTCTGTAGGCAGAACTAAAAATGGATTTTCTGAAAGATAAAATATGACATAAGAATATATTGATGCTTTCAAGTCAAAATCAAAAGTTGAGTTTTTAAACCTTTATACGTTAAATATGTCCTTTCTCCATTACCAATAAAAACTCTCAGTGACAATCATAATCAATCCTAATGATAGTCATAATCACCCTATCACTTCATTCCACATTATACCCATAGCATCTTAGGAAAACAATGCGAGCACTCATCAACCACACAAGTCCTATTCCCAGTTTTCTCATTGTTTCTTAAGATGTATCTTAGCAAAACTACCATGTTTAAAGTCTCTTAAATGGTTCTACTTCTTGTGATCATCTTCCAGAATAGAGTTTTAAGACGTCTATGGAGAACCAAGCCAGAAAAGAGACAAAGGACCAGTTTAGAGGAAACGTGACTTTTTACAGAATCAAATGCACTCATATCCAACCTAATTGTAGCCTTGCCCACCTCATTTACCCCATAACTTCTAGTTCACCTGTCATCTCACTGCATGCTAAGCTCTGCTAGCACTGCCTTCCAATGTCCTGGTGAACATTGGATACAACTATTTTTACCCTATATGTAGGAAAAGGAACTAAGATGTATTAAAAATCTTGGTTGTCTCTTTATTGCAGTAACTTCATTTTGGTAATTTATAAGAACATTAAGAAGAAAAATACATTTGCTTCAAATAATTTAATAATCTACAGAGTAGAAGAGTACTTAAAAATTAAAATGAAAAAAAGAACACAATTTAGAGAGAATGGGCATAATTAATTAATAATGAATGTCCCAATGTGTGAACATGGCTATTTCTTTCCAGTTATTTAGGTCTTTTGGGATGTCCAATAAAGTTTTATTATTTTCTTCACAAGTATCATTTATATATCATTTTATATGTTTCTAGTTATACTGAAATGGTCTGTGCTTTAAAAAGAATCATCTTGCTTACTTCATTTTCTAGTTGTTTGTAGCTCACACACAAAATCTGAGCAAATACCATGTTTTACTCACACAGCCAATAACTTTGCTAAACTCTTACACATTCTGATACTGTATCTTTGGCATTTTCCATGTAGATTGTAGCAAGACACATACTGCACACACACATAGTCCTTGTTCCTATGATGAATTTATCCAGGCTTCTCAGTCCACATTCCCCTAGCTCAGCAACTGTCCTCATGGTAAAAGTCTGAAACTCCTTCCATTTCATTTCCATTAAAATGTTAACCTACTAGTGTCTTATTACCTTGTCAGCTCTTACATATCCTCATAACTCAGTATAGTACCAGTACTACAAATGATACCTTCTAAAGTTAATGTAGTAAATGTATGAGTACTTGGCAGTTTTGTAGAGTGTTTTCCCACCTTATTTGTGGTTTCATTGCATTTTCTTTCTCTGCACACAGAGATGTAATGATTAAGAGTAGCAGAGCATCTCTGGAGTACTGAGCTCAGGTCGGGTCACAAGTGGGAAGTCTTTAAATATTTATTGAACAAATGAATCTCCTTAGTTATTATCTGGTCAAATATACTAGTCATTTCCATTGTGCATTTTTCCATGCTCCAAAGGTAAGAAAGCTATTGAGCTCGTAATACATTAAATATAAGGTAGACTCCAGAGGAAGAAAAATTCTGTAGTTATTTCTAAAACACATGGCAATATGAACACGGGTAAAATTAATGCTGATCCTAACTGTATTTAGCCACACTGAAGAATAATTACTCTCCAGGCCTCTGAAGACCCTCTATGGCTAATGACCTGTTTAAATGTGATTAATATCTTGGATTACACTTTCTACACGCCTAAAGTAAGTTAATCATATTGGGAGACATGCCTACATGCCACAAAGGGCATTTGCTCATTAAGAACTTTTTCTCTGAGGCATTTCAAAGGGCTTAGACCTTGGAGATATCAAACTTGTCTTAGGATGTAACTTGATGAAGGAATTCTCTTCTCAGAATCCTCTCTGCCGCTCTCCATTTCCATAATCCCTCTTCTCTTCCTATGTGCAATGCCTCAGGAGGGAGAGAAACAATAACTCTTCATCTTGGTGACAGTGCCCAGTACTCACAAGGCCACGGCTCTACTTCCAAAGGTCCCAGAGGCACACGTACTCCTCATGGGGAGAGGGAGCCTATTTATACCTCTGACCTTCCCCAATTCCAGAGCCTGAACAGCTGCAGATATATATAAGGACATGGAAAGTAACATGACACATGTTGCAAAGACAAAAGTGGGAAAGGGACAGGTTCCAGAGCTCCCTGATGCTCTAAGAGGCTATGTTTCTTTATGTCCATATCATAAAAAATAAACAATGTGATCCTGGGGCATGGCAGTAGAAAGGCCATTTTAGGGAATATAATTTTGACTCTAAGGGTGAAACATGAAATAAAGGAGGAAAGGCTTAAGGAGGATACTTTGCCGAATGAGGATTGTTACTCAAATTCATATTCCATTGTTTCTCAGGTCAATACAACTTTTAAGGAAACAGTACTCTTTGCAAAAGCACAAGTCTTTTCATCCAACAGATTTAAGAAGAATTATGGATTTATTTATCAGTCCCCTTGAAATACAGATTTGTGTGACTTCGTACTTCCAGGGTGTATTTGGAAGTGGCTCATCACAGAAGCTACACACAACTAAGGTGTTTTCCTTAATGAACTGTGACAATCTCGAGGGATTGTGTACTTGCTTCCATCATGAATGAGAAGGAATCACTAACATTTATGGAGCACCTGCTGTACACACAAGCCGTTCATGGATTTGGACTTTTAAAGAGATATCACAAGGCTGGGTATGCGGCTTAGTGGTAGAGTGCTTGCCTAGCCTAGCATCCATGAGGTCTTGGGTTCAATTCCTCAGTACCACACAAACAAAAATAAGTGAGTAAAACTATTTTACTGGGCACTGGTGGCTCATGCTTATAATCCTAGCTACTCAGGAGACGGAGACTAAGATCTAAGAATCGTAGTTCAAAGCCAGCCCAGGCAGTAAAGTCTGTGAGACTCTTATTTCCAATTAACCACCAGAAAATAGGAAGTAGCATTGTGACTCAAAGTGGTAGAGCACTAGCCTTGAGCTGAAGAGCTCAAGGGCAGTGCCCAGGCCATGAGTTCAAGCCCTACAACCGACCAAAAGAAGAGAAGAAAAATAGAGATCCTACCTCTCATAAGCAGACCAGCCTTTGTAACAAGAGACTGACTTTACAGTGTAAAAACATTTCGTCCATTTTAAAAGTTAAATTAATCAAATTCCCTATCAACAACAACCAAAAACCTCCCCAGATGTCCACGGAGCTCAGCTCAGCATTTACAGAGCTGGAAAACCAAGGTTAAATAAAAGGGGCCCATTAGCCCCACGGCTCCCTTATTTGCCTGGCTTCCTACTCACCCTATTTTCCCCATCAAGCACCTCCAAAGTAAGTGTTGTGCAGTTTGCTCAGATAGCTGCAATCACTAGATGTGACTGGAAGATACCATCCCACACATTCATTATCCTTGTCTCTGAAAAACACTCTTTCTAACAGTGTGGTGGGAAACAGCAATGTTGTTTTGCAGTTATTAAGCTGTCAGTGTTGCTCGGCAGAAAACACAAAGGGCACACAAACACATGAATGTGTTCAAATAATTTGGAAATCTGTTTGTTTTTTTTCTTTTAGTATTGGAAGAACATAGGGAGTTATTTCTTTCTATCTTACCCCACCTACTTTCCCCCAGTAGCCATTTTTCTGGGGTATAAAGTTAATTTTCCTTCCTCTTATTACTTCTTTTTCAAAAAAATAAAGTAGATTTGAATGGGAGAATGGGACAGCGATTCTTCCCAATATGAAATGAAATCTCTTCCCAGAATTCAGAGAAGCAAAGTTGAAATATGGGGGAAGGAATATATATGTCCTGGACTGTAAAACTCAAGGCTGTGCTCTAGCTAGTTCCCCTTTGTGCTCTAGAATCCCCAAATGATCTGATTCAAATGAACAGAGCTGATAAGAAGGAAAAAAAGGAAAAAGTTGAGAGCTCCCTCTTTCTCTTTTTCTCTCTGTCTCTCTTTGTGTGTCTCCCTCTTTGTGTCTCTGTCTGTCTCTGTCTCTGTCTGTCTTTCTGTCTGTCTCTCCTCTCTCTGAAATGAGCAACATTTTCTATCTAATTATACTGACAGAAGACTGACCATTTTGAGGTAGCTCCTATGCATATGTTGGGTGGGAAATAGCACTAGGAGAATAGATGCTGCTCAAGAAGCTAGGAAGAGGTACAGGGATGAGTAGAGACTGAAGTCTGACTGGTCAGATAAAAAACTGATAAAGAGCAGACAGGGAATACAAGGGCTGTCAATTAAGTAAGAGCTTCACATAACACATGTAGCACCAGAGGAGTGGACTAGGGCATAGGAAGACCCAAAAAGAGGCTTGAGATTTGGAGTTCAAGATAGATCTTGTGGCCTCAGGAATAGTAAAAGGCCAATTTTTGAGAGAAGACCTTGAAAAACTGGCAGTAAGTACATTATGAGCTACTGGGATAGATTAATGACTGTCACAATCCTGATATTTCTAGTAAGAGATGGGCCCAGTACTCTACACTCTAGAATTTGATTTGGATTTTTTGGTTGATTTTTTTTTTGGGGGGGTGGTCTGGGCCTGAACACTGTCCCTGAGCTTTTTTGCTCAAGTCTGGTGCTTTACCACTTTGAGCCACAGCTCTACTTCCAATTTTCTGGTGGTTCATTGGAGATAAGAGTCACACAGACTTTCCTGACCACCTGGCTTTGAGCCACAATCCTCAGATCTCAGCCTCCTGAGTAGCTAGGACTACAGTTGCAAGCCACCAGCACCCAGCTTTTTAAAATTTTATTTGATCAATAGAATAGGAAAGAATTGATGTACTATATACAGTTTATTTGGCTCAGGTCTTAGGCAACTAGGAGGTTCTTCTCCCTGCCTCTTAACATACTCATTCTGGTAAACAGGCCCAAGCAGTCATATAAAGAAATGGCATGGAAAAGAAATACGTTGTCTGTCTAGGAATCCTAGCCGACTTTGGGTCACCAGCCAGGATGAACTTGCCTGTTGTGGAGTGAGCCATCTTGGAAATTGCTCTTCCAGCCCTGGGGAAGCCAGCCCATCCCATGATAGATGGAGTAGAAACCATCTGTTTCTATGGAGGCCTACCTCAATTGCATATTCATGAACAGAATAATTGATTGCTGTTGTCTTAAACAAATAAATTTGGGGGGGAGCGATTTGTTATGCGGCAACAAACCACCAGAACATTTATGACACTACTATTTGTATGTGTGCATGAAAATTCCTAGAACAACCTGTTTTAAATGGTTACAGATGCACTGAAGCATGATGTGATTTGCTGTTTGAACCTTAGCACAGGAGTGTTTCTGAAAGGCTCCTCTGGGAGCCTGTGCATCATCATTCCCTCAGGATGCTTTCAGATAGACTGGACTTCATAAGTCCAAGTCCAAGGGGAGCTCTGATTCTCATTTCTTTTATGAAATGATTTCTATCTCTGCTTTAGCCTTTTCATTTCTCTCTTGCTAAATCTTACTATTTGGGCTTTTCACTCAGTGATGTGGTAAACTGTCAAGGAAATGAGAAGGTGGGGAAAATTACTAAGAACCAGGACTGAGCAAGGTGCTTTCACTAGAATTTATGGCCAGCAATGGAATAGAGCACAAAATATTAACACCATGTGTATTCAGATCTCCCCCTCCCCCTCTTGCCAGTCCTGGGGCTTGAGCTCAGGACCTGAGCACTGTTCCTGGCTTCTTTTTACTCAAGGCTAGCACTCTGCCACTTGAGCCACTTCTGGCTTTTTCTATATATGTGGTGCTGAGGAATCAAATCCAGGGCTTCATGTATATGAGGCAAGCACTCTACCACTAGGCTATTTTCCCAGTCCAGAGCTTTCTCTTTTTCCCCACTGCTAAAGGTCAATTGTATTCATCTACTTGATTTTAACCTTCTTGCATCCTCCCCAAACCAAAGATCTTGAGGCCTGAACCGGGAAGAGGGAAGGGATGCCAGCAAATTGCCTTGATTGCTTGTCAAGAATTTCACTCTGATGTGTGAGAGAATTCAATAAGCAAGGTAAAGGCTTCAGATAACCATTGCTGTAGACTGTGAAAGGAATCTCCCCTGACATTCCCTAAAAAATCCAAAGAAGAGGGTTGTGTTGATCTGCTCCTTGAGTACACCACAGATCTTGACATTGGCCCCACATATGTGAGTATTTTGTGAACATGAAGATAGTTTGGGAAGTTGCAAAGCTTCCCCAGGGACTTTTTGCTTTCTTTATAAATTAGATACAGAGCTCTTGGGCTAACATTCCATACATTCATACTTTTATTAGTAAGCTTCCAAGAATTACCATATATATATATATATATATATATATGACTAGTTAATTTTAACATCATAAAAGAAAGGAATTATGTCTTTTTGTTGTTTGTTTTTTACTAGACCATTGTTTATACTGTATGAACTCAATCTCTTGTGAATAAGAACTCCTGAGCCTGAAAATAACCAAGGGAGATTGAGTATAGGAAATGGCACGAAGTAAGTGTTAGGGGACAGAGATGGTTATGCTGGCCATGTGGTCAGCATTCCCCTAATTCCTTGCAGTTAGGTTGGGACCACATAACTAGGCCAGGACAATTAACTGCAAGCAGAAACGATATCACCACTTCTAGTATGTGGCAAAGCCAACGTCTTTCCTCTGTTCCTTTAGTTTCCTTTACATGGTCACCAGGATATGGCATAATCATATACGATAGTATTGTACAGACAGAAGAATCCAAACTCCCAAATCCCATTTTGATGAAAGCTGCCAAGGGAGCATTCGAAATTGATTTGTTACTGAAGCTGTACCCTGAATAACTCAATCCCTAGGTAAAGTGGGGACAAGATTCTGTTACCCTTCCTGTTGGAAAGCTATGTAACACAAAGGAAACCTACTATGTTTTCTTTTCTTTTTTTAAGGTCTGGGACTGGTACTCAAACTTGGTACTAGATGCTTTGGCTCATTGGCTAGCACTCTACCAACTGAACCACACCTCCAACTCCAGTTTGGTTTTTTTGGTCGGTTATGGGACTTGAACTCAGGGCCTCAGCACTGTCCCTGAGCCTCTTTGTGCTCAACGCTAGCGCTTTACTACTTGAGCCACAGCACCACTTCCAGCTTTTTCTGAGTGGTTAATTGGAGGTAAGAATCTTATGGGGACTTTTCTGCACAGGCTGGTTTCTACCTGTGATCTTCAGATCTCAGCCACCTGAGTAGCTGGATTACAGGCATAAGCTACTAGTATCCAGCTTGGCTTTTATTTTTAAGAACCAATTCAGAAGGGTTTCCATCTCAGTTGGCAATAGCTACAAGGACAAATGAGGTGTAAACATCATGCACCAGGATAGTTTTACATCTATTTGCAAAATTATCCATACTAATCTCCCAATTCATACTTTTTTTGTAACAAACATTTTAGTAAGTCCTACTGTATTTATCGAAACTGAAACATGGGCTAACCTCTGTCTTGAATTGGAGAAAGATACAGTAATGCCTTTAAAAAGACACAGATATTATTGTACATAATGATTTCAACACTTCCTTCTTTATTGAACTGATAGGGAAGACTCTATAGAATTAGGCTGTCTAGCGAATGTTTCCAGTCCTCAAAGGCTGGCTGACTTAAGGAGATACTGACATCTTGGCTTGAGGCTCCCAGAACTTTAAAACAGTGCCACTTACAAGTAGGATACAAAGATCAGTGGTAGGGATCTTGCTGCACATGTGAAAAAAAATGGGTTTGATCCCCAGCAACACAAAAAAGAAAGAAAGAAAGAAAGAAAGAAAGAAAGAAAGAAAGAAAGAAAGAAAGAAAAAGAAAGAAAGAAAGAAAGAAAGAAAGAAAAAGAAAAAGAAAGAAAGAAAGAAAGAAAGAAAGAAAGAAAGAAAGAAAGAAAGAAAGAAAGAAAGAAAGAAAGAAAGAAAAAGAAAGAAAGAAAGGAAGGAAGGAAGGAAGAAGAAGGAAGGAAGGAAGGAAGGAAGGAAGGAAGGAAGGAAGGAAGGAAGGAAGGAAGGAAGGAAGGAAGAGAAGGAGGTAAGGAGGAGAAGAAAGGAAGGAAAAAAGAGAAATGGTGCTACTTTAGCTTTCTTTATACAAAAGAGTATTTATTTTCGTGTTTACAAAAGCAATAACCAGCAGCAAATCAAACCATATTGAGGTATCAGAAACTCATTTTTGGCCCAGAGCTGGAGGCTCAAGCCTGTTATCCGAGCTACTGGAGAGGCTAAGATTTGAGGAGAGAGGTTTAAAGTCAGCCAGTGCAAGAAAATATAAAAAGGTAGAAGTGGATCTGTGGCTCAAGTGGTAGAGCACGAGCCTTAAACCAAAAGCTAAAGGGCAATATTCAGGCCTTGAGTTCAAGCCCCAGGACCAACACAGAAGAAAAGACACAGACAGACAAGACAGACAGACAGATAGACAGATGGATGGACAGACCAACGAGACAGAGACAGAGACAGAGAAAGAAGGAGGAGAGGGAGAAAGGGAGGAAGGAAGAAATCCTTTTTTAACACTTAAAACCAAGAAACTTCCTTCAACACCCAGCAAGATCATATTTTGGAAGCCTCAATTAGATAATGCATAAAAAGTACCTTATAAAAAATCCACAGATAAGCACTCTCTCTGCCTCTTCATTTCAGAAAACTAGAAAATAGTCTTCTTATTTTCAAAAGATTACTTAGCTCAACTAAAAGTTTAGACTCATTCTTCTGTTGACAGCTGCCTCCATAGGTTCTTTTGTCCCTAGCTGATAGATTTGTGAGATCCCTTGCAGCCTATCTTTCTTTCAATCGTGTACAATCTGGTTATTATGCGAGTCTTATTTTTTTTTAAAGCACCAAAACCCAGTTTTTAGCCTATGGGTTTCTTTATTTCCATCTAAGGACTCCTGGCAGACTGGAGCCATTTTTCCCTCTGACAGACCTTTAAACGATTCTTCATGCTTTTGTCACATAATTAAAATTAAATTACTTCAATTCCCTGCTGGCTGGCCTGAGTGGGGGCCCTTGTAAAGCCTCCAGCTGGCCCATGGGCCTTTGAAAGGAGGAATATGGTCCAAACACCCTCTGCCTAGAAGTCATTGTGCTCCTTGCCAGTGAGACAAGATTTACCCTGAGTTTATCAATGGCTGCTTATTTTCTGTGGGCTGGGTTTTCCATACGAAAGAACTTGGAGTCAGAGAGATTAGTTAAGTGTGTTGTAAAGTGCTGGGACTGTTCTACTCTCCAATATTTGTTTGCTTATTTATTTGTTTATTTTATATCCAAGGAACTCACATTTTAATGGCCTACCTGGCAGGTCAGCTGAAATGGACCAGCAAAGACATCAAGAGAATGAAACAAAGCAGCTGAGCGCATCCATTACAGTACATGCCTGCTTATAAACCACCAGTGGGTGCCTCGGCCAAGACGACATTCAAGAATCCCTTGTGCCTTCCCTGGGCTCTTCTCCTTTAAACCTCCTCCACCTTCTGCTACCAAGACACTCCTTGGCTGGGTTTCTACAGAGCCTAAATTTACAGCCTAAATGAGGACTTCATGCTGGGCAGCCAGCCCTCAACAGTCTGTGGACAGCATAAAACAGATCCTCACAAGACACCTACTCCAGCCTGATGTTCAACAACTGCCTCTTCTGTGTGTCGATTCCCATAAAAATAAAATAAAATGAAATAAAAGGAGGACAAGTAAAGCTCAGTGTTACTATCTATCAAGGAAGCTCAGCTCTCTTGGCTGAAAGAACAGCTCCTGTTGGTCACCCTGGGCATTTTCTCTAGCCAAATGCCTTCTCCGCCATCTTTCTGTGGGTCAATTCAGTTGGTTTTTCACTGGCTGACTCTCAGCCCATCCATTCTGTTACATAGCACAGCTATGAAAGAAGATTGGAGTCAAAGCAAATGTGACCAGAAAATTCTGTCTGTGTGACCTTGAGCCAGTGGCTTACTTCTGAATTTTATTTCTTTATCCTAAAATTAGGACTAACAATATCCATCTCAAGGGGCTATAGGAAAGATTACAAATAATATTATCAATGCCTAGTGTATGTTAATGCTTTCCCCTAGCTTCTCAACACCATGGAAAAATTGCCTCCCTATCTTTAGTATTAATCCCTGCCTCCTCTGTTTCTATGAAAGGTAAATAATTTCCCTGGGCTATTTATTGCTATTGTCTTGAATCAGTCATCCAAATGTGAATCTCTTTAAATCCTTGAGAAAGAGAGCCATCACCATATTTGCTGGCAGAAAAAGATCACCTTTTCTAGTATATGCACATGTGCATGTCACATGTGTGCATGTGTGTGTGTTTGTGTGCATGCATTGTGTGTGTGTTTGTGTGCATGCATGTCTGTGTGTGCATGTGTGTGTGTGTCTGACACCTGCTGCCATTTGCATTGTGCCAGGCATTTTGCATGGCTTCTCTGAAGTGATGTCACTTCTCTTACATCTCCATTTTCAGATGAGGAAATTGAAGTTTGGGTATTAAAGCCTGCTTGAAGCCACACCCTTGGAAATTGGCAAAGCTGGAATTCCAACCCAAGAAGTTGGCTCTGGAGCTGTCACTCAATGTTTACTTCTCAAGGAGAATGGAGGTTAGTCCAGAACTAAAGACTTGGAAGTTTTTCAGGAAAAAGGAATGCAGAAGTCCTAACAAACCTTGGGTCATCTTATCTTCCTGTTCCCACAATTGCACATCACTTCACTTGACAGATCTTCTGAGCCAATGGCTCTCAACCAGCAGCCATGTTGCCCTCATGGGACATTTGATCATGTTTGATGACAGTTTTGCTTGTCCTAGTTGGAAGGGTGAGGGCATGGGGAAGGGTATCAAAGCCATATCCCACAATGCACAGGGAAGCTTCATACCCTCTCCCCACCCTGGTTCCCAACAGACATCTAGCTTATCTAGACATCCAACATGTCAATGGTGCTGAGCAAGGCTGGGGAAGTCTGCAATACTTCCCACAAGGGGCTGTGGAGTGAGGAGCAGAAGGAAAACCTTGTACTTACATTCCCTATGCTAGTAATGGTGGTAAAGTCAATGTCATGCTACTCAGGGGACTGAGATCAGAGGATTGTGGTTCGAAGCCAGCTTGGGCAGTGAGACTCACATCCAATTAGCCACCAGAAAACCAGGTGGTGCTGTGGCTCAAGAGGCAGAGTGATAGCCTTGAGTGAAAGAGCTCAGGGACAGTGCACAGGCCCCAAGTTTAAGCCCCATGGCGGACAAAAACAACATCGACAAAGTCAATGTCAAACCAACTCAGTTATCTACTGGAATGTAGGAGTACTGAAAAGCAATCAGTTTTCAGATAAATACCAATAGTAATTTACAGAACAATGCTAAGTGCTTAAAGTAATAGTGTCAATATATAACAGGGATTTTATATTAAGCACAACTGAAAATATTTTATGACCTTTCAAGGAACATTTAAATCCCCAGTGATTTATTGCCAGTAGTGTCAAAAAATGACAAATTATTCAATCCAATTAGAATCTTGTACCAGCAGGCTAGAAAACATCACTAATTGCATTTTGATACAGATTTCAATGTGATGTGCAGCCAAGCACTGAGTAATGGCTTCAAATGCAATGCTATACATGATTCCTCCACAACTCCTCTTCCCACCTTTTGTTACTTATAATTGCACGTGAATTTACCATTTTTAAAACAGGAAAGGGAGAAAGAAAGAAGGAACCAAAGAAGAAGGAAAAATATATGTGATATTTTTTTTTCCTTATTAAAGTTATTTTCCTTGTAGCAAATTTACTAGTAATCCTGTTTGCTTTTAGTACTTGGTTTTAAGAAGTGATGATATGTGCTAAGCCCATGGAAAAAATCCGGCCACTCCAATAATGAATCAGATCCTCTGGACTAAGCAGGGCCGACTGACCTATTAGCAGAGGCCAAGGACAGGTTTTAATCTTAACTTTTCAAAATCAAAAGGAGAAATGAATACCATTAAGCTATACTTTCATTCCATTGTTTAGTATTTTTCATATGAATGATAATAGCCACGAGTATGAATATGTAAGAACAAATCCAGGACTAGGATCAATGTCTTGCCTGTAATTCTATCCTCCCAGAATTCAGAGATAGGAAGATCATAGTTTGAAGCTAGTGTAGTGGAAAAAAAGTTAGCAAGATCCTATCTCAAAAACATGCCAGATGTAGTGGTTCCCATCTGTAACTTCAGCTACTCAGGAGATGGAGGTAAGACAATCCCCATCCAAAGCTGGCCTGGATAAAAGCATGGTATCCTATTGGAAAAACAAACTAAAGCGGAAAGGACTGAAGTTGTGGCTCAGGCAGTAGAACACTTGGCTAGCAAGCATGAGGCCTTGATTTCAATCCTCAGAACTGAAACAAGAAAACAAAAAAAGGAATTAATTCAGCCTAGACTATATAATCTTTTTTTTTTTTTTTTTTTTGCCTGTCCTGGGGCTTGAACTCAGGGCCTGAGCACTATCCCTGTCTTCTTTTGCTCAAGACTAGCACTCTGCCACTTGAGCCACAGTGCCACTTCTGGCCTTTTCTATATATGTGGTGCTGAGGAATCAAACCCAGGGCTTCATGTATACGAGGCAAGCACTCTTGCCACTAGGCCATATTATTAGCCCCAATTATATAATCTTTATACCAACATATTTTTAAGATAGCATTTGAATAAAATTTATTTTTGCATTACCAGGGATCAAACCCAAGGCCTTGCACATACCAGGCAAATGCTCTACCTCTGATGGCACTCCCAGCTTCATCTAAAATATTTTTTATGAGGGGCTTGGAATATGGCCTCGTGGCAAGAGTGCTTGCCTCATATACATGAAGCCCTGGGTTCGATTCCCCAGCCCCACATATATAGAAAATGGCCAGAAGTGGTGCTGTGGCTCAAGTGGCAGAGTGCTAGCCTTGAGCAAAAAGAAGCCAGGGACAGTGCTCAGCCCTTGAGTCCAAGGCCCAAGACTGGCAAAAATAAATAAACAAATAAAAATAAAATAAATATTTTTTATGAAAAAAAGAGAATCCTATGAAGGGGTTTAGCACTAAATTGAAAATTAAGGAACTAGGAAGACCACAGTGGCATTTCATATCTGTTCAACATTGTCCAAAAAAATGAACCGTTCTAGGTCCATAAAATGCCTACATCTTGAAGCTGATTGACTGCCTTCTTCCACAATACATCATGTAGGCATTCCTTTTTTTTTTTTAAGCGACAAAGGATTTATTTTGATTCATTACTTCAAAGGATTCTGTTCTCCATTCCTGAGACCCATGCACTGGACACAACATGACCACAGTGGGAAAATGGAGCAGAGAATTACCACACCTCCTAGCAGCCAGGAAGGAGGCTGAGGGAGACACTGAAAATGACAGAGACAAGGGAGGCAGGAGAGGGGAGGGAGAGGGAGAAGGAGGGGAGGGAGGAGGAGGGAGAGCAGAAGAGATTCCTGGTAGAGCCTTCAAGGCCATACCCAAAATGACCTGTTTCCTCCACCCAGAAGTCTACAAGTGTTCCACAACAGCCCAGTCCACTGGGGACAATGTTTTAAAAGCAGGAGTCTACTGGAAATATTACATTATCAAAACACAAAAACATGAATATATTCTATTAAGCAAATTAAAAACACACTAGATACGCAGGCACTTGCGAAACGTTTTTGAAAATGCTCGGTATTTTGACATTTGGTCATTTATTTCTAATTTTAAAAATATACGTGCATCTTACAGCAAACTATAATGCTATTTAATATACTTTCTAAGCACCTTCAGTTACATGTAAAGATATGCTCATCAGTAACCTGAATATAGGTAATTTGAGAAGTTATATTGAAAAGCACACTTTTTCCACATTGTTGAAAATATGACACCAGTGACTACTTCCATAAAATCAGTAAACTCTTTCATTAAGGAGCTTCTCATTTTGTTTCTTTTCTTCTGTTGATTCCTTGGGCTTGAGCTCAGGGTCTGTGTGTTGGTCCTGAGATGCTCAGGTCCTGAGGTGCTCAAGGCTAGCACTCTACCCCTTGACCCATCATTTCCTCAGCTGACTTTGGGGCAGTCAGTAAGAGTCTCATAGACTTCCTGCCTGGGCTGGCTTCAAAAAATAATCTTATGTTCTCAGCCTCCTGACAAGCTGGCATTGCATATCTGAGACACTAGGGCCAGGAACTTTTGATGTGAATGATATATGTTTCCATATATTTTATGTAAGTTATCTCAGGGCTATCATGATGATTTGACTTAGAGGAGCTCCCACCATTACTTTGCCCAAAGGAGATGTTTAAGGACAAACATCAGGAGTACTCTGAGGGCCTACCAACAGACATGGTAACACCCATGTACTGAGGAGGACTGAGGAACCCCAAATGCCTTAGACTGCATACCCAGGCACTCACCATTGACGTAGTCATGGCATTCCTAGACACTTGGGAAGGAGAGAAAACCCTTTGCTGTGTTTCTCAGCACATTGGGGATTTCTGCTAACATGAACAAGTTGGAAATTATCTCAGTGTAAATGATATTGAAGGAAGGGATGACCCAAAGTACGGGCTGAGGGGCTGGGAATATGGCTGAGTGGCAAGAGTGCTTGCCCTGTATATATGAAGCCTTTGGTTCGATTCCCCAGCACCACATATATTGAAAATGGCCAGAAGTGGTGCTGTGGCTAAAGGGGCAGAGTGCTAGCCTTGAGCAAAAAAAAAGCCAGGGACAGTGTTCAGGCCCCGAGCCCAAGGCCCAGGACTGGCAAAAAAACAAAACAAAACAAAGTATGGGCTGAATACCTTCCCACCTATCAAGGAGTTCAGATCCAACGTTCTGGTTTAAACTTCATGATAAAAAGTAGAACAAATTAAATGTCAGATCTTCTCAAACTAGTCGTTTAATTATTTGAAATCTGTATTCCTAATTTTACCTGCAAATTAGGTTCTGTCTGGTTGACCTTTAGTTTGGATTGCATGTCATCCAAATCTACATGTGATGATTCCTTATTATTTTATGCAATCTCACTATTGTACATATATATTCATACATATCTATATATTGTTTAAAGACACTTTGACATCCAATAAATCAGAAATGACTGCACTTTCTTTTTAAGATCAAGCTTCCTCAGTGAATCTTACTGTTGAAAACTACATCGTTATTTACTCAGATTTTCATCACTCAGGACACTAAACATTATATACAATATGGAACATTACATATACCACAAACTTGGCTGTTAAATAAAAAAGCTATCAATTATAAAAGTTAATCATTCATTTAGATGGAATACTTAGTGTTTTTAGAACTTGTTACTTCAGGGTTTTTTTTGCATGCCATACCTGATGCTTAGATGAATATTTGTTCACAAAATTAAAGACAAATGTGGTATGTCAAGGGATGATATCCCAGTGCTGGTGGCTCATGCCTGTAATCCTAGTAACTCAGAAGGCTGATTAAGGATCAAAATTGAAAGCCAGCCGGGCCAGGTAAGTTCTAGGCATTCCTTTTTGAATCAATGGTTCAAAAGCAACATTAATGGCATGGCAAGATGGCACTGTTTCTGCCTCTTCCTAGCAGCTCAGCTCTCAGTCTTCCCCATTGCTTCCATTCCTCTCTGTCATCAGTGTTCATGCCCTTGAGGTCCTTCAGTTCTGATTTGTGCTTATGGTCTGCTCTTCCTTGGAGCAAGGTACCTCACTGGCTAAGATCTTAAAGGAGTCAAAGAGTGCTGAAAGACAATGTGGGTGGGTGTTGGGGGGGGGGGAGCAGGTAGATATTGAGAAGTTCTCCCTCTTCAGATCTAGTTGATTATTTATTTCAGTGACTCTGAAAGTTTCTAAGCACTTGATTTCCCTTAGGTTTCTTATCAAATAGTTGCATAAACAAAGCAAACATGCAAAATCAATTAAAGAACATGCCAAAAAGAACTGGACTGAAACAATGAAGCAGTAAACATCATGGGAGGTCTGGAAGGGAATAAAATGAAAAGTTCACCTTCAGTGGCAGATAAAGGAGGGCAGGGCAAGGCAGGCACAGGCAGCAATCCAGTGGCTATGAATACACTGTCTCCTACCCTGCCAGACACTGTTGCAGGGCCTGGACTAAATCATGTAACCTCTGATTCTTCAGCTTCTCATTTGCAAAAATGAGCCTGGAAATCCTGTGCATGCTATTTGTTTTGTTTTGTTTTTGTTATTAGGCAAGTACTTAGCATGTCACCATGATTCTACTGTGTGGTAACCAACTTGCAAAGACCCACTGGCTGAATGTGTCAGCTAACGCAGGACACAGGGAGGGAGAGAGTTGGGGGAGAGAAGTGAGTTATCCAACCAAGTCATTATCTCACCCTTGCATTACATGTTGGTGAGCAGCTCTTGGCATCTGCTGGCTCTTTAACTATCAGAGTCAGACTGGATCTATCAGTCTTCTCTAAGAAGTAGAAAATAGCTCTCTTTGAAGGACAATGCAGCCTCATGTTCCCTCTTTAGGAATACCTTGAACTTGTGCCTTAAATGCAACCCAAGAAGATTTCTTTGTAGACCTCTGTTGCTGTCATTAATTGCACTATAATTGTTTTGAGATAGTGGCCCACTATGGAGCCCAGGCCAGTTGCATATTCAGGATTTTCCTACCTCTGCTTCCTGACTGGTGGGATTGTAAATGTGCATCACCACACTCAGATTACCATTATAGTTCATTTCCAGATACCTGTTTACATATGCATGCACACATATTATATATATATACATTTGAATGTATATGCATATACATTGTACATATATGTATGCATATATTAATGCATGTATACATGTACATATACATATATGGACATGTGTTAAATTTGTATAATATATAATGTAATATGTACATATATATTACATACATGAAAATGACTTGAAGCCACTTGGGAAAGTATTTGTGAAATGGTGCTAACCATTTGCCCAAGGCTGGACTACTATAATACCTCATACCTAAAATCATCTTTGCATATAGCTCTAGCACAAATGGGCTTTGGGATGAGTTCTGCAGGGCCTCAGTGTATTGTTAGGAGCTGGTAACTATACCACTTCAGAAGGTATTTTCCTGAAACAGGAGGTTTCCTTTATTAGTGCAAAGGTCTGGCAGATAAAAATGAAAGTATAAATGGTAGATGACATTCCAAAAGCCCACAGACACTACTTGAATGGACAAGGTAGGTGGCTTGGGTTGTCCATTCTGCAAATGTCCTTGGGCTTCTGAACTGAGTGGCTGGTCACTCGACCCAGTTTAGGCAGCCCCAGATCCTGAGAAGTATGAAAGACTGTCAGCCACCATTTTCTTGGGGCCACCCTAAAATATCACAGCCACACCAATCCCTGAGTTCAAGGCCAGGAGTAGTAATGAAGTGTAATTAGTAGCCCAGTTACACTTGGGAATAGGTGTGCTAGTGTGTAGAGGAGTGGTACATCTTTGAAGCCCATCAAAGCCCTCTCAGGACTCCTCTCACTGCTCACTGCTGAAGCAGATGTGTGCTCTCTGGTATAGGCTGGCACACTGGCCTCAGCCTTGGATCTTTCCTCTTGCATACTACCCTGTGCTTCCCACCACTGTAGATGTCTGTAGAGACTACCCAGCCACTCGGCCACTTTTATGAAGCTGGGATGGGGACAGAAAGGAATCGACACCTTTGGGAAAATCCTTGAACAAGGGAAGGGGATCCAAGGAGTAAATACTTATGTTATGAATCACCCTCAAGTATATTCTAGAAGGTGCTTTGCGGGATCTGCAATGGGCTAGACCTCCAGTAGATCACAAGAATCACCAGCTCCTTGATTCTGTTTGAAGTTATCCATCTTGGAATATCTGCCTTTCTCCATCGTCTTGTACTCAGAGCCTCTTGCAGTCCTGTTCCTCGAGTACATATCTCTGAGTATATTAGATCCTCATAGGCCCCAGTCTTAGGCTATGCTTTTCTAGACTCAGACAGAAAAGATGGCCTGGGAGCCACATGGCCAACACAGAGCCAAGGCCCACAAGCAATATTACCATACAGAGCCTCCAGAAAGGGAAAATGATCTCTATAAACATCCTATACATTTGACTCATATATGCATGCTGCAGCACCAGGCTGCAGTACCACAAATTGGGCTTGCAAAACCCAGGTGAACTTAACAAAAGGAAGAGGACAGTTAGTATTGTTTGTCCATAATGGATAAGAGGAAAGCTACCATGACTAGGGAAGAGGAAAATTTAGCAAATCCCTCTTATTATTGCTAAATGGACTTGTTCCTTCCTAACGAAGGTGCTATTACAATGATTTGCTGCCCTTGATTCTCAATGTATTTCCCGTATGTCATTCCTCAGTCAAAAATTTCTTACTCTTCACACAGTCGTCTGCAAACAATCATACAAGTGGACCTGAAGGAACATCTTGAGCTCCACATGGAAGTCAACTTGTTCCAGTGATATATCCTCATTTAATCACATCAGAGAAGGTCATGAAGAGGAATATTACAAAAACATCTGGTAGGAACCCATCATCCTATTTTTAAGGACTATATTTCACTTTCAAGTTTTGTGGTTAATTTTTGTCAGAGTCAACCCAAGAAAGATATATGAAAAGAACTACTTAAAGAAACCTTTCTCTAATATTTTATGTTTTGAATAAAGAAATGAGAGAACTAGACATAATATGACAATATAGATGATGAGATACTGAGATAAGGATTTTGAAAGTCTTAGAGAGCCAGTGAATATCTCTGAAAACTCAAAACTGAGAGATGATAAAGGAAGAGTAGAGAAAAAAGGAGGAAGAGAGAAGAGGTCAGGAAGGAAGAGGAGGAAAGAAAAGAGGAAGAGGAAGAAGTAGAGGAGCAAGAAAAGGGATACGGAGTAAGAAGAGATGAAAGAAGGAAGAAGAGAGAGGAAAATGAAGAGGGAGAAGAAAGAGGAGGAGGAGGAGTAGACGGGGAATGTTCATAAAGTCTAATTTCCTAACTCAGAACTAGAATTAGGAAGTCCCATAAACTGCTACTTCTTTATATAAAACAACAAATTTGTGAAACCCAGTCTATTCTAGAATTGTGTTTAGCCCTTTTAGAAACTTCTTTGATGTATCATTGAAAAACAAAGCAAAATTCTCTGGACTGAAATATTCCTCCAGCAGGTTAATTGTCACTACAGGAAGTCTGAAGGGCTGGGAAGTAATTTTTAGTGATTTTTGATCATTACCTAGAAGGCAAGAGCATAAAACTGGGAAACACATTGAGCAGCTCAGTAGAGCATCTTGGTTCATTAAAATCAGCCTGATACAATAAGTAACTGATAGGGATTTCACATAGGGAAGATTAGGGTATTAAAGCACTACAAATGGAGAAAAGATGAATTATTCAATAAATAGGATCAGCATGAGGAAGTGGCCACCTGGCAAACATCAAAATAAATCTATATCACATTTCTTCAACCAAAATGAGTTCTAGAGAGAATGTACATTTCAACATAAATAATAAGAGCATAAGGAAAACAAAAGCCATTTTAATCATTAGATATAAGTAAAGACATTTCTATGACTTAGAATATAAACCATAAAAAGACACTTTTAACCATGTGAAAAAAATCTACAACTCCAAAAAATATACATTAATTCAAGACTGAGAAGCAAATATTCACAACTTATGTCACAGACATTGAGAAAATCCTGTTTTAGTATCTCTTTATTCACAGATACATAGAGCAAGACTCTTAGTGATTGCTTGAAAATGAAGATGGTACCAAACTCTATAGATGCTACATTGTTTCCTATTCATGCACACTCAATAAAGTTTATTTTATAACTTGTCTTTTATGCACAGTAAGAGATTAGCAACAACTAATTATAAAATGAAACAATTCTAACTATATACTCACTTTAATGAATCCAGAGGAATAATATGTAGTTGGCCACAGATAACTGAAACTGGGTAAGAAAGAAATACTACACACGGTGCTTAAATAATTACGATTATACTCAATCTCACCCAAATGAAAAGTAAATACGAAGTAGAACCCTGGAAACCACCCAGGATTTTGCTCATTGTGCATGCATGAAACTTTGTAGGTTAGTCCATATAGATTCTAATTGAGGAAAAATGGCATGGGACCAGAAGACACTTTTTTCCTACTTTTTTGTGTAGTACTAGGGTTTGAACCCCGGGACATGTGCTTGCTTAGCAGGAACACTACCACTTAAGCTATTCTCCAGTCTGGGTTTGAATTTGTAACCAGCTCTGTGATAATGCTTCTGCTTCCTTACCAATCTTTGTGCCACAGTTCTGGAGGTTGTGCCAGTTGATGTGATCTGTCTAAGTACAATTTGTCAACATCTTTCCAAATAAAAAGTATACATCTTTGTCAATAATTCCACTGTATTCCATTACCCTACAATATATCTGTCTATAGATAGATAGCTATGCAAAATAATACATCAATGAGGATATTTATTGAAACATTAATAATAATATAAAAAATGAGAATCAATTACAGGTGTCAGTGGTTCAATGGTTTACAACTGTTATGTTTGTTACTTGGAAGGCTGAGATCAGAAGAATCACAGTTTGAGGCCAGTCTGGGAGAAAGATTTGTGAGACTTTCATCTCAAAAAAATAGGGGGGAATGGTGACATGTGCCGGCGATAGTAGGAAGCTTAAATAGGAGGACCAAGATCCAGGCTGGCTAAGGAAGGTGGTAATACCCTACCTTAAAACTAACCAAGACAAGAAGGACTAGAGGCACATTTCCAAAAAATAAAGGAATAATAGAATAACCCAGGACCTGTGCTCTCCTTTCGCAGTATTTGGTTGGAGCTGAGCAAATGCTGTCCTTTTTGTAGGCCCCCAGATTCCCAGATTCCCTCTACTCCTTCTCATCTCAGATCTAGTGACTGTTGTGCTGGCACCAGAAAGTTTCTACCTTCTTATTTCTTTGGTTGGCACATATTTGAGTTTGTCACTCTTTCCTTGGACACTGAGATCATTAACAACAAAGATGGACAAAAAGGGTAAAGTCTGTAGACTCTTTTACTACTTCCTTCAAATCATTTTTTCCTCTTTTACTCTACATCTTTCCCTCCAAATCCAGGAAGTTAGTGTTTTCTTACTGTCCTGAGTTTTATTCTTTTCAGGAAGGAAGGAAGGAAAGAAGGAAGGAAGGAAGGAAGGAAGGAAGGAAGGAAGGAAGGAAGGAAGGAGACTGTCTTCTTCACACCACATTGTTGGTGATTTAATATGTTCTTATTTGGAAAAAAAAAAAGTATCCTTTCCAAGTGGTCATGTTGGCATTTGCACTTTACAAATGAGACATTTGGGGCCACAATGCTATTCCCAAAAACCCTTGAAACACATCTTGTGAGCCATTACTCCTTATCCACTTGATGTCAGCCATCTAAAATCTTTTGCCAAAACGATTGAAAGAAGTATTCCTATTTGCCTCTCAGGATAGTGGCTTGTTTGGGAATCCTGCCCTAGTTGAGTTCTTCCTGGAACAAAATATTGATTCACTCCCGTTTGGGGATGGGAGGGCCTATGTACTTTAACCTACCAGAAGGCTAATAAAAGCCCAAAGTGTAGTGTGGAGAGGAAAGAAAAATCAGAGAAAGAAAGGAAGGGAGGGAGGGAGGGCGGGAGGGAGGGAGGGAGGGAGGAAAGGAGGGAAAGAGGGAGGCAAGGAAGAGAATTTGAACAGAAATTTAGCCACATCAACAGACAGAGAAAGTACAGGAAATTGTTTCTCTGTGCTCTGAAATTGTACCCCGCATCTGGAAATTTGGACAGATCACTCTGGGGGACCACAGTTGGAGAAGAATGCTGACAAGTCAAGAAACTTTTGAGAACAACACCAAAATATGAAGGGTGGGGTAGGACAGACCCACACTAACAATACAGGAAATAAAAAAGGCTGGATGGCTGCTTTCAAAGATTTGGAAGGCAGGGTTGGGGATATGGCTTAGTGGCAAGAGCGCTTGCCTCGTATACTTGAAGCCCTGGGTTCGATTCCCCAGCACCACATATACAAAAAATGGCCAGAAGTGGCGCTGTGACTCAAGTGGCAGAGTGCTAGCCTTGAGCAAAAGAGAAGCCAGGGACAGTGCTCAGTGCTCAGGCCCTGAGTCCAAGGCCCAGGACTGGCAAAAAAAAAAAAAAAAAAAGATTTGGAAGGCTATCACCAAGAAGAGGAGCCTCAAGGACTAGGTCTTTGTTCTGCCAAAGAACTAAGACCAATAGATAGAAGTGAAGGGATGAAAGTGGGAGGAGATTTTGGCTCAGGAAACAAATTTAACAGCTACTACACAGAGATTGGAGGGAAATGACTTTCCCTTTCACTAAAAATATCCTGAGAGAGGCTGTTTGACCATCTGTTTGCAATGCTATAGAAAGAATCCTTTTCCTGGTCGGTGGTGGCCTGATTTGATTTTTTGTTGTTGTTGGGACTCTTGCAACCAAATTCCACATTTGTATGAATTCCCACATGCATTTCACAGGGAGCATAATGAATCCATAAGTATAAAGTAAGGTCTCTACCTATTCCTTTTGGGCTTCATTTTCTTTGTTTAGGTCCAATTCCCTCCATGTTCTCATGGAGACAGTGCATCTACACAACTTAAGTGTGTGGTTTCCTCGTTTTTGTCTTTATTCTCCTTGGAAGTGCAGACTTCATATTCTTTGTTGTCAGTTAGCATGTGAAATAGATTTTTCACTCAGTCGGGTTTTTTTTCCTAAGTGCTCTTGCAAAGAAAATGAGGAGGCCAATTGTTTATTCCATGGATAGCCTTTTTCTGTCCCCAGAATATGGCCAACAGATCTATGACTCACATTCACAGGACAGAAGGATTGTTCTGGCTTATGCTTTTACTTCTTTGGGCCAATTGGAGAGTTATTTATAAACATTTATTGATTTGGATTCATAAACCAAAGAGAGAGGGGAAAAAAAATCTTGCTGGGCTGGTTACTATGGTAACTAGCATTTCACACATGTGTTCGCCAACAGTGATGTCTCAGAACAGAAAACCAAAGCCTACCTGTAGCTTCTAACTGCATATTTGTTCCTTTTGCATTTTTTTAACTGAAGATCAGTGGTTTGCCCTGTCAGTTCCAAATGATGATAAAAATAAATAAATAATACAATTTGCTTTCATTTATTCTTGGGATTGATCCCTGTGTCTCTCTTGGAGGCATTACCCAGACAGACATGATTTCTAATCAATTTGGGTTGTTAAGAATGAAAGAGATTCTACCCCAAGTTGTGCTCTCTGCCATGTGGTGAGGGTGATATGGAAGAAATGTGAGCTCTATTCTTTATCTTCAAGGAACTTATACTAGCTGGCAACCAGGAGCAGAAATCTAAAGCAGCAGGCAGGTCACACATGAAAAAAATATAGCTCCGTGTGAAGTGTGAAATTGCACCGTGGAAGAGAAGAGAAGCGAAGCAAAGCATGCTGGGTAGAACACAGGCTGGAGAAAGAGATGGAAGAGTGTGTGGTTTTGAATAAATTCTTTCTTTCTTTTCTTTTTTTTTTAAAACTCACTAAAATAAGAACCATATCAGCCCGTCGGTTTGTTTTACGGAATAAATAAGAAAATAACATCAGATGCATAAAGGCTCTTATTAATAGGAAGTTTCATTTGAGTATGTGTTGGTATATTTCCTTGAGATAATAATGTTACATCTTGTTTTTGCCAGGAAAAGATCCTGGTTTTATTGGACGGGGAGTCTGAAACTTGTACAATTTTTTTGACTCTATCTTTAAAATGTAATTAAAACTTAAATGTAAAATCAGTCATAAAAACAAACACTACAAATTCAAAACTCAAGAAGCTGACAAAAATCTAAAAATATTATATTATTTTTGTATGTCATTGCATAACAGGCCTCTCTAATATTTTTTTCTTACAAGTTTTGACTGTATACTTTGAGTGCCTTTTTACAGGACATCAATTTTATGACCTTTTTTTTCTTTTTTTCATAATTATTTATTGTCAAAGTGATGTACAGAGAGGTTACAGTTTCCTAAGTAAGGCAGTGGGTACAATTCTGGTACAATTTGTTACCTTCTCCCTGATTACCCCCTCCCCCATCCCCCTTTTCCTCTCCCTTCCGTGAGATGTTCAGGTGGATTACACCAAAAAGTTTTGTAAGTAATGCTTTTGGAGTCGTTTGTCTTTCGATTTTGTATAACCATTTTTTTAAACCAAGCAGACAGAATGATCATTCAGTTGCTTCTAGAGGGGATCCTTGAAATGTGCTTTTTATTATTGATGCTGGGGTATATAAACCACGTGACATCACAGGCAGATATGCTTGCCATTTATAGCACTGCTTTAGACTTATGACTTACAAACACAGGAATTCTGATAAGTTCTATTTCATAGGATTGCCATAAAAGAGGGGAGGAAATAGAGAATGTACATAGACTATATTCTGGAGAAAACTTCTGTTTGGTCTAGGATGCCATGAAAATCAAATACTTGACTTATATTTTTGCATTTGGTATGGAGGACTTTTTCACAAACACCCTTTTCCCTCAATGTGTTGTAAACCTTGCTTGTCTTCTACCACCAAAGGGTGGTGGGGAGACCTGCATTCTCTCATTGACCCCTGTCCCTGGCCAGGAAGTCAAGAGAGCCAGCAGTAAGAGTCCAAGAAGCCATATCTACCCCAGAATGGAAGCAATAGGCTAACAGTATATGGAAATGACTACACACAAACATACTCCACAAAATCTGAACTACAACGTTTCCCAACTTAACCTCCCCTGAACTGGGTCCTCAAATATTCATGAGCACTCATTACCATCCAACCTAAGAATAAGAATTGTTTTGTCAATGATAGAATTTCTTGCTACTGCTACTTTTGTGATGACAACATGGATACATTGCTAGAGCCTCTCCCAGGGTTTTTGAAAAAGACCAATTCTGTGAGGAGCACTGAGGATTAAGCTTCCATCCCTTCATGGGAACAATTACCATTCTTTCTGCTTTAGGACAAAAGAACTTTATTCCACATGTGACAAAGAATCTGAACAAGGACTCTGAGAAGCTTAGAGGCCTGAGGGGGTCCTGGAGCAGCTGATCATATATAAGCAGAGCCCTAGTCATTAAGGCCAGGACTGCCATTTTTCCTGCTACCTGACCAATAAGGAAGACAGTGAGATGGACTTACCATGATCATGACACCGTGAATGCCACGCCATGGCAAGCTGAGGAAACAAGACATGGAAAGCAAAAGGTACAAAGGTACACAGAAGTAGTAAAGAGAAGACCACCAACTAGTTGAAACTGCAGAAGAAAGAAGAGATATGGGGGGTGGAAATGAGAGTGGAATGAAGAAGTCAAAATAATAATTGTAAAAAAAAACAGAAATAAAGATACTGAAAATACAGAAAAAGAAAAAAAGAGAAGTAACAAAAAAAGGTACCAAAAAAAGAGAAATGGTGTGATTCGAAAGTCTGAAAGCCTTGGCAAGGAATAGAGAAGAGAGGATAAAGGAAAGATGGTTATAGAGATCACTGGAGGAAGTAAACAAAAATGTATGAGCACCATGTAGTGGTCTGCATTTTCCTAGGTGAAGCAGATGTCTAAGTCTTTTGTTCAGAGTGACAGACAAGTCCACACATTTGATAGAAATAATGATGTCTACTAGGAAGATAAATATCAAGAGGATTGCCTTTTGAGACAAGAAAAAATGATTAATAAGACTCCATCTCAACACACAAGCATAGTGTAGTAGTCCTCTGTCTACTCGAGCTATGCAGGAGTCAGAGGTAGGAAGATCATACTCAGAAGCTGGCTCTGGGCAAAAATAATGCTCCACTCAAAAAATGAAAGCAAAAAAGGCTGCAGGGTCAGAAAAAAGCAGACTCTGTGTTCAAACCATACATGCATGTACATATGTGTATGTGCGTGTGTGTGTGTGTGTGTGTGTGTGTGTGTGTGTGTGTGTGTGTGTGTTCTGAAGTTTCTATCTTGGGAAATGGGCACATCTGCTGGAAAAGGGTGAGAAAAGCAGAAGAGACTAGAAATTAGAGATGGTCATGGAGCCAGCCTGATCCAGGCCTTAGTTTAAGGTTTGGCTTTTGGTCTGGGTCCCCTACTCCCTGAAGTTATTCCATCTCAGAAATGAGATGGAAAAGGGCCCAGGTAGAGAATTGGGTCGATAGTCCAATGGGAAGAGAAAATGATGGATAAGGACAAAAGATGTCTTGTAATGATGACAGCTAAGAAGGAAAAGACCAGCTAGAAGTGGGACTGGTAGACTTGATAACTACACAGAACCAGGAAAAGGAAGGATTTTTGTGAAACTGAAACAGAGCACTGTATGGGGTGCTGCTGAATTTAAGAAGCTCTCTCTTCTCCATCAGGAATCTATCACAGACTTTATCAACCAGCAGTGATCTTAGGTTTCCAGTTTCTCTGGTCTTCCTGGACTTTCTGCTTAAGAAAACAGTAGCCACCTTGACCATCAAATAGATTCTGTCTCTGATGGCCGGGACTTTGACCCACAGATGTCAGTGATCTCTCATCTGTCCTTAACAATTGGTCCCAAGTCGCTGTTGTCAAAACCATGACAAGGTTACTTATCACACCTTTCAAACAGAGAAGGAAGTCAAGCTCCTTAGTGTAACACTGCTGGGAAGACTGCAGAAGCAAGGAGCCTTCCCCGTCTCTTCTCAAAACCAATATGGAGTTAGGAGACAAGGAGAAAATGCTCTGAGGCTGAACTGACTTCATACCAAGACGAAAGGTATGCATACTGAGTTGGTGCTTTCCATAAGAACGTGGCCATAGGTAACAATGGTACATTTGTGTTTAAACCTGGAGACACAAATAAATAGCAACAAGACTTATGTTTCAGACTACACATACACATATATAAAACACTCTTAAAAACCCACTGAAGATTTTGAAATACTTCTGTTGTATGGCATCACACTATACTCAAGGCGATCTTCATTGCCATGACGCGAAACAAGGTAACTGGAGAACAACTGTGGTTGTTTTGGGGACAACAGGAGAAACTGGAGAAGAATGAGGGCCTTTAGGTCATTCTGCCCTTTAAGTTCCTTGGCAGAGAGCTCTGTCCAAAACTCTGGGATCAATTACACTTTCCCCAGATCACTTTTATGAGACACCAGAAATCGGGTTGCCTGCCTCCCTTTCCTTGAGCGTTTCTCCTTCTCACGGGTGATTAAGAACTTCAGCCCTGTTTCTCTCCAGTTTAATTTTATCACAGCCCCCTGGCTACTTCACCTTATGAAATTCCTGAATATATCTCCTGCTCAACATTAGCTGGAGTTCAAAATGCCTCCCAGAAAAGGAAAGAGAGCACACTTCCTTGTAAGGAAGCATTTGGGCTACATGACCTCCCGCAACCTGCTCACCATTGACCTAAACCACAAACCATCACAGAGTTCTCCCTATTGGCCTTAATGACCAATAAAAAGAGTATCCTGGGCTTCATAAAAGGGTAGGTAGCTTGACAAGAAGATGCCATAAATAAGTAATGCACTCTCAGGTCCGATTTCTTTTGTTTAGTTTAAGTGTCCAAATACCACTTTGTTTTATTAATGCTGGTGTCTTATTGCCATGCTCAATTTCAAAGCTGATGGCTTAAAAAAACACACGCACCAAAACAAAATTTTAAAAAAGGAAAACCTGTACGTCTGTTAATAGGCCAAAGTCTATCCATGTTCCCTTGAATAGTTATTAATCCAATGCATTAATGAAAAAAATTCTAGCAGCATTGTCTCCCACTTGATTGTACAGGATACAAACCGCCCTATCTGATATCATTGTGCGGTTACTGGGCTCTGTTATAATGAGAAACTGTGCCTGGTTATGTGTAAAGGGGACTCTGCTGGTCTATATGACTAGTTTGTAAGGAGAAATTGGCTCCTTTGAGATGGATTACTACCATGAGCCCCAGACATGCCTGGGTGGTGGGAAAGGACCAAATCCTGTTCATAGGCCAGAGTAGCTAAGAACCTGCAAAAAAAAAAAAAATCTTGGAGGCTTAGAATTGAAAAGAAGCTTAAAAATGGTCCAATCCAATGGTCTCCTACAGTCAAGGAAACAAGTCTGGATGACTTAATGTTGTCTCCAACTCTACATAAACCAGTACCTAAAACAAGGTTGAACCCCGTGTTCCTGAGCTCTAGGTCCGCATCTGCAGCTGGAGGTTGTGAAACAACATGGCCATATTTGTCATGGGATAGGAAATAATCTAAGTCAGCCCATAAATATGTCACTCCTTCCCAAATCTTGACTATTACCTTACGATGACTGAATTAAATAAAAATCTGTTTACAAAACCAAACATACATCTATTAATGCAAGAGGAAATAGGTTATTTGTTTGTTCTTTATTTATTTTTAAAGACAGGGTCATGCTGTATAATCCAGGCTGGCCAGAAACTTGAGATTCTCTTGCCTCAGGATTACAGGTATGTACCACCACATCTGACATGCACATGACTTTTTAAAGTGAACACACATTTGAGAATGAACTCGATGCTCAGGCTGTCCAGGAGTGTGTGATATTGTACCTTAACGATGAGGAACTGTCATCACTTGCTTTCTTGGATCTCTACCATTGCCATGAGAAGAAGCAGCTCAAGTTAGCTGCTAGATCTAGCAAAAGAAGCATGACCATCCACAAGCAATGATGTCTTAGGACATCAGAATGAATGTTGCCTAAACCAGCAGTTGTTTATTTCCTTTAAGATCTTCGAAGAGCTATTCTACTGCTCCTGGCTTCCACAGTTCTGTGGAGAAATCAAATGCTACCCTTAATCCTTTATCCTTTCTGGCCTTTTGGGAAAGATTTTTTTCTCTGCTTTATTTTTTCATTGTAATATGGTGTTTTTTAAAAATGTTTTACTGTCCCGAGATTTTTAGCATTTCTTTTTTCATGTGAGTGTGTGTGTGTGTGTGTGTGTGTGTGATTTTTAGCTATTACCTCCTTATCTTCTGCTTCTGCCCCCACTGTCTCTCTCTCTCCCTCTCTCTTTCTCACTTGTCCCTCCCTCCTTCCTCCTCTCCCAAGACTCTACAACTGTTTGCTCCTTATCTTTTGTATTCTATTTGGCACTTTCCACTTTTTGTTATTTCTGGTGCAGTGGCATAGGGTGCAGCTATTTTCCTTTGATCTATCTTCCACTTGCTGATTCTCTTTTGATCGGCTGATAAAAAACACCCATCCAGTTCTTGTTTGTTTGTGCCAGTATTGGGGCTACTTAAAGGGAGGTAAGAGTCTCACAGATTTTTCTTCCCAGTCTTGTTTTGAGCTAGGATTCTCATATCTCAGCCTCCTGAGTACCTAGGATTATAAGCGAGAGTAACCAGCACCCAGTTTATCCATCTGTTAAGATTTTCATAGGCCTTTACAGAAATTTCTTGAACATTTTATGCTATATCTGATATTCATTATATGCAGGTTTGTTTCTGGTTTTGATTCTCTCTCTCTCTCTCTCTCTCTTTCTTTTTTTCTCCCTTTTTCCTCCCCCATGTTTTGCTACTGTCTCTTCTATGTGTCTAGTTAATTTTTCTTACACAGAGACATTACATATGAACCTAATAAAGATGTTTGTAGGTTCTCAATGAGGTTTCCTTCCTCCAGAACTATTTATATTAGTGTGTAGTAGGCCAGGCTCAGGCATTTGCAATCCCAGGTCAATTTTCAATCAAAAATGGTGTTGATTCCAGGCTGGCCCATTTTTGGCTCAGCCTTTCTCCTAACGTGCAGCTCTTCAGGATCCAAACCCAAGGCTTTGGGATAGTTAGAGGTATTTCCAATCCTTAGGAAGCCAGGATTTGAGGGGGATATTCTCCAAGAAGCATACATTAATATAGAGCTTTCTCAGACTCTTTGCTGCCTCTTTTGAAATCAACAGCTGTCTCCAGGAGAACACAGAAACAAATACCAAGCTCTGCTCGCTGGATTTCTTTCTCTTTCCAGATTTTGACTTTATAGTTCTTCCGTGTCTTGGTAACAACTTTATATCTCCAAACAAAAATTTCCCCTAACTATCCATCAGTTCTCAGTGGGAAGGGCACAACGGAATTATCTCAGAAAGAATAGTGAGATACATCAGAAAAGTTGGAAGTGAGAAGAAAAATGGACATTTTTTTCAAATAGTGCAAATGAATGACACCTCTCCTTTGAGAAAGGGTCTCACTCTGTAGAGGAAACTAATTTTGAAGTTCCAGTCTTCCGGCTTCTATATCTTGAGTGCTGAGATTATAGGCATTGCTGCCATGTCTGACTATTAATCTGATTTTCATGGTTATTTTTGTTATTGTTATTGTTTTGTTTTGTTTTCTGGTAATGGGTTTGGACTCAGGGACTTGTACTTGCTTCACTCATTCCCTCACCAGGCACTTTACCATTTGAGCCATGCCTACAGCCCAGCTTTTTGTTTGTTCTTTTGGAGTTGGAGTCTGGTGGACTTTTCTTCCCAGGCTGGCTTGAAATCATGGTCCTCTGGATCTTGTCTTCTGAGCAGCTAGGGTTACAGACAATAGCTATTAGCATCTGGCAGGTTAGTTCATTTTAGTTAGTGAAATAAAAAGTCCCATTACAGTGAAAGAAACATACTTCCTTGTGAGGAATTTAAAGTCCTTGAAGTAGGGCCTGATTCACAGTGGAAACCTGTAGATGGTAAGGGAGAGGTGAGTACTTCTCTCTTCCCTCCTATGATCTGTAAGACTTATCCCCAGCATCTTCACTACATTGATTTCTAGTTCTTTGGAATGGAGTAGGGGTGGAGTACGGCCTGATTTTATGGAAAATGAGAAAGATGGTGCAAAGGAATATCTTGCTTTGGCTAAGGTGTCATGATCTGGCTTGCATGCTTTCTTGGGTCTTTGTGTTAATTCCTTTACTTGGGAGCATTCTGTGTTTTTAGTCCCCCAATGAGATGCAACCTTGTGGTTTTGACAGAGGCAATGGAGTAGTTAACTCATGCCACCTTCCCTCACCTGCTAACCTGAACTATTTATTGTGCTATTTTCCATTGCTGGGCTCCTCTCACATTGGCAGATCTCCATCTTGGGCAAGTTTTCTTGTAGATGGCTCCAGTTCAAGAATCCACAGTAACTATTTAGCCCTTAGGAAACCATATATATTTTCCCAGCCAAATGGATAAGCTTTCCAACTACCATTCTTCCTTTTGTAACCTACAATGAGTTATCATCAGAGCCCTTTCACTTAAGGTTTCTTAAATCCACATTTAAAAACTAGTTTGTTTTCTCAAATTCTTTTAATTATTTAGTGTATATTTTATTAGCATATTGGAATTGTACAAAAGGGGTTCATTGTGATATTTCCATCCATGCATTATCAGGTACTCTGATCAAATTCACCCCTTTTATCTCTCTCTTACCCCCCTCTCAACCTTCCTCTGTCATATTTTAATGACTATATTTAAATTTCAAGTGATCTACTCCAAATCCTTTCTACTAGATCTTAAATGAGTGAACTCTGTCCCTTCTCTCACGTACACAGAAAGGTGAGACAAGAAATATCATGACCTAGAACTAATTTTTTTTTCTAAGAAATGTTCTCCTGGCCTCTTATGCTCAGGCCTTTATATCCTTGAAGCTGACTTGTGCCATGTCATTTTAGCATTGCTTCCAACATCCTGCCTAGATAAAAAGATACCTATCATCGGAATAAAGAAGTTCTTACTTCCTATTATTCTTTTTTGAGACTGGGGTCTAAGTAGAAATTAAGGAAAAAAGAAGCCTTCTTTAATTTATTTAATCTGTATTATCTGTTTTGTATATTCTCTTTCTTTTAAAAACAATTCTGGGTGTTTATTGGGGGAAGGGGGCTTCAGTATCACTCTTCTGTATTTGAGTTGATTTGTTTAATTCTGTTCATAAGCTAGTATGCATTTAACATGGCTTTGGTCGGGGAAATATTCACTCATTGTGTTTCAGATACTGTATCTATTCAAATATTTTGTCTATCTGCAACTCCTATTAGACATATATGAGGTTCTGTGATTCAATCTTCATGTTTCCCATGTTCTCTTATTTTACAAACTTTCCCTTACATATTGTTCTCTCTTGGCCAATGTCTTACCTCTGTCTCTGGCACATTATTTCTCTCTTGCACTATCCCAGATCTCCTGTTTACTTATCCTTTGCATTTTTAATTGCACTGAGCTACACCCTCCTTCCACTTTAATAATTGTACAGCCACCTATAGTATTTCTTCAATGATCTCTGCACTACCACTTGCTTGATCTGTTCACTTACATTGCTCCATTTCTTTATTGTAGTGTGTAGTTTGCACTCATTCTCCCTTTTTCCTCCAAGAGTGCCCATTAAATTAAATCTATGTGGTGGAGCTGTCTTTGGCCTTTAAAAAAAATTCTCTTCTGCCAAGATCCCAGTAATTTTACTGTCTATGGGCTGGTTTTTAATGTTTATTTCTGAACTTTAGCTTTCCTTATATCATGGGCAATTAAAATGTGTACTTTATTCATGCACCTAACACAGATTTGAACATTTTTTTCTCCCTTATTTAGATTTTCTCCTAAATTTACAAATAGTTTTCCCTAGTATTGCTCCAAGAAAAATAACACCTTACTTTTTAAGCTTTCTGGGTTGTTGAGCAAAGTTTTGCCAGTTCCTTTCACACATAAACGAAATCTCCAACACTCCCAGCTTTAATAAGAAGACACATTCCAAGGTCCCTTTCCTGCAAGTCCAAGGTCAAAAGACCCTACCCACTATTTAGGATTTGCATTTGGGTCTGATACTCTCTTGAGGTTTTCTTCTTCATTTTCTTCTTCTGCTGCCTTTGAGTTTCTTCTCTGTCCCTGCACCCAGGCATTTCCCTTTCCAAGAAGCTAGACAAAGGTGTTCTGTTTTATTGTTCATGTTATTTAGAATCACATGGAAGTTAAAGTGCTAAAAAGAGACTGGCTGGGTTCAAGTCTCATCACTGGCACTGATACACTAGGTGGCTATGAGGAAGTTACTTTTGTAAATGTCAGTTTCATTGTTTAGAAATGACAGCAATAATACCCAATTCATGGTTTTGCTTTTCGGATTGTTGTTTTAGGGGGCAAAAGGGGAGAGCACAGAAAAGGAGGGAGAAAGCGTGAACAAATGCAATCATGCTATTCAGTATATACCATGTGGAAAATGAACTATGTAACTTGTGGGCAGGAATGAGAAGGGGAAACTGAGCAGAAGTGAAGGAAAGAGTGACATTGCCCCCCCCCAAAAAGGACATCTGAGTACTGAGGATTAAGAGGCATAATATTTAATCATTAATATTAATTAATCTGAGGTTTAAGAGGCCTAATATATAAGAGGAGCCTGCACCACACAAGGTACTTTTGACAATGCTGGGCATTACTTACTGTCAGTATTGCTGTTGTTTTTCTCACGATCATAATATCATCATTATCACCCTACACATTTGTCTGAGTTTATTTTTAAGACCTTTTAAAAAAACTAGTAAGTAATGCTACTATATTTTCTTTTAAATCTCAAAATAGTATCACCCTGCCATCTGTGACACCAAATAAGACTCCTACCTCCTGAGTTTATGTAGACTTACGGGATGCAAATCACCCTTAAATCTCTCCTGTGCAAACTGTAATTAGAAAGATTGAAATGTTTTAAGGCCAATTTATATATTCCCAAACTAATTATAGATCATGTTTTATTGTGTTCTCCTTTAAAAGAAAATGATTGGAATCACAGCAACCTACACCACACAAATAATGGAGTGAAGACAGTGGCATGTGAGTGACAGAAATGAGAGCTCAGCTATTTGAGGCTGACACCCCGTGGGAGCCCCTAGAGAGAGGACTCCCTAGGAGAAAAAGCCTTAGTAAGAACGAAGGAGCAGACTGCAGGATCATCCAGGAGCTTTGTAGTAGAGTCTAGTAAGCAACTTCTTGACATTCTCTCGTTTCTGACATGACAGGCATATGGTGTTTATCAATAAATAAAAGGATATAATTACGTGCTGGCCGAAGCATTTGGGGCATGGTAACATTTGGTAAGCTGGCAAGCTGTCTGTTCCACTCTTTATCCCAACAGGTGGAATAAAATAAAATGTCTCCATAAAAAAAAATCTATTCATAGAACGTGATAGTCTTCCGTTTCTCCAAAGAAGCAGTAGGTCATACTCTAATTTGTGTCGATGGATGTATGCTAATCTATTATTTAACTAACACTACAGCATAATCACTATCAGTCTTAGGGCTTTCAATATATGGCTTCTTAAAAATATCGCCAGCCTAAAGATTGGAGCATTTCATGATAAGACTAACCATTACCCATTATTTGGCACAACTCATGTTACTTCTTGATCTGTGACCTCTGTGAAAAACCCAATAACAGGGACAGCTTTGTGCCTGTGGCAAAAGGTAAAGATACATCATTAAGGTGACTCTAATAAGTAAAAAGGGCACACTTTCTGTATCCAGGCTATACTGCACAAAAACAAACACCTAGTCAGAAAATGTCCTGAATGGTACAATTCCACCAATAAATAGCATCAAGTGGATCTTTAATTTCTGTGTCATTTACAAATTTGCCAGTTTCTTTAAAAGAAGCCATTAGCCAGGTACTGGAGGATCACTCCTGAATCCTCCCTACTCAGGAGGCTGAGATCTGAGGATCACAGTTCAAAGCCAACCCCACCAGAAAAGTCCATGAGACTCTTGTTGCCAATAAGTTACTCAGAAAAAAGACAGAAATGGTGCTGTGGCTCAAGTGGTAGAGCACTAGCCTACCACATGAACTCAGCACCCAGTCCCTGAGTTCAAGCCCCAGGACGGGCAAAAAAAAAGCCATTATGAATATTCATTAATCAGTTTTCATATCACTCATAAATCCTTCTTTCACATGACATTTTCTTCTTCTTTTCTTTCATTTGATGGCAACGAGTTTGAACTTAGAGCCCTTGCTAGTCAAGTATACTATAGGAGGCACTCTCCAGAGTTCTTCTCTGCCCCTCTTTTTTTTCTTTTTTGCTTTAATTATTGTTTTTAATTAGGGTCTTATATTTTTGCCAGGGGCAGACCTCAAACGGGGACACTCGATATAAGACCTCCCATGTAGCTGGGATGATAGGTAAGATTTTTTTTTTCTACTGAGCTAAGATCTTGTGAACTTTTGGGCCAGGTTGGCCATAAACTGTGATCCTCTCCATATAGGCTAGGATTATAGGTGTGAGCTACAGTGCCCAGCTTCACACTCCATTTCCCAGCTTTAGCAAATTCTGTTGGTTCACCCTCCATTATGTTCCAATACCTTCCACTTCACACAATGCTACTGCCACCACCACAGTGGAGCCCCATTCCCTCCCACCTGGACATCTGTGATCATTTCCGAATGGCCTCCTGGCTTCTATACTCCTCACCCTCCCATCTGTTCCTTCCAGATGCTAGAAGCATCTGGTACAAAGATGAGTCAGGTAACACCACACCTCCATAGCTCTGCTCAAAATCTATGCTGGCTCCAATCTTTGCAGAGGCTCTCTGGGCCCTTTTTAAACCTAATTCTACGATTTGTTTATGTGGATTGATCTATTTTGACTCTTTATCTTCATTTTCAAAAAATAATTTCCTTTAATATTTTCATATGTGATGACATATCTAAGAAATCATGCCTAATCTAAAGTGATGAATATTTACTCCTGTTTTCTGATAAAAGAGTGTTTTACATTTACCTCTTATACTTAAGACTCTAGGAGTATAGAACTTGTTTTGAGTTATGATACAAGAATCCAGCTTAATTTGTTTGCATGTGGCTATCTAGTTGTTCTGGCACATTTGGTGTAAAGACCTTTTCTTACTTTTCTTGGCACAGTTGTCAAGATGAATGCACCATAAACTGATTGGCTACATTGGGACTCTAAATTCTATTTTGTTTACCTATATGTCTACCTTTAAGCAAGTGCCATACCGTTGTGATTACCATCACTTTATGATAAGATTTTTCCAGCTTTATTGAGATTTAAATGACAAATAAAATCTGCATATATTAAAAGGAGCACAATGTGACATTTTGATATACATATACATTATGAAATGGCTGTCACAATTGAGCTAATTAACATATCCAGCACCTAACATAGTTACTTCTGTGTGTGTGGTAGGAATACTTAATGTTTTGTCTCCAAGCACAGTTCAATTATAGGACACAGTATTACCTGTAGCTGTCACACTGTGCATTGGATCCCTAGAACCCATTCATTCCTTATAAGTGAAACATGCCATTGGACCACCATCTCTCCATTTCCCACAACTACCAGTCCCTAGCAACCTTTCTAACTCTGCTTCTGCTTCTGTGGGTTCAATATTTTCAGATCCTATATTAAAGTGAGATCACACAGTATTTGTCTTCTGTTGGCTTCTTTCACTGGGCAGAATGTATTCTGAGTCCATCCATGTTTTCATAAATAACAGGATTTAATTAAGGCTGAACTCTCTCTCTCTCTCTCCTTCTCTCTCTCTCTCTCTCTCTCATATTGATTGTATTCATTCATCCACTGACACCACCTCATACAATGGCATCTGGGCCTCTGATGGCTACAAAACATTTAATTCTAGGGGAACATGGGCTGGAGACTTCTGTTCTGCTATTTTGCTTATGTCACTCTCAAAAAGGCTGTAGGAAGCTTTGAAATCAGTAAGTATGAATGTTCCTTTTCATGAGTATTTAGGATATTCTAGGAGTCTTATAATTTCATATGAATTTGAGGACTGACTTGTTAGAATCTAGGGGGAAAACAATCTGGATATGGGGTGTGATCAGGTGGCATCTTGTCATCTTGAAATTAAGTCTTACAAATTTATAGATATGGGCATCATTTCATTTCTATAGGTTTTCCTTTTTTCTTTCAATAATATCTTACAGTTTTCAATGTCCAATTTCTACATTTATTTTGCAAAGGTTATTTGCAAGTATTTTGAATATTATTATAAATACAACTGTTTGCTTGAATTTATTTTGGGATTGTTCATTTTTAGCACATGTGAAATCAATGGAATTTTTCTACTATATTTGTAACATATCAATTGGAATAACTTTTAAACATTTGATGATGAAATGTATGTAGATATTGTTCTTATTAGGTTTTTCTTACCTTAATCTTAACCTTAACATAAATCAATATAATGCAGCAACCCCTGGTAATCAGTGTCAGTCTCTCCCTATGATTTGTCACTATTTTTATTGCTATTGTTAGTGGGGCTATTTCTTTAGTGACTTATCCAACCAAGTCAGTAATGTATAAAATGTCATTGTGCCTCTGCCTAGTTAGTGTACTTGTCATCTGTAGTGTCTACATTGGCATCATTGTGATAAAATATTTCATAGAACAAACTAAGGGAGAAAGGATTTATCTTGGCTCACAGTTTAAGATGGTTCAGTCCATAGGCACTTGGCCCCATGTTTCTGGGCCTACAATAAGGCCATATATCATGATGGCAGAAGCTCTTCTCTTTATGGCAGCCAGGAAGCAGAGTCCAGAAGGAACAGAGAGGAGCCAGTCCCCTAAGGACACCCCCATCAGCCAGTTTTTCCAGCCAGGCCATTTTCCACTGTTCCCTCACCTTTCACATTTTAATCCATCCATGTGTAAGACATTCAGAGATGATCTACTCATCTCTGAAAACACCCCATAGACATACCCGGAAGTACATTGCTAATCTCTGAGGTGCCTGTCAACCCAATCAAATTGAAAATCCACACAAACCATAACCATCTAACAATCCAACATAAGGTTTCTTAATGAATACATGAATTTCCAATCTGCAAAGTTATGGGTGCATGTTGGAACACCTGTTTAATGTTCTGGTTATTTAAAACTCCACTTAGTGTTTACTTCATGTTTGTAAAGAAACTCAAGTTCAGCAAGAGATGAGCATTTCCTCAGGTCTTTCCTGAGTATGTACACATACTTGCTGAAATATTTGGACTTCTAGATTGCTGGGGATATGGTAAAGTTTTGCAAAGCTCTCTATGGACCTCATTCTCAAGTATTTTCTTCTCATGCATCATTGATTGTTACCACCTTCCCTGAACTGAATTTATGTTTTCCCAAAATGTATATGTTGAAATAGTGATTATTTTAAAAGGTGAGCTTTAGGGAAATGATGAGTCTATGACGGCAGACCTCTCGTAGGTAATATTAGTGCTCTGACAGAAGATCAGAGAAATCCCTCATCTGTGAACTGTGTTATTGCTCCCACAAGACAGTGAATGCATCAGTGTTTTGCTGTTGGACCTTCAGACTTCAGATCTGTGAAAAATGCATTTCTGTGGCTTATAAGCCACCCAGTCTACCAGTATTTTTATTATAGCAATCTGAATAGATTAAGACACCACCTCAGGCAGAGACCATGTTAAACCAATTGCTACTGGAAGTTTTTGACAAGTGCCTTAAGAAAAAAAAGATTGTCTGCACTGAGGGAGCTCGGCCTAAGGTCAAACAAAGACAAGCTCTGTTAGTAGAGGTTTCCAGAAAGCTGTCAGGAAGGTCAGATAAGGATGATTCTCCACAAACATTGCTTTTTGTGGGATGCTCCAACACCATTTTGTCCCCTCTGGTGACTGTTAGGCAGCTTTTTTTTTTTTTTCCACACCTCTCATTATGTGAGGCTGTTGGTTTCCAAGGCTACCGTGGAACTGGAGAAATGAAGATGGAAACAGGGCAAGGAAATAGGAAGTATATTGTTCTAATCAACATTCACCTGCTTTTCTTCAATAAATACTCATTAGTTCATGCAAGTCTTTGATGCATTTCCACAGTTCTGAAAAGTTGATTTTGACCACTTTTGCCAGTGTTCTGATTGTATTCATGGAAGAACAGATTTGAAGATCCTCATACTGTCCAGCCTGAAGTGCTACTCCTCCTCTACCATGTTCTTCAGCAGGGTGTTTAAACCCTTTGACTCCACTAGACTAAGAAGACAGATTACACCTTGGAAATTTTGTCCATTGCTTGTTTTAAATTTGCTACCACAGAAAGATTCTCAAGTAGGATCCTCTAATGTGGATCTCATCCTTTGGATTGGATATGTCCAAAGGGGTAAGGTGAGCAACTTCCTGACTTTTATGAGAGAAAAAGCCATCTTACATGCTACCTGAAGTTGCACATTTGTTTTCTCCTATAGTTCTTCTGAAATCTTATGAGCTGTGCTTTTCTATTTACGTATAATAGTGCATCAGGGTTTTGCTGAGCCAAGATACACCAGTATAGTTACTTAATATGAAACACTGGCAAAGACATCAGAATAGGTCAAAACGACCCATCACTTTTCAAAGAAGTTCTCCTTTGCCTTAAACCAATAAGATATAAAGTAAGTGTCCAATTTGTCATTTAAAACCTACCTTTTCCATGGGCAAGGTGATATGATATTTAACAAGTGCAGGGCAGCATTGTTGCAGCATAGGCAAGATGGCTATAGAAAACTAAAGAGATAGATTTGAATTTTCTAACATTAGAAAAATAGCAAACCAGACATATACCCCAATCATAAATAGATTATTTCTCCAGAATTTATTAATTTACCTGAGATAATGGCATCAATAAGTAAGATATATATGAGACATATAATAGTACACATGTATGCATGTATATGTATATTATAAACATATTTTCAAGAAAATATAACTATTTAATGTTTACTCTTAGGCTAATTTGTTTTAGTAAATAGTACTATGACACTTCTTACAAGATACTAGACAACTCATTACATGTTAATTTGCCTTTACCATGTGAAATTACTTTGTGTGTTTGTGTGTGTGTTTGTGTGCGTGTGTGTGTGTGCCCAAACCATTTTTGTGAAAGGCAAGGGAAAAAAAGGAGTTAAAATTAGAAAGAAAATTAGATTAAAAGATCTCGTTTTTAAAGCTAGGAGGAAAAAGCATCTTAATAAGCATCTCCCCCAACTAGAAACAGGTTAACTACTTAAATAACTTTATAATACTAGCTTATCATTTGAATTTTCCTTTAAAATAAGAAGAAACAGTTCTTTAATTAAGACCCTTTTTCCAGAATGACCAAGGAGGTTAGTCTGATCAAGGTCCATTGTATGGTTACCTGCACATGTTAAAATGAAACTCTTTGATAAGCCTTTGGAAAATAATGAGTTAATGACTAAATTGACACTAATAAAAATGTAGAAGAAAAACAAACAATATGCTATACTGAGATTCTTAGTAAAGCAGAAAATGCCAAACAGGTTGTGTATTTTCATGCAGTGTTGTACAAATAGTAACAGAACAAATAAACCCAAACAAACTATTTTTGTAAAATGCTTGGGTTGTTTATTTCTGTAGGAGTAACCGGATCAACTCCTTACTTTGTAAATAGAAAGAAAGAAAAAAGGAAGAAAGAAAGAAACTCCATATCTTAGTCATAAGCATATGTGTATATTAAAACCTACAACACTATCACTGTTTAGGTGATATAAAACACAGTATATAAAGCTTCCATAATTTGCACAAGTGTCCTCAGAATCCTTGAGAGAAGATATCCAAAATTCTGTATTTGGTGTGCTTCTTAGCTACTTTATTGGCACTTGTCTCTGCCTGCCGAATTGCTTTCTAAATGGAGTGTGTTAAGTATATAGATAGGCTGTCTGCTGCCTTTAATTGACACTTCTGCATTCCATCAACTGGTCACTGTTCTGTCTCTTCTAGAAATTTCTCCCTTCTAGTTACACACTTCTGGAGTGCCTTTCACAGCAAGGATATACACCTGTGATTAGACAGGAATATTGATGGGTAAGGATAAAGAAATATTCAGATGGCAGAGGAAATGACTATTTTTAGGCCTAGGAAGCCATCTGAGGGGGAAAAAAAAGGAAAAAGCATTGTAAAGCACCATAGTACTCTAAGTGACAAAGGCACACATTTAGAAAATGACACATTCTCAATTTCAGGCTCTATCTCAGTCTGCTCTTGATGAGGTAGACTGAATAGGAAAATGCACCTGGCCTTACCAAATACTTGTGAACCATCCTAGTGCCCCTTTAACACTCACATACACATATTGAAGCAATAGTTCTAGTGCTTACACCAAGGAGCATAACATTCTCATGCTTGGAACCTGAAAGAATGTTTGCAAGAAACAATCTGCACATCTACAAAGAAGGGAGAATGAACTCTTGATTTTTTTTTTTTTTTTTTTTTTTTGGCCAGTCCTGGGCCTTGGACTCAGGGCCTGAGCACTGTCCCTGGCTTCTTCCCGCTCAAGGCTAGCACTCTGCCACTTGAGCCACAGCGCCGCTTCTGGCCGTTTTCTGTATATGTGGTGCTGGGGAATCGAACCTAGGGCCTCGTGTATCCGAGGCAGGCACTCTTGCCACTAGGCTATATCCCCAGCCCTGAACTCTTGATTTTTAAAAATTCACTTTCCAGCCATCATAAAATAGCTACTGTCTGATTTACCCTCCTACATTAAATAATACACATAGAGGCTGGAGGAAATATAAAAGAAAATGTTGGGAAGCACTGGACAGCAAGGAACTCATAGGTACCATTCTCAAGAGTGGTCTTATTTGCTGTAGATCTCTTCTGAAGTGATTTCCCTCAGCATGGGATAATAGACTCCAAGTACAGAGTTTAAGTGTCACAGGGGAAAAGAAAGTCACCAGACTTTGATACTGCTGAGAACTCTGGCAGGTAGTTTCCATGTAAAGCAAAAATAAAAATAAAGAACCCAAAAATCACCATGAAAATTATTTTGGGGATTTAAGCTAAGTGAAGTATACTTACAAAGAGAGGAAGTCTATTCTCTTATTCTCTCTCTCTCTCTCTCTCGCACACACACATGCGTGCACATGCATGCACACACATGTGGGCTTGAGGAAACATTGATGGAGATTGAAAAATTCTGGGATCTAAAAATTCTAGCAAACTTGAAGAATGAATATTTTCCCATTTATTTAATCAATATTCTCCATGCATGTTTGCTTTAAGTACTTCTTATGAACTACTTTCTAAAAGAGAACAAATTGAAAATCATACATCCTAAAATAACGAAATCTATTTCTTAGCAGAATCAGGGTGGTCTACAGACCATTTCAATGATGACAAATTCAAAATTCAACATGTTTTAGTGGGAAATATCACAACACAGAGTTTTTGCACCACATAATTCAGCAATAACACACACACACACACACACACACACAACTAGACATGTGAAGAGGCAGGAAAAGAAGTGAAGATAATCAAGAGAAAAATTTTAAAGCAGAAACAGAAAAGAATCAAATGATTAGCATAAAACAACTTCAACGTAATAACCAGTATTATGTTAAAGAAAATGCAGGAAAAATCTAGACAAGATAAAGAATGGGATATTTCAGTAGAGAATTGCAATTTATAGAAGTGGTAAATGAACATTCTGAACTACAGAATGCAACATCTAAAATTAGAAGTCACTTGATGTGTTTAACAGAGCAGAGCAGAAGATAGGCTTAGTGAACACAAAAACAAGTTGATAGAAATAATTAAATTAAAGTGTGAAGAAGAAAAAAAGAATGAAAGAGATCGGAGATGTGACTAAAGGATGTGATACATATGCCATCTGAGGGGAAGGGAAACATTTTATCTCAATGAAGAAAAAAGAGAAAATGAGATAGAAAAAATTAAGTAAATAATACATTATTTTCCAAATATGATAAAAAAATAAACAAAGAAGCCAGAAGAAAACCCAGTATCTAAGCACTTCATGTTCAAAAGCCAGTAACATACGTAAATAAATAAAAAAATTATAAAAAGAAATTTTTAATGTATACATTACCCTTTAGGGAAAAACTCTAAGAATCACAGATGACTTTTCAGTATAAGCTCTTGAAGCCATTGACATTATTTTTCTGGGGCTAAGAAGAAAAAAGAAAATAGTCAAGTTGAATTCATGTTGTAGAGGGAAAATAATGCAAGAAAAGGAGAAAACTGCTAAGTCTTTTGAGGAAACAAAGTTTAAGAAAATGAACTATGGGAAGGCTAGTCCTGTAGAAATATTTAAAGAACTGCTTCAACATAAAATAAAAATAGTCATTGCAAATGAAAGCATGGAATAAAAAGAGATGAGAGCAGAAATAAAAAGTACATTAAAGCATGAATATATGGGGAACATAATATACTGACCACCTAAAACAACAAAATAAAATTGTGTGTGGTATAGAATATACGTCAAGGTAAATATGTAGTTCAAAATGCAAAACGTAAGGAATACATGAAATTAAAGATTCCTGAATTATTCAACAGTACCAATTTAAGGTAGATTGTAATGAATTAAGAATGTGCAATTTATAACTGAACAAATAAAATTATGACTCAAAAATTGAGGACATGTAAAGTTAATAAAGGAGAAATCAAAGAACAGAAGTCAGATGGAATAAATGGTAAACAATAACTTTTAGGCATACAGCTGATTATATCAATCACAAATTTTTATAGGTTAAACAGTCCAATTAAAAATTGCTTTCATGGTTCCTCATGTTTTCCATCCCAAGCTATTGAGAAAGCATAATGGCTAGGTATAGTAGCATAATAAGCTTATCATCCCCAGCAAGCAGGGAAGCACAAATAGGAGGATGGCAGTTCAGTTTGGTCTAGGCATAAAGCAAAAAGAACTTGTGCAAAAAAGGATTGCAGCTCAAGTAGTAGAGTACCAACCTAGAAAGTATATGGCCCTAAGTACAAACCTGAGTACCACAAATAAAAAGAAAAAAATACAAATTGGTTTAAAATTACAAATTGAAAAAAATGTTCCATCATACCTCTAGCTTAAAAGTGTCATGATTGTTAATATTATACAAAGTAGATTTCAAAGTAAAAAGTCCTTCTGAGAAATAGATGCATATTTCAAAACAATAAAAAGATCAAGTCAACAGGAAATAATCATAATCCAGCTTCAAAATATAGTGCAAAAGTTGACAGCTTATAAAGAGAACCCACATAGCTGGAAATTTAAAGAAACATCTCAGTAGCTTATAAACAGACAAACCACATCAGTTAGCTATAGAAGTTTTGCACAATTGACAACTTGACCTCCTTTACATATATAGAATACTATAAAGCCATCGCAGGGGGCTGGGGATATGGCCTAGTGGCAAGAGAGCTTGCCTCCCATACATGAAGCCCTAGGTTCGATTCCCCAGCACCACATATACGGAAAACGGCCAGAAGGGGTGCTGTGGCTCAAGTGGCAGAGTGCTAGCCTTGAGCAAAAAGAAGCCAGGGACAGTTACTCAGGCCCTGAGTCCAAGGCCCAGGACTGGCAAAAAAAAAAAAAAAAGCCATCGCAGGATACACATCACTTAAGCACACATAGGATATTTGCCACCACAGAACATACTCTGAGCAATAAATAAGCTTCAACATATTTCAAGTGGTCAAGGGGATGAAATCATATAGTACAAGTCAATTATCAGTGTGTGATATCAAATAGAGCCCCATCATCATATAAAGATAACCTGAAGCCTTCCAAGTGTTTGAAGATTAACTAGCATATATCATAATAAGCCATTGTTTAAAAAAAGGCTTCATCACCTTGTAGTAATGAGGTCACATGCTGAATCCATCAATGGAGTGATCCATTAAGTCAGATCTTCAGCATCTAATCACTTCTCCAAAGCCAACAGCTGCCAATCAGGTCCCCACTACAATGGAATAGCCCTTCTTCTCTAAACCACTATCCTACTATACACGTATTTGCAGGTATTGTATCCAGGCATGTGAACACGAAGCGAAGACTAAAATTCCAAACGCAAGACAACCCCAAGCTGGACATTTTGCTTGCCTTGGCTCTGTGTTTGGGGACAAATTCCTGACCATGACACAGAGGAGTAGAGTCCCAGGAGATGAGTTTGCAGTCTTGCTGAGCTGAAGAGGCAACAACTGGAACTTGGGGGAGATGGGGTGTCTGAAGTTTAATGACAGATCCATGTTTGTTTGTTTAACCAATAGTGCCCTTATCAGGGCGGATAAGGGAGTCCTAAGAGGAGGGTTGAGATGAGTATGTGGAGATTCCTTATCTATGGGGTAGGCTGTACTTCAGATAAAACTTTGTGAGGTCTACCAGACAATGGCTACTTTGAAAATAAAAAGATGCAAGATGAAAAGCAAATACTTAGGGGTTCTGAAATTTCATTTTAGCACAACTCATTAACTTCATTAATATACTAGCATTCAATTGACATAATCTAAAGGCCACTCTTTAGAATTAAAAATTACACTCTAAGATCTGCTCTAAACTCATCCCCAAAAGACTAAAATTATGTCCATACAAAATAATCAGAGGAGAATGAGTTTGTATGTTGATTTCCCCCAAGTTCGTGGCACATGGAAAACACTTCTATATCTCTGCCTCAACAAAATATAAAACAGAAATTTTGTCTACATCTAAGGTAGTAACTTCATTCTTTTGTAGCACAATAGTCAGCACTCTTTAGAGAAGCGTAACGTCTCAAATCTCTCTAACATAACTTTTCCAAAGGCCCTTTTCAATTAAAAAACTATTGCTAGACATGCCAAGAAATGGATAATTGTGATCTATAGTCAGAAAAAGAAAGCAATCAATGAAAGCCAAGTCTGAGATGACCCAAATATTGATTTAGCAGACAATGTCCTTAAGCAGCCCTATAGATATGATTTTTTAATTCAAATATGACTTCAATAAATGAACAGATAATAAATCTAAATAAAGAAATGAAAACTTAAAAACCTGAAGGTTCTACCACAGATAATACAATAATCAAAAAATTTAAGCACTTATTTAGTTTAATCATAGATTAAAGGTAATACACAAAAAAGTGAACTTTAAGAGAGATCGATAAACATTGTTTAACTTCAAAAACAGAAAGAAAAAAATTCAAGAACAAAAATAAATAGAGCCCCAGATGCCTGTGGGAAAATATTAAGATACTGTAACAGAGATGTAATTGACTTCCCAGAAGGAAAATACAATGACAATAGAGCCAAAAAAATACTAGGCAAAATAATGACCAAAGATGTGGAATGGTCAGACATCTATTATAGTTCAAATACGCCACCTTCTCCACCAAGCTCTTGTGAAGTGATTTGATGCTAAGGATTTAATGGATCACCTCATTGATGGGTTCATAACATGATGGGATTACGAGGAGGTGGTAAAATGTAGAAAGTGGGCTCTAGTTGTAAAAGTAGGTCAGTGAGGATGTGCTCTAGAAAGGTATATCTTGCCCCTTCCCTTTTTTTCTCTGCTTCATGGCTGCCATGCAGGAAAAGTGAGCAGCTTCTGCACACATCCCCTACTGCCCATGACATTCTTTACGGCCTCTGACAGAAAGCAGTGGATCCAATTGACTGTGGACTGAAACCTCCCAAACCTCTCTTCACTTATTTTCCTCTGGCATTTTTTTTTTTTTTTTTTTGCCATTCCTGGGGCTTGAACTCAGGACCTGGGCACAGTCCCTGAGATTCTTTTGCTCAAGGCTAGCACTCTACCACTTGAGCCACAGTACCACTTCTGACTTTTTCTGTTTATGTGGTACTGAGGAATCGAACCTGGGCTTCATGCATGCTAGGCAAGCACTCTACCACTAAGCCACACTCCCAGTCCCTCCTCTGGCATTTTCAATAATGAAGAGTCTGACCTAACACAGACAGTTGGTACCAGAGAAAGTAGACTCATTGTTATGACTATCTGACTATGTGACTTAGGGAAAGTTTGGAGATTCTGGCTAGAGAAACCCTAGAATTCTGTAAGCAAAGCTTAATAGACAATTCTGGGGGAAACTCAGAAGACCAGAAAGCTGAAAGAGGTATGGACAGTAAAGAGTGTGCACACAAAGTGGGAAGGACTCATATTTCAGATGTGAATAAGGACTCCATTAGGAATTGGGCTAGAGACCATGCAACTGTCACAAAGAACTTGTGACTGTTTTATCTATGACCAGAGACTTTGTGAGAGACTGAATTTAAAGATAACAGACTAATTCAGGTTATGGGATGGTTTGGGGTGACTGCTTTTTTCCAGATTTTCAGTGAGATTGGGAGTAAAATGCTAAGGAGAAAAATTCTTAAAACTCGTAGTTTGATCAGAAAATAAACACATGTAAAGTTGTGGGCCAGGAAATAAGAAATAGGCTTTGAGAGAATCTCACGAGTTAGCCAGCTCCTGTTCATTGCCAACTTAAAATTCAAAAAGTTTTCTGTCATCTGAAAGACTTTAAGAGAGCTCCAGCTTGCTTATATACTACCACCCTGCTGACAAAGGGCTGTCTAGGGTAGTGTTGAAGGTCAACTATCAGCAGAAGTTTTATTTCTCTGGAGATTCCTGGCTGAGACTCATGACTAGGCTATGCACCAGGTGCCATAGGAATGCTCTGTGAGGAATCCAGAATGGATAGTGAGGAAGATGAAGATGAACACCAGTGTCAGTTTTTGTCTTGAGAGTACTTCAAGCCTGGTGGCTACTCCATTAATCTTCTACCTCCAAGGTCTCTCAAGAAAAGGACCGTGAGAAATCTGGAGAAGCTGTGCATGACTTAGATGAAGAAATAAACTAAAAGGTAGAAGGTGTAACTGTGATTCAAAATCAGAGAACTTCTTTACTCCATTGTTGGGAATAATAACAGCAGAAACCCTTCTGTAAGCCCTATTTGGGGAGTGTAATAGCCCTTTCTTCTTTGCAGGAGATTGATTCCAAAAATCCTAATGGATACTGGAATCTGAGCATAGTACTAAATCCTACATACACCATGGTTTCAAATCTATGATTAAGAATTGCCTAAAAGACATCATACAAGAAAGAGCAACATGATTTTGATCTATATGAAAGTCAAGAACAGGCAAACCTAATCGATGATGGCATTAGAGAGAAAGGTGGTGGTAGTAGTAGTGTTTGTGTGAGGAGGGTTGATATTAATTGAGAAAGAATACTGGGACTCATGAGATGTTACAAGTATTATATATACACCCAAGAAATATCTAAATTTAACCAAAAATATCTTAAAGGATCTCACTTAAATTCCATTTAATTCCCTTGCTAGACATATTACATTTAAAGCCATTTCTCTCTAGGCTTCAGGTTTTTCAATTCCAAAATTAAACTGGACGATCTGAGTTATACAGTTTGGATCTGTCCAGATAGTTCTTCAAAAAGTTATTAAAAGTTGAAGGGGAAAAGACAAAACTCTCACTTTTAAAAAGAGGCAATTCTTGAACAATGGCTTGAACAATTCTTGAACAACTCTTGAACAAATGGCTTAGAGATAGATACATATGGAAAAAAATCAAAAGATGACAGAGAAGTTTTTATCCTAAAAAATACATATATTTCAAAAATTAAATGCAAACATCGGAGATAAGTATTGTTTCCAAAGCACTCACTTTACCATTGCTTCTTCTCTACTTAGCCAGAATCTCACAACTGCAGGCTCTGATGTTCACGGTACCTCCAGGGCCAGGAATGGAGCCCCATGAGTCATCTTCTCTCCTGAGCTTCAAGGATTTGTGATTCCTCTGGCCTCTAAGATTCGTTCAAAAATGAGTTGCCAGGGGCTGGGGATATGGCCTAGTGGCAAGAGAGCTTGCCTAGTATACATGAGGCCCTGGGTTCGATTCCCCAGCACCACGTATACAGAAAAAGGCCAGAAGTGGCGCTGTGGCTCAAGTGGCAGAGTGCTAGCCTTGAGCAAAAGGAAGCCAGGGACAGTGCGCAGGCCCTGAGTCCAAGGCCCAGGACTGGCCAAAAAAAAAAAAAAAAAAAAAAAATGAGTTGCCAACAGCATGTGGTATGGTCCCAAGGAAGATCAGACTTTTGTTGTTTGATACTTGAGGGGGAAAAAAATCTGATAATCCTGTATCCCTCACCTCAACTTCCCCTCATAGCTGACCAGAAAGGATGTCACCCTGGGAGCTTCTAGAAGCCTCTTCCAACTTTGAAGAAGTCAGCTTAAAACAAGCCAAACCATTAGAGGAGGGCAAAGGCAGGAAGATCACAGCAAACAAAGTGACAATCTTGGAGGCAGCGTGACCCTTATGTTCGAGTCATAGCTGAAACCTGACCTTTGAAGTATATGACACAACAATTTCTGGTTCAGGTTAGGATTTTTCTCCCTTGCAACTTAAATCATTGTATTGTATGCAGCATTGCCAAGGAAGATTCTGGAAATCTAGCATCCATGTGCTGTTCACAGAAATGGTTTTGAGCGTTGATTGCTCATTGCTATGGTTTTGAGGAAAGTCTGACATTATGTGTCAAAATATGTAAATAGGAAGCATACCTTTCAACCTACTACATTTACAGGCATGTATTCATTCACAAGTATTTAAGCACTATGTGTCAAAAACTATGCTAGAAGTCAGTGGTTTAGCAGTAAGTCAAACAATCTCTGATGGAAACAGCCTTCAGTAGTAATCTTGGATTTGTAAAAATGGTGTTAATTTTACAATGGTTTCGTAGACCCATATATTAGAGAGCAATGGGAAACCATATAAATGCAAAAAACTCCCAACACATTAAATAAATTTGAAGGCATTGATATGACAAAATGCCAAACAGTTATTTAAAGTTCTTTAGACATTTAAAATGAATTTTAGGAACTGGTTAACAATAAAAAAAATTTCAGCATATAAGGTCAAAAATACTGGGGCTGGGGATATGGCTTAGTGGCAAGTGCTTGCCTCCTATACATGAGGCCCTGGTTCAATTCCCCAGCACCACATATACAGAAAACAGCCAGAAGTGGCACTGTGGCTCAAGTGGCAGAGTGCTAGCCTTGAGCAAAAAGAAGCCAGGGGCAGTGCTCAGGCCCTGAGTCCAAGCCCCATGACCGACAAATTAAATAAATAAATAAAAATAAAACATAGGTTAAAAAAAAACACAAAAATACTGATAACCGAACAGAATATAGAGCAGACTCATGTTTTGTACACTTGCACCTGTATATTTATGTATACACTTCCCTCAGAAGCCTGGAATTATTCTGCAAGGTCTATAGTTATTCTAAGTAGAACTGTGGATGCTTTTCTTTATATATCTTGGGGGGCCTTTTCATAATTTTATGATAAATGTTTTTGTTGTTATTAAAGAATGTATCCATCTTACACAACAATCTTAAGTAGTTTAAATTGAAAAGTGAATAAGTAACACACAAGTATGGACTCTGGTTGTCCGCTAAATCTGAGGGGACTTCCATTTGCCTCTTTAAGTATACTCAGAACTTTTCTTACACATTTAGACTCATGCCCTCCCTCACTCCCTCTCTTCCTCTACCTCTCCTTCTCCTTCTCTTCGGCCTCACCTCCTCTTCCTCTCTCCCTCTCACTCTCTTCTCTTTCCCTTGCTTCTATCCTCTTCTCTCCAACCCTTCCTCCTCTCCTTCTTCCTCCCTCTCCCTCTCTTCTCTCTCTTTCTTCTCTATTCTTCCCTTTTCTCCCGGCCTCTCCATTCCTTCCCTCCTCTCCCTCACATCTCTTCTGTTCTTTATTTTTCTTCTTTCCTTCCTCCTTTCCTTTCTCTCTATTTTCTCTCCTCTCTTTCTCTCTCCCTCCCTCTCTCTCTCTCTCTCACACACACACACACACACACACACACACACACACACACACACTGCTTGCTATAAATAAAAACTGGGCCTTGAACATGCTAGACAAACACTGTACCACTAAGCTACACTCCTAGTTCTACATTCGTACTTTTTAATGGAGTAAACCAAAGGAGATCCTGGAGCTGCTTGCTGCCTGCCCGAATGAGGCCCTAAGTCTCCTGTCTTAGGATTCAAGACTGTTTGCACCATGCAGCACCCTTTGCCTCACACAGCCACATCATTAGAATGAACCTGTCATCCACAGAGTGGTTATTCAATACGTTTGGAGAGCACCATCAGTTCCCTAAAAATAACTTGGCAGCTTGAAGGGTCACTGTTTAAAGACTTAAAACCAAAGTACACCCTGAGGTTAAAATACAAAGCAGCACACCATGCATTTCAAATGCTTGTATTCTCTTCCTAGCCTTCCAGATTTATAGAACATAATTTCAAGTGTGTTCACACTTAAAACCATGCCTACCCAACTGGGAAGAATTGTTTGCGAGGTAAAGTTGGCAATGAACTTCAATCATTAGTGTGTCCTTGCTCAGTTCCCCCAAAGAACCCAGCCTTGCTGTGAGATCTGGGGTGTTTTATGTGAAAGAAGCATTACGACTTGAATGGCTAGTGAACAGTTACGGATTCTCATTTCACTTTACTTACCAGCTTAGATGTGGTTTAACACAACATGAATGAATTCCTCCCAGATGTGAGAAGGAGCAGCTTTGACTAGATTGCCCAGTGCTTGTAGTAGAACCCATTACGTGCATTTGCTGTCTGTTACTAAGAGAAATTCATCAGCTACCTAGAGAAACAAAGCCAAGGCTGATCATGGGAAGTCTCTAAAAGTCAGAAAATCTGTGGTTTTTACATCAGTGTTCACACACAAACTCTCTAGGTGAATTAAGACAATTCCAAACAACCAAAACAAAAGGCTTTCACGGATCTCATGTTTTTATTTTATTTTTTTAAGTATCTGGCCTAAATATTCTTCAGTTGGTCAATTCTACCAAAGATATACTTTTTTTTAAATTAAACTCAGAGCTTGGGTGCTGTCCCTGAGCTTTTTGTTTTTTGTTTGTTTTTGCTCTATAACTTTGAGCCACAGCTTCACTTCCCGTTTTTAGGTGCTTAATTGGAGATAAGAGTCTCATTGGCTTCAAATCACAATCTTCAGATCTCAACCTCCAAGTAGCTAAGATTAGTGGCTCACTAGCAAGGATTAGAGGTATGAGCCACCAACTCCCAGCAAGAATGAACTTTTTTTGGAAGGAAGGATGGAAGGAAGGAAGGAAGGAAGGAAGGAAGGAAGGAAGGAAGGAAGGAAGGAAGGAAGGAAGGGAGGGAGGAAGGGAGGGAGGGCAGGCAAACAGGCAAGGCAGACAGGCAGGCAGGCAGGCAGACTTGCTTCTTCCCATCAAACTTGAGGCTATATATCTTTGTATTAACCCAGTGATATCATGAGACCATACATTCTAGGTGGCTTCTTCTTTTTTTTTTTCTTTTTTTTTTGCCAGTTCTGGGGCTTGAACTGAGGGTCTGAGCACTGTCCCTGGCATCTTTTTGCTCAAGGATAGCACTCAACCACTTAAGCCACAGCACCCCTTCTGGCTTTTTCTATATATGTGGTGCTGAGGAATCGAACCCAAGGCTTCATGTATAGGAGGCAAGCACTCTACCACTAGGCCATATTATCAGCCCTCTAGGTGGCTTCTTATCCAAAGCAACATTGAGGCACATCCTAGGAGGCAGAATTGTGCTTCCCAGCCTTTGTGAACAATTACTCTCTTTTTGCAAAGTCCTTCTAGAAGCTTCTAAGCATACAGTTGATCTCCATGATGAAGAGAAAAGAAGAGAAAAAAAATAGATAAACAAATGTCAAACTTTTGAGTTTGGCATCAGCCTTTAATAGTTACATAAAGATTTTGAACAAAGTGGACAATAATTTACTGTAAGTAATAAAACACTACCAGGGTTGCCAAGGAACAAGTAGGAACCAAGGATTCAGGACCATCCATATGTACTAATTTGGATATGACAAGCTTGGAACCTATTTATAACTTTTACAGTATTTTATGGCTCTCTCTTTCCAACAAAGCACACATCGTATTATACAAGGCCTCAGAATATACGAGTATCTTCTGCCAAGGGCAGCCGAGAGAGCGGAAAGATTATTGGAGCATTGTTTTTCATACCTGAATTTGAAATGGGTAATTGTACAGAAATAATTGGTACTTAGTAATCTTGAAACTTTGAATTCGGAAAGATTTTTATGCCCCTAGGGCTACACGGTTTGATGGCTCAGATTCATAAACCCATCAACAATGAACCTGGCCCTTGTAAGTGGGCTCACCTTGTATAGATATGCAACAGAACCTACACTAGGCACCAATTATGCCCAATATTGTGCTTGCCTAAGTGAGTGGAGACACTCCATGAAGGTTTGCAGAGCTGAACCAAGAATGAATTATGGCTTCTATTTAAACAGGTTTAGAAAACAGATTTGCCTTCCCTCTTAACCTTTGTTCTCTGAGACTCACATAATAATACCAGAGGATTAGCAATGCTTTAATTATCTGTGGAATTCAAAATTATGGAATATCCCTGTAGCATCTTATATGAAGTAAAACAAAGTTTCAAAGCTATCAAATATTTTCTGTTCCCCTACATAATAGAGGCAGCCCAGCCCAGGGGCTATATGGGATTGGTGGAACAGCCAGTGTGTTATTTTATCTGGAGCCATCCCAGGAAAGCATTTTATTTGTAGGAGTTGAGGTCTGCCATACAGGTATCTCAATCTGGGGTCACAATTTCCCTGAAGATCAGATTGGATCCCTAGTGCTCATCCAAGCTGCTGGGTATACTCCCAGACACCCTCCCTCCCTGACATTATCACTGTCCCCTCCTGGGTGGGCTCCTCTGTCTAGGTAGAAAGAGAGACCAGACAGTTCCAATCAGCCTTCTCCAAGACTTCTTGGTAAGAATCTGCTCCTCACAAAAGCATTTTGCCTGAGCCACATCTAAGTACTATAATTCTTAAGTGACACCTCAAGATGAATGTTAAATATTTTAAAAATATATCTCCTAAGTGGGGCACCCATGACTCAGGCCTATAATTTTAGCTATTTAGGAGGCTGAGATCTGAGGATTATGATTTGAAGCCAGCCTGGGCAAGAAAGTCCATAAGACTCCAATTAACCAGCAAAAAATCAGAAGCAGTGGTGTGACTCAAGTGGTAGAGTGGCAGTCTTGAGCAACAACAAACAACAACAAAAGCCAAGGAAGAGCACAAGGCCCTGAGTTCAAACCCAAGTGAAAGAAAAGGAAAGAAGGAGGGAGGGAGGGAGGGAGGGAGGGAGGGAGGGAGGGAGGGAAGAAAAGAAAAGAAAAGAAAAGAAAGAAAGAAAAGAGAAGGAGGGAAGGGGAGAGAGGGAGAGAAAGTATCCTGTATTTTAGGACTTGCTTTGTTTACCTAGTTTTTAAAAATTATCTTGCATCATTCAATTACACAGACTCCCTTTTGAATCTGTATTTTACTTAAAGAGGAAAAAGCATTGTTTACATTTCTGTATTTTGTTAACTCTGTAAAATGCTTAATTACTTTTCTGGCTTAGGCTGAAGAAAAAAAAATTATCTTTAGATCCATTTCCTATTTCTCTATCTCTCCCACTGGGGAGAGGACTCAAACAGAATCCAATCACCTCAAAAAGTCAAGCTCATGTTGAAGTCAAGATGAATTTAGCATTTTGCTCGAAAGTATTTGCATTGCCATTACTTTAGCAAAGGCAACGTTTCTCATTCTCTTAAATTGACTGCGAAAGTGCCCTGGAGAGAGAAACATTGTGCGTATGCACATCTCTAACAGGTTAACACACTGACCTGCTTTATAAGAAATTAATGGAGTGGCTCCTGGCAATTAATGGGGCGAGTTCAGGGATACTCCTAGTGGAAATAACTTACAATTGTTCACTGACAGTATTAGGTGGGATATCCTGTTCACAATCACTGAATGATTGTAAAGCTGAATTAAATGCATTCTCAATTAAAAACAAGTGGCAACAAGCTGTAGTAAATTAATAAAATATTTATGGGGTTCAACGCCAGTGGCTCACACCTGTAATCAGGAAGCTGAAATCTGAGGATCTTGGTTTGAAGCCAGCCCCAGGAGAAAAGTCCAGGAGACATATTTCCAATTACCACCAAAAGGCCAGAAGTGGAAGTGTGGCTCAAGTGGTAGAGCTTCTAGCTTGAGTGAAAAAGCTAAGGGAGAAAACCTTGGCCCTGAGTTCGAGCCCCAGTACCAGTACAAGGGCTTTCAGGACTGCTGGTAGAAAATCAGTGGTTATATAACAAGTTGATTTTTTTTTAAATTATACCTTTCACAATTATGTCTAGATAAAATAGAAGTCAAGTCACTGAACGTTTTTGTAATTCAAATAGAAGGAAATAGATTCGGGGTGGGGGGAGACCTTATGATGAGACATCTGTACCCATCTTCCTGAATAAGTTAAGGAGGAAATCCAAATTTGATGATGGTGGGGGCTAACATACAAATTTATAGTCCTTTAACGCAGAAAGCAGTGCCTGATAGACACAGGTTTCCACGTTTGGCTAGACTGTGAACAGTGGAACCTAATGTCTCACCCCCCCCCCCACCTCCAATTCTAAAGCTCTTTATTTTATTTTATTTTTTTCCTTTCCCATGCCAGCTCACCACCAGCAGCTCTTTGGGAACAGGAAAGTTGAGGCATCCGCCTCAGGTGCCTTTGGCATAGCTGGCAGAGTTCCTTGGCCCCTAGTATCAGGGAGGGAGCAGCAACCTCCTCAAGCCTTGGGACCCCCACCACACACACACACACACACACACACACACACACACGCCTCCCCCCCCCCCCCCCCCCATCGGCCTAGTCACAGAGGCCTATAGCAAAAGGCTTGCAACCCTGGAATTTGGGAAGCCACTGGGCTCCCGGCTCCCACCCCAACCCACCCCCCCACCACGGCTGGGGCGCATACTCCACGACCGATTAGGGTCCCTGCTGGAGCTGTGCGGATCCCCAGGACTCTGGAGGGTAAGGAGTAGGCGACGACACCGAGAGCAAGGCCCGCCAGCAACCGTTCCCAGCCCAACCCCAGCCCGGCGACCCAGCGCCTCGCCGTTCCGCGCCGCGCCGCGCGGGGAGAGAAGCAGCTGTTCCCAACAGCTGGGGGGCGGCGGCGCCGGGCGCCCCAGGTGCTGTCCCGGCCAATCGCAGGCGTCCGGCCCGCCCCCTCCCCAGCCGGGCGTCGACCCCCGGCCCGCGGGGGAAGGGAGCAGAGAAGTGGTGAGCCGTCCTCCGCACTGGTCCTGCAGCTCCGGCGGAGGGAGGGTCGGAGCCGAGCCCAAGCCGCGCCGAGTCCCGCACCCGGGCCCGCCACGCGCTCCGCGTCCACCTCCGCGCTCGGACGCTCTCCTCGAGACCCTACCGACCCACGCCCCGCTGAGGAGAAGAATCTACCTCTTCCTCGCACACTCCTCGCTTGAAGACTTGGCGATTTGTATTATCAATTTTTTATTATTATTATTATTATTTGTGGTTACCTCCCCATCGAGTGAGTGGAAACCGCTTGGCAGCTTTGAGAGAACCAGACCCGTAACAACCCAGACCGACGATCCGGAGAATCTGTGCCGTGACCGGCAGGGGGGGCGGGAGGAGAGAACCGAGTCCAGACTCCGGGGCTGCGGGCGACTTCGCCAGCCGCGCGCCCCGCGCCCCCGGCCGCCCCCGGCCGCTCGCCGCCGCCGCGCCGTCGCCCTCGCCCCCGCGCTCGCCCTTGGCCCCCGGCGGCCGCCAAAGGGTGCGGGAGACGCGCAGCCGGAGGAGGAGGCGCAGCCGCTGCCCGAGCCGCAGCCGCAGCCGGAGCCCGAGCCGCGGGGCGGGCGCGAAGATGCACACGACCCAGAAGGACACGACGTACACCAAGATCTTCGTCGGGGGGCTGCCCTACCACACCACCGACGCCAGCCTGCGCAAGTACTTCGAGGTCTTCGGCGAGATCGAGGAAGCGGTGGTCATCACCGACCGGCAGACCGGCAAGTCGCGGGGCTATGGATTTGTAAGTTGCATGGATGGGGGTAATGGCGGGGGTGGGCGGGGGGGAGGCTACACGGAGCTGGCGGGGAAACTGAGGACTAAGAGGGCTGGGCGGGAAGGATAGGGGACGCTTGCTCCCCCCGCCCCCCCCCCACCTCACTGAGGTCTAAACGCGGGTCGGGGTTGGGCTGGAACCCTGTGAGGGGCCCCGGCGGAGAGATTTGTCTCCCTCTTTGCTCAGGGCCGAACTGAAACTTTGCGCTTGGCGGAGCTGGGGAGGGAGGACAGGCATCTTCCCATCTCCGGGGGATCCTAAAGGACCCCACGCGGTGCTGGGTCGCGGGCCTGGCCGGGCAGGGGTAGAGGGACTTGTAGTGACCGCTGGATTTGGGGAGGGGGGTGCAAAGAGCTGGGAGGAAGGGGCCGTGGCCCAGCATGATGGAATTCTAGGGTTGGAGGCCGCTTGTCCAGCACATTGTTGCTTTGTTAAAGAAAAAAAAAAATGCGTGTGTTTTCTGGTGTTCCGGGTAGGGTGAGGGAGGAGACACCCCGTGAGATCTGGGGTTCTCTGTGTGACACCCCCACCTTTTAAAATCGCACAGGCAGGCTCTTTCCAATGAGAATGCTATGGCTCTTTGGAGAACGGAAAGCGCACACGAAGCTTCCTCGCAAGATTTGAGTGTGCAAATTCAGCTGGGGAAGAGAGGGGAGCTCCCAGAGCACAATAGCTATTGTCGTCGTTGGGGAGTGTGTTTAGGCAGGTTGGGAAGAGTATAGGATAGATATGAGGCTGGACTTTCTTTAAAGCAAACAGTGCCTCTGATGTCCGGTAGGGACCTAGGGGCGCCATTGGGGGGTCTCGAGAAAGCAATTTCCAGGAGTTTGAAGAATTCAGGCTTCCAAATCTCTACTAGGCCCAACTAGATCCCCTTAAGACTTAGGATGGGGAGGGCGGTGGGGTGGAGGGTTCCCTTTCTCTTTTCCTTGTTTCAGTCTATTTGTATTTAATGGAGGATCAAGAAGCAAGACCCACCCACTCCTTCCCACCCATTCCCTCCCCAAGTAAAAGAAAGAATAAGTTTATGGTGAATGACTTCCTCCAGTGTGATTCCTGTTCTCCTTCAGGGGTTAATGTAGAGCTTTGTATGTATGTCTGTGTGTGTACGTTGCTAAGGTCACCATGGCTGACCGGGCTGCTGCTGAAAGGGCTTGCAAGGATCCCAACCCTATCATTGATGGCAGGAAGGCCAATGTGAATCTGGCATACTTGGGAGCAAAACCGAGGATCATGCAACCAGGTAAGAAAGGTCTTTCTCCCCTCCCCCACATCCACAAACAAAACCCTCTCCTCTGGGATAGAATGATTCCCTTATCTAGATATTGGCGCCCTGTGAATCTGTTGTCCATGTGCTTGGTAAAACTTGAGCAACGACTGGTCATTCTTTCTACCAAGACGTGAAAGTGAAATGAGACTTGTAAATACTCCTTTCAGGATTTGAAATGTACTGTGTACAAAGGGGAAAAAAAAAAGGAAAAGAAAGAAAGATCTTGGGGTATGGGTGGTTCGGGAAGAATTAGGCTTGACTCATATGTTGCCTATGTGATGATAGGCATGTGGAATCTGCTCTGGGTTTCCTCATTATTAGCTAGCCACTTGTAGCCAGTGATGTGAACGTTGTGAATAATATGAGCCAAAGTAGTCAGCCCCAACTAGTGCTCATTCTTGCTTAGTGTGATCTTGCTTTTGGTCACCAACTACACTGTGTCCAAAATCTGACAGAAACACTGACCTGAGTGAACCACCAGGCACAGGGAAATCTCTAGATCTCTGAATGGTACAGCTTTCTCATGAAATCATAGAATCCCAGCTAGGAAAGAAAGTAGAAAGAGTGCAACCACCCAAGTTCTAGGTGTAAAATAACCATAATATTGGTGATGGTGATGATGATGATGATGATGATGATGCTTACTTGAGGATGAGAATACTTTACTGAAATTTGGGTAACTATTAGTTGTCAAAGTGCAGTCTTATTTTGTCTGTGTTGATTTATTTACCCTACTGCCCTTTGCATGAGCACAAATAATTGAGCGTTGACTAGTGAGCCATTTCCTAGAGCAAGCAATTTTATGTGTCTCATTAAATCAGGCACTGTTCACTCTTGAGGCTTTCAGTCTGAAATTTTAGCACCTCCATCCAAATGGATTTAATGGGAAACGAGATTGTCAAGAAAGCAAGTGCAGGCTGGGAATATGGCCTAGTGGCAAGAGTGCTTGCCTCGCATACATGAAGCCCTGGGTTCAATTCCCCAGCACCACATATATAGAAAATGGCCAGATGTGGCGCTGTGGCTCAAGTGGTAGAGTGCTAGCCTTGAGCAAAAAGAAGCCAGAACAGTGCTCAGGCTCTGAGTCCAAAGCCCAGGACTGGAAAAAAAAGAAAGAAAAGAAAAGCAACAGAAAAAGAAAGCAAGTGCATGAGCAGGCTATCCCTGGTTGTTCAGCAATTCGTATCTGTGCAGAAGGTGGAAGCTTGTTTGTAATACTCTAACTTGAGAAACGCATAATCTTTCAAAGCATTTCAAAATGTCCCAAATTACAAAGACTTTTGTAACAAGATCAGGAGCAGGACTGTAGGGAAGTGTGTGACATAGACTTTCATTGTCAAGTCCTATTGTGCTCGATTTCATTTTAACGTTTTTCTCAACTAATTTTTCTAAGGGACGATCTCATGTCTCAGCAAAACTTTTCACAACTTAAAGTTTTCATGTTTTTAGACCATTGAAACCTTTATATAGAATTTGCAGTAAGATTTATCAAACTTAATTTAAATCCACAACTCTAAAGTATCAAAAACTGAGGGGTTAATTTTTGAAAAAGAAAAGTCCCAATTGCATTTTATGCATATGAGTAGGAAAGGCCTAACCATGCACAATAGAATCAATAATAACATTTATAAGACTACCTTGTAAATCTATATCGATGCACTGTAAAGTATCACAAATATGTGGGGGTTTTTTTCAAAAGAAAAGGAAGATGGCACTTTCTACATAGGAGTAAGAAAAGCCTCACCATGCACAAATGAAGAATGTGATATTTGTTGTTGTTGTTAGGTTTTGCCTTTGGTGTCCAACAGCTTCATCCGGCCCTTATACAAAGACCCTTCGGGTAAGTTGATTCATCAGTCCCTGTGAAGCTTCAATATGGCTACCATTTGTTAATCCTTCTCTTTGTTATAAAAAGCCAAGATCAACATGTAATAGAATGCTCCTGGTTATACGTAATTATATATGTTTGTGTATTTTTAATGCCAATACCATAAATATTTTTAGATGAGTCAAGTTTTCTGACCAAGTATGCAGCCTCCAAACCAGACAAATGTTGAGCTTATGATTAACAAAACAAAACAAAAAATATCAGGTATGACTTGTATACCAGACCGTGTGTCCCATCACTGTTACTACTGTTCAACTTGACTCAATGTTATTTATCTCTTTCTAACCTGACAGGGCTCGTATACAGTTAAGCTAACTGATGAGAAGGATACGATGATAAGAGGTGGAATAGTTCTGTTTGGAATTAAACTCTGTAACCGGTAGACTCAGACACACAAGCTCAGATGGTGATTAACGATGCATGGATGTGGGTGTTGTTTTTATTTTATTTTTTTCACAATAGTCAATAGCCCTCCGTGTGCTTTATTTTATTTATTACAGTAATGAAGTGGTGTTGATAGCTAAACTGTGTGCTTTTTCACTTAATTGAAAAGAGCTGTAGTGGAAGTGTTTTCTTTTCCTCGGGGAAGGGGCTCTTTGCGTTTGGTTTTGGTGGTGGTGTTGAGGAGTGTTGACTTTTGACTTTGCCATGGGAAGCAAAGGGCCTTTTTGTTTTGTTCTGTTTTGTTTCCTGCTTATAAGCTATAGCCTGTGACTTCTATTTAACCATATCTTTGTAGTGAGTGCTGAACTGTGTGATTTCTCTCTGTAAGAATACAGATTTCCTTGCTTGCATGTCCTAAGTTTCTGTTTCATGAGAAGGTTTCTGGGAATGGGCTTCTTTCTTTTGCAATGTCTAGCCACCCTTAGGTGTTCTCATTTAAAGGTTCAACAATTCTCATCAGATTCCATTAACACTAGCCAGTTCGGATTGCTTTTTCTTAATTTTTGTTTCCTTTGGTTTTTGTTTTGAGTAGATAGCACTAACTCCCACCTGCCAGACCTCACAGGGAAACAGTTTGCTCAGATTTGTGTCATCTCTGGATCCTGTCATTACCAGCTTTCCATTTCTGAGCCCTCCCCGCCCCACCACCACTTCCGCCACCCTTCCCTTTCGACCTGATCTGGGTGGGAGGTCACTGCTTACATTTCCCCTAGCTACTACAGTCTTTTGGCTGTCATCTTCCTGATCTATATTCTTGTAACTCTATTGCTAGTGATATAAGCTTTTTTTCTTTTTAAATCCTTAGTTATTCAGAGACTTTTTACCCTCAGCATTAATTTCCTCTGTAGCTTAGGGTCTACATGTTTAACTTGGAAAGCTGGAATCTACATAGAGAAATGTCAACTTTTTTGTCTCCCAGAGCAGGCCCAATAATAATAGTCATAATTTGACTTGAAAGAGTTGTTATATTTTCCATGAAAACCTCAATACTTCTTGTTACTTTAACCCATCTTGTAGCTCAACTCTTGTTGCCTACTCTTGTCAATTTTTTTAGCCAGAAAAGAGTCTTCTGTCACCTATGCATAGCTATATTAGAAAGATCTTACAAACAAACCTGCATGCTGCCTATGAGCCCATCGCTGGGTATTTCCCTGGTCTAGATTATCTGATGAAGGAAAAATATACATTTGAAGAACTATTAGGTTTACTCATGATCTCACACAAATAGACTTGAAATCATTATAAAAACCAAATCTCCCAACAGGTGTGTGTGTGTGTGTGTGTGTGTCTGTGTCTGTGTGTGTGTCTGTGTGTGTGTGTTTATTTTTTCACTGTGTAAATGAAGGAAATTATGCATTCATTTTAGGAAGCAAGAAGAATGCAAACCATCCAAGAATTATTCATTGCTAAGTAGCTGGCTATTGTCTTAAGTACAAAAGAAATTCTGAATAGCAAAGGAATCGCTGGGTTAGAAGAGTTGAACAAGACTTTTGGCAGGGGGTGGAACAGTAGGGACATCTCCTTCAAGTTTAGAGAAGATTGGGGATAACTGAAGGGTTCAGAACAGGGTGAACTTAAACAAAGGCACAGAGGAGAAAAAACTCAGCACATGGAGAAACCAGAGTGCTCTTGAGAGCTAAGTATAGACATCTGGCTGTTTGTGATCGTTCTTATTGGTCCTTGAAAAAGAAAGCAACATGAGAAAAGAACCAACAAGGTAATGTTGAGTAAATCAAGCATGTTTTGATAGTAACTTCTTGGGATTTTTTTTTTATCTCTTCTAATGTTAACTGTCTTTATAAAGAATGGTGATTATTACTGTGTATACAAATTGTTTAAGGTTGTGATTCTTATTAGAAATAGATAGCATTCCAGATACACCAAGCAAGCTTTCTCTCTTTTTTTTTTTAAGCAGATCACAACACTTTTAATTCCAAATCTCTACCCAACAAATTACACCTGGTCATCTTAAATTCTATTTGAGTGACACATGGTTCTTATTTTAGGTGTGAGAAAAGCCTGAGGATTTTTTTTTTAATTTTACTTGTTTGAAATTCTAATGACTAAACCATTATTTTTATGTGGTCCTTAAATGGTCCCCAGATTACTCTAGGTTTTTAAAGACAAAATACAGGCTGGACAGTTAGTGATTCAACACACTGGATAGATGTATATGAATCTGTGGGTTCATTGAACAAGAGATTCTAAATAGTTTATTTGAAAGAAGCATCTCTTATTGAAACTTTGTAAAGGAGAGGCACCAGATCTCTGAGTGGGCATTTCTATGCTACTTTAGATCAGATGAACTAATCATTTTCTTGTATACATTTCAGTTCTCGGTTTCATGCTGGGGTTACCTTGTGTTATGTATTTATACCACAGGATGAGGGTGGAGGAGTGACCTCTACTACACACATAGTACTAATAAGAGATTTATCTAAATTACATAATTTGTCTCATAATAAGCATTTAACAAAGGCATTGCTAATGTTCTTTGAGTTCGCTGAAAAACTAAGAAACATAGAGGTTCATTAATTCCCCTCCTCCCTGCGTTTCCCCCCTACCTCCATTATGGGTTCAGAGTCATGCTCTACCAGAACTTAAAAGCTGTGTTCTTTCCTAAGTGCCAAATCATATTCCCCAAAGACTAAATTCCACATCCCTTACAATCCAGGGTGTGTGTGTGTGTGTGTGTGTGTGTGTGTGTGTGTGTGTGTGTGTGTGTGTGTTTAAAAAAAAAAAAGATAAATGCTGGGAAAGAGTTTGTCCATGTGGCCTCAGATAATCAGACTTAGGTCAATGGGATCCAGGAAGTCTTCATGAAAGGAGAAGTTGGCCTAGATTTGTTGTTGTTCTTCTTGAGGCTTCTTGTTGTTGTTGAGGCTTGAACTCAAGGCCTCAGAACTGTCCCTAAGGTTTTGTGCTCAAGGCAGTCTCCCACTTGAACCATAGCTCCACTTCCAGCATTTTGGTGGTTAATTGGAGATAACAGTCTCATGGACTTTCCTGCCCAGGCTGGCTTCAAACTTCTAGCCTCAGATCTCAGCCTCCTGAGTAGCTAGGATTAGGGGCATGAACCATGAGATGGCCTAGATTTTAAAGGAGGGTCATGATAGGGAACTATCTTAATATGATGTTACCATGGTCATCATTGTAGGTTCTTCTCTTAGCTAAATTTGTCAAATGCATAGCAACTCAGAGCTAGGATGGATGGGATTTGGATTTTAACAGGTGGAGTTTGAGTGAGGACTGGCATCCCACGTGAAAGATGGATAGATAGCATGAGCAAAGGTAAGGATCTGGGCAAATGTGACACATCCAGGGAACATTAAGGATCTGGGTAACCTGGGTTTAAGGAAAGGTAGGAAGAAAATACTGGAAAGGTCTGTTGGAGCCAGATACATGATACACCTAGCATGTTAAAGACTAAGAGGAACAGTTCAGTGTGGTATCAGTGGCCAGTAACTCCTTTAACAGGACGAAGGCTTGGGTCATCCAATGGGTGCATCAGGTTAGAAGAGAAAGTTAGTTTGCATGCTGGCTCAAAAGCCAACAGAATAACTGGTCCTAGTAACACACACCTGTAACTCCAGTACTTGGGAAGCTGAGGCAAAAGGTTTGTCAGTTCAAGGCCAGCCTGGTCTACAACAGAGAGATGTTTCAGATGCTAGAAGAGGTAGGAAGAAAAGGAAAATGTAGTCAATTTTCTTTAAAATTTACCCAAAGTATCTGCTTGGCTATTGCATTTTTCTAACTGTCGGGTGTGTACTTTCTGCAGTGCAAGGAACAGACATTGGTAGAAACCTAAGAGTGGAAAGGTTCTTTAAGTCAACTTTCTGAATTCTGTGGATATTATAAAAGCCCAGAACTCAGGAATTTTTTTTTTCAGAAGAACCACGTTATTGGTTACTCAGATTCTGTCTTCCTTCCGGAACTGAGCTGTGTTAGACTTTCCTTGCTCTTTTGGGCTCTCCTTTCCCCTAGCCTTAAAGGGCCCTAGGATTTTATTTGCTTGGCAGATGTCTTTCTCACCCTTGCCTGACTTCCTGTAGGATTCTGATCTTCCAGCAAAATGTATGTCCATATGGGATGGCTTAATCAAGCCAGAGTTACTCCTTATTGTAAAGTAAATGCCAGAACAAAAATTCTTTAGGCAACTCTTCCTATATTTATTATGTTCTCTATACACATACACACACACGCTTGATCTTGCCTTTTTCATAGAACCAACTTATTTTCAGCTCACTCCTTTATCCAGAGATGCAAACCACCATGTTGTCCTCACTACTCTGGGAGTACAGGGGTTAATGTTTCGGTATCAGTGAGGTTCATGCTGGCCGGCCTTTGCAGCTGATAGATGTTTTACTTTGGCCTTATAAAGACATTTTACCCGCTGGAAACCCTTGTCGCATGACAGGATCAAAAATAGCGCGGCCACAGCCTCTGCTGTCCATCACCTCCTGTAAACTGGCATGAGAGGAGTCTGTCTTAGCTGTGTCTGCACATTGTGGGTGGGGCAGCTCCAGGGACAGTGTTTCATAAAGCCACACCTGTCACCAAGGGTGAGCCGGTCACCTGATCTACAGCAATGTTCTGAGCAGGCGCCTGGTTTCTGACAAGCCGTTAAGAACATCTCGAGTGTCCTCAGAAACACTTGGTGAAGTTGTTTCTGCTGGCACTGGGAAAGATCTTGATTCTAGTATAACTGGGATGTATTTTTATCACTGGGGTCAAAGTTCACTACCCTCTCTGATAAATTTATCTTTTCCATGATGTTCATTAATGTGCGCTTTCAATTAAATTCTGAACAGGCAAAGCAAAATCTCTGGGCCGGTGGATTGTTTGTTTTTGAAATATCTACATGTGTTGTCTTGTTTGGGTTCTGTAAATATGAAGCTTGTCCTGTGCTTGTGCTTTTTTGTAAGCTGCATTTGTAGACAGCCTAAGCATTTCAGGGTCATCATTTTAGAGATGGAGAGTTCTGATGTCATTTTTTTGTATGTGTGTTTACTGGTACTGGAGCTTGAACTCAGGACCTGGATGTTGTCCCTCAGTTTTTGTAAGTGAAAGCTGGTGCTCTACCACTTGAACTATAGATCCACTTCTGGCTTTTTGGTGATTAACTAGAGATAAGAGTCTTGTGGACATTTTTTTTTTTTTTTTTTTTTTGCTCAGGTTGGCTTCAAACTGTGATCCTCAGATCTCAGTCTTCCTGAATAGCAAGGATTATAGCAAGGATTCCAGGCATGAGCCACTGGTGCCCAGATATTTTTTAAAAATAAATCAGATATTTGGCATAGTGTTTTACCAGTGGGAAGTTACAAATCACAAGAGAGAGTTGACATGCATGGGATGTTTTTACAAAGCTCTGGTGATTTTTTTTTAACCAAATTAACTTTAAGATCCTTGGAGTCTGTCATGTATGTGATCTGTGAGTGTATGATTTTTTTTAAGTATTTTGCTTTTGTTTCACTTTTTATGACCTTTTTTTCAGGATAATCCATAATTGCATAATTGACCTGTACAAAATATAAATCAATAGGGTGGATTTACGACCATTATGGTACTAAATCTGTTTCTATTGATTTGGAGGAGAAACGAGAGTTAGTTAATATGCATAATAAATGTGTATTTATAATGCACACATTTTTAAGTTTCTATTAAGTTTGGAAATATTCAGTTGTATTTCCCTGTTCCTTCCTTTTCCACCAACATACCAACCTCCCTTCTGTCTGTCTTGCATAGAGATAAACAAGCTGGCTGACCCTCAGTTGCCTGATAGTCCAACAGGTTTGATTGACCTTTGTGTCCTTATGGATTTTTCTGGAAAGATAAAAGAAAGAAAGAAAGAAAGTGTGTGCACAACCTCTTTGGAAATCACGGCCATGAATGTGAATAGCAGACCCGTAGCTTCCCACAACAGCCTCTGTGACAGAGAGAGCTGCACTACAGTTCGTTTGAGGAGTGTTGACTGTGCTGTGTTTACCACACTTGTGAACTCTTAAAACTTTTTTCTTTATTTTGTCGCCTGCTTCTTTTTTTTAATTGTTATTTTTTAATAAGGGTGACTGAGGTTGCAGAGAGATTAATGTGTGCTGAGTCTGCCTAGCAATTCTAAGTAGGGTTGCCATGATAATAAACCTCCAGACTTGGGTGAAAATTGATTTTAGTTTTTACAAATGGGCCATCACTCCCAAAGAATGGGGTGATCACGGATTCAATTCTGAGTCCTGTTGCTGTTCAGGGAGATGTATTTTTTTTCTATTTGCTTTGTCTTCCAGGAACTCTTTACAAGAGTTTCTAAAGTCTTAACCAAACCATGTTAAACTTCTTACTTGCCCAGCCCTATAAACTTTGATTTATTTCCCAAACTTCTTTGTGAATGATCCTTTATGATTCTAAATACTCTCCAGTGAAAATTCTAACAGGGAGGCAATCTTCTTATGTTGGTTCCTGAATTTTTTTTTTGGGGGGGGGTGTTGGGTAAACTGTGGCTACTGCCAGAGGACTTTGAATGAACCACTAGCAAGTAGATATTGTGGCAACCCTATGCTCATAATAACCACTAAATTTTGAGTTTGTCTCATCTCTGTACAACAAAACACTACCTCCCCCTCAGGGGAAGTGACTTGTGGCCTGACTTGATATCCCATTTCTTTCCAGGATACCTGCCCACTATGTCTACCCACAGGCTTTCGTTCAGCCTGGAGTGGTGATTCCACACGTCCAGCCAACGGCAGCTGCAGCTTCCACCACCCCCTACATCGATTACACAGGAGCCGCCTATGCGCAGTACTCAGCCGCAGCTGCTGCTGCTGCTGCAGCCGCTGCCTATGACCAGTACCCCTATGCAGCCTCCCCCGCCGCCGCCGGATATGTCACTGCTGGGGGCTATGGCTATGCCGTCCAGCAGCCCATCACCGCCGCTGCCCCTGGGACAGCAGCTGCGGCAGCTGCTGCTGCTGCTGCCGCAGCTGCATTTGGCCAGTATCAACCTCAGCAGCTGCAAACAGACCGGATGCAATAGACCTCGGCCCATCTGATCAAAGTTGAATCGTTTCCTCTTTTCCCCTCCCAATTTCCCAAGTTCTAGTAGTTCATGAAAGAGTTAACATTGACTTATTAACAGCTTTAAAAAAAAATGCTATTGTTGAAACAGAATTCTTCTTCTTATTTTTTTCTTTTTTAAAACTCCTGGTAGTGACCTAGATGAGGCCACAGGTGAGAAGCTGAGGTTTGGGCAGGCACAGTTTTGGAAATCAATCCCCAAGAGCCTGGGTAACCAACCGATAAGAAGGTGACATGGGCTATCCTTGACACTTCACTTTTGTAACCAGATTTTTATTTGGGTCTTTTTTATAGTATCAGGGAAGCAAACTGCCTTTTCCAAGTTAGAAAATGCTATTTGAATCTAGTTGAACCAGGGATTACAGAGTGAGCAATATGTAGCTTGAATTATGTTTAAAAGTTGTTTTTGTTGTTGTTATTTTACTTTAGAAAAACAAAAGGGGCTAAAGTGCTGATCATTCTTTTTAGCAGTCACTACGGCCTACTTTTTCAAGGAAGAAGGTAGTGTTTATGCTATCTCAAATATGGGCACCGAACAATCAAGCTAGGAGCATGGTGGTGGGTACAGTGGCGGACAGGCACCAAAGCGATTTTCTCATCTGTCCCATGAACGAATGGGACTGGGGAACAAGTGGTGTGGAATTCACGGTGCAGCAGCTGGGCAGACAATCAGTAACACACCCAGTTCTGGAAAGAACACATCACTTGTGCTTGTTTGATGAGCTTGTCACATTCTAATCCCTCTCCCCATCCTGTTTCAATTTTGGGAAACTTGTATCTGCTGGTGTCAGCAATTCTGATCCCTAAACAGGATCAAGCATTTACTCCAACAGCCTTCTCTTTCTATTTATTGTCTGGACTTGGAGTTTAGGAATAAAGGCAGGCAAGTTTGCTGGCACTATATGTCTTAAGGACATTTATTTTTCCCTCCTTCCCCTCTCTTTTTAAATAATTTTACACTTTTTAGTATCTATTTCAGAGTCCTATTTAAAAGCTATTTATTAGTGAATACAGTAATCTGAGTCAGCGAGGTCATTGACATTACAATTCTTCAATGGTTAATGATGATGTGGTTTATATACTGTGCCTTAATAGTAATGCTATTTAAGATATTTATTTTTAAGTTTTACTATGCTGCACTCTAAAGCAAGGAACTTTAGATGTGACACTGTAAAATTATGTATTCATCTCATGGCATAAATTATTTAGTAGGTCTAGATGTAGCATATTAAATATTAACCTATTCAACTAAAGATGTTGACTTGGATTTATTTAAATTCATATGTGCACTGTATAAGAGTACTCTTACATTAACACATTTTAGTTGATTTTAGTCTTGAGTTTTTTTTAAAGCAAGCTACATGGCTAGTTTCATGCTTCTCTGGGTTTTTTTTTCCTCCTATAGACCTCATCTACCAGCAAATCATTGCTTCCACACTATTCTTATGTAGTTGATGTAGTCTCAAAATGCTGCTTTACATTTTTCTTCTGAAACTGCAATACTTGCAATTTTTATTCTTAAACTAAATTGAATACTATTTTACACTGTATTGGATTTTTATACTTGAACAATTTCATACAAGGGAAGACAGGTTAGCATTTTTATGGACTTTTCTCCATTATCACTGGATTTAAGTATTCCCATACTAGACAGTGTTATGTAATGTAGACATGACTCTCCTGTGCAAATTATTTATTCATTGTGTATATGGCTTTATAACATTTCAGATCTTCTAATCTTATTCACTTGTATTAAATATAATTTTTAAAAACTTCTGTTGCCTTGCTTGTTTCTAATTCCATAGTCAAGATAATTGGTTGCCTGTTCAACTTTTTCAGTGAGCATGAAATTCTCCAGATGCCCCATTGTTATACTTTCAAAGTAAACTTTACTACATAGCTGCCCCTTTTACTTACCAAGGGATGTAGATATTCCCCAGAGTGAACCCTAAAGACAAACTGATTTGCTGTTTAGAAGAAATGAGTTGTAAGGGAATGGGCCAGTTAGAAGCTGTATCAGCAACTAGTCCTGAGCTCAGGTAAACTGAGAGTTGGTGATGAGACTCTCCCAAGTTCTAACAATGTGAGTGGAGCAAGCTGCTTTTCACAAATACCCTTCCTATGCGGTTGTTTGTTTTTATGGATTTCTCAGTGATGATAGCCACTCTCATATGGTCATTTAAATATTAAGTGAAATAAGGTATGCCATCTACTTGCCACAGAGCTAAATATGTAGCAAGTATGGAGTAGCCATTTTTTTAATATCCTAGAGTGACAGCTAACGAAAGAGGAACTCACCTACTGGAATGTCTTTGACTTTGTATTTCTTTACACAGTGATATAATATCTAGTAAGTTACATGTTTGAACATCAACTATACAGCTGTCAGTCATATTGACTGAGTAACTCTCCTAGTGTATGTGCATGCCATACTCTGGTTATTAGAGAGTGAGTCTTCATTGGCCTCTTGGTCCTCCTCTTTTCTAGTTCCATGATACTCCTCTTGCATTTAATTAGTTTTCAGCAATTATAAACAACAGGGAAGTGTTAGCAAACTCCATTTCATACTTCTTGATAACTGTCATTCTACTTCAAGTCATCATGATTGCAGACTTCAATTGCTTTCAGTTTTCCAAGGATACATAAGACACCAGCTTATCTCTAGGGAGAGATAGTATTGCACAGCCAAGGTATTCTCTAGGAGCAGGAAAACAATTTCTAAGCTACTTGTTTCATTCAATGCACTGATGGCTGTTTTATTCCAAAAGACATGTTTTAATTTTCCAACTAGAAGAAAGGTCACTTTAGTCCTCAACAATCTATTACTTGAAATGAACTTCAAATGAAGAAGTACTTGATTTTTTTATTTAAAAAAATAATACGCCAGACAGTTCTAGACAAAGCTTGTGAAAAATAACCATTGTCTCAAGACAGCCAAAAGTACACTTACCCAGGTTGTACCCTTGGGAGGGGGGTGCTGTATATTTCCAAATGTGTTATAATATCAGCAGTTATAGGGAATGAGCAAGACTGTTGTTTAGTAGGACTTGAACTTATGAAAGAGAAGATTTTTTAAAATATCTAGTCAAGAGAAAAATGACCATGATGTTTATTGATCTTTATTGATCTGACAGGCTATTGGAATTTGTAGAGTTAAGAAAGTACTGAGTCTGAAGTCTGAGATGAGTCCTGATCCATTACTTACTATTAGGGTGAGCTTAACCCTTGTTAGACTGGACACATGTGAGTTGATGGCACCCACCCTCTTTGCTCCATCTAGCGCTCAGATTGTACTGGTTAAATGAGATTTTATTTGTCTTCTCCTAAGTTTGCATTGAAATTTACTCCTCATGATGAGACACTAAGATTTGCAAAAAAGTGGGACCTTCAAGAGGTGATGAGAGCTCTGCCTGAATGGATTGATCCATATATTTGATTCGTGGATGAATCCATTAACTCAAAGGGTGATTGAGTTGATGAGTTACCTAGAGTGGGTAGGCTATAAAAGCCTCCTCGCACTCATTGTCTCCCACTAGGCGATACCCTGCACACTTTGGCACACTGCCTACAAGAAGATCGTCACCAGTTGCAGCTCTTCAACATTGGACAAGAACCATGAGCCCAGATAAACCTTTTTTCTTTATAATTCACTAGTCTGGGGGTGAGATTGTAACTCAGTAGTAGAGCATTTGCCCAATATGCCCAAGACTCCAGGTTCCAGCACTACAAAACAAAACCACTTCCACTTACTTTGTGTAATTGTGCTCTGAGCATCAGAAAACGAACCAAGACAATAACATTAATTGATAGGGGAGCATGTTAGAAATTCTAAAGTGTTGAATCAAGGGTAATTATTATTCTAAGATAACACACATGATAACAATTTGGTAAATGACTTCAATTATCCCATTAGATGACTTTTCTAAACAGGACACATTTGCATTTCATAATAATTTACATTTGTTCTGTCCCAAATTCCTAACAGCTAAACTTGCTGGACAGTAATAACAGCATGAGAATCAACACTGAACGATGGAATGGTTGCCCAGCCAGGGGAAGGAGAATTAGACCAGATGAGTAGATTATGGAATACATTTCTCTCACACAGGCACTATATTTAGTCCATCCCTCATTCCTGTCAAATACTCTTCTTAATTCCCCGCTGAGACTTGAAAGCATTCATTAAGATGACAGCCTGAGGTTTGGAGGGCCAGAGGTGAGGAAGAACAAAAAAATAAATAAATGCATTTTCATGCTTACTTTTGTCCTGTCCTTTCTTTCAAGGGATCCAGACTGTTTCCATGGAAATCCTAGCTTTGTTTGGTTTAAGCACTTGGTACAGAGAAGATTTCATTTGGGGTATTTGTTCTGAGTTGAATTTTGTGAGTCCATTCGTGATCTTGGCTAAATTGTTTAAATTTCAAGCTTTAAAAGTTCGTTCTTTTTTATTACTTTTTAAAGTAGTTGTACAAAGGAATTTCAGTTCTGCAAATCACTTTATATGTAAAATGCATCTTGGTCAATGTCACCCCTTCCATCATTCTCCCCCATCTCTCCCAAACCCTCTCCTCAAGTTAGGTGGTTCCATTTTCACATATGTGCAGTGAATACGATTGCATTCCTTTTCTCCATTTGTCTCTTGACCTCATCCCCAAGACAAAGCATGTTCCAATTTCCTGATATTCATTTTGGTCAATTGTAAGTTATTCAAAGGAGTTACACTACTAGAACCCATTCCTGATTATAGCATACTTTAGTCCATTTCTTTGAATTATACATGCATTTGACTCTGTCTGTTTGTATATACATTTATAATTTAGATCTAAGTTCTGCATATGAGAGACAACATGAACTATTTGGATGTAATATTCATACACATATAAAGGGTAGAGTATGATGTCTGGTTGTGTATATTATGGTGTAATGATCAATTCAGTGTAATTAGTACATCTACTCCAATAAGTATCATATCTTTATCAGGAGAACATTCAAAATCCTCTCTTCTGGCTATTTCAAGACATACTGTACATTGTTTTTAACTAAAGTCATCCCACTGTTCAACAGAAAACTGGAAGAATTTATTCCTCCTTTGCAATCATTCACTTTGTAAGCAGTGATCAATTTCACCCTATCCTTTCCAGCTTACCACCTGATCACTTCTACCTTTACTTCTGCCTTTACACCATGCTACCCTTTACTTCTTTAAGATTGAAAAAAAAAAACCCAACTTGTTCATCTGTTCATTCTGTAGCCTGGCTATAAACACAGAGAGCAGATATCTTTTTGACAGAGACTTTTAGTTTCCTTTGGTGTACCAATAGATTGATTGCAAGTCATATGTCAGTTCTAGTTTCAACTTGCCCTTAATGACTATAGGAACTCACATCCCACAAATGGTGTTTTAAGAGTTCCCATTTCTATACATCCTGAACCATCACTGCCTTTTTCCTTTTGTGACAGCTCTTCTGGCTAAGGAGAAGTGGTGTCTCCTGTGGTTTGAACTTCATTTCCCTGAAGTTGAGCATCTTTATATACCTTCTGCAAAGTTCAAGTTTAATAGTCCCAGTTGTCACCCAGAGCCAGTGGCTCAAACCTTTAATCCTAGCTACTCAGGAGGCTGAAATCTGAGGATCTTAGTTTAAAGCCAGCCCCTGTAGAAAAGTCCATGAGACACTTATCTCCAATTAATGACCAGAAAACTGGAAGTGGCTCAAGTGGTAGAGCACCAGCCTTGAGCTGAAGAGCTCAGGGATACACCCAGGACCAGAGTTCAAGCCCCATGACCAACAAAAAAAGTCCTATTTGTACATTATAATAAGAAAGAAAATGACAAATATATACGTGTATATGTATATATATATATATGTTATTAGAATTGTAGAGAATCATATATAGTTAAACTATTGAAAATTAGATCTACCTAAATACAGGTTTGATCTTTCTTGATCAACTTCTTTTTTTTTTTTTTTTTTTTGGCCAGTCCTGGGCCTTGGACTCAGGGCCTGAGCACTGTCCCTGGCTTCTTCCCGCTCAAGGCTAGCACTCTGCCACTTGAGCCACAGCGCCACTTCTGGCCGTTTTCTGTATATGTGGTGCTGGGGAATCGAACCTAGGGCCTCGTGTATTGGAGGCAGGCACTCTTGCCACTAGGCTATATCCCCAGCCCTTGATCAACTTCTTCAGAAATAAGATCAAGTCTATAATGTCTTTATTAGTCTTCCAAAAGGCAATTGTTTGTTTTTAAGGTACTGAAGCTTGAACTGAGGCTCTTGTGGTTGCCAGGTAGAGAACTCTACAACTTGAGCTGTGCCCTCAGCCCCTTTGGCTTTCATTATTTTTCAAATAGAGTATCACTTTTTGCCTAGGTTGCCTGGAGATTATCTTATTTACACTTCCTTTATAGCTGGGATGACAAGAATACACCATCCTGCTCAGTTTTTAATTGGTTGAAATAGGATCTCATACAATTTTTGCCCAGGCTGGCCTCAAATTGCAAGCTTCCCAATTAGCTGGGATTACAGATGTGATCCATCATGCTAACATCCAGTTGACTGCTTTTTTTTTTTATGTCACCACTAATCTATTATTTAATCTAGTCATTTACTAGTTGTTGCTAGTATTTATGTATCTAAATATTTTATATAACTTATATTTTTATGTAGATTCAAGTGGACACATTGTTTGCCATCCTGCCACCACTGGAAGTTACAATTACACTACTCACAGATTAAGTACATATATTATTGGCTTTTTTTGCATTTGAAAGCACCCATAATACATTCACCAAAGGATAAATATCTGTAACTGACTTCCAAAAATGAGTTTTAAATACCAAAACATGGTATTGCCACATAGAAAGTTGTGCTTTAGCCCTATTTTTTTAAAAGTGTTTCTCTGACAGTCTCAACCATGTGGGAGCTTGTTTAATGTTTGGATTCGCCTGGCTCTGCCACCTGTCCTTGCTGACACCTCTGGTAAGACCAAAAGATGCAGGGGAGCATGCTGGAGCATCCTGAGTATGCCTTTTCCCTTCTGCTTTTGCTTATGTACATTGTGAGATTTGGGGAAAGGAAAAGAGAATATGAAAAGGAAAATGGTGAAGAAAGGGGTCACTAAAGTCAAAAGGCATCTCCTAAAAGTAGACAAGGGAAATGATGCACCGAAGGTTCACACCTGAAATCCTAGCTATTCAGAAGGCTGAGATCTGAAGATTGTGGTTCAAAGCCAGCCCAGACAAGAAAGTCTATAGGACACTTACCTCTAATTAACCACCAAAAGGAAGGAGGTAGAGATGTGGATCAAGTGGTAGAGCTCTCATCTTGAGCTCAAGAGACCAGGCCCTGAGTTCAAGCCCTAGGACCCATACCAAAATAAAAGTGGGGGCAAGAGAAAGGATGAGATGGAGAAGGACCATATGGGCTGAATCACAGAAAATGCTGTGGCTATGGAGGCAAGGGAGAGAGACTTTGCTGGGCACACGAAGTCAGGACACTGAGAGGTACTGAGAGGTTCAGGGATATCGTTGAAGACAAAGCCATTAAATACACTATTTCCTTCTGTCTTTTAATTAAAGTCATTTAGGATAATGACTGAGTTATTTGAATATCTTTGTTTCTGGTTGATAAGTAATAGTTGTATGTGTTTGTGGACTACAAGCTGATGTTTTAATCTATATATACTTTGGAATGGTTAGCGAGTTGCACAACTAAATGTCAGCTCAAATGCTTAGTATTTCTTTAGGGTGAGAACATTTACAATCCATTCTTTCAGCAATGTAGAAATCTAGAACACATTATAAATAGATTACCAGAATTTATTTCTTCTATCTAAATGAAACTTCACACCTTTTCACCTTACACTTCCCCTTTTCCACTACACACACACACACACACACACACACACACACACACACACACACACACCAAACTCTAATGCTCATTACTCTCTACTCACCTGAATTGGATGTTTTTGTAAGTGAGATCATAAAACATTTGTCTTTCCATGGCTGAAGTTTTTCACTTAGTATATGTCCTCTAGATTCATCCATGCTATCAAAAATGACAGCAACTCATTCTTTTTAAAGGCTGTGTCATATTTTACTGTGCATATCTATTTTGTTTATCTGTTTCTCTTTTGATAGATACTTCAGCTGATTCCGGATCTTTGCTAAGTATGGTAATGCTCCAGTGAGGGTGAAGGTACAAATGTCTCTTTGGCATAGCTGATTTTATTTCTTATGCTGTATACTCAGAAGTTGGCATCTCTGGATCATACAGCAGTTCTATTTTTAGTTAACAGCTAACTTCTTGAACTATATATGTAAAGGTTTAGACATTTTTAATGGAGTATATTCATTGTAACTGAAAGCTTTTAGAAACAGATAATTATGGTGCCTCCAGCAGGTTTAGACATAGTTGGATCATAGACTTTTGACCTCTGGGGATGGGATGTTGGCATTATTATAGCCTATCTGTTATTAATTCAACATTTTCATCATACAATCAAATAGTAGAAAGAAAGGAGGAAGATTAAAGAAGATGCTAGCACCTTACTACCAATAGGCTTCAGGGTACTGAAAGGTCTTTTTTAGAGCTTAGGGCTGAGGGCTCCTACCTGTAATCATAGGAGGCTGAGATCTGAGGATCAGAGTTTGAAGCCAGACCGGGCAGGAAAGTCTGTGAGATCCTTACCTCCAATTAACTACCAAAAACCAGAGGTAAAACTGTGGTTCAAATGATAGGCCACTAGTCTTGAGCAAAAATAAATGCTCAGAGAGAGTGCCTGGGCCCATAAAAAGTTTCTTGTGGGCTGAGAAACTCAATCTCTTACTGTTTGTTATTTGCACTTGTTGTGCTTCCTGTCTCCTTTTCCTAGTAAACCTCATGAACCTTGCTTGTGGGTCCTTTGAACCACCAGTTCCTGTCCTCAAGGTCTCATCACACACAAGGGGCAACCACTGACTTACTGCAAGGAAAATGCACACATGGAGTGTTGAATGGCAAGGGAAAGCTGAGACTGAAGCGTCTAGGGAGTGTATGAAGCCTTCAGAGCCGCCCTGTGTGGATCCTATTCATCTCCAGCCACAGTCAAATCTACCTTTAACCTGTACTCTGACTTCTAGTTGTACTTTTTGTAATGGCTTATCACAGCTAGACTATATTTTAAAAGTCTTCTAATGCCAATTTTCCACCCCCAGTCTCCTTCAGCACTAATATTTTCAAAAATGTTCCATCTGCTCTGTTTGGCAATGTTTAATCAAGGCCTGATGGATAGATAATATGTTAGAATGGTACAACTGGTCAGATGTGAAGGTAAAGGAACAACCGGAAGTACCAGTAGGACTCAGAGAGTAAATCTGTTCTTAGCAGACCTTTTCATCTAGAGCTTTCTCTGTACCTCTTGTTTTCTCTTTTCTTTTCTTTTCTTTTTGCCATCATTCCATATTATAGATCAATGTTAGAGAATAAACATCACTTGTGGTCAGCATCAAGTTTCATATTCTTTACCAGCCTTTTAAGAATCTAGATTGTTATCTGGGCAGCCGCAGCTCATACCTGCGATCCTTGCTACACAGGAGGCAGAGGTCCAGAGGATCACAGTTTCAGGGCAGGCAGGCTTGGCAAAAACACAAGACCTGAATCAGTAGCTGGACATAGTGGTACATGCCTGTCATCCTAGCTACATGGGAAGTGCAGACAAGTGGATTATGGCTCAGGCCAGCCTGTCTATACACATTCTTTTTAAAAATGAGGGGAAAAGGCTTGGAGACATGCCTTAAGAGGTAAAGTGCCCACCTAGCAAGCACAAGGCTCTCAACTCCCCAATACCACCCAAATCAAAAAAGGATCTAGATTTGGGACTTACTGAATACCCATTTGTGTCAGACTATATACATTATCTTGAGTGCATTAAACTTCACAGCAGAGTTAACAACATCACTTTCATGTTGTAGAAAGGTTTAAAAGTACTGTGCCCAAGTCACAACTCAAGGTGGAGGAACTTCAAACTAGGTCTGCCTGATACCAAATATCAACTGCCACTGGATTATTTCATCATTCAGCCTTTAACTATGTCACTGGGAATTGTTTAATTCATTAGTTAATCAGAAATTGAAAAGAAAGCTCAATAAATCAGCTTTCTGTTCTGGGTTCAGAACCAAATGTAAGGACCTCCAAGGAAATTATATATGTGACCATCAGTAAAAATCCATTAATAAGGAACAGAGCATACTGTAACCATTTTCTTTCTTTGGAAATGTGTGTGTGTGTGTGTGTGTGTGTGTGTGTGTGTGTGTGTGTGTGTGTGTGTGTTGGTACTGAGACTTGAACTCAGGGCCAAGAGCTCTCTCTTGACCTTTTCACTCACAGCTCATTTCCAATTTCTTGCAGTTAATTGAAGGTCAGAATCTCGTGGGCTTTTCTACCCAGACTGGATTTGAACAGCAATCCTCATATCTCAGCCTCCTGAGCAGCTAGGATTAGACATATGAACCACCCCACTTCTTTCTCTTGTTTCTTTGGCAACTTTTGTTTGGTGAGAGTACAAAGGATGATAGCAACTATTTGGTCAGTTTGAACTCGTTCCACTTGTGCTTTCATGAGTAAAAAAATATTACACAGATGCTGAGATCAACTATGATAAACATAAAATCAATTATGGATATCACAAGAGTCTCATAAAATGAAATGCAAGTCAAAATTGAATTTAGGTTTATGTTAAAGAATGTAAAATAATTAGCTTTCAATGAACATTACTAACATAAGTAACAATGATGGTGGACTTCTCTGGACTTGGCAGAACATAGATCCAGAAGGTATGTGATTGAAGTCATCTGCCTTTCATAGCTTGAGGGGATTGAGAAAGGAAGGGAACTTGAAGTTACGTCAGGGCTGGACTCAGATAGTACTTCCGGGTTGACAGAGAGTCAGGCACAGGAGCCTAACTTGCTGAGTTGGGTGAATAAATTTGCCTGGTGAATGCTTGTCCTCTAGTGCTCACATTCAACCACATGAATGTCCTGTGCAGACAGAGACACTTGGTAATGTGCAGTTCCATAGCAGCTGCTATTCTTATCATCATGGGCATACTTCTGCCTGGACAAAGACTCTTATCTCACAAACAGGCTCTCCCCTGACCGCTGGCTCTTTCAGCTGCTCAGAGGCCATGTCCCTTAAACCTCCCAGCTGTCTCTCAGCCTAGGCTTCCTTTATCTGTGGGGTTTTTTTTCTTCTTCTTCTTCTTCTTCTTCACAAATCTTCCCCAGCTGCCACTTTTGGCACAGTGGTGGTCTCATGGTTCTCTCAGAATGAGACATTGCAGCTTGATGATCCGATCTGGGAAGGGGCATAAACATTAGAACAATACATTTTCAAAGTTAGTCCTGAATTCAACCAAGTATGTGTGGGGGGGGGCAGGATATTTCATCTCTGCTTCTATCCAACCTGTGTACCTCTGGCAGGACAAAACACCCCACAGGTTCTGACAAAAAAATGCAAGGGAGAGCCATCTTCTTGTCTCAACACCAGAGCTCACAGCCCTTCAAATGTAGATTCTCAGTGGCTGAAGCCTTGTAGAGTTTCTGTGACACACTCTTGGTGGGAAACAATGCTAAACACCATCCCCACTGGGAACAAAAATGTCAATACTACAATCTGGAGTGAAATTTCATTTCACACTGGAAACTATTTGCCAGTGAGAAATTACCAATACCTCTAGTTAATTCTAACAGAATGACAAAGGATACATTGTTTTTTTCTTGTTCTTAGTAATTAGGCAAAATTTCTGGATTCGAATGTAAGTTTTTATTAGAAGAATAGAGGTCTATAACAATAAAAGATCAACATGTACCATATTTAATATGTCGGTCACCTTTCTGTTAGCTGTAACAAATACCTGAGATAAATAATGTATACAGAGGAAAGGTTTTATTTTGGCTAAGAGTTTTGGAGGTGTCATCCCATGATTGGTTGGATTCTTCTTTTGGACTGGTGGCAGAACAGTATATCCTGGCAGAAGAAAGCATTCACCTCATGGTGGTTAGAAAAATTGTGTTAATTGAAGTAAGCCAGACCTAGCAAAACAAAGGTTGCGTGGTTTCCCTCATTTGTGGTAAACAGACTGTACCTATAAATCTCTAAGTGGCGTACCAGTGGTTAAAAATGAATAAGCTGAAGCAGAATAGATTCTATGGAGAGCTCAAATAGTGTAAACCTTTACAAAGACTAGGTCAAAACAGGAAATGAGTACACGTAAGAGGGGAGATGGGCCAACAGGAGAGGGGTAGATGAATGAAAGACGAAGAAGAAGAGAATGCAGTCAAGAATGCATTGTGTATACCACAGAATGAAGAAAAGGGAAAAGGTAGGGCAAAGGAGGAGTGTGAATGTTGAAGGGGGCATACTGATCAAGACGCATTGTATTTATAAATTGCTTTGTTAAATGCATTTCCTTTGTATAACTACTTAAAGATTGTGTTTTGTTTTTTTAAGAATCAAACAGGAATAAAAGAAAGAAAAAAAGTCAGGGGCTGGGATCCTATTATTCTCTTTGTGAGCAATTCCTCAATGACCTACAAAATCCCACTAGGCTCCTCTACCATGTAAAGCTCCACCATCTCCCAAAGCACCAAGTTGGGACCAAGGCTCTAACCCATGGGCCTTTAAGGACATTCCAGATGCAAACCTCTGCATTGCAATTAAAGAGAGATGCAATCTGAATGAGTTCTGTACTTCATAACCCCAGGACAGCCAAATAATGAGGCTGGTAAAATCTACAAATTAAAACTTGAAAGTTATGATTTACTTTTAATTTCTGGAGTCATTCTCTGTCCTCATAATGCTCCACCTATAATACTAAAATTTGATGTTTAGTGGGCATATACCATGGATAAATACACTACAGTTAATAGAATTTTACTTCTTTACAATGGCCAATCTGTCACAAATAACATGCCCTTTCCATTGTAAATTTTTATCAGATCTTTAAATTACTGACGTAAAAAAAAATCTCTGTTAAAATAAAATAGAAGTAACTAAACTGACAGGAACTGGTTTCCTAACATTAAACCTTTCATTGTGTTATGTATCAGTTATTTTTCTTATCATAGTTCCAGGGGAATTATCTATAATGTTATTTGCAAACCTTCAATTGCCTTCTTGACTGTAGTTATGTGGCGTTAGATAAACCTAGCATGTGTTCAAAGATCTTTTTTTCTCTGACACAGAAGAGATGTCAGTTGATAAAGTCATGAATCCAAGCATAAAGGCTATGGAAAAACCATGGGAACATTCAAACGTATCAAAAACAACAAAAAAGGCAGGGAAGTAAAAAATAGTGTGTAACATTCTAGGAAGAATTGTGAATTTGAGCAAAGGGAAACACTCAACTATTTAACTGTTCCAGTTATAGATCACTGTATAATGACCATCCTTCATCTCTAGTGGAGTAAGAACCTTGTGCTTACTGCCTGTGGGCTCAATGGGACACTCCCCTTGTGCTATTCAGTGTCTTTTTTGACCTGACTGAAAGTGGCCCACTCATCTGGGGCTGTAAGATGACTTTCAAGATGGCCTGCTCAAGCTGTCTGATTTCCCAAAGACAGCTCAGAACACCACCGAAAACAAGCTGGAAGCATCACTTGAGCCACATTCCACTGATTCCAAGGAAGCCACTGAGGCCAACCCAGACTGGGGCCAGGGAACTGAGGCTCTGACTTTTTGACAGGAACAACCAAAAATATTTTATGCCGCCTTTTCAATAACCGTGTTAACCAATTACCATTGCTCTTAACAATATAAATTCATGCACTCTAAATTTAATAACTTTTCCATCCTAAGGCCTAATTGGTTAGGAAAATAAGTAAGTTTGCTTCCTCTCTCTGTGGCCATCTTTTCTCATCTTTGATGGATAGGAATTGGTGTGTTGAGTCATAAGTGGCAGAGCCTCTGGTAATAGGTGTTCAGGAGGTTATTTCTTACACATTAAAAGCCAGTTTTAATAATAAGGTAGAATTCAAATATCAGAGTCTTGGAATGACGGCTCTTGCCTGTAATTCCAGCTACATGGGAGATGGGAGGATTACAGTTTGAGGCAGGCCCAGGCCAAATATATATATTATTTATATTATATTTATTTATATATATTTATGTATATATATATCCAAACCATATTTCAAAAACAAAGCGTTTACTGGGCACTGGTGGCTCATGCCTGTAATCCTAGCTACTCAGGAGGCTGAGATCTGAGGATTGCAATTCAAAGACAACTCAGGCAGGAAAGTCCATGAGACTCTTTATCTCCAATTAAGCACCGGAAAACCAGAAGTGGCATTGTAGCTCAAGTGGTAGAGCATTAGCCTTGAGCTGAAAAGCTCAGGGACAGCGCCCAGGCCCAGAGTTCAAGCCCCATGACCTACCAAAACAAAAGTGTTCATGATGGTACATGATTATGATCCCAGCTCCTCGGGAGGTAGCAGTAGAAGGATCAGCAGTGTGGTTCAAATGGTAAAGTGCTTGCCTACTAAGTGCAAACTCCTGAGTTCAAATGCTAGTACCATTTTTTAAAAATCAAATATCAGTAGGTTATGTTAATTCATTAGTTAACTCCAGGAATTTGAAGCTTTTTCTAAAACCCATGAACCCACTTGCCAAATATCAAGGTGTGGATTGGATTGTCTTGGGAAACCAGAAATAGTGATCACCATTATGTATTTCTTTATCTTTGGCTCCCTTGTCTGTAAAGTTCAGGCTGGAGAGCCTCCAGTCCCCTTTTTCCAGTAATATAAACCACAGGATGCTTTTAATTCAACTGTCTCCTACATTCATCCCAAGGCATCTATTCTTAAAGTAAATATGAAAAGAAGAGGAAAAATAATTAGACAAAGTCACCTTCTTTATCTTAGCATAGATGTTCCAGCATTCTGTGCTTTTCCGGCACATGTAATAAATAACATGCAATAAAATATCTCATTTAAGTGAAGAAAAATAGGAGAAAGAGTTGGAAAAAAAAGTTACTGGGGTGCAACCAAGGTTATAATTAAGATCTGAGGTCAATTGAGAGAGGGGGGAGAGGAAAAGAGAGAGAGAGCATGCTCTGGTCAACCTGAGAAACATCTCATAATGACTTCTGTCTAGGCCTATGACAGTCACTGCCAGTGTCCCTCCCCTCCCCCTTTCAAGTTCACCTGATACCTCTACTGTTCCCTCAGCCAGGGAAAAGGCTCTGTCTTTGAGGAGTCTATACAGCAGCTACCCTCTCATTGCCTTGGATGCCACACATGTAGATTGCTTTAGGGGACATCTGTGCTTGCTGAAGACCGTGGCTGTGTTTGTCTAGAGTGACAGGAAGCCTTGCCTAACAGTGAGCTCCATCAATAATCGATGGCCCTGCAGAGAAAGAACCCCATGAATAAGAAATGTTGCTGTTTGGAGAAGATCTAGCCAGTGATGTCCTCGTTGTAGGGAAACAGAATCTGCTCAGAGTGACACAGCGCTCTCTGAACTTTCCAGCTACGTCACCAGATAGCTTAGCTCAGGAGCAATTTTAGAAGATGTATTCAACATACTAATGCCCTTTCATCCAACCTAATTCAGCAGGGTCAAAGTCTGGTCAGAACCCCACTTGACCAGAGATGATGCTTATTCTTTTCTCCTTCAATCTGCTCAAGGGCACTGAATGGTTTTGGCACACTGGGTATTATTTTCTCCAGTCTCCACTTGAGTATAGAAATGTTTATCTGGCTGATTTTAGATCCAACATGGAAGCCTAGAAAAATCAACAGAATTCCCAAATATATTGTCTGGTCCATTTAAAGCTCACAATTGTCTAAGTCTGTCTAGTTCTTCTTTATGGTACATTTAATTATTAATCCTTCCTTACTTTAGGATCTAATTTAAGAATGCATTAATAGATTGCTCACTAGGGAGTTTGCCAAAGTCATGGTTGGGCAAAGTCATTAGTGTATAATGACTGGGAGCGTGGGCTTGAAGGCAGACCAATGTAGAACTATGTCTGGGCTCTATGGCTTCCCAGCCAGGTGACCTCAGATCAGTCACATTTCTGCCTTCATTAGAGAGAGTTGATGTTTCATGGAGTATGCTACCAAGAAGCATTGAGAAAAGCTACTGGTCAACAATGGGTAAGGGTAGGCACTTGAGAAAGTGGGTACTGGGTTTAAACTCAGCCTGGGTGCTGTCCCTGTGCTTTTACACTCAAGGCTAGGGCTCCACCACTTGAGTAGCATCTCCATTTCTGGATTTTGGGTGATTCATTAAAGATAAGAGTCTCCCAGGCTGTCTTTCCCAGGCTAGTTTTGAACTGCAATCCTCAGATCTCAGCCTTCTGAGTTGTGAGGATTACAGGCTTGAGTCACCGGCATCTGGCTTACAGTTAGATATTTTAATGGTTATTTTTCTTTGTCATGCACTTACCCAGCATTTAATGAGTGTTTACTATGTGCTAACTATCAGGGACAGATTCATAGAAAAACACAGTTTTTGGTAGTCTCGGAACTTACATTGTGGAAGTGGGAAAGACCAAAAATAAATAAATATTCTTTTCAGGTTGGCTAAAAGAAATAGCAAAGATGATGGTAGGAGATGAGATGGAAGGAGACAAAGGTCAGAAGGGCCGCTGGCATTGTCTCTGTTTCTTTGATGAGCTTTAAGCAGCAAACAGGAAAAAGGTAAAGGAAGAAAGCCTTGTGGCTTTTAAGCAAGGACTATTCTAGCTCCAAGCGCAAAGGCCCTGAGGTAGGAGTTGTATGCTTGCTGTATGTGGGGAAGAACAAAGACGGGCATGAACCTGGAGTGGAGAAAGTAAAAAGCGATGGGGTCAGGGGATGGGAGGAAGCAGAGGAACATGCAGAACCCTAGAGAACATAAAGGGAATTCTGGATTCTGTGGCCAATGAGATAGAATGGTAGCCACTTCCTACCCCTCCCAGAGGTGAAATACCCTCTGAAAAAGTAGACAAAGGTCACCCTCTGTGAACAAGTCCAGGTGAGCAACATCAAGAAATGACCTTGAGTCCGGCGTTGGTGGCTCATGCCTGTAGTCCTAGCTACTCAGGAGGCTGAGATCTGAGGATAACAGTTCAAAGCTAGCTGAAGCAGCAAAGTCCTGTGAGACTCTTATCTCCAAGTAACCACCTAAAAACAAGAAGTGAAGCTGTGCCTCAAAGTGGTGGAATGCTAGACTTGAGCTTAAAAAGCTCAGGGACAGCCCGTAGGCCCTCAGTTCAAGCCACATGATTGACAAAGAAAGAAAAATTCAAAAAAAGAAACAACCTTAATGTCCTAATCCACAAGTCTTCTTTGATTGTGATGTCCCTAGCCCTGAAGAAGAGAGAGAGAGAGAGAGAGAGGGAGGGAGGGAGAGAGAGAGAAAGAGAGAGAGAGAGATTTCAATATACATAAATTTCTAAATATATGTATATATACTTTCCAGTCCTTGGGCTTGAACTCAGGGCCTGAGCACTGTCCCTGGCTTCTTTTTTGCTCAAAGATGGCACTCTACCACTTGAACCACAGAGCCACTTCTGGCTTTTTCTATATATGTGGTGATGAGGAATCGAACCCAGGGCTTCATGTATTCGACGCAACCACTAAGCCATATTTCCAGCCCTGCCCTTCAATATTTTGTTGAATTATTGTGTTGCTTTTCTTTGTGTGGCAGACTCAGCCCTCAAAGGTAAACAATGTAAATGGATCTCCCAGTCTCAGTGGTTTTGTAGTAACAGCTTGAATCCCTGTTCAGATGTAAGTTCATCATGGTAGCCCAGCACAGTTTCATGTCATCGACCCCTTGAGATCCAGAATAACCCCAGGAAATGCCAGCTAAAATTTGGCTAGACAGTTGACAGAGGGGAAAATGTGACAAAGCACATACTGCTCTTAGCTTTGCCATCGATATAGTCTCAATTACTCTCCTATCCCATTCACAAAGGCTCATTTCAAACTAGAACTGAATAGACAGCGAAAGTACAGGGCTTCTCCCAGGGAATTCAATATTGGTGGGGCTGGGGATATGGCCTAGTGGCAAGAGTGCTTGCCTCATATACACGAGGTCCTGGGTTCGATTCCCCAGCACCACATATACAGAAAATGGCCAGAAGTGGCGCTGTGGCTCAAGTGGCAGAGTGCTAGCCTTGAGCAAGAAGAAGCCAGGGACAGTGTTCAGTGTTCAGGCCCTGAGTCCAAGCCCCAGGACTGGCAAAAAATAAAAAATAAAAATCAATATTGGAAAACAATCATTCCCAATTTGTCCATTTCCCCCTCACTTCGTGGTCTTTCTAGAGTTCATCACTACTTGATCTGTGTGCTTCTAGAATTTCTGCATACCTCTGTGATAGCAGAGCATAGGACACTGTTTACATGACTGTCTCCCCAACTAGATCAGCCCGTCTGTGTGAGGATTAGGACTGCCTTTTATTGTCTTGTCATTTGCACAATGCCTGAGACCTAGTTGGTGCACTGCTGAATTAAATGGGATTGGATGGATTGATTAGGATTGCAAGAACTAAATGGGCTTCAGTGATTGGGTATGAGTAAAAAAGCATGTGAACCCATGTGTTGATGGGTGCTGTAAGTAAAAAGCCTGGATAGACTGTAGCATACAGCAAAACTAGCCTACATGGGACTTTGAATACAGAAAGGTTTGTTCCATCCCTATGCTTCAATGTGGAGAAAATTGAAACGTAGAGAGAAGAGATGCCTCACCCTATACCACACAACTAATGAGGAAACAAGGTGTTTTTGTTGTTGTTGTTATTGTGCTATGGTTTTGCATGTAGCCTGATCACCAGTGATTCACAGACAATTGGTTTGACTCTTAGAGTGGTGAACTTAAGAGATGGGTTGGATCTTTAAGAGATGGAAGCCAATTCAAAGCTACTCAGGAGGCTGAGATCTGAAGCCAGCCTGAGGGGGAAGTCTGTGATACTCTTATTTCCAATTACCCACCAAAAAAGCCAGAAATGGTGCTGTGACACCTCACCAAAAAGCCAGGCATGAGCCGCCGGCACCTGGATCCTATGAAGATATTGATGATTGACATCACCCCTGAGAGTTTTTCTCACATCTGTTTCCAGATTCACCCACTGCCTCACTTCCACCCCCATAAGAAGCAATCGTATTTTTTAGGTTTTCCTTCCCAGATTGATTTTGCTTGTTCTAGAATTCTGTATGAATAAAGTTACATCATTTTTGCTTTTTTACATGAACCTTCTTTTCCTAACATAATTGTTTTTTGGTTTTTGTTGTTATTGAGATTGCTCCGTGTTGCTGCCTGAGTTTCCCTCCTTTTTATTGCTGGCTAATATTCTATTGTATACATATACCACAATTCGTTTATCTGTTCTTGTTTTCATGGACATTTGGGCAGTTTCCAGCTTAGGGTTATTATAAATAAAGCTTCTGTGATCGTTTCCATACAAGTCATTTTTGAGCCATGCTTTCGTTTTTCTTGGATAAAGAAGTCAGGTCTAGAATTTCTAGGTCATAGGGTAAGATTGTGTTTAGTTTTGTAAGAAAATGCCAACCCATGTTCCAAAGTGCTGGTTCTATTTCACATTCCCACCAACACGGTGTGGCAATGCTTGCTTTCTTTTTCTGTGCTGGAGCTTTACTTCTCATTCATTCTTTAAGACTCATCTCTTCAGGAATGGAGGTTTTCTCAGAAGACATTAAGACTTTCTCTCCTTCTTCTGTGACTATCAGTCAAGATGGAAGCCACTGGCCAACAAATTTGAGAAAAATGTCTGCAATGTTTTTGATCTAAGACACTGCACTGTCTTAGATGTCCAGCTTCATCTCCCCACATTGTACTCCACCAGCCCTGCAGATGGAATCCACCGTTCCCTAACATGCTCTTCCATAGCCAAAAGGCTTTGGTCATCTTATTGCCTCACCTTCACATGCAAAACACAGTTCTGCCTTTGCCTCCCTGTGGAGCTTTTCATCCACAGCTGCCTGGCTGGTCTTTTCTCTGTTCCTCCATGTCTTGTCATCACGGCTACTGAGCTGTGCTGGAACCTGAGGTATGGCCAACACTGGCCATACTCACAATCCTAACAAATGTCCATGGAGTTGATCACCAAGCCTTGCTCCTGTGTGTCAGCTTCTTCCAGAAACACCATTTCCACTTCCAGGTTTATTTATAAGCTCAAGGTCATATTTCCCCATATTTTCTTCCCATGCTATTTAAGGCCACACTTCTCATGCTTTTTTTCTATGCCTGTGGAGAGGAATTTAATTAAACCACACTAAATAGAATTTCTGCCTATATCCTATGGGCTTGAATTTTTTTTTAAATGTGACTCATGGTGTTGTAGAGCTCACAGGTTGGTGAGACAATAAATGGTGTCACACAGCTTTCAAGATAGACCAGACTTTGAGCACAGTACTTCACAGATGAAGAGACTGAAGGGAGAAAGCAGCTAGATTGCTCTCTTGGCTACAGGAGAACAGAATAGAAGCTAAGTATTCTGCTAGAAATTTCACACACACACACGCATGCACCAGCATAGATATGTATTAACTACAATACATGTAACAAGCATTAATGTTTGACAAAAAGATAAAACCCTGCTTTTAAAACCAATAAATTGCCAGCACTGGTGGCTCACACCTATAATCCTAGCGAGAAGGAGGCTGAAATATGAGGACCACTGTTCAAAGCCAGTGTGAGCAGCAAAATCCACAAAACTCTTATCGCCAGTTAACCAGCAAAAAGCTGGAAGTGGAGCTGTGGCTCAAGTGGTGGGATGCCAACTGTAAGCAAAGAAAGCCAGTGAGAGCTTGTGCCCTGAATTCAAGACCAGTACTAGTAGAGAGGAAAGAGAGATAGAAGAAAGAGAGAGAGAAAAGAGAAAGAAAGAGAAAAAGAGAGGGAGAGAGGAGGGGATGAAGAGAGGGAGAGAAGGAAGGAGAGAGAAAAGACAAGAGAAAGAAACATCAAATAGCAGTGCAGGGAGGAGCACAGTGTGTAGCCTAGGATTAAGTCATTTAGATTCTTCTGCCTCAGTTCCCTCATTGTAACATCATGACTCCCTGGAAAGGTGGGATGGGAATTATACATGATCAGCTTTGTTTACAAGTGACAAGTATCAGAGGCAAATAAGGATCTAGTTTTCTCATACTAAAGATATAGAAGAACATGGCCTTCCCTTTATGCCTCAAACTTAAACTTCAGGGTGGCCAAATGTCTGCTAAAACTCCAGATGTCTTCATTCCAGGCAGTAAAGAGAAAAGCTCTGCTGGGCACAGCCATCCCTTGTTATGGGCACAACGAGTTTCCTTAGAAATGTCCCTTCAGGCTTCTACTCATGTCTCACAAGTGGTATGCCATGATAGTATCATTCCTCACTAGACAAAAAGCTATGTAAAGTAAACATTTGGCTACTAAATCTTCAGAGTAGGAATGGAGTCACCTCTTAGAAACCAGTGAGAAACCTGCTATAAGAACTTGCCTTATAATAGGAGGAGAGGGTTTTGGAATATTAAATAAACCTTGGATGTTTGCTATGAATCTATCTAGGCATCTTAATCCTTATGCCCTTTAACAGTGAATTTCTCATTATGAATCAGTCACAGAAAAATATTAACTGGTTTGGTGTGCAGTTTGTGGCTACGCCTCACTGCTTACTTTCCACATCCTCCAGATATCCTGAGATTATAAGAATTGGGTGATGTGGGTCATGAATTCCATTATTTTGGTATTAGCCTTCAAGGTACAGATCCACTATTAAGCTGGTCCTTACATCTATTTTTAACATCTCAGATCTGGAGATAAAGAAGATTGAATAAAAATCCCGAACACACAGAAAACTGTGAAACTACAACAAAGAAACAGCCCTGAAATATGAAAATTGCATGCATTCTTTATCATCCCCAACAATTCAAATAAAATGATTATTCTTGGAGTCAAAAAAAATCAAGATCTAATTGGCAAAGGTATTTTAAGGTTTCTTTTTTTTCCCTATTTTTGGCCTGTCTTGGTAAAAGCTATGAATTATGTCGCAAGCATTGAGCATCTTGAAATAGCAGTTACTAAGACAACGTATTAAATGAAGAATGGATGGGATTTTAAAACATTATCCCAGGGCACAAGCAAATATGCTGGCCTCGTGCTTCTCATTCTGCTGGGGGTGGAGGTGGGGGGCTCAATGTAGTCCTAAGGGAAGCTTGGATTTTCTTCTTTTAGTCTAAGTTGCTGGTACAGAATGGTTTCATTAGGATATTTCCATTTGTGCATGTAACATACATGGATCATATCCTCCCACATCATCCCATCTTTTCCCCCTCCCCTTCCCTACTGATTCCTCCCTTTTACAATTGTGTCATACTGTCTTTGCAGAGTCTAGTCCACCTATGAGTGAAAACATGTAATGTTTGTCTTTCTGAGCTTGAAGCCTGCATGTTTTTCATATTCACAAAGTTAGCATCTTCTTGCCTCCATAAATAAGGAGAATCCCATAAACATCATGGAAGGGCGTGCTTCCAAAGGAAGAGTTGCTAATTAATTATTGCACAGACACATTAGATATTTGTTAGTAAGTATGCAGGCTGCCTTCCACCAAATGTTTAGCCAAGACAGTATTAGAGTTTGTCCCTTGCTATCCGGGGGGATGGGGAGATTCATTCCAGTCCCACCTACCACCTATAACACAATCCTCAGATACTCAAGTCCCATATAAAAGCACACACTATTCACATATAACCTATACATGTTTTCCCTTATACTTCAAATCATCTCTAGATTGTTTATGGTATCCAACAGGATGAAAATACTGTGTAAGTAGTTGTTACAAAGCACTATTCAGGAAACTGGGTTGAGGAAACACACAACACACACACACACACACATACACATTATTTTGCCTCATTGGGTGAAGAACTCATGAGTATAGAGGACTGATCATAGCTACTTTTATCCAAATGTTAGTTCCAGAATTTTCACAATCATTTAGTAATGATGCCTGGGCTATCCATAATCCCTGGTAAAACCCAGGAAGGATGGGTGCACTAACACAGTAACATCATGCACCTCCAATCTGAGCTGAGTAAGCACTGCTCCAGATGATGTGAACTAAGTGCTCAGGTAGAATGTGGTGGCCCATCCTCATGGAAATTGAAGCCTTCCTGCAGACACAGAGGCTGGGGCAGACGCCCCCGTTAAGTAACACACGACTGAACCTGAACACAGTTACTCATAAAGAACGGAAGCCCAGCTGAAGTAATTTTCACTTCCCCAATTAATACACTAGGGAACTTAAATTCCAGATCTTCAGAAGGTTCAAATTTCTAAATATCTCTTAATGGAAATAATATCGCAATAAGCTCCTTCCCATCTACTCGTATCATTGTATATCTTTGCTAGGTATGAGGCACTGGGTTAGGGGCTAGAGGCACAGAAAGAACTGAGATTGAGTCCTGTCCTTAAAGAGCTCATGATATTAAGAATGTACAAGAGGAACAAGACGAGCTGGAAGGCCCTGATTCAGAATACCACCATCTCTGCTTATTAAAGAGAAAAAGAATGGGAGAAGAGTGAGCAGATCTAAATAAAACTGGACTTGGGGGTGTAACACGGCCAAGCTTAGGTCCAACATATACGAGGTTCTAGGTTCCATCCTCAGCACTAGAAAAAAAAGTGAAAAAATTAAATGAAACTTCCTTTCTTGATAAGTGTTGTCTTTTTTAAGTGTAAAGGAATGATTTTGTGTCCAACAGACTGAAAAATCCAAATGGCTCAATAGCTGGTTATAGGAGAAATGGAATTGTATGCTACCATCAGTTCTGTTGCCTTCTTTTCAACCTTCTATCCCATTTTCATGAGAATAACTGGATTCTTACTGAGACTAGACTCTGCTCAGATACGAAAATGTAGAATGGGGAAAAGACTCAACTAGATCCAGCCATTCGGGCTTTTAAATGATCTGATTAAATGATCCATAGAAAACCTTAGTCCTGAATTACATAAATATCTGCTCTGGTTATTTTCATTCTTTTTTTTTATAAGGATGCCTACAGGATAAGATTAAGTCATAGTTGAAAGCATGCTTGTTTACCTGCCTATCTGGTACACTAGGAAAGGAAGGTATATTTATCCAAATCTGCGTTGCCTGGCAACTGCATTAACCTTCCATTCTCATGAAGCAGATGTAGATGGAGCCCAACAGAGAGGCAGGGTTGCGTTAATGCTCCACATACTCAGGAGACTTGAAACTGAGGTCAGTTTCTGGGCTGTGATGGTCACAGAATTGGTGCCTTTTGTGTTTATAAAGTCATAGACTCTTGGATTTGAAGGGGGTCTGAAATGTTATGTAATCCAAGGGGCTACTTGTCTATGACAAGTGTGGTGCTGTTAAGTCAACTCCTACCTGAAGAGCTGACAAAGGCAGTGAGCTATTAACCCCAATACTTTCTTCCACAATCGACTAGCACACTTGGATTTTAACCAATGGAGAGGTTTCCAAGTATGAACAGTGTTTATATCTCAATGTGGTGGTTTTTGTTTTGTTTTGTTTTGAGATGGGGTTTTTTGCCTGAAGGAAACTGCTATCCTTTATCTCATCTTTTTGTAACACATAAAAAATTTTCCTTATAGATAGACCCCCAAATCCTCTCTATTATTTCTCCTTATTCATTATAGTTGGCCTGTTTGTACCTTATAGCTCAAATCCAATTTCTGTGTATTATCACAGGCTAGCAAGACCTGATCCTCAAGCTCTCCTCCTACATAGATTTTCCCATGTTCCGCACTCACACTTCACCTTAGCAATAACGGCCTTCATGATTCTGACTGGTTAACCATGTTTATACTCAAACTGATTTGTACATGTAGGTTTTGAACTAGGACTCTGAGAATAGAATACAGCAGCATAGAAATTATGGAGTCAATGACAACTATACCTTCCCCTGAACTGCCACCATGTGTCCATTAATGCACTTCATGACCACAAAACCTATTAATACAGATTATCTTTGAAGCTGGTACATATTGAGTTTCAAAAAAATTTCAGCAACTTAACATCTCTTCCACTACCATTACATGTTTCAGGATTTTTTTTTATCAAGGCCTTAGATTTATCCTGCTTAATGACTTTCATCACACTTATTTCTCTCTCAAGTTAACAATTAAAAGTCTCCTAATTCTTTCCTACAATATATCCTTTCATTCACTTTGTTGTTATGCAAATATCTGATGCATATGAGCATATATACCAACACAGTAGTTATGGATTGTCATAAGTACATGCAAGTATCACCATCCTCATTGTTTAGAGTAGGAAAATAAGGCTCAGAGATGGGAACTAACTCCCAAGGGAGACCTCTTTCTCACTGCTGGCTGCCATCTCTGAAGACCACACCAAGGGCTAGAGCTTCTCAACCTTCAACCACATCCACTATTCAACGCTTGCCTTCTACCCATCATGATGTTCTCTACCATAATCCCTGTCCCTCATGTCTCATTCCAACTCTAATGAGTGGCTAATCATTGGAATTATGGGCACCATGGTAAATCATCAGGAAAAATATTTGGAGCAATCAGTCTTTTTATAAAGAATCCACAGTTCTCTGTTTTACTTCATTCATTACTATCATTGGTTCCATCATCCTATTTCAACTCGTCACCGTGCACCAATCTCTCTCAAGAAAAAGCAAAGCTCTCAAATTAAGAAATATGGGGAAAGTGAAGCCTATTCAGTTTCAAACCTATAAGTGATAAACTATCATTATCTGTGGCCTGGCCCCAAATCATGACTTAGAAAAGAAGATATGAGCCAGGTGCTGGTGGCTCATGCCTGTAATCCTAGCTACTCAGGAGACTGAGATCTGAGGATCAGGATTTGAGCCAGCCCAGGCAGGAAAGTCCCTGAGATTTTTATCTCCAATTTAATCAACAGAAAATCAGAAGTGGTGTTGTGGCTCGCAGAGGAGTTAGAACACAAGCCTTGAGCAAAAGAGCTCTGAAACAGCACCCATGCCCTGAGTTTAAGTTCCAGGCTCAACAAAAGAAGAAGAAAAAGAAGGAGGAGGAGGAGGAGGAGGAGGAGGAGGAGGAGGAGGAGGAGGAGGAGGAGGAGGAGGAGGAGGAGGAGGAGGAGGGGGAGGAGGAGGAGGAGGGGGAGGAGGAGGAGGGGAGAAAAGGAGGAGGAGGAAGAAGAAGAGGAGGAGAAAAGGAAGAGGAAGAGGAGGAGGTGGAAGAAGAGAAAGAAGAAGGAGGAGGAGGAGAAGGAGGAGGAGGAGAAGGAGGAGGAGGAGGAGGGAGAAGGAGGAGGAGGAGGAGGAAGGAGGAGGAGGAGGAGGAGGAGGAGGAGGAGGAGGAGGAGGAGGAGGAGGAGGAGGAGAAAGAAGAAGAAGAAGAAGAAGAAGAAGAAGAAGAAGAAGAAGAAGAAGAAGAAGAAGAAGAAGAAGAAGAAGTTGTTGTTGTCTGTCTTTGTTCTTTTAGGCAACAAGATTAAGCTCCTGTCCTTAATCTTTCTCAGCTTGTTTCTTCTTCTCTTAAGGAAATCACACTGGACTGGATTTCTATTGAAAAAGAAACAACTGCAGCCAGATTAATTTTTGAGTAGATCAATGTGTGAATAATACAGGATTCTTCTCAGATTCCCAACTCTCGTTTTGAGCTTCTTAGAAACAATTTAAGACAACAGTTACCTGCATGTTTCTCCTGACCTTGTTTTCGGTGCACATATGTATATAAAAATCTTTATTTCTTGAAAATCTTTCCATAATACCCAGAGTAGATTGTCTTTCTTTTTAATGCTTGCATTATATATTCTTATATGAATTTATTATATTTTTTAATTTATTTATTAATTAAACAAAATTTTTTTGACAAGGTGTTGTGCAAAAAGGGTACAGTTACATAGTAGGGCAGTGTGTACATTTTTTGTGATATCTTACACTCTGTTTTTCTTTCCCTTCCCTAGGTAAGGCAGACATATATACAATACACAATTTACCAAGAACATATACAGTAGCCATGTGGCCTATGCCAGAGAAAATTCGCCTAGGGCTTTAAATGTAATGTCAACATTAGACAATATGTTGACAGTAGTCTTATATGAACGCACATAAATAGCTTTTGAGCTATTGTAGTCCACTGAGAGGTCAATTTTTGACCCTTATATGTTGAGTAATTGTTTGGTTTTAGTTACATAATGTTGGGTTGCTGACCCAATCCTGTCGGAAATACCATTTGACAAGCAGTTTTTGGTTTCACAGACCTGGTCTCAACTGTCTCTCTGTCACCCCATCTTAACAGTCATATATCAGGGAGATCATGCCCCTTTGATTTCTGTGTTCTAGGCTTGTCTCACTCAACATTATTTGTTCAAGTTCTGACCATTTCCCTGTGAATAACAATATTTCACCATTTCTAATCGCTATGTAGGATTCCATTGTGTATAGGCACCAAATTTTTTGGATCCATTCATCTGTGGAGGGGTATCTGGGTTGATTCCATTTTTTGGCTATTGTGAATTGTGCCTCAATAAACATGGGAGTACAAATGTCTTTTGGATATCTTGGGACACGCTGTTCAGGATAGATGCCTAGGAGTGGTATGGCTGGGTCATAGGGTAGGTCTATATTGAGCTTTTTGAGAAACCTCCATACTGATCTCCAAAGTGTTGTACTAATTTACACTCCCACCAACAGTGGAGAAGGGTTCCTCTTTCCCCGCACCCCCTCCAGCATTTGTTGTTGCCTGAGTTCAGAGTATAGGCCATTCGAACTGGGGTGAGGTGGTATCTCAGGGGTTTTTTTATTTGCATTTCCTTTACTACCAGGGATGTTGAACATTTCCTAATATGTTTCTTTGCCATTTTTATCTCTTCTCTTGTGAAGTCTCTCTTTATCTCCTTTGCCAATTTCCTAATTGGTTTACTGGGCTTGGAGGGGCTTAGTTTTTTAAGTTCTCTGTAGATGACAGATATTAGGCCTTTGTCTGTTGCTGTGCTGGTAAAGATCCTTTCCCATATGGTTGGCTGTCTTTCTAGTTTGGTGGCTATGTCTTTAGCTGTGCAGAAACTTTTTAATTTGTAGTAGTCCCATTTGTCGAGTCTTTCCCCTATTTGTTGTGCCCCTGGGATTATATTCAGGAAGTTCCTTCCTGTGCCTATAAGTTCTAGCATCTTTCCTACTCTGTCCTTCAGTAGTTTCAAGGATTCAGGTCTGATATTGAGGTCCTTGATCCATTTTGAGTTGATCTTGGTGCATGGTGATAGGCTTGGGTCTACTTTGAGTTTTCTGCATATGGCTGCCCAGTTCTCCCAGCACCAGTAGTTGAAGAGGCTCTGTTTATTCCATTGTATGTCTTTAGCTCCTTTGTCGAATATCAGCTGACTGTAAGAGTGTGGTTTTATTTCTGGGTCTTCAATTCTAATCCATTGGTCGTGCGGTCTGTTTTTATACCAATACGAGGCTGTTTTTGTTATGATGGCCCTATAGTAGAGCTTGAAGTCTGGTATTGTGATACCTCCTGCACTGCTTTTTTTTTTTTTTTGCCTAGAATTGCTTTAGCTATTCTAGGTCTTCTGCTGTTCCATATGAATTTATGGGTTGCTTTCTCTATTTCAGTGAAGAATGTGACTGGGATTTTGATAGGTATTGCATTGAATTTGTATAACTATTTGGGCAATACGGCCATTTTCACTGTATTGATTCTGCCTACCCATGAGCATGGGAGGTCTTTCCATCTCCTTGTGTCTTCTTTGATTTCCCTTATTAGATTTTTATAGTTCTCATTAAATAGGTCTGTCACGTCCTTGGTTAGGTTGATCCCTAGGTACTTTATTTATTTATTTTTTTGGCTACTGTAAATGGAATTGTTTCCATAATTTCCTTTTCTGCTTGTACATTGCTGGTGTACAGAAAAGCTGCTGACTTTTGTGGATTGATTTTGTATCCTGCTACTTTGCCAAAATGGTTTATTAGGTGTAGTAGTTTGGGGACTGAGTTTTTTGGGTCCTTCAGATATAAGATCATGTCGTCTGCGAATAGGTGTTGTTTTTTTTTTTTTTTTTTGGCAAGTCCTGGGGCTTTGGACTCAGGGCCTGAACACTGTCCCAGGCTTCTTTTTGCTCAAGGCTAGCACTCTGCCGCTTGAGCCACAGCGCCTTTTCTGGCTATTTTCTGTATATGTGGTGCTGGGGAATTGAACCCAGGGCCTCATGTATACGAGGCAAGCGCTCTTGCCACTAGGCCATATCCCCAGCCCTCGTCTGCGAATAGGGATAGCTTGATTTCTTCCTTGCCGATGTGGATCCCTTTGATGTCCTCCTCTTGCCTTATTGCTATGGCTAGGGATTCCAGCACTATGTTGAAACGAAGTGGGGAGAGTGGGTATCCTTGTCTTGATCATGAGTTTAGGGGGAATGATTTTAGTTTCTCCCCATTTAATATGATGTTAGCAGTTGGTCTGTTGTATATGGTTTTTATTGTTTTGAGGAATGTTCCAATTCCTGTTCTCTCCAGAGCTTTTAATAAGTATGGATGTTGTATTTTGTCAAAGGCTTTTTGGGAATCGACTGAGATAACAATGTGATTCTTGATTTTAGTTCTGTTTATGTGGTGAATTACATTGATTGATTTACGGATGTTGAACCATCCTTGTAACTGTGGGATGAAGCCTACTTGGTCATGATGTATAATTTTCTTGATCAGTTTCTGGATCCTGTTAGCTAATATTTTATTGAGGAGCTTTGCGTCTGTGTTCATTAGTGATATTGGTCTGTAGTTCTCTTTTTTGGTTGGGTCTTTGCCTGGTTTGGGAATGAGTATGATATTAGCTTCATAGAATGAGTTTGGGATTTCTCCCTGTTTCTATTTCACGGAAGAGTTTGAGGAGTATTGGTATTAGCTCCTCACTAAAGGTTTTATAGAATTCGTTGGTTAATCCATCTGGGCCTGGGCTTTTCTTTGTTGGGAGGTTCTTGATTACCCCCTGTATCTCTCTGTAAGTTATTGGTTTATTTAGTTGATTTATTTCTTCTTGGTTCCATTTGGGCAGTTTATACTTCTCTAAGAATTGATCCATTTCTGTAAAATTATTGTTTTTTAGTGCGTAGAGGTTCTGGAAATAGTTCCTTATGATTGTTTGAATATCGTGTGTACTTCTTGTTATTTTTCCGGTGGAGTCCCTGATTTTACATATATGAGTCTCTTCTCTTCTTTTTTTTTGTAAGTCTTGTGAGGGGTCTGTCAATTTTATTTATTTTCTCAAAGAACCAGCTTTTAGTCTTATTTATTTGATGAATGGTCTTTCTATTTTCAATCAGATTTATCTCTTCTTTAATCTTTGTGATCTCTCTCCTCCTAGTCATTTTAGATTCAATCATTTCTTGTTTCTCCAGTTGTTTCAGTTTCATTGTGAGGTTATCCACCTGCTCTGTTTCCATTCTTTTAATGTGAGTGCTGAGGGCGATGATCTTGCCCCTCAGTGCTGCCTTAGCTGTGTTCCATAGGTTTCTTTGTGATGTATTTTCATTGTCATTGTGGCTTATGAATCCGTTAATTTCATCTTTAATTTGGTCTGTGGCCCAAGTGTTGGAAAGCAGTGTGGTATTTAGCCTCCAAGAATGTGTATTGCCTCTGTGGTATCCGTTGTTATTGAGGGTTACCTTTTTTCCACTGTGGTCAGATATAATACATGGGATGACGTCAATACTTTTGTATTTGCTGAGGTTCTTTGTGTGGGCTATGACATGGTCTATTTTGGAGTATGATCCATGGGCTGCTGAGAAGAAGGTGTATTGGGTCTCTGTAGGGTGGAAGATTCTGTATAGATCTGTCAGATCCATTTAGTATATGGTTTTACTTAGGTCCTCAGCTCCCTTGCTAATCCTCTGGGGATTGGATCTGTCTCTTGGAGAGAGTGGGGTATTAAAATCACCCACTATGATTATGTTTGGGTGTATCTTGTTCTGTAGTTGTAAGAATTTGGTTGACATATGTAGGGCCTCTTTTGTTCGGTGAGTATACATTTATCACCGTGATGTCTTGATTCTGGATTTTTTCTTGTATTAAAATATAGTGGCCTTCTTTGTCTTTTAGAGTTTCTTTTAATGAGAAGTCCAGCTTGTTTGAGATCAGGATGGCCACTCCTGCTGTTTTGGTAGGTGCATTTTCTTGGAAGATCTTGCTCCATCCTTTCATTCGGAGCCTGTTTTTATCCCTTGCTGTAAGGTGGGTCTCTTGTAGACAACAGACGGCAACTTTTTGTTTGCGGATCCATTCTGCCAGTCTGCTCCTTTTTATCGGAGAGTTTATACCGTTTATATTCAAAGAGATCAAGGATAAGAGTGTTTTTTCTCCTTCCATGTTCTTGTTGGGCTGTTTTTCCTCTTTTTTTTTTCTTGTCTTTAGTGAGCTGCTCTTTCTGTTGGGCTCTGGATATTGTAGTTTCTTTCTGTTTCTGTCTGTGTGTCCTGTACAATTTCTGTTGGGTGGGAGTCCCCTCTTAGAATTTGCTGTAGGGCTGGTTTTTTATTCACATACTCCTTGAGATCCTCTTTGCTATGGAAAGATCTGATTTTCCCCTCGAATATGAACTCCAGCTTCACTGGATATTTTATTTTAGGTTGGCAATTGTTGGCTTGTAGGACTTGGATGGTGTTCTTCCACTCTCTTCGCGCGTGGTAGGTTTGTGTGGAGAGGTCTGCTGTTATTCGGATCCTCTTCCCATTGTAATAAATTTCTTTCTTCACTTTGGCTGCATTCAAAATTTGCTCTTTATTCTTGAGATCTGAAGTCTTGAATGTTATGTGCCTTGGCGTGGCTTTTCTAGGATCTGGTCAGCCAGGTGTCCTATAGGCTTCGGTTACCTGGATGGGGTCCCTTGTGAGATTGGGGAAGTTTTCTGCAATCACTTTATTGAGAATGTGTTGAAGCCCTTTGCTCTGGTATTCTGCTCCTTCTTCTATTCCAATTATGCGCAGATTATATCTCTTGTCTTTGTCCACTAGCTCCTGGATTATTCTGCCCTGGAGCTTTACCGTTTCTTGGAGTGTGGTAATTTTCTGGTTCTTATCGGCTGCTTCATTGTCCGGGAGAGATTCTGGCTTCCATATGGTCAATTCTTTGTGCTGTGGATTCAAGTGCGGAGTTTATGGATGTCAGAGAGCTATTTATGGTTGCCAGATCAGCTCTGATTGTGGAAATTTCTTCCTTTGAAGAGTTGTATTTTAATTCTATTTTTTTCATGCATTTGACTTCTCAGGGTGTTATGGTCTTCTTTGACGGAGGTTTGCACTGTATCCATTTTTGCTTCCATTTTTTTCTTGGCTTCCTGGATGTCCTTTGAGACCTCCACTCTGAACTCCTGGAATTGTTTTCTGATTTCGTTTCTGAGGCTTTCCATCATTTCTGCTAACAAAGCCTCAGTTGTTTTTTTATTCTCCATCTCCTCTTCGGTTGTGCTTCTTTTTGGAGTTGTGAGTTGGCTTGCCCTTTGAAACTCGTTATATTTCATTGTGATTTGCGCATCTGGAGATCTGTGGGTGGTTTCCCTGGTTTGGCTTTGTGCTGGTTCAAGCTGATCCGTCAGGGGGGGACTAGTTTGTGTCCTGGCTCTGGGTTTGAGTTTGGCTGTTGCTTCGGGGCCGGTGTTGTTGAGGGGCGGCCCACCCTCCTGTGCAGAGATGCGCCTAGCAGAGCAGGCGCTGTTGCGGGGGGGGGGGGGGGCCTGCCCCCCTGTGCAGAGTGCACCTAGCAGAGCGGGCGCTGCCGCCGGGTGGCCCTGCCCACCTGTGTGAAGTGCCCCCACCAGAGCGGGCGCTGCCGCTTGGGGCCCGCTCACCTGTGTGAAGCTCCTGTGGAGGTTTAGGCAGGAGGTCCTCTTGCTGGGATACTAGCTCGCTGGCCTACGCTGGGGGGGGGGGCATGCGTGTGCACTCCAGTGCTTCCTCCAGGGGCGTGCTGCCCCGAGCTGCCGGGGGGCACTTGGGCCCTCTCGTGAGTCCGCTGTGGGGATGGGGGGGTATGCACGAGCCCCAGCTGGGCCAAGTGTCCAGGCGTGGGTTAGTGCCCACAGACTCTGTGCCTCAGCTTCGAGGGGGGCGTGTGTTCTGGCCCAGTGAGCCTGTGACTGCTTTTCAAAAAGTCCTCAAGGACCAGGAGCCTCAGGTGGGGCTTCCGATGTCCACCGGGTCCCTGGGCCCCTGTTGGGGAGGGGGCGCGGCCGGTGCGGCCTGGCTCTGTCTGCCTTGGTGCTGCTCCACCCCTGCTAGCTCCCGTGTCCTCCCAGAGACTGCAGGGGCCCCTTGCTGCCTGACTTGTGGCTGGCTCCTTTGTTCCCTTGGGGTAGGGAGGGGGAGGGAGGGAGCTCTAGCCTCCTTGCAGGCCTTGGGTCTCTGCTAGATCTGGTCTCCCATGGGGGGTGGGGGGGGGTAATGGGGAACTTACTGGTCCCTGGTTGTGTGAGCATCCCGTGCCACCGTGGGCTCCTCGGGGCTGGGGTGCTGGGGTGCGGCTCTCCCTGTCTGCGCCACCCAGTTCCCCTGCTGCCTACGTCCGATCCCGGCCATTTGGTCCCGCAGCTCCGATATCTCTGTCAGTCTGCACTCAGTTCTGGGGTCCGTGGCGCTCCTACCATCTGGACTCTGCGCTCCTGGCGTGACTTTTCTGCAGTTGGTTTGCTGGTCCCCTTTCCCAGCCTGGCCCTGTTCAGGCCAGGGGTGGTGGGTGGGGGAGGGGCACCCCGGAGATTTTCCGGCTCCGTGGAGGCTACAGGCTCTTCTTTTTTTGTTCTTTTTCGTTTCCTGAGTTCCTCTGTTGCTTCTGGTTGTTGGGTTTGCTAGATTCTTGATGGGGTGTTGGGTGCTGGAGTTCCCAGCTCACTATTCAGTTGGAGCAAGTTGGGGTGCCTCCCTACTGTGGCGGCGCCATCTTCCCTCCCTGATGAATTCACTATATTTTACTGAACCTGCCTCTGGATAATGAAGAATTGCATTGCCATTCCCCCCCCCCCCCCGTGCCTCCCGACCCACCAACACACACACCCCATCTTCATGGCCAAAGCAATTATTTCTATTTCATCACTTAATTCAAAATATATCTATATGTCTCTTACTGAGTTGCCAAGCTGTGTTCTAAGCATTTTATGAAGTGAGTACATTTTTGCAGGGCACTGATGGCTCACATCTGTAATCTTAGCTATTCAGGAGACCTGAGATGTGTGAATTGCAGTTCGAAACCAGCCAGGGCAAGAAAGTCCTTGATGCTTTTATCTCCAAACCACTAAGCCAGAAGTGGAACTGTGGCTCACATAGTAGAACACTAGCCTTAAGCAAGAAAAGCTCAGTGACAATGCCCAGGTCTTGAGTTCAAACTCCTGGACTGGCACAAAAGTCAAAACAGAAAAAGGGAGCACATTTAATCTCTAACATAATTACTAAGGTAATTGGGAATATCAACTCTATTTTTTCAGATGAGGAAACTGAGAACTGAGTAGTGAAGTACTTTGTTCATGGTCTATGGCCTATAAAAAAAATAGAGCTGGAGTTCAAGCCCAGGGTATTTTGACTCAAGAATCCCTGCTAACCTTTGCTGACCCACTTCTACTCCATAGCTTCCATGAAAGAAAGGCATAGGAATGAAAAATGTTCTCTGTAGCCCTCATTAGCAGGTGAAAAATACATAAAGAAGAGAAAGAGGGACTAGATAAGAGAGAATAGATAAGGGAATGTATCAAGGGAACCGCTCTCATTCTGTGTTGCCATGCGATCTGACAAGCTCTACAAAGCCTTTAGAAAGGTAAACAAGATGAACCCTCCTGTCACCATGATCAGTTCCTCTGCAAATGTGGAGACACTTTGGTCAGACACGTTGAGGGAATGGAGATGACAGCTCCAAGACTTTGGGCTTTTTAATCCTGCAGAAAGACAGGAGAGACATAAAGCAATTTTGAACAAAGCTTCATTGGGGCTCATGGTTTTGAGTTAAAAAGAAAAAAAACAATTTAGTCAGGCCCCTAAAAGAAGAATTTGTCTCAAAAATTTCTTTTTTTTTTTTTAATCAATATTACAATTGTAGCTTCTCAGGAGACAGGTGGTTTTGTGGCTCTGAAGAGCTCAAAAGCCAAAATGTATTCAGTTATTTTTCTCAGAAAAAGAGAAAATAGTTCTTGGCCAGATTTGGGTATATCTGCATGGAGGGGTCCAGGGAGGAGCTACAAAGGGCTTGAACTCAGAGTTGTGTTGCTTTCCTTTCGTTTTTTCACTCAAAGCTGGTGCTCTACCACATGAGTCATACCTCTACTTCTGGATTTTTGTTGTTAATTGGAGATGAGAGTCTCATAGAACTTTCTGTCTGGACTAGCTTCAAACCATAATCCTCAAATCTCAGCTTCCTAAGAAGTTAGGATTGCAGACATGAGTCACCAACTCCCAGCTCAGATTTTTGTAGTTCTCTCCCTCCCTCCCTCTCCCTCTCTCTGTCCCCCTTGCCCCCTCTGTGTGTGTATGTGTGTGTGTGAGTGTGTGTGTGTGTGTGTGTGTGTGTGTGTGCATGCCAGTCCAAGGGCCTGGGCACTGTCCCTGAGATAGTTTTTTGCTCAAAGCTTAGTATTCTACCACTTACGCCACAGCTCCACCTTGAACTCTCTAGTGATTAATTGATTATAAGAAAGTCTGTAAGAATAGACTTTCTTGTCTGAGCTGGCTTTGAACTGTGAAAGTCAGATCTCAGCCTCCTGAGTAGCTAAAATTACAGGTGTGAGCCAAGGGCACTCTGCCAGATTTCTGTGTTTCACAAGTATGACAGAGCAAGCTTCTAGTTTCTATTTAAATCCCTGAAGGTTTGAGCAGAACTTTGTTGATATTATTGGATTCTCCGTGTGACCCCCATTCTTGGGTTGTCAATCCATAAATAAAGAGACATAACGACCAGCTCCTGTTAGCACATGCAATGCTAATTAGCTCACTGCTCTAATTTTATCCCTGGCCTTTGGTACAACTGAAGCTTTGCTGGTGTATTTTAGCAATGACATAAATGTTTGTGCGTTGCTTGAAAGTCTAAAACTCTGAGTCACCTTGAGGGAAATAGTTCTGATCAGAGCACCAGAGCAGCCTTTGAACAACTTCTTCAGTGTTATTAGTGGTGAAAGAAGAGGAATCTGAATTTCAAGATGAAAAAAAGAAATATAAGAAAAATGAATGAACAGAGGGTGTTGATGCTCAGTATACTCAACGTCTGGATCTTGCGGCAAAAAGGGAGAACAATCAGAGGGAAAATGGCTCATAAGATAAGCCATTTAATAATTTAATTAATTGATTTAAGGATCAGATTAAAGAAGAAACATTTTCCTAGACTTAGAAATATTTACAAATAAATTTCCAAAAATGTTGATAATCTTCGCAGTGCTTCTTGACATGTCATTGGATGACCCCAGAGGGCAGATCACATAGGACTCCAACAAGGTATTCTACGTCCTCTTCCATGTGAGTCTCACTGATACATGACATTCCCTCCCATACAGATTGACCCTCCCATACCACATGGAATACACACCCCAAATCAGAATCTGAGCTCTCCAGGGCCATTTTATTCTGCAAATTGAAATGAACCTTTATCATAAAAAACAACAAAAATCATACTCACTGCATCTACATCAGCTATACCAACTGAGAAATTGAGACAATTATAGAAATAATGCCAGAGAGTGCTTTTGCCTTGTCTGAGTTTTGTGTCACCTACATAGGAAAAACTGCCACAGAGGAGTTCTAAATGTACCAAAAGACTATTATATATCTTCAATTGGCAAACTATGTTTTGTTTCTGAGCTATCTGGTTTCTATGGTCTATGTGTCTTTCACTGTCTTTAAAGCCATTTTAAAATTCTATAAGTTGGAAGTATCACATGCAATTCAAAAGCAATTATTGTCAATAGATCCGAAAAAAAATTCCACCTGGTAGAGTGACAGTCTTTACCCAATCTTGCATAAGTAGCCACCTTTTCTTCCATTTGTGATTGTACACAGTGACTTGCACATTTCCTCTTTTAAGGCCCTCTTTGGAATCAGTTGTAAGATCTTCTGGCCTTAAATTCCTTAACACTTATTCACTTTTAGGTTTCTAAAAACCATAATTTTGTCTCTTTTATTAAATTGTCTTTAACATTTGAACAGAGTGCTTATAGATTCTAATTCGACTGATTGTTAAAATTATTGTAGTCATCATTTCATTCTGCACTTGAAGAAATCCTGTAGGCTCTTTCCCCCAGAATATGGAAATATGGTTATTCCCCCAAGCCCTGCTCGTCCTCCTTGTCTTATCAGTAAATTTTTGTCACATAATTCCATAGGATCTTTTGCTTTTCCTACAGAGTTCCTTGGGTACTACTAAAGAAAGCTTAAGCAAATAGGAACTAACACATTAATGGATTGAGTTTCATTTTTCTTGTCTTTTCTTGCTTTCTTCTCTTTCTTTCTTCCTTTTTTTCTTCTGGTCCTGGGCCTGGGCACAGTCCCTATGCTCCTTTTGCTTGAGGTTAGCACTCTACTACTTGAGCCATAGCACCACTTTCAGCTCTTTTTGTCATTAACTGGAGATAAGAGCCTCACGGACTTTCCTATCTAGGCTGACTTCCAACCATGATCCTCAGATCTCAGCCTTCTTGAATAGCTAGGATTTCAGGCATGAGGCCACCAGTGACCAGCTTCCTTTCCTTCTATTTTTTTTTTTAGTGTAGAAGAATAAATTTGTAATACATATTTGCATGCCATCCCTCCATGGATCATTTTCTCTTTTTAATTTATAACATCTAAACCAATTGAGCCAATGGAGTGAGTGTACCTAATATTTATACAGAAGCATTTATTTGTGCTGGGGAGCAAATTTAAGAAATGCCACCCAGAAAGCCTTTTAGTCAATACAGTAAAACTTACAAAATATATTCAAATTTTTTCCTGGTACATAATTAATGTTCAGAATTTATTAAATATTTGAGAAAATAGGCTAGCTTCCAGGAAATAGTTTAATAAGTCATGCCACAGTCCCTTCACCAGTAGTCACTAAGGTTTCATACACATCATCTCTTCAGGCACACCCCAAACTACTGAAAACAAGCTCACTGTTTTGTTTTGTTTTGTTTTGTTTTGTTTTGTTTTGTTTTTTTAATTCCAGCTGGGGAGATGGCCTAGTGGTATACATGAGGCCCTGGGTTCAATTCCCCAGCACCAAATATACAGAAAATGGCCAGAAGTGGCGCTGTGGCTCAAGTGGCAGAGTGCTAGCCTTGAGCAAAAAGAAGTCAGGGACAGTGCTCAGGCCCTGAGTCCAAGCCCAGGACTACCCCCCCCCGCAAAAAAATTCCATTTCTAACAAGAAGAAGGGTTTTATTGAATTTTTAATGACATGGAACTAGAAAAATAACTGATTTTTTGAAATGATAAAATCAAGCACTTAGAGTTGTCTTAATTGTGCAGAAATGCTGGATTGAATCTACAAGAATGAAAATCACTTGGCTTTCGAAGTAACCAATTTATAGCACTTTCCAGCTTCTGCTGTATAAATACATCTTTAGCCATGTGGGAGTGGTTGCACCTGACTGCCATTTTAGCTAGGGAGAGAGGCCAAAAGATCATAGTTTGAGACTAGCCCAAGTGAAGTTAGCAAGATCCAGTCTCAAAAATAAAATAAAGTAAAATACAAAAGCTCCATGGGTGTGGCTCAAGTGATAGAGCTCTTGAGCCACTGATTCAATAACCAGTATCAGAAGAAGAAGAAAAAAATTTCCATAATGGTCAAATTCAAGTATCCAACGTGGGAACCATTGAAGTTGGGGCTGAGATAAGAAATATATATATAAACAGGCTCAAGTAAACTCCTTCACTTGGAGATGAAGAAATAAATTTAACTGGGAATTTAGAGTTAAAAAGCAAATACTTACAACATTTGACACCTTTTTCATAAATGATTTACAAAGGTATTTAAGATTGGTCTGGGCCTGGTTCATTAAAATAAAGCAGTATTTGTTTCTTTTTCCTCTCCTTTTGCCAACTATTTTGGTCAGCTGCCTACATTTGCTTTCTTACTGAAAAAGCATTTTAAGAATGAGAATTGCAGCTATTCTAATATTTGTCTTGAGGCTCTTCCCATCAATGTGAAGCTTAATCTTTTTTTTCTAGTAGAGAGAAATCTTAAGAGCAATTAAAGTTATGTGGTTGTTAAAAAAGGAAAAGAAACATAATTTTTATCTTTAATATGATTTTAGTATCCACAATACCACTTATTTACACCAGTAGTTTCCTACCATTTCATCTACTGTACTGACATCTATTACTTAAGGATTGATAATTCTTCAGGAGAAAAAAGTGACAGAAACTCTTGGCTAGATATTCTAATACCCATTTACAACTCCTTTCTTTGTCTTCCTGAAAACTAAATCACTGCTTTCTCCGCCAGATTGAAAATGCCCATGCTATCCTGTCTGTCCAATCAGATGTAAGTTCAAAGTCTACTTGCACCTTGAAAGTTTGTGTTCCTGACTCTTCTTACACACACCCTCTTTTCTAAGTTGAGTTTGAGGTTACTGCCTGTATCATTGGTGGTCTAGATCATGGAGCAAGCAGAATGATCTAAGTCTAAGTCTAATGATGAAAGCACCCAGAGATTAGACACATTAGTAAAAGAAAGATATTGGTTGAATTCCAACTACATTGTGAAATTGTTAAGTAGATCTGGAGTGTTTATAACCAACCGTTTAAGGTGCTGAGAGCTTCAAATTCAAGCTCTAGTACCTTCATATACAAATTTTATTGCTTTTATTATTTTTAAGATTTTTAAAATTAATTTTTGTTTATTTTTGCTTATGTGGTACTAAGGCACCAAACCCAGGCCTCATGCATCCTAGGCAAGCACTCTACCACTAAGAAACACTCCTAACCCTGTTTTTATTACTATTCTTTTTTTTTTTAAGATGGAAAGATTTCTCCTTTAAGTATGGATTAGGAGTTTCCTTCCTGCTAAGGCCCTTAGGGTATTTGAAACTAACATTGTAACTACAGACTCCTACATTGGCTAGAATCAAAGCAGATTACACACATACATCTTTAAATGTTTTTGTGCATAGGGACTGACTAGCCAAACTGAGTTGGGTCTCTAGGTGCCTTTTCTTGTTCTAGTTCATCACATATAAATTTTCACTAAAGGTTGAGTCATAGTCATAGTTCTTACATGCATAATATACAAGCAAGATATAATACCCCACACAGCTCTATTCTTTCCTTTTTGTATTCCCACACGACATTGAAGGGCTCACTATAGACAGAAGGATTTCTCACATGAAAAATGTTCTTGTGGATTCTCATCAGTGTGCAAGGTTTGATTCTGTATAAAAGGAGTAGATCAGTTCACAGCTTTCCCATGAGTAACAGTCAAGGTTTCTCTCAGCTGTTTGAGGGGGCCAACCGTCCATGATGACTGAAGGCTTTCCCAGAGCTGCGATGTTCATTGTCTTTCTCGCCCGCAGATAGTCAGGCCTAAAGCTTCTCACAAAGATGGTTTCTATGGGAGGTTTCTATCTAGTATATGTCCTCTGGTGTTGTCTTAGATGAGTTGATTGACTGAAGACTTTCCCACACAGATGAGACTCCTGAATTCTCCCTCCGGGAGGATTGCTCTTTTTTTCTAAGGTTACAGGGTGTACCAAAACCTTGCACACACCGGTTGCCTTTGTGTGATTGCTCTCATTTCTCATCCTGGCAAGGTTTAAATGAGATACTGAATGATTTCACTTCCTGATGACACGCATCATTTTTTTTCTCTAGTGTGTACTTTCATATGGTGAAAAAGGCTGGAGCCCAAACAGAAAACTTTCCCATGGAAGTGACAGGCATAGGGCTTCTCTCCAGTGTGTATTCTCTCATGTGCAGCACGGTGAGATGGCTGAGTGAAGGCTTTCCCACAGGTGTGACATTCATAGGGTTTCTCTCCAGTGTGTATTCTCTCATGAGTGGCACGAGAAGATTTCTGAGTGAAGGCTTTCCCACAGGTACGACAGCCATAGGGTTTCTCTCGAGTGTGTGTTCTCTCATGTGACCCACGGTGAGATGGCGTAGTGAAGGCTTTCCTACAGGTGCGACATTCGTAGGATTTCTCTTCAGTGTGTGTTCTCTCATGTTTTGCATGAACAGATGAATGACTGAAGGCTTTCCCAGAGGTGCGACATTCATAGGGATTCACTCCAGTGTGTGTTCTCTCATGTTTTGCACAAATAAATGAATGACTGAAGGCTTTCCCACAGGTGCGACAGTCATAGGGTACTATTTTTTTTTAATTTTCGTTGTTTGGTAGTAGTGGATTTGAACTGAAGATTTAATACTTGCTAGGCTAGCACTCGACCACTTGAGCGACACCCTCTAGCACTGGAGCCATCTCCCCAACCCTCCCATTACATTTCACGTGTGTGTGTGTGTGTGTGTGTGTGTGTGTGTGTGGCATTATCATTTTTAAATTGTAATTGTAAAGGTGATATATGGAGGGGTTATAGTTACATGAGTACATTTCTTGTTGAACAATATTGCCTCTTCATTTTTGCCCAGTTTTTTCCCTCCCATTCCTTCCCCCCTACAAATTGTATAGTTCATTTTCAGTGTAGTGCATAGTGTCCAGTGATTATCACTGCTGCGTCTGTTTACCCTTTGTTTCATCATTTCTGTGCTCCCCTTACCCTCACCAAAAGAGATAAAAGTAAAAACAAGACAAAAGGTACAGATATCAAAATCAGTGACAAAGGGGGGAGCAAAATAACAAAAAAAGCCACTTATTTTTCATTTCTTGGAGTTCATTTCAAAAAACATCATTTTATATGATCATATGCATATAGCTAATAAGCCTTTGTGATCCTCTCCTAAGAATATCCTCCTTTAGTCTCATTGTGTGAATGTGTAGAGTCCTATACAATTTATCATGTCCAAGTGTGATATTTCATCTTTTACCATCCAGTGTGTTTACCTATGGATTTATAGGCACATTCTAGTTGCAACAGATGAGTGAAACAATGCAACCTATGTTTCTTTGAGTCTGTCTTATTTCACTTAATATATTTTTCCAAGTACTGGCATTTCCTTACAGATGGTGCATTATCATTCTTTCTGATGGAAGCATAGAATTACACTGTGTATACATACATTTTCTTTATCCATTCATCCACTGAGGGGAATCTGGGTTGATTCTATATCTCAGCTATGGTAAGCAATGCTGCAATGAACATGGTTGTGCCGGTAGCTTTAGTGTGGCCTGGTTGTGGTCTATTGGATAAATGCCCAGGAGTGAGATTGCTGGGCAATAGGGAAGCTCTATGTTCAGTCTTTTGAGGAACCTCAATACTGCTTTCCAGAGTGGTTGAACAAGTTTACATTCCCATTAACAGAGTAATAGTGTTCCCTTTTGGCCACATCTATTATTGTTCGTTTTCTTGATAATGGCCATTTTAACTGGGGTGAGGTAGAATCTCAATGCTTTTATATTTGCATTCTTTTATGGCCAGAGATGAACATTTCTTCATGTGTCTGTTGGCCATTCTTACTTCTTCTTCTTCTGAGAAGTCTCTCTAAGTCTTTAGCCCATTTATTAATTGTGTTGTTGTTTCTTTGAGGGTTTGTTGGGGGGAGAGTGACTTTTAGCTCTAAGTATATTTCATATATAAGGCCTTTGTCTGAGGCATTAGTAAAAAATCTTCTCCCATTCTGTGTTCTTTCTATTTACTAGCTATATCTTTTGCCATACAGAAACTCTTCAATTTGATGAAATCCCATTTATCAAGTCTTTCTTTGATTTGTTTTGATTCTGGATCTTTACTTGGGAAGTTTCCACCTGTGCCTAGGAGCCCTATTGTTTTGCCTATCCCTTCCTGTAATATTTTCATGGTATCTGGCCTTACATTGAGGTCTTTGATCCATTTTGAATTGACCCTGGTGCAGGGTGATATATAAGGATCTAGCTTCAGTTTTCTGCATGTGTATAGCCAATTCTGCCAACATCATTTGTTGAAGAGGTTGTCTTTTTTCCAGCATGTGTTTTTAGCTTCCTTATCAAATATTAGGTGGCTATAGATCTGTGGGTTCATTTCTGGTTTTTTCTATTCTGTTCCATTGGTCCTCAGACCTACTCTTATGCCAGTATCAAGTTGTTTTTACTACTATGGCTTTGTGATAGAGTTTGGTATTGATAGTCCTTCAGCACTGTTCTTCCCGCTAAGGATTGTTTTTGCTATCCCATGTCTTATTATTCCATATGAATTTTTGGATTGCTTTCTCTATTTCATTGAAGAATGTTGTTGGGATGTTGATGGGTATTACATTAAATTTGTAGATACCTTTGGGCAATATTGCCATTTTCAATATGCTAAGCCTCCCAATCCAGGAGCATGGTAGGTTTTTCCATTTCCTTAAATCTGCTTTCATTCCCTTTTTTAGATTTTTAATGTTTTCATAATAGAAGTCCTTCGCATCTTTGGTTAAGTTATTGGACATTGCTATTCTAACACTAACCTCTGCTTTTCTAGTTCATAGGACTACTGAAAACATCCCTTGACACATTCATGCCAACATTATCACTTTTCAAGAGAAAGTTAAATTTCAAATTACCAAGAGCTAAAAAAAACTCCCAGAATGAGAAAATTGCCTATCTATCACTACAACTGAATCGCTCTATTAAAGTATTATGTAATTACATTGTTTCACAAGTTTGAAATCATCTCAAGAATTCTCTTTGAAATAATAAGTAGTTTCTCTAAATAGTTCATTCTAGTTTTTTTTTTTTTTTTACTCAACTTACTTTGTGCCTCTCTAAAGTATCTTAAACTATGGAAATGAGAATGATAGACTTTGGTATTATTTTGAATACTCTCACAGGGAAAAATTATTTTCCCCATTTATTGATTTTTATTTTTGTTTGTTTTTATTTTTTAGGGATTAAAGAATTATCTTTGAGTAGTTGTACATGGGATTTCAATTCAATGTGTCAGCTTGTGAGTGCAATGCAAGAAAATGGTTTGTAGAAAGTTAAAGTCACTTGTGACAATATATATTAGAGGAACCTTTATACGCTATTTGGGTGATACAAATTAGTCTATAAATTGTGGAAAACAGTAAGGAGGTTCTTCAAAAACCTAAGAATGCTCCATATCATTCCTGGATATTTATCCAAAAGAAATGAAGCAAGCATACAAAAGGGACACTGCACATCTATGTTTATTGAGATACTATTCACCAAGGCCATAAGAAACAATCAACCCAAGTGCCAGTCAAAATAAGTAAGGCTAAGAAAAAGATTGTCTAGAAACTGAAGGAAGTATTATTCAGCCATAAAAAAGAATAAAAATATATATGTTGTTTACAGGAAAATAAATGGAACTGGAATATATCGGGTTAAGTGAAATAAGCTAGATAGAAAAAAAAAAGTATCAGGTGATTCTCTCATGTGAAAATTAAGGCTTATTTATATAAAAATTTTAAAATAGTTCAAAATTTTTCATTTACTATTTTATATAATTAAATTTAAAAAATTAAAACAGGACCTGAAAGTACAAGAGAGGCTATTAGGGAGGGAAAGAGGACCAGGGAGATGAGAAACAGAGATGGGGGAAAAAATAAGAGAAAGGGGGAAAGAGGCAGGAGGGGAAAATATACAAGTAGGTAAAAGGGAAGGAGGATACAATGAAAAATCATTGTATGTAAGTATGGAAATGTCACAGTGAAATTCATGAATTTGTACAAATAATACACATGAACAATTATATTATGTAAAAATTATAAGACTGTGCCTGCATAAGAGTGGAAAGGCAACTTCAGAATGGGAAAAAATACTTGCAAATCATCTATCAGGTAAGGAGTTGATGCCCAGCCTATATAAATAACTAAATCTAGGGAAATGTAAATCAAAACTATAGTAAGATAGTAAGTGTCCTTCCTTCTCCCTCATTAGAAGGACCACCACAAAATAAACAAATAAACAACAACAACTAAATGAAAGTAACAAGTATTGACAAAGATTTGGGTAAATTGGAATATTTGTGCACTGCTCATGGAAACATAACGTTGTATAGTCTCTGTGGGAAATGGTATGGCAATTCTTTTAAAAATACCATGGACAGCTGACATCAGTAGCTCACGCCTATAATCCTAGCTACTCAGGAGGCTGAGATCTGAGAATCCCAGTTCAAAGCTAGTCCAACCAGACAAATCCGAGGAATTTATCTCCAACTAGGTAGCAAAAAATCTGGAAATGTAAGTATCGCTCAAGTGGTAAGGGTGCCAGCTGTGAAAGAAAACACTGAATAATGGCACTCAGTACCAGGAAAAATAAAAATACTACACATAGACTTATAATGCAATCCAATACTTTCACTTCTGGATATATATATGTGTGTGTGTGTGTGTGTATTAATATATGTGTATATATGTATATAAATGTATATATGTTTATATACATGTATAAATGCATATATACATATATGTATATATATATATATATATATATTCCAAAGTAAGGAAAGCAGAGAGTTAGACAAATACATGTACTGCCTATGCTCAAAGCAGCTTTATTGACAGTAGTCAAAGGGGGAAGCAATTCAAGTTACCATCAGTAAAGATGTGGATGAGAAAATATGATCTATGCAATCAGTGGAATATTCTTAAGCCTTAAATGGAAAGAAAGTTGGACATATGCCTCAACGTGGATAAAACTTGGAGAATTTATGCTTAAGTGAAAGAACCCAGTCATAGATGGACAAATAGCTGTGTGATTCCACTTCCATTTGATATCTACAGTGGCCAAATCAATAGAAACTTCAAATAGAATGGTGTTTGTCAGCAGCTTGGGGAGGTCGGGAGGGGGCTCCCAAGTAAACGGGGTGCTAGAGTTTCTGGTAGGAAAGATGAAGACGTTCTGGTGGCATACAGTAGCGGTGCTCACACCGCACAGATGTGTGACTAAAACATAAGAGATTTACATGGAAGAAAATGAAAACATTTTAGAAATTCTAGTATCTTTTGTTAGTAATGCCTTGGAATATGTTTGCTTTTAGGTGAAATTATAAAGCATCAGTTTTGCTAGGCGCCAATGACTCACACTTGGAATCCTAGCTACTCAGTAGGCTGAGACCTGAGGATCGAGGTTTGAGGCCAGCCAGGGGTAAAAAGTCCCCATGAGACTCTGTATCTCCAATTTAACCACTAGAAAACTGGAAGTGGTGCTGTGGCCCAAAGTGATAGAGAGTTAGCCTTGAGCGAAAAAGCTCAGGTCCTAAGTTGAAACCTCATGAGAGACACACACACAAAAAAGAATGAAGTGGAGTTGTGGCTCAAGTGGGGAAAAATACTAAGGCACAGTGACCAGGTCTTCAGTTCAAGTCCCAGCACCAACATGCTGGGACACACACACACACACACACACACACACACACACACACACACACACTTCACTGGTTTTACACTTTGGGACATTTAGGACTTTCCTACCTAGGATAGTTTTGAACTGCAATCTGCCGATCTCAGCCTCCTGAGTTGTTAGGATTACCAGCTTAAACTTAATTTCTGAACACATTCCAGAAGTGCATTATAGCAACTATTGCTCCTTTCCTGGGGGCAACCAATATAGATCCTCTCAGTTATCCATGTTTAGTGCTGAGGCACAGAAGCCTCTGGAGGTGATGAAACAGCCTCTGAAACTCCAGGTACTAGGACAGGACTTGTGTAACTGCAGTGGATGTGCACAGGCTGTCCCTTGTCACATGTGTCTGGGAACTGTAAATCTCTCTTAGGGATCAGTATTACTGACTTAGGCTTAGTGCTGTATTTTGATCACATTGCTTCATCTGGATGTATCTATAGAAACTAGAATTCTTTTCTTTTTTTCTTTTTTTTTTTTTTTTTTTTTTTTTGCTCAGGGCCTGAGCACTGTCCTGGCTTCTTTTTGCTCAAGGCTAGCACTCTGCGACTTGAGCCACAGCGCCACTTCTGCCTTTTTCTATATGTGTGGTGCTGAGGAATTGAATGCAGGGCTTCATGTATACGAGGTAAGCACTCTACCACTAGGCCATATTCCCAGCCCAGGAACTGGAAATTTTTTAATGGCTAAATCATTAGTGATTCCAAAGAACTTGGATTCTTTTCCATATCACCTCATTTTCCTTCTTCTGATAAACAGTCTTGAAGAAATATAACTCACATACCAAAAGCACCTTATGTCTTAAATTGACAATTCCATTTTCTTTATTATAGTAACAAAATTGTATGAGAATCACTAAGTATTCTAATTCTAAGACCTTTTCATCAACCCACAAAAAAACTTTATGCCCATGAATTGTGATTCCCCATTTTCTTCTTTTCCCAGATTCCAGAAACCACATTTACTTTCTGTCTGTATAAATTTGCCTACTTTGAACATATAGATGGGATTGTACAAAGACATGTGTCTTGTGGCTGCTGTGTAGGACGAGACAATTTTAGAACACTCTAGAACATTCTAGAATGCTCTAGCATATTCTAGAAATCTGCCTTATTGTCATCATTCTACCTCTGTCCAATTGCAATTTATTCTTCTCTCCTCGCTGAGAAGTGCAGGAGGCTTCTGTTCCAAAGGATAAAGGAGGGAGCAGGGAGCATGCCTAAACTTTTCCAGTCAAGTTGGATACCAGCCCCTCCATCATCCCAAAATTCTTTTGGGCAGCCCTGTTCTGGAAAGAGTGGCTGAAGGTGTTTGAACATAGTAGGTCTAAATGAAAATGCCAAGGAGAAGTTGACACCAAATTAATTCCAAAACCAGGAACTGGAAGAGTGATTGGAGTGTACTGGCTGCCTTTCTTAAAATACACAGAGCAAATGCTGTAATGAATCAGCCATGATCAAGCCAGTCTGGCTACCAGGCTGATCTCCATTGCTCTGGATACCATAGAAAGATTAGGGATCTTGGCACTGGTCTGGGTTTTATAGAGTTCAAAAAAAACGATCTGCCAAATGTACTCTTACATAATGGATAAGCTTCTCCCACTGATAAATTGCCAGTTTTCCAGTAGACCATGGAAAATGGTCTATTTTGAGCCACTCTGTGGGAGGCCATGGAGCACTCACTTGTGCTTTGAACAGCCCTGGAAAACACAAATCCATGTCAGCCTTTGCTCTCATTAACAACTAGTGCTCTGTGCCTTGTAGGAGGGGTGAGTGGGGACGAAAATTCTCTCAATGGATATTTGGAATCCGATCAAAACAAATGAAAAGTGTATGGTGCTGCTGTTCATAGGAAGTTCTTTCTATTCACATACTGGTTAGAAAGGGGTCAGGGGAATGATGACAAAATATTTCTTAATTATCGATTGTTTTTAGATTTACAAGAGGCTGATAATTACAGTAACTTTTCTTTGCACTCTTTATTAGAAATCACATCCAACTTCACACAAGTGAAAGTTTTCAAAAATCACCTTCTGAATAAATATGCAAAGATAGAAGCAAAAGTTTAGGCATAGACTTAGGATTTTAGAAGCACCAAGCATGTTTGGATGGTACTCCACAGTTCTGCAGACTTTTTTTTTTTTTTGTCAGTCCTGGGGCTTCAACTCAGGGCCTGAGCACTGTCCCTGGCTTGTTTATGCTCAAGGCTGGCACTGTACCTCTTGAACCACGGTGCCACTTCTGACTTTTTCTATTTATGTGGGGCTGAGGAATCGAATCCATGGCTTTGTACATGCTATGCAAGCACTCTACCATGAGGCCACATTCCCAGCCCCCTGCGACTTTCTTTATGTTTTTGTGTTTGTGTGTGTTTTAGTTTTGGGCACAGCCTTGGTTTCATTTTATAGATCACTTTGGCTACTGTTATGCAGCTGTAGCAAATCAAATATGACTCTGAAGATTTGGTTTCGGTAAATAAAGAATGGATTGCTGGGCTGGAAATATGGCTTAGCAGTAGAGTGTTTGCCTTGCATGCATGAAGCCCTGGGTTCGACTCCTCTGCAGCACATAAACAGAAAAAGTCGGAAGTGGCAAGTGGCGTAGAGTGCTAGCCTTGAGCAAAAAGAAGCCAGGGACAGTGCTCAGAGAGTCTAAGCCCCAGGACTGGCAAAAAGAAAAAAGAGAGGGGCTGGGGATATGGCCTAGTGGCAAGAGTGCTTGCCTCGTATACATGAGGCCCTGGGTTCGATTCCCCAGCACCACATATACAGAAAATGGCCAGACGTGGCACTGTGGCTCAAGTGGCAGAGTGCAAGCCTTGAGCAAGAAGAAGCCAGGGACAGTGCTCAGGCCCTAAGTCCAAGCCCCAGGACTGGCCAAAAAGAAAAAGAGAGAAAGAAAGAGAGAAAGAAAGAAAGAAAGAAAGAAAGAAAGAAAGAAAGAAAGAAAGAAAGAAAGAAAGAAAGAAAGAAAGAAAGAAAGAAAGAAAGAAAGAAAGAAAGAAAGGAAGGAAGGAAGGAAGGAAGGAAGGAAGGAAGGAAGGAAGGAAGGAATTTCTATGGCTTTGTCTATGAGAAGTAAGGTATCAAGATATCAATCACTTCATTTTTTTTTTCTTTTTTAGGGTCAACATAGATTTTAGCCCTCAAGATTTTTCTTCTCTACGGGGTCAAAAACTAGAAACAGAAACTTTCTTCCATTTACTAACTTCTCTCCTGCTGGGTTTACTACCCTCTTCCTTGGGTATTTCGCAAGGATGCCATTGATTTTGCTTTCATTCACTTCAGAACTTATGACTAATCTGAACAATCAAAACCCAAAATGTACAAAAGTCAATGCTGGAAGTGACACACCCTACACACCTGTCATCATGTGGAAAGTCACAAAAGCAGGCACACTAAGAATACTGCATAAAACTACCTTCAAATTGTATATATATGAAAAAAACGAATTTTGTGTTTAGACATAGACCAATCCTCAAGATAGCACAGTATGTATGGGAAAATATTGCAAAATCTGAAGAAAAACAAAACAATAACACACAAGCACGTGTGTGTGTGTGTGTGTGTGTGTGTGTGTGCCAGTCCTGGGGAATGAACTCAGGTCCTAGGCACTGTCCCTGAGCTTCTTTTGCTCAAGGCCAGTACCCTACCACTTGAGCCATAACTTCACTTCTGGCTTTTTGGTGGTTAATTAGAGATAAGATTCTCATGGACTTTCCTGCCCAGGATGGCTTTGAACTCCAATCCTCAGATCTCAGCTTCCTAAATAACTAGAATTATAGGTGTGAGCCACCAGCACGTGGCCTCAAGTATTTTTTTTGATGAGTGATTCTCGACCATGAATGGGTATACACTACAAATTATACTTAAGTGTTCATTCAGGTTTCCCAAATGCACAATTGTACATGTGTGCCTTATTATTCTTAAACATTAAAAATCATAGCTCTCTAAGCCATTTCCATTTAGATTTTAGAATGCATTTAGTTGTCTTTTCAGTTGTCATGGGTCATGGAGCTGAAAGTTTTTATTCCATCCTGAACATAGTCCAGTCGCTCACTTGGGAACACCTGCAGCCAGCCAATCGGCCAGGCTTCTCCCTGCTCTTGGCACCATAGGCCATCATCTCCAGCCTGCACAGCACCCACAACTTCTGTGTTACTCAGCTTTCCAACACTGTGACAAAAATACTGAAAAAAAATCAACTTATGGGGAAGACAAGTTTATTTTGGCTCATGGTTTCAGAGGTCTCATTACATGGTTGCTTGGCCTGTTGCTTTGGGCCTGTAGTAGCCCCAGTACATTGTGGAGGAAGTACATGGCAGAGTAGAGTTCCGGATATCCTCTTGAAGGGCACACCCCCAAGGATCTAACTTCTTCCCACCAGGCTCCACCTCCTAAAAGTTCCACCACCTCCCAATAGCACCACAATCTGAGAGCCACGCCTTCAATACATGGGCCCAAACTATAGCCATTTCCTTCTCCATCTTCCATGGCCTCCTCAGTCACACACAGCATGTGGAACCCCAAAGTATCCTCTCCTTTTTTGTCCCAGTCTGCATCCCCAGTGTCTCCAGAAGTACCCCCCTCACTGTCACAACCCACAGCCTGCACGTTGTAGTCAACTGTGTGTGCTGACTCTCCTTAACTGAGGAATTTCTCCCAGTGGGATCAAGTTCTTATGTTGGCAGCTGAGAAAGCCACTGACAGCTGGGGAGTTATTTTCTCCTTTAGTCACAAGATGATGGAGCTAATCTGGAAGGGAGGCGTGGAGGAGCGAAGAAGGAACAAATGCTCACTGCTCTGACTAGAACTCAGCAATGGTGGTTGGATCATAGCCAGTCCTAACCTCAAGATGAAACACCTAAATAACACATAATTCTATCCCTTGCAGTTGATGAGAAACAACTGGATTCTATCAACAAAACTCCTGGGATGTCAGAAGGCAGGGTTCAATTTTAAATCAGCCTTATTTAACGGCTATTACAAAACAATCCAGATTACATAGTCTTCCAAAATTGAGGAACCCATAAAACCCAAAAGAGTACTATTTACCAGATATAAGGCCTGGACAGGAAAATCACTTGAAGTTATTGCCTCCTGTTTGTTGATGACTGTTGAACAAAATCAGACAGAAACTTGGATATGCAGATTAATTCTTTGTAAAATGTTTGTAAGTGCCCTGACTAGGAATCTACCTGGCTGGAGAAAGAGTTACTGTTTGGGAATTTTTCCACTTTCTGTCTCAGAGATCCCATGAAGTTTACAGATTAACCTACTCATACACACACACACACACACACACACACACACACACACACACTGCTGTTTACTTTTAATGAGTGCCTGTGGCTCATGCCTTTAATCCTAGCTACTCAGGAGACTGAGACCTGAGGATCGCAGTTTGAAGCCAGCCTGGATAGGAAAATCCATGAGAGGCCTATCTCCAATTAACCACCTAAAAGTCAGAAATGAAGCTGTGGCTTAAGTGAGAGAGCACTAACCTTGAGCATAAAAAGTCAAAGACAATGCACAGGCCCTGAGTTCAAGTCCCAGGATGGCACACACAAAAATTTCTTAAATACCTTGAAATTTAAGGGAAAGTACTTAAATTTTCTTCTACACCATACATATTTTTAGTTTGTTCCCGTCCTGTTAAATGTGACAATATTCAGTTAACCAGTATTTACTGAGAGCCTTCTGTGTGCCAGATTGATATTTATTTCAGCATTTATTTATTTTTAACAGGTCATTCATTTGGCTAAATTCTTTTTTTTTTTTTTTTTGCCAGTCCTGGGGGTTGAACTCAGGGCCTGAGCACTGTCCCTGGCTTCTTTTTGCTCAAGACTAGCACTCTGCCACTTGAGCCACAGTGCCACTTCTAGCCATTTTCTGTATATGTGGTGCTGGGGAATCAAACCCAGGGCTTCATGTATACAAGGCAAGTGCTCTTGCCACTAGGCCATATCCCCAGCCCTTGGCTAAATTCTTGACAGCCTGCACCAGGCCTCCTGGTGTTTATCTATCTATTGTGCAGACATCTCTAGCTGCATCATCTATAATAACATGAGAACTTATTTCTTCCACAATTAAATAAGAAACAGGAAGATTCTGCTTACTACCTAATTTTAAAGGCTGGAAATCCACTTCCCTGTTTTAACTATACATTATGGTTTCATATTTAGCTCACAACTATAAAATATATCACAGAGAAGATACATACAATTATTTGCAATTTGTGTTAGAATGGTTTAGACAGATGTTTTCTATGTCATATTTCCATTACTATTAAGATACTATGGCAAATAAGTAAGTTTGCCTTCTTCCTGGCAAACCTTTGTCTATTCATTGTCATCAGGCAATTCCTTCTTCCTAGGCCTCTTTGCAATGAGAGTACAAGGCTTAAATCTCATACTGGTGGCTTCTTGTTTATTCACTCTGAGTTCCAATTGGCCAACAGTTCTCTTAAACTTTTTTGGGTAATATGTTTGCTTGGTCTGTCTCTAAACTTTTATGTCTAGCTTTTCATTGTTTGTTAATTCTCTTTTCAAGCTGCTATTTTATTTCTTCCCATTAGGATTAGGATTTCTTAAAACAAAAATAGGATTTCTGAAAAACACTTTGGGCAATAGATTGCTTCCTGTATGGTCTATTTCCCTAAGTCCTGGCTTTAAGTAGGAGTTTCTTCCATTACACATATAAGTGCTCCTGATTAGGGACATCGTGAGTACTTGGGTGTCCTCAGTACCTAGGTATCTTGTTAACAACCCACTAGATGCTAATGGTTGGCAAAAAGGAAGAAATGTCACATGAACTAGCATCCAACTGAATGAATCAACTGTAAATTTCAAAGACGATCAAAGAGGGATGAGATGGATATAATCTGAATTCTTTAAATATAGTGCCAATGAGTCAGTGGAATTTTTTTAAGATTTCTAAGTTTGTAAAAATGGGCTGACTTATGTATGTCTAATGACATGAAATGTTTGCACAGGGGAAATCATAGCCACAGAGTGGGTTACTGAGGACACACGATGTGGTTTGAGTGGCCAGCCAGCTCCTTCCTCTTTTTACATGCTTCTAACCCTCACCCTGTGTCAGCTGCCATATCTGGAATTAGCCAGATATCATCTGGGGTTAGGCTATGGCCATCTCAAGGTATCCCTTATGAGTGGGAGCGAGCCCCCAGAGGTTAAAAATACTAAGCACCATTAGCCTAGGTGAATCTGCTGAGCATTTGTAGTAGAAGACCAAAGACAACGTTCAGCTGGTTTGGGGCTACTCACTGTACAGACTCACACTTGAGAAATGATTGCATTTCGATCATCTTTTAGTTGTAGATCACTTTTAAATAGTGTAAAACCTTCTCTGATTAAGACACAAACCTAAATCACTAATGCAAATTCATGTTAGAGAGTACAGGGCACAGCCGGATAGGAAGAATAACTTCTAATGTCTTACAGTACCTTAGGAATACTATGGCTGATGATTGCCTCAATATTTCAAAATAGTCAATAAATAGGATTTAGAATGCTTCCACCACAAAGAAATAGGGGATGGCTGAGATGATAGACCAGTTACCCCCAATCTGATCATTATTTGCTATGTATACTTGTACTGAAATGTTAAATTGTACCCTATAAATACATATAAGAGCTGTAAATTTAAAAATCAAAATGTGTTTTTTGTGCCAGTCCTGCGGCTTGTACTCAGAGTTTGAGGGCTGTCCCTGAGCTTTCTTCGCTCAAGGCTAGTGCTCTACTACTTGAGCCACAGCCCCACTTCCAGCTCTTTTGGGGGCTTAAACATAGATAAGAGTCTCACAGACTTTCTTGTCCAGGCTGGCTTTGAACCACAATCCTCAGATCTCAGCCTCCTGAGTAGCTAGGATTACCAGCTTGAACCAAAAAGTCTATCAAAAGATCTTAGCTTAAGAACCTCTTTGCTAGACAAATGCAAAGTTTCAGTTTTAGTGTCTGCAGTGCCTGAGATTAAGTCCTGCAAGGGAAAATACCATTGCTCACATTTGCTTTCTTCTGTTTGTAGTCCATTCGCTCCCCCTGTGTCCCCACCCTTCCCCAACCCCACCATGTGGGTGAGCATCTAAGTGATGACTTAAGAACCTTCACATTCATGGAGGAACAAAGAGTAAACAAATGCAGCAATGGTACTCACTAGACACTATGTTGAAAATGAACTATATGGAACTTATGAGAGGGGACAGGAGGGGAAAACTGGGAGAAAGTGAGGGGAAGGGTGACATTGTCCAAAATGAAATGTACCACTATCACCACCCAGTGACTTTGCTATTAAATAAGTCTTACAATATCTCATATTTGTCCATACCTCATGGACTCAAGAGAATATTACCCACCTGCCCTGCCAACAACTCTACATAGCTGACCCTGAGGTATAGCACCAGCCCTCTAGGTCCTGGGGCTCCTCAACCATAGAGTCAACCAATTGTGTGTCAAAAACACCATTTTTAAAATTAGCACCTGTGCAAGTTTATTCCATCATTATTTCTTCAACCATACAGTACAACAATTATTTTATCAGATTTTTGTAGCATGTTAGGTATTATAAAGTAATTTAAAGAAGATTTTAAATATATAGGAGGATGAAAGTAGATCATGTGCAAATATTTTGCTATTTTATGTAAGTACTTGGAAACAAGGATTTGGGTATCTGTAAGAATCCTGGAACCAGTCTTGGGTGCATAGGAAGAATGATTGCACAGAGTTCTAGCATTTTCCTTTGGTTTGTTCATCCCTGATACATTAGCTCAACGGAAGTGGCCTATGTTTTATTTCTAGGTTGATTCTTGGTGAACAGACACCAAACTCCATCACAACGATTCTAATATCTAACCTTACAGTAACAATTAGGATATTATCCAATGGTATTACTCCATTCTTGTTTTTCTTTGTAAATCATAGTGGTCAGAAGCAAAATATCCAGCCAGAGTATTGGATCTAATTAATATTGTGACTTTGGGGAAACAACTAACCCTCCCTGTTCTTGTTTCTTTATGTATAAGTAGAAGGGTCATGATAGTACCCATCTCATAAGGATAGTGAGTTAATACATAAAAAAAATGCTTGGGACAGAGCCTGATATGTGATAAAGCCTTCATGTTTGATCAATTCCATTCTTCTTTTGATGTTCATAGGAGATTGGTTCCAGGACATTCCCAATTACCCTCAACCTAATGTTCAATTTCTTATATAATAAGGTATAATATTTACCTATAACCTATATACATTATCATATTACTGTAAATAATCTCTAGACTACTTATAATACTCCAAACAATGTAAATCACAAGTCAATAGTTGTTATACTATAAAGTTAGGGCACAATGACAAGAATAAATGTGTTCAACCTTCACTGCAAACACTTTTTTTTTCAAATATTTCTACATGTGTTTGGTTGACTCCTGAAGTGGTGTGTGTGGAAAGCTGATTATATTTTTATTTTATTCTGTTTATGCTTAGAGTCTGTATTCCCAGTACCCACAATAGATACAACATAATAAGTCATCATCTGTTTGTAGTAAAAATCTTCTTGAGTCAACAACTGGTTAAGGTTGCCTACTGATAATTTTCTACTGGAGATTTATTAAAATAAAATACAAATTGCTACAGTTCGTCAGTAACATATTCCTTGGAACTTTTGACTTCAGAAAGGCATGCTTTGTGGAAACGCCTCTTTCCCCCATCTCACCTCCATCCTCCCTATGATCAGGAAAAGCTCTTAAAAAAAAAAAAAAAAAAGAACATGGTGTGCATCAGGTGTTTCACATTTCCATTCACCAGTGAGATTGAGCCAACAGGGCAACTGGGATTATGATAAAGCTGCCACATCACTTCTGGCTTTTCAGAAATGCGTGTAAGTTGTTGGGTGACTTTGCTTTAAGATCTGTACCTCCTTCCCTTTTCCTCTCTTGTCAGTAATTATTGTCCTGCCATTCATTCAACGTATCCAGTTTGTCAAATAGAAACAAACTCCAGGGGAAACTGAGGAGGGAAAATCAATATTCTTCATTTAATAATATTAACAGAAGAGAAAGGCGTCCAGTTCTGAAAGGATAATCCATACGCACATCTGGGAAATGGCTCCAGACGGAGATTTTTGATGAAGTCGATTGGATTCGGTCTTATTTATTTCTAAATAATCAAGCAACTTTTCTGAAGTTGTTTTGATACAGAATCATTTTTCAAAATGCTGGAAGCGCATGAGCTCTGGAGGCTTAGCTAAATACTCAAAAGGTCTAACCCCGCCCGCCCCAGCTTCCCACCTCACGTTGGGGCCTGGGAGACATACCAGCCTCATTATTCATGTCAGTGGGGACCCAACCTATCCGTGCATCCTTCATCCAGCAGCTTCCAGATCCTTCTAGACTTCTTTGCAGGGCTGCCTGAGGAGATGAACTCATTGAATTCACGCTTGGCAGGCCGCCCCTTTTCCCTTGCCTCTGCCTTTCCCATCTTCTCTTTTCTCCCACAGCCCATCTGCCCCTCCTTCCCTCCTCTCCACCCGGCTGCTCCCCTTTATTTCCACTCCCCGCCCCCCTTTGGTGGCTTTGCCCCCTCCCCCGCCCTGTCTGTATTTGGAGCTCCCGGAAGCCGCCGGCGACTCTCCCCGCGAGCAGCGTGACTGACACGGGCTCGCCATCGGGGGGAGGAGAGGCGAGGAGGCGAAGGGGAGGGCGCTGGGGACCCGGCCTGGATTTGCATTGCCGACGACGGGACCCGGGGGCACCGCAGCAGGTACCGGGGGGCGGAGTGGGGCCGCGGGCTCGGGGAAGCCCTGGGAGGGGGCGGGTGTGCAGGTGTCGGGGCGCCGGGGGGGGGGGGGGGTCGGCGCTCGCGGTCAAGTTGTGCGCACTGGATGGGGTGGGGACGCGGCCGGGAATAAAGGCAGCCAGCTCGAGGTGGGGACACCGGACCGGGACGAGGGGTGCTGGCAGCGCAGAGACCCGAGGGCACTGGAATGCAAGCACCTGGGCTTGGGGGGGGGGGGGTGGCGCAGGTCGCTCGCTCTATCTGGGTTAGCCTAGCCACGCGCCCTGCGTGCCCCAGCCACACGCAGAACTGGGGTGCGGGGTGAAGGGGAGGGGAGACCGTGGGGTTCTCTGGGCTGGCCCAATACGGCCTGTCCTACCCAAGATCAGCCGCACCCCCCAGGTACGCCTTAACTTTGAGGGGTCTCATCCATTCAAGCTCTAAGCGTTGCGGGGGTGCAGGGTGGGTGTCATTGGGGGGATCTGACCGGAGCCGCTCGGATCACAAAGTGCAAGCTTCTCACCCGGCTTGCCTGCAACCCTGACTGGGGGCCATGACTCACTGCTGAACCATGCAAACGCCACCGAGGCACCCAAGGACCGCGCCGAAAATGGTACCCGGCCTCTGGCTTCTGTGGGAGGGGGAGGCTCCCCAAAGTGACCGCCGGCCTGGTCGGCCTTTTTAGGGCTGGTAGTCAGCCGGGCCTGCGATGAGAATATTTATTCTACACATCTGCAGCAAGGATTCGCAAAACTTGAGTCGCTGCCTGCTTTCAGGAACTGTGGAAGGCTGGTTAGGGTTACTGAAGTAGGATTCAGAGAGGAACACTTAGAAAAAACGTCAAGCACCTTCCATTCCTCTGGGAAGACAGAAGTCTATGCAACTTACCACCAGGGTTTATCAGTTCTGTGCACAAGGCTATTTCTTGATTGCTTAGCTAGGTTTTTTCTAATTGAAAGAGGTTTGCCTTACCGTTCTTGGAAGCAAGTATCTAAGCCCACTTCACATAAGATTACAATCATAGCAGTAACCTTGGGGAAAGCAAGGAATTGTAGTGACAAGTCTGACTCGACTGGAACTCTATTGAGGGCAAGTAGGGGCTTTTTGCTTTTTGTTTGGGTTTTTTGTGGTTGCTGCTGCTGTTGTTTTGTTTTGAAATTTCCACAGCATGCCTAGTGATTGCTTTGTTGCATATTTATGCAAAAAGAAATAAAAGTGTTTGGGAATAATTAAATCAATAGTTTGAGTGTGGTTAGGCCATAACTTCTTTAAAAAAAGGATTATTGCTCCACAAATGTAAATGAATCCAGAATCAAGGTAGCACACCAATGTTTATTAAAAATAAAGAGGAAAAGAAGTAGAGACTATGAAAAACCACAATAATCATCATTGTGGTTTTTGCTAGTAGGAAGTGGGATTTCTGCTGCTCATCAATGAGAACAAGTAGCAGCTTAATCTCTTGTCTCAGTATTAAAGCAAGGGTTGTGAACATGTTTGTGTGAAGAGTTAGGTAGTTGATACTAGGTCTTAGAGTCCCTATGAACTATTCAGTTTTGTTGCTGTAGATAAAAACAATCCAACAGCCCTGAGCCAGTGGCTCAAGCCTGTAATCCTAGCGATTCCAGAAGCTGAGATCTGAGGATCATGGTTCAAAGCCAGCCTGGGCAGGAAAGTCCATGAGATTCGTCTCCAATTAACCACCAGAAAACCAGAAGTGGCGCTATGGCTCAAAGTTGTAGAGTGCTACAACTTGAGCAAAGAGCTCAGGGGCAGTGCCCAGGACCTGAGTTCAAGCCCCACAACTGACAACAACATAAAGCAGTCCAAGACAACATGCACATGTGTGTGAATACTGAAAGTTGAAGTTCATGTAGTTTTCACCAGTAACAAAGTATTACTATTATTTCCTCTCCTCCCCCTAAGCATTAAAAAAAAAAAATGTGAAAACTATTCTTAGCTTAGAGGAGGAGGGAGAAACCAAAAAAAGAATCCAGAGGAGGGAGTTTGCATTGCTGGTAGTAGTCCGAGACTTTCTCACCCAGAAAGAGTCTGGAGAGAAACTTTGGAAAGGATAAATTGGCTAGATTCTCCACGTGGCTAGACGATGCCCTGATCTGTTAAACACTCTCAAGAAGAGCATTCACTTATCTGAAGCATTGTGATGTTTTATTTGTCTTTAATTTGTATTTAATGTTTTTAACAGGCATATTTATTCTTAAAATATTTTGTTTTTATTCACCAATTATGTAGTATGCATAAAACTAATATGTTAAGGAAATGTAAGTTACAAACATTGTATTTAAATGTGAATACCTTTGAAACTATCACAAGGTTTAAAAACTAGGGCTTAGTAACTAAGAGAGTGGTGCAAAGACAACTCACCATGTTTAAAGTTAGATCTATGCAAAGGGATTTATATCTACAATATAGAAAGTACTCATAGTATTTCCACAATAAAAATGATAAGGAGCCCAAATTTTAAATGGGCAAAATATTTGAATAGAAATTTTTCTGGAGAAGAGATTCAGATGGCCAGAAAATTCATGTCAAGATACTCAGCATCTTACTTATCAGGGAAATTATCATCCTTATCATTGTTACCATTATTATTATTAGGGAAATGCAAATCAAAACCACAGTGAAATACCACTTCCTACCCACTGGTTTAGCTTTAATAGAAGTCAAACAATAGTCAGGCATGGTGGCACACACTTGTAATCCTAACCTTTAGGACTGATGCAAAATGATTGTGGATTTAAGGCCAGCCAGAGCAACATAGTGAAACCGCATGTCATCAACAAACAAACAAAAAGTCAGCTAATAAGTGCTGAGGAGAATGTGAAGCAATTTATTGGTGCTGGGAATAGAAAGTAACATTATTATTCAGAAAACAGCAAATTTTCAGGTTAAACACTGAATTACCATGTGGCCAAGCAGTGCCACCACAAGTTTATAATTCAAGAGAAGCGTGAACCCATAGCCATACAGAAACCTAGACACATGCTCATAGCAGTACTAATCATAAACACTTAAAGGTGACTACTACACAAATGTCCATGAGCTGATCGATGGAGAGATAAAATGTGATATACCCATAAAATAGGATCGTATTTGGCCATGAAAAGAAACAAACTTCTGTTACCTGCTACAACATAGACAGACTGTGAAGACATGATGATAAGAGAAAGAAGCCAGTCATGAAAGATCACATCTTCGTGATCTACGAAATCCCAAATATCCTTGTGATCTTCGTGGAATCTCATTAAGATGTTCAGGACACAAGGAAAGGGATAGAGTTGGGAAACATTGATTAAGATGAACTGTATTCATAAACTGCTTTGTTGAATGGCAACTCCTTGGTACAACTACTTAAAGGTGATCATTTTTTTAAATGCCTAGAACAAGGAAATCTAGAGAGATTAAAAATAGACTTGTTGTTACCTAGGACTGGTGGTTGGTAAGAGTGATAAAGGTTCTTTCCAGCCTTTTCATAGGTTGAACTCTTCCCTAGTAAGGTGTTGATATTAGGAGTTGGAACCTTGGCACCTGATTGGGCTCCTTTTGGCTATTCAAGTGCCCTGTGGTGGACAACGCTCTATCTTCCATTTGCCTTCAGTATGGCCTCTCCCTTCATTAGGAATCTTCTTTCTCCCAATGGCCTTCTGAAGGGCAGGTGGGGAATGTCTAGCTCTTCAGTGATGGATGACTTGCTAATATACATACATACATACTATACACACATATAAAATAGACTTGCTAATATAGATAATATAGAATGAGGAACATTTCTTAAGATATTTTGCGTGGTAGAATAACATACCGGAGGCTGAGTAACTTATAAGAAAGAGATTTATTTTGCACACATTTCTGGCAGGTGGCAGAAGGGTTTGTGCTATGTCAAGGAATGACAGAAGTAGAAAGAAGTGTGGCCACGTATGCCAGGGACCAAGCATGTGGTACATGCTTGCTTTATAACAACCCACTCTGAAAATAACTAACCCTGTGCCTTGGGGTCTAGTCTCCCAAGACCTAATCTAGTCTCTCAGTAAAGACATACATCCATTTATAAGGGAGGTGGCTCCTATAAACTAATCACCTCCCCCCCCCCCCCGACAAAGCCCCACTCTCTGACACTCTGCATTGAGAAATTGTTGTATCTTGAGGTTTGGCAAGGACAAATCACACTGAAACCACAGCAAGGTACAACTCATGTCTGTGTTTCTTTCTTTTTTTTTGGCCAGTCCTAGGCTGTGAACTCAGGGCCTGAGCACTGTCCCCGGCTTCTTTTTTGCTCAAGGCTAGCACTCTGCCACTTGAGCCACAGCACCACTTCTGGCCATTTTCTGTATATGTGGTGCTGAGGAATCAAATCCAGGGCCTCATGTATACGAGGCAAGCACTCTTGCCACTAGGCCATATTCCAAGCCCCAACATGTCCGTGTTTCTTATTTTCAAGTCAGCAGTCCTCAAACCATCTACCATATGCAAAGACTTCTGCCAGGCTCAGGAACATAATGTTTTGAGAAAAATGTCCAGCCCCATTACCTGCCATATACATTTTTCCTGAGAATGGACCTGTGGTACATGGAGTGTCTCACCCCCTTCTCCAGGTGTTTTCTCTCCTCTCTCTTTGCATATGAAGGACTTAAGTTGAATCCATCTTAATCATCCATTTTACTGGAAGTTCTATCTCTACATTAACCCATTTAAGTAAATTGTCCTATTCAAGACTGGAAAAATGTAGAGGGGATGGGAAGGGGGGGGAAAGGAGATTTTCTTTTCTCTTTTTTTTCTTTTTGATGATTTTAAGATTGCCTCAAGGCTGAAATTCTTTTTTTTTTTTGTCAAACATATACAGAGCAACCGCTCTGTACAGAGAAACCGCTCGTTTCATACGTTAGGCATTGGATACATTTCTTGTACTGTTTGTTACCTCCTCCCTCATTCACCCCTCCCCACTCCCCCTTTCCCTTTCCCCCCACCATGAGTTGTTCAGTAGATTTACACTAAACAGTTTTGCAAGTATTGCTTTTGTAATCGTTTGTCTTTTTTACCCTGTGTCTCTCGATTTTGTTATTCCCTTTCAGTTTCCTAATACCTGTATACACGGTTTCCAATGTACTCAGATAAGATACAGAGATAGTGCAGGTACACAAGAGCCCAGTAGCTATACCCTTATGAACACAAAAGATGATGCTAAGTGAAATGAACTCCATGTTATGGAAACGACTGTTCTATCACTGTTGTAATTACTTTCAACATGCGATGTGAAACCATAGCTTCTATTGTTGATGATCCTCTTGTATCCCCTTTCTGTGGAAAGGAGACTGTAGAGTATTGAGTATTCATTTAGTTTTTAGGGGCAAGGAAGTAGTGGATTCCAATGCCTTAACTGAGGTTTGCTAGTAAATCTTGCTTTACAAAAGCAAATCTTGCTTTATAAAGAAAAAACTGATGGTCAATCTAGTCAAATTGTAAACTGGTGTTAAAAAAATAAAGTTAAAAGAAGATAAAATTATAGCCCATACAAATCAAATACAAATATCTTAAAAGTGATTTTTTAATGAGTTAGAAAGGTCTCACAATCACTTCAAAGGCCATCCATTAGGACGATGCTGAAATGAATTTGCTAAGCACAGGTTAGAGTGATTTATTCCACAAGGACAGAGGGAAATCAATCACATTTCCACTAGATAAAATTCTGTTGTTCTGTAATTATTTGTCTTACTCTTTTTTTACAAGTTAACTTCTGTCTATACAGCCTCCTCAGACAATGAATGGCTGAGATTATCCAGATGCATAATACCCACTAAATTTGCCTTTCTTACATTCTCCTTACATTGATAATGAAAATAGTTGGTTCTGTCACTACCATATGATATTTAACACAAAATGCAGAAGGAGTTTTGAATGGCATTTCTATAATGAATTTATTTTCCTCCATTTTTACCTGCTCATTTATGTTTTCAGTATTACAGTCATGAAAAACATGAATCAAGTTGAGGCTCATCTTGACTCATTTTATTGCTATGTATGCTGATCAATACATGCATAAAATAATGGAGAAATAAAAGGTCTCAAGTGAGAAGAATTTTTATTAAAAACTGCTTTTTAGTTATGCTTTCAAAATATGTAATGTTTCTCTTCCTTTGGTAAGTCACATCCTAATCAGAAAGATAATGGCCTCAAAAGAGTTTTTAAAAATATCTTGATCTTTCAATTAAAACATAAATAGGTGTTTTGATGCAGCAAAGTATGACAGGATGACAAGTACAAGTCATTAAATCATAAATTACACAAATTCCAGGACATCCTTCTGTAGCGTGTGAATACAGAAAAGGAAAGTTTATGGAGAAAACAGGATCATGCAAAATTTATGGCTGTTAATGAGCAGCCATGACAAATGAATAATGGTGATTTCATCGGAAGTATTTCAAAGAGCAGTAAGATCATATTGGTTTTAACATGTCAATATTTACAGGGTTCTGGCAGTTACAGTCTTCATAGCTAGTTATATTTTGGCAAAAGTTTTTAATCTGACAAGGTACAGAAATGTGCAAGAGGGTTTTATAAAATTCCTTTAGGTTGCTGGCCATCAGTGGCCATGCCTGTAGTCCTTGCTATTTCACAAAGCTGAGATAGAAGGATCTCCATGCAAATCCAGCTGAAGCACAAAAATCCTTGAGATTTTATGTCCAATTAATGAGAACAAACAACAAAGAAACAAACACGAAAACAAAACAATAACCAACAGAGTGGAGGCATGGCTCAAATGGTACTCGCTGTGAGTAAATACGGCCTTGTACCAGCACACACACACACACACACACACACACACACACACACACCCCTTTTAGGCCACATACAAGGGAAGTTTTGAAAACTAAAGCAGCTAACCATGCTTCGTTTTCTTTTTCTAAGACAGGATCTCACTATGCGCCCTGTCTCAGCTTCATGACCCACCTGCCTGAGGCCCTAGAGTCTTAGGATTTCAGGTTATACCATTACACCTGCCCTTGCCTCTATTTTCGTCAAAAAGAAAAAAATCAAGGTTCAGTTCAGGTGGTAAATGCTTCCTCATTTAGAACTGATGGGTGGACCTATTTCTTGACTCTCATAGTACTAGTGACTCCTTGTTCTGCTGGATTTAGGGAAAGGATTAAAACACTAAAAACTAAAGATGCTGATAGCTGTCACATCTCTCAAAAGGGGATGATGATTACATTCATTATTTGTCATTTTGTCTAGTTATGCCTGCATTTTACTTTTTATTTTTCTCACCTTTGGATGTGCACATTGAATGGCATCTTGTGTGTGTGTGTGTGTGTGTGTGTGTGTGTGTGTGTAAATAACCAGACAGCACTATTTACATCTATAAATGCATGTTTTCCACCAATTTGGGGAAATTTTTAAGCTATAGTTTTCTTCAGATATGTTTTCTACCTCAATCTCCTTCTCCTCTCATGAGTTCTCAATATCACTTAAGATTAGACATTTTTGTATGGCCTCATAGGTCTTTTAGACTTTCCATTTTTTCTGATGTTTTTATATTTTTTCCCTTTCACTCTCAGGCTAGATAATATCTACATCATTAAGTCCCTGGACACCTTGCTCTGTTACCCTTATTCTGTTATTGGGCCCATCCAGAGCACTTTTAATTTCAGTGAATTTTTTTTTTTTACTTCTAAAGATTATACAGTTTCCCTGTCTCTGCTAAGAATTTCCTCCTTTTCATTCAAGAGGTTCTCTCTTCATTTCTTCTATCACAGTTAAAGTCATTTCTCTAAAAACTGGTAATTCTATCACCTGACACCTTAGGTTCAGAGTTTCCTTGTTGATTGCTTTTTCTCTTGAGGACTGATCAAATATTTTTTATTTAATGTTGGACATTTTGAGTACAATATTGTGAGACTTGGAGTCGTTTGGAAAATGCTGAGGGCTTTTGTTTTGTTTTGGCAGGGAGTCAGCATAGTGGTACATTCTGTACACACCAATTCCAACATCATTTTAATCATCCCACCATTTCTCTACTGCTGCGGGGCCCAGGAATGTACTAGTTAGAGGTTATTTCAAGACCTGAGCAGTAGATGATCACATCATTGAGTTCCCAACACCTTTGAAACAGTCCTCCACACTCACAGCTCAGCAATGACCCATGGAATGAGGGCATCCCTTTCTTCAGCTCTCTTCTCTGTCATTCTTCCCAGACTTTCTTGCCTCTAGGAGCCCTTTGTTCTGTTTTTCTGATTAGAAAAATTGGATTTCTACGTGTGGTCATGCACGCTTTTCAAGGTGTAGATGTCTTATTATTGAGCTGTAAGAGATCTTTATATATTCTGGATACAAGAGAGCAATATATTCACCTGATAAAGAGACAAAAGACCCATAAGAACTCTGCACAGTCTATAGTAGCCTGGCCAGCAGGGTTTCTATGGTTCTTCTTTTTTGTTGCTGTCTGTACCTAGTCCAAGTAAGGGCAAATGTAAAGAGTGAGGACACAGGACTCAAAAGACCTTAGCCAATGGCATAGTACTTAGGAAGGGTCATTGAAGTGGGTAGGAAGAGAGCTCATTTTTTGGTGAATGGTCCCTACCCCACATTTAACTAGGAGAGGTCCCACTTGTGTGATGGAGGAATAGGACCAGGATTAACCTGATTCTATTAGGTTCTGTCAGTTTATGGCTTCGTCCTTACTTGGCTCCATCACCCAAAGTTTTGTGTTACAGTCTCGACATACCTGAGATAAACAACTTAGAAGGAAGAAAGGTTTCTTTTGGTTCGGAAGTCTCATGGCCAGGCCACGCAGCTTTGGGTCCAGGGCCAAATGACACAGGAGGCCTGATCTCCTCTCGGTGGCAGGAAAAGGAGGGGCCTGGGGTTCAGGTATCACTTCCAAGACATCCCCACAATGACCCAGTTTCTTTTTACTGGGCCCTACCAGGCTGGGGCCAAGTCTTCAACACCCCAGGCTTTGCAGGGGAAATTCCAGATCCCACCCCTAGCAGTGGCTTGTGTTTGCTGTTTGCTAAGAAGCTGGCTCCAGAGATGCAGGCCTTCTAGGAGAGTGAGAAGTGTGGAGGCGGGCTCCTTGGCAACATGAATCCCTCTCTTGGTGAAAGAACTCCCCGCTTGACTGAGCCCAGGCTGCTGGCATCCCCTCCCACTCCAGCTGAACAGGAAACTATTTCACTGAGCCCCAGCCTCCCCAAATGTGCCCAGTGGAGAGGGGCAAGAGATGCCTGAGTGGTCGGAAGAAACAAACATGGAATGAGTTGGCCAGTGGATGGATGAATAAATACCATGGTGGCCAAATTCTGCCATACATACATTACCTAATTAGAAATAGTGACTCACACCCGACTTCCCCAGTTATGAGTAGTTTCCTGGGACAAGAAAGAAAGAAAGAAAAGTTATTGACAAACTTAGAGCAAAGAGAATTTAATAGCCTAAGACAGTTGGTTTGATAGTAGTTGAAGATTTTTTTTTTAATATTTTGGTGCCCTTTTGGGGAAATTGGGTTTTTTGTTGTTGTTGTTGTTTTGCCTCAGAGTGCTTTCTTTTTTTTTTTTTTTTTTTTTTTTTTGCCAGCCCTGGGGCTTGGACTCAGGGCCTGAGCACTGTCCCTGGCTTCTTTTTGCTCAAGGCTAGCATTGTACCACAGCGCCACTTCTGGCCATTTTCTGTATATGTGGTGCTGGGGAATTGAACCCAGGGCCTCATGTATACAAAGCAAGTACTCTTGCCACTAGGCCATATCCCCAGCCCCCAGAGTGCTTTCTTATGAGCTAGTTGTCTGTCTCATTGAAAGTCTTCACATTCCAGTCACTTCACATCATCTATTTCCTCTTTGTCCCAGGGCACATGATTTTCATGAAAGTAGCAATTGGGAAATCTGAACCACCTCATTCTTGTCAATGTCATCAAAGTGGCATTGTCCTGTAGTTGTTTTATGGACTTACTGTGAATTAATTATATTTGTTGTTATTGTTTATATTTGTTATTTTCATGTGAAATCCTAATGGAAGAAGAGGAGCAATGCAAGAACCAACCAACCAAAGCAAGGGTGCTCTTGTCATCATGGGAGGAAGCCATTGTGGTTCTGAGTGGGAAAACCTAACCTAGCTTCTACTTTGAAATTTCTCCTTTAAAAAAAAAAATCTGGCTGGTAGCCTGACCTGGGATTGTGCCAGGGAGTAGGCAGACAAGGAAAAAGCAGTGAGTGGAAGCCAATTAATTAGTCAATCAAAAAGTATTTATAGAATTCTCTAGGTATACGGAAGCATGCTGGTCTCAGTGGGGGGAGGCTTGGGAGAAGGAGATTTGACCCTAGATCCTGGGAAGCTTATATAACTCAGCTCCTTTAGAAGTAAAGCCTACACTTGCTAACAGGAAGGAAAAAGGCACAGTGTGTGTTTTAATTGGACAATGAGCTTTATGGATGCTAAGAAGGTAATCCAGACAGTTAGGTGGTTTTCTGGCTTATGGCCATTTTGAATGGTGGCCTGGGGTGTTAAGTATTCAAGTTAGCTCTAAGAACTGTTTTCATAATTGACCAGACTGAGCTAGGTGACCTCTTACCACATCCTTTCCAACTGAGCAGAAGCTGGTTTAGGTGAGGGATAAAGGACGTGCTTTTCCAAAAATAGTCCCACTGAGATGTTGCTTGTATTCTTTGTGGAGACCATTTAAAAAACATAAGAATCACCTGGCTGCTGGTAACTCCTGGCTGTAATCCTAACTACTCAGAAGGCTGAGATCTAAGGATCCAGGTTTGAAGCTAGCCCAGGCAGGAAACCCTATGAGACTCTTATATCCAATTAACCACTAAAAAGCCAGAAGTAGAGCTGTGGCACCTTGACCAACAAAAAGCTCAGGGACAGCACCCAAGCCTCAAGTTCAGGCCCCAGGACTGGCAAACACATACACACACACACACACACACACACACACACACACAAAAAAAACAAAAGCATAGAAGTCATTATAAAAATGTTTAGAATAGTTTATTTTAAAAAGCTAATTACATAGTAAAAAATTCATATTTTAGTAATAAAGACTTAAAAACTTGTGTTTAGAAAGGTTGGCAAGATAAGTAAATGGACTGAGAAAAAAATAACTTGAAAAAGGGGGGTTGTGGTCTTTTCCAGTGACCAGACTGTCTTGATGAGCGCTTAACATCTCAAATACTCTAACTATTCCTACTGAAGGCCAAATGAAATGGAGTACTTTTCTACCATTAGCCTACCTGTTTACCATGACTGTGTTGCACACTTGAGTTGTCTTTTATAATTTATTAAAAGGCTACATATAACATAGCAGAATAAATCCAACTTTTATCCAATGGTTCCCCCTAACTAACAAGATCCAGGTCCAAATTCAGAAAACTGTTAGTGGAGGACTGGGAATATGGCCTAGTGGTAAAGTGCTCACCTCGTATACAGGAAGCCCTGGGCTCGATTCCTCAGCACCACATATATAGAAAAAGCCATAAGTGGCGCTGTGGCTCAAGTGGTATAGTGCTAGCCTTGAGCTGAAAAAGCTCAGGAATCGTGCCTAGGCCCTGAGTTCAAGCCCTACAACCAACAACAAAAAGAGCAATGAAGTAAACAATTCCAAAACAAAAATCATATGTCCTTGATTCCAAGATACCTTCTTATTAAAGACAGTAGATGAGAGAACATTGCTGGCTATTTTCTTTTTTAAGTATATGAAATATCTAGAAAATAATAGGTTTATAGACTTAGCCAGAGACAAACAAGACTACTCTTATTTTTTCTACATCTTTCCTATGTCTCTTAAAAATCTATAAAGAAAATAGATGGACAACAATGCATATGACCATAAGGTTCAAACACTAGGACACAGCTGGGCATAGTAGTGCCTATAAACTACAACACTCAGGGTGCTGATGCAGGAGAATCAAAACCAAGCCTAGTTTACATAGCTAGAAAAAAAAGGCAAATTTTTCTTCAGATAAGAAAACGCAAGTAACACAGGTTAGGCCCAAAGGATCAAGAAACAGAATGGCTTTGGACTTCTTACCAGCAAAATAGGAAGTTCAAAGGACTGTGGCTCAGTACCTTTACACTTCTGAGGAAAACGTCCAGCCTGGAATTCCATATTCAGCCAAACTTCCAATGGAGTGTGAGAACACAGTAAAGGAAGTTTCAGACTTGCAGGTTAAAAAAAATTACTTTTCCTGAACCTTTTTATTCTCCTGAAAGGAAATGCTCTTCCCAGAATCCAGGAAACAGATAACATAAAAGGAGAGGGAGGAAAGGAAATCCTGATATGGAGGAGTAGCTCATGTGGCAGTGCACCTGCTTTGGAAGCACAAGGCCTTCAGTTCAAATCCCAATACCACCAAAAGGAGAGGGAAAGGGATGTAAGGGTAAGGAGGGAGAGAGAGAGAAGTCTCTAGAATGAACATGACCAGAGATTCCAGGCTACATAGGAACAGCAGGCCCAGCAACAATGGGAGAAAAAATATCTTCTGATAAGATACATATGAAAAGAAACACTGATAGAATTACAAATGCCTTTGGCTCTATTGAATTGAGATTCACACAATGAGAAAAAGAACTTGAAGCTGAGTCATTTTTAAGCACACAGAAAACTGACTGAGGAGCTGAACATAATAACTTTAGGAAAACAGGTAGTGCAAGAAAAATGGAAAATAATCAGTATGTCTCATGACTCAGATGTGAATACTCCTAATTATGTGAGCCTTGAATATCCATCCCATAAAATTAGAAGTCTATAGGAAGGAAGAAAGGATAGCTCAGTTCTGAGGTGGTAGGGATTGGAAAGCAAACAATTTACCCTCATCTTTTGGGTGGGAACTTGGTGTATAATGCCAGTAACTGAGGATGTATAAGACACAAAGGTGTGTTGTTTGGAGAAAAGGAGGAGAGTACCAAAAGAAGAAGTTAACGTAGTTGAAATGGTTGAGTCTTTTGGGGGATTTGAACTCAGGACTTGTCATTGCTCTGCTCAGGGACTGTGCCCAGGTCCTGAGTTAAAGCTGAAAGCGAGAAGGGGAGGGAGGGAGGAAGGGAGAAAGTGGTTAGGGCTAGATAAGCACCAAAAGCTAATAGAAAGACTATTCAGTGTTTTTACCATGAAAAAAATAATAAAAATGATATCAGACAGTGCTTAGGCCTTGAGTTCAAGCCCCAAAACCAGCACCAAGAAAGAAAAACCTAACATGAAAAAGGAAAGGTACCTCTCTGTACATCAGTTTGATAATAAAAATTTGAAAAATATATATATATAAAAAAGAAAAAGGAAAGGTGTAAAATTCAAATTAAAAAAATAGGGCTGGGTTGGGGCTGGGGATATGGCCTAGTGGCAAGAGAGCTTGCCTCGTTATACATGAGGCCCTGGGTTTGATTCCCCAGCACCACATATACAGAAAACAGCCAGAAGTGGCGCTGTGGCTCAAGTGGCAGAGTACTAGCCTTGAGCAAAAGGAAGCCAGGGACAGTGCTCAGGCCCTGCGTCCAAGCCCAGGACTGGCCAAAAAATAAAAATAAAAATAAAATAATAATAATGTCACATGGGAATCAGTGTACATCTCATGGTAATGGAACTCAAAAGAGATACTCAAAAGTTAATATAATAAAGGAATCAAGGCTAATGTCACAGAACTTCTTAAAACCCATCACTAGGGAAGAGAGTGAAGCAACAGAAGCCGCTATATGAAAGGAAACGTACTCATTTCCATATTCAAGTAATTGCTATCTCTCTGTACATCACCTTTATCATAACAATAAAGTGACTTAAAAAAAGAATTCCTACATTAAGAAAAAAACTAGGAGGATGAAATTATGAGATGCTAAGTCCTCCTCATTTTCCTTACACACACACACACACACACACACACACACACACACACACACACACGGCCATTTTCTCTGGAGAGAAAAATTGAGCTGTGTTATGTGTCTTGTCTGGCTGTCAACCAGGTTTCTTACACCTCTTTGGTTCTTAGACTATCTACTGTCCAGCCATCTTTCCTTATCCCACAGTGTAGCTCCTGACCCACATCCCTTTGTCTGTCCACCTGGCTCTAACACCTTCCTTTCTCTGACTGTGCTGTCTGGATTTGCATTGACTATCCTATGTATTTTCTCAATCTGATTCTTTTTGTTTCGGGGAGAGGGGTAGGAAAGCTTCCTTGGATTTGAACTCAAGTCTTCATGCTTATTAGGCAGGCATTCTTCCATGTGAGCAACACTTCCAACTCTTTTTTTTTCCTTTCTGTTTTTAAATTTTATTCATTTCTTTATTGTTAAAGTGATATACAGAGGGGTTATAGTTTCATACATAGGGCAGTGTGTACATTTCTTATTCAACTTGTTACCTCCTCTTTCATTTTCCCCTGCCTGCTCCCTTCCCTTTTCCCTCCCCCACCATGAGTTGTACAGTTGGTTCAGAGCATATAGTTTTGTAAGTATTGCTGTTGCATTGGTTTGCCTTTTTATCCTTTGTCTCTCGATTTTGATATTCCCTTTACCTTCCCTAGTTCCAATACACATATAAACAATATCCAGGGCACCAAAATCAGTTACAGTTCTCTTTTGTTTTAGTTACTTTTCAGTGAGTTCTCTTATTTTGTGCCTATGGCTGGCCTCACACCTGCTCCTCCTATAGAGCTAGGGTTACAAACTTTTTTGCTCAGGCTGGCCTGGAACTCCAGTCATCCCAATTCCCACTTCCTAAGTAGCTTGGATTATTAACATGCGCCACCATGTTCAGTCACAACCTACTTCTTAACTCCTGGCTCCTATCAAAACTTTAAAAGCTAAAGCAAGCAGGACTGCCTGGGAAGAACTTGGAGAATCTCCAATCTGTTCTTTCCTCGTTCTTAAGGACCAGGATAGCAACTGAGGGCCTATGTGGGAACAGAGAGGCAGACAGACAGACACACACACACACACACACACACACACACAGAGTATGTAAAAGAGCATGTGAAAAAAGAGTGTGTTGGGAGCCAGGGCATTTCAGATCCCATCAGTCACTCTGGGAATGCTAACATGTGTGCTGATACATTCTTTCTTTTATTTATTATTCAGCTTCTCTTGGAAACTTGTAAAATTTGAAACCGAGGGGCATCTTTTCAGTGTGTGTGTGTGTGTGTGTGTGTGTGTGTGTATTATATATAATATATATACATATATAGAATGTGTGTGTGTATGTGTGTGTCCTGTGATGAGCTGTATTTAGATCTTTAGAGACTACAGAATGACTTGAGTCCTGTTGGTGATGATTTTAACCAGCAGTGACATCCAAGTCCCTTGGGAGCTACATTCCATAGCAATTATGGACTCACTCATGCTGACTTTCAACATATGGAACCCTTGCTATGAGATAATGTGACTTGGGGTCTTTTCAGGAGATTGAGAAAGCCACAGAGAAGTTGGTCCTCAGTGTGCAAATCACACGGGTGCCGCTGGAGTGGCAGGGGGGGCTCTGTTGGGGTGGGGCTGCATTAGCAGCTTACTAACAATGCAAGCACACTTTTTCTTTCTGTCACAGACTAGGTGGTTAACATTTGGCAAGTTGAGTATCAGGGAACAGAGATAACTGAGAACAGATGGGCAGCTATTAAAAGATTTGAGGGGCTTTCATCATGTCTCAAATGGCCTTCAACCTACCTCGAAGATACCCAGCTCCCTGGCAAAAAGATTATGTAAAGGATTCAATTAAATTTCTCCTTCCTTTTTTATTTTTTTTCCTCCTGTCTTCACATGCGATGGAATCAGAAGCGCTGACGTGAAGAGGAAAAGAATAGATGAGAAACTTCTAATTTTGCATCCCCTTGGGCTTAGAGGCTGATTTCAGCTGTGCTGAGAACCTGCGCCATAGTTTGGCCGATTTGGAAGAGAAGGTTTTCCAAAATAGACAGGGCGCTCTGCCTCCATCTCTGATGATTGGCATGTGGATGCAAAAGTACAGAGGTAGATGCATACACTGATGCATTTAGCATTGCTTTTGAAAAGAATAAAACCACAGTGGTCTGCCATCATTGTAGCTAAACTACCTGGCTCTGAAGAAATATAAAATATGTACACATCTCAGAGGCACAGAAACATAGCCCTGTACTATGGCAGCAGTGTGTCTGGGTACAAGCTTGCTGCTGCTTCTCTTTTGCTCACAACGATGCTTAGAAAGTACTTAAGTGTGAAAAGTCACCATGGGCTCCGTTTAATGTGAGCCATGTTTTATTTTCTTTGGAGCCACAGACTGATTTTGCCAATGTCAATCTGAAGTAGAAATAGCCAGATTTATGACGCCTATAAATGTTGGCACTCGTAAACATGGCCAAAATTCTATTAGCCTCCATTCCTCAAAGGAATATAAATTCTTGGAGCAAACATTTTAAGGGATTGACCTACACAGGCTCATTTAAATTTCTATTTGGAAAGAGTAAAGATGGATACCTAGCCCCCCCCTCCTTTCCTTCTCCTGTCCTTCCTTCCCCTCCCTCTCCTTCCCCTCACCTTCCTTTCCCCTTTCCTGCTTTCCCCCCTTCCCCTCCCCTCCACTTTGTGTGAGAGTACGGGGGCTAGAACTCATGCCCTCGTGCTCTTGTGTAGCTTTTTTACTCACGACTACAACTCTTCTACTAGAGCCACACCTCCATGTCCTGCTTTTTATTTTTATTTATTTATTTATTGTCAAAGTGATGTACCGAGGGGTTACAGTTTCATCCAACTTGTTACCTCCTTCTTCATTTTTCTCCCATCTTCCCTCCTCCCCACCCGCTCCATGAGTTGTACAGTTGGTTTATAGCATATAGTTTTGTAAGTATTGTTGTTGCATTGGTTTGTCTTTTATCCTTTGTCTCTCCATTTTGATATCCCCCTTCCTTTTCCTAGTTCCCATAAGCGTATATACAACACGCAGGGTACACATACACAATGGAATTCTATACCTCTATCAGGAAGAATGAAATTGCCCCATTCATAGGGAAATGGAAGGACATGGAAAAAAATCGTACTAAGTGAAGTAAGCCAGACCCAAAGAAACATAGACTCTATGGTTTCCCTTATCAGGAATGATTAGTATACGTCTAGGATAATCCTAGCAGAAGATCACAATAGTTCAATAACTATGTATATATGAACACATAAGATGATGCTAAGTGAAACGAACTCCAAGTTATGGAAACATGTGGTTTATCATTGTTGTTGTTATTTACAACATACCATATGAAATTATGCCTTTTTCTTTTGTCTTTCTTCCCCATGGTTTTACCCGTGATGTCACTGTAACTGCTTTTTCTTTTGCTGGTTAATTGATAATCATCTATGCAATTTGTCTGTCTGGGCTGGCGTCAAACCACTAACCTCAGATCTCAGCCTCCTGAGAAGCTAGGATTATAGTCATGAGCCGTCAGTACCTGTCTATCCCCCAGTGTCCGTCTTTGTTTATTCCAGCAAAAATCCTGCATTCCTGGAGATACTATCTTGAAAGCTAGCCCATCTAACACTAAAGTTCACCTACAATCAACCAGCAGCCTTACACAAGGACAATACCTATGTTTAATATCTTTTTTTTTTAATCCAACCTTCAACCATTCAGAATCACATTAAAATAGCTGAGCAACAGAAACAGTCTGATCATAACAGTTCATGCTCAGGGGCGATTCTTCTCCCTGTCTACGGATTGGATCAATGCACAGCTTTCTAAACCCATGATTCTGTGCTGGCTGGGTTTCCTATGACTGAGTGAATGAGGGTTATTATTGGTTTCAAAGTCCCCAGAGGATTACACTTTAACAGAAAGAATGATTGGAAATAGTTAATGTGTTTCCCCCATTTAGCAGTACAAAAGTAGGCAATATAATTTTTTGAGTTATGTGTTTGGGGGCTGTTAAGTAAGTGCTGTATGTAAATTGCATCCTATGACATTGAAGCATTTGAGCTGGCTCATGGAAGAGAAGGGGAAGGAGTTAATCCTTGTGTCTTATATACAGTACTCATTTCTACTTTGTATCAAAATTATTGAATTGAGTTAAACTAAGCTCAGTCGACTTTGTTTTTGTTCCGAGTTACTGGTGCTTCTGTTTTGATTTTTGTGTTGTGGGTGTGTGTGTGTGTGTGTGTGTGTGTGTGTGTGTGGTTCCTGACCTTTTGTGATCAAGGCTCGCATCCTACCACTTGAGCTATCTCCCAACTTTTTGGGGGCTAATTGGATATAAGACCCTAATAGACTTTCCTGCCTGAACTGGCTTCAAACCATGATCTTCAGATCTCAGCCTCCTGAGTAGCTAAGATTATAGGTATGAACCACCAGTGCTTGGCTGTTTTTTAAACTAGGGTCTAACTTCCTGCTCAGGTACATACCTAAACTATTATCTGCCTATGTTAGACTTCTAGGTGGACCACTGGGGTGACACCGTATCTAGCTCCCCTCCATTGAGATAAAGTCTCAAAAGTTGTTTCATTCTGGACCAATCTGGAACGGCGATCCTCTCAATTCAGCCTCCCATGTAATTTAGCATGACAGGCATTTGCCAGTATCCAGCTACCTGTCTCTTGCATTTTTCTGCCTAGGCTGGCCTTGAACCCTGAATCTCCCATTCTGTCTCCCAAGTAGCTACCATGACAGGGTGAGCCATTGGCACCAAGTCATTCTGAGTGGCTTTATTGCCCTTCTTACTGCCGAGTGTGGTGGTGGTGATTTGCTGATCCTCGCTAGTACTCACTTGGCTTCCTTTTGTCTCTGTGTCTTTCTAGGATGGCAGACATGCAGGGACTGGTGGAGAGGCTGGAACGCGCCGTCAGCCGGCTGGAGCAGCTGTCTGCAGAGCCACTCAGGCCTCCCAGGGCCTGTGGGGAAGTGAATGGTGTCAATGGAGGTAGGCCCACACACCATTGTCAGTGCCACTCTTTATGTGGGGCACTCGGTTTTGTCCTCATCATTTAGTTCTGCAGAAATCTGTCCACCTGCTTTCCTCAGTTTCTCTCCTTCCTTCCTTGATGGGAAACCATGATTTTGCCAGAGGCAAAGAAGTCCCAGAAGAAGAGGAAGAAGAAAAAAATTAAACTGTATATTTTCCTCACAAATACATATGGTTTTTGCACATCCATTAGAAAAATAAATGTTGAAAGGTTTAACCCAGAGTCCACAAAAATTACCAGTCTCTGTGCATTTTAAGAGCAATAGTCTGTGTGCCAAATGCGATTCTTCTTTCATTTCAGTGTTTATACTGTTCTTCTAACACTCAATGGCTAAATATATTACCTAAGTAATCATTTTTAAAAGGGAATGAATGTTCTCAATTACAATGTAAATTGAAAGGAATTATCATACTGTGGAGTTTAATTTTAAGGAGAACAAGTTATTCCATTTAGGAGGTACAACCTTTTGAAGGAAGCTGGAGATGACTGATAGAGAGCTTCATCACATTTCCTGTTTCTAACCATGTCTTTAAAAATAATTATATGCTAAAAAATTAGAACTGGGCCATGTCAAAAATACAAAACTAGGGGCTGGGGATATGGCCTAGTGGCAAGAGTGCTTGCCTCGTATACATGAGGCCCTGGGTTCGATTCCCCAGCACCACATATACAGAAAATGGCCGGAAGGGGCGCTGTGGCTCAAGTGGCAGAGTGCTAGCCTTGAGCGGGAAGAAGCCAGGGACAGTGCTCAGGCCCTGAGTCCAAGGCCCAGGACTGGCACAAAAAAAAAAAAAAAATACAAAACTATTCAGGTACCAGTGGCTCACACCTGTAATCCTAGCTACTCAATAGGCTGAGATCAGAGGTTAGTAGTCTAAGCAGAAAAGTCTGTGGAACTCTCTCTTCAGTATATTTATATATACATATACAGACATATATTATCATATATATTCTATTTTCTTTAGAAGAAATGCTCAAGTTATCCACAAAAAAAATTTCTACATCTTTCTTCTGTAAAGTTGCAATTTAACAAATAAAAATACAGGACACCCGTTAAATTTGAATTTAAAATAGAGAAACCTTTTTCTTTTTTTGTCAAATGTATCCTAAATACTGCATGGTTTAAACTGCATAGCGCACACTATACTAAACATTTATTTCTGGTTAGCTGAAATTCAAATTCAATAAATCAATCTGTATTTAATATGGCAGTTTTGTTCTTATCCCAAATATCTCTCTTCCTTATTCTAACCTACTATCAATCCTACTTAGCTTTGGGACAGAATGTGAAAGCCTTTGGGAGGAGAGGGCTTTACTATCTCTTCCCTAGGAAAGAGCCACGTTGGTGGGTCTTGAAGCTCTGTTATATTTGGTATTGTCTGTGCCTTGTGCTACTTGCTATGGAACAGATAACTGCATATGATCATGAACTTGATAACTGGGTCATTTCCTTTGACCATAATAAACATGAAAATGTGTGTGTGTGTGTGTGTGTGTGTGTGTGTGTGTGTGTGTGTGTACTGATCTTGAACTCAGGGCCTTGTGCTCTTGCAGGACTTTTCCACTCAAGGCTGAAGCTCTACCACTTGAACCACCCCTCCACTTCCAGCTTTTTTCCAGCTGAGCTACCAAAGGGGCCGATACTTCCGGCTTTTTGTTAGCTTAATAACAATAAGATTCTAATAGATTTGTCTTCCCTGGCTTCAAGCTGCAATCCTCATATCTCAGCCTCCTGAGTAGCTAGGATGTCAGGCATGAGCCTCCAGCAGCCAGAGGAAAATGCTTTGAACGAATTGAAAGGGGATGTATACATGAAGCCCTGGGTTCGATTCCTCAATACCACATTTATAGAAATAGCCAGAAGTGGCGCAGTGGCTCAAGTGGTAGAGTGCTAGCCCTGAGCAAAAAGAATACAGGGACAGTGCTCAGGCCTTGAGTTCAAGTTGCACAACTGGCAAAAAAAAAAGTAAGTGATCTGAAAAAAAACCAAAGACAACTACTGGCTAAGTAAGACTAAAGAGCATGTAATTAGATTCTTTAGTGTTTAAACAAATACTTTCTAATAAAGCAAACTACTTCAAAGCAACTATTAAAGCAGAGGTCTTCTAAAACAACTTACCTGGTATCATTATCCTATGTGAAATGAAATAATTAGGAGATTGAATAATCAGTAAAATGTCTTAATGATATCCACCATTCAATTGTTTTTATTTAATCTTAAAAGCCATTTTTTATTTGTGTTCATTTAGTAAGTTTTGGTAGTTTTCTATATCCCACTTTCAATGAATTCATAAATATACTTTCAGTTGGGTATGGTAGCACACACCTCTAATCCCAACACTTGATTATTTTGAGGCTTCATTTTGTACTTACATATTTCTTTGATCATTAGTAGTTTTGTGTATTTACTAGCAAAAAAGGACAAGAACAACCTTTAATCTTAAATATAAACATCATTATTGTACATTATTATATTATATACCATATCACTATATTATTGTTATTTACTACATTAAGTAAATTTTGCTTTAAGAGAAACATTAGCAAGAACGTAATCCATTATGAATACAGAATAAGATCATGGGCTACCCTTTCATTAAATTGGTGTTACAATGTATTTTAGAATGTGGGACTGGGAATGGGGCTTCGCAGTTGAGTGCTTGCCGAACATGCACAAAGCCTTGAGTTCGATTCCTCAGTACCACATAAACAGAAAAATCCAGAAGTAGCGCTATGGCTCAAGAAGTAGAGTGCTAGCCTTGAGCAAAAAGAAGCCAGGGACAGTGCTCAGGCCCTGAGTCCAAGCCCCAGGACTGGCAAAAAAAAAAAAAAAAAAAAAGATGGTGTTTTCCTTGGCTGGGACTATGGCTTAGTAGTAAAGTGCTCACCTAGCATGCATGAAGCTCTGGATTCAATTCCTCAGTACCACATACACAGAAAAAGCTAGGAGAGGCATTGTGGTTCGAGTGGTATAATGCTAGCTAGCCTTGAGTAAAAGCAGCTCAGAGATAGTGCTTGGGCCCTGAGTTCAAGCCCCAGGACAGGCAAAAAATAAAATAAAATAAGTAGAATGTGGCACTGTCCTCCTCCCCCTTCTTCCTCAGCAATCAGGTAAGTTCAGTCCAACAGTTGAAGAATATATTTTATTCCTATCACATGACTAGCACCATGCTAGTTACACACCATCCAAATCCTTCAGAATCCTTGGTCTCAGTGCATTCCTAATCAGAGCTACAATGTCCTCTGATGAATGAATGTTTGAGCAATGCAGTCTGAAGGAAGAGCCCATCATTAGAGGCTGCCCAGAAGAGGCAGTGATGAAAGGAACCTGGAAAGTATTCCCTTTCATCTGCTAGAGGTCTCTGTTTCCTCCCTAAAACATTCTCCCCTTTCAGACACTCAGCAGAGATTTCTTAAACTTTTCATATACCAACAAACAAGTTAGTTGTGTTTTGGGGTTTTTTAAATGCACGAATAAGGAATCTTTGGGCTTATGTACTTTCATGTTTTGCAAAGCTGTCAGATTCTATACTTTGAACTTTAAGATGATCATCTTCAACAGTTTGCTTAGAAGTTTGACCTTAGGTACAGAGAAGCTGTCAGTTACGGTGTTCTTTTGTTGTTGTTGTTGTTGTTGTCTGTTTTCAACCTTTGGGCCTATGGAAATAGGTAAGCAATTAGGAAAAATAGAGAAGATAAAGTTTTGTGGTTTTGTGAGCATGGAGAATGTATTTGTACAACAGGAGGAAGGCAATGGTAGGTTTGGGATTGAATTAAAATGCAACTCACTAAACTCATGGCCACAGGTTGTGTTAGCAGTGATTTTCTCACTTCCTGTTAACAGAAGAGCAGAAAAGCCAGGGGCCTGTGGCTCATGCCTATAATTCTAGCTCCTCAGGAAACTAAAATCTGGAGGATCAAGGTTCAAAGGCAGTCCAGACAGAAAAGTCCATAAGACTCCATGTCCAGTTAACCAGCAAAAAGCTTAACTGGAGGCATGGCTCAAGTTGTAGAGCACCAGCCAAGCAAGCAAACTAACGTTAACCCCCAGTATTGCCTCCTCCCCGCCTCCAAAAAAGCAGGAAAGGAAACAGGCCATACCAGGTGGACCATTGACAATTCAGATTTTACAGTAAATTGGCAGCTCAAACCCTACCTATGTATGCTCAGCAGTTATGTTGTAGGCTGGCTCTCAGTGCCTTTCTGTCCCCAGGGAAGTAAAGAAGAAATGAAATGAGTAAATGTCTCCTTCTTGGCTTCCTTGCTCAGGGTTCCCCATCCCCTTTGCATTCTTGGCCACCCACTGGGTAACTATTGGCAACCTTGGGCAGCACCTGGGCAGGTCACAGTGGGAGAAAATAAGAATGGTTTTTGGATCTACCTTTGTTTGGTGTAACTTTGACCTGACCCAATTTCCTCCCCCATGACAACTGTGATGATAGAATGCCAGCCCTAGAAGAGGGTGGATGAAATGAAGCCCACACCCCAGCATGAGAGGGTTGCCCAGCAACACAACCATATTCCCCTGAGCCATGGGAAAGTGGGAAAGACGAGGGAAGGTGAGACTGTGAATGACTGAGTAGAGGTGACATGGATGCTATTAGCCTTCCTTCTTACCTGTGGCGAGACAGCCCCTGTCTTTCATCACATGCTGGGGAATAACGAGAGGTTCCTCTTCCACAGACATGGCGCCCTCCGTGGAAGCCTTTGATAAACTGATGAACGGGATGGTGGCCGAGTTTTTAAAGAACAGTAGAATCCTTGCTGGTGATGTGGAAACTCATGTGAGTAACTCCCCTCCCTGTTCTCTCTGAAGAGCTCAGACTGGCCAGCCCAAACATAAGCAACTCTAAAAGCATCATGAGATCTTCATTTCTTTATTTTTACCTTGGCTAGACAGGTAGTAGCTAATATGTTCATTTGTGCATTCATTCATTCATTTAACCATCTGGATGGAGATTGATATACAGTGCTCTAGAAACTGAGATGTTGGGGAAGTGAGTAAAGCATCTTTTCAATCCAAGTAGTTTGCTTCCTTTCTGTTAATCTCGAGAGAATGATTTTCCTGAAGGGTTCTTGCTTTGGCTAGATGGCTTGGTCCTTGTTAATTACATTTTAGTTACATACATCCTTTTTCCTGAACACAAATATATCCTGCTATAAACTCCTTGAATGTTAGTTTCATCCTGTTAATTAAGCCACATCCTTTTGCAGACTGTGAACCTGAGCTCCACCAATCAGAGCAGAGGGGCGGCCCTGTTGGGTTAGGGATAAAAAGAGAGCAGTATGCCTGCTCTGTGTGCTTGTTTGCCAGGTTTGGGGCTGATGGCACACCCTTCTGCAGAAGTAAACTTTGCCTGGTTCTTTGGCATCTTTATTCCTGAGAGACATTCCCCACATCCTGAGCTATTTCTTTCAGGGACTTATAAGAGAGATGTATCCTGCCATACTAGAGCATTCAATTGATGCTAGCAAAATAGATGGTGTATATAACTAATTCAGACTAATTCAGGTATACAGATTTGACAAAAAGTAAGGAAGCAAGGTTATTGCATAGAAAGGGCAGGAGCAAGAATGTCATCCTAAGAAAGGGTTTCTGAGAAGAGGAATTTGAGCAGAGATCTGAGAGGAAAGAAAGCACAAATGTGCTGTTGTGGGCAGCAGAGGGCCAGGTGGAAGAGATAGCCAGGGCCAAAGCCCAGAGGATGGAACATTCTGGCATGTTCTCAAAGTAGCAGAAACCAGAGGAGTTAAGGAGAAGAATAAGAAGAATACAAGAGGCCAGCTCCCAACAGGCCCTTGTCAGTCACAATGAGGGACTTGGCTCAGGTCCCAAGTGTGGCCAGGAAGCCCTAGAGGACACTGGGCAGAGGATGGAAGGTGACTGTGCCCAGTAGACTCTGTCCACAGCCTCCTCCCTCTTGTCTGAAGTGCAGCCTAAGGGTATCACCTCATGCCTACTAGGTTATCACCTCATGTCTATTAGGATATTTCTACAAGCAGGAAACTCCACAAAGTTGCAAGTGTTGGTGAGGGTGTGGGGAAAATGCAACCTTGATTCATTGTTGGTGGGACTATAAAATGTAATGTTCCCGTATACAGTATGGCAGTGTTTCAAAAACTCAAGAGAATGGCTAAGCTGGGTGCTGATGGTTTATGCCTGTAATCTTAGCACTTCAGGAGGCTGAGATCTGAGGATCCCAGTTTGAAGCCAACTTGGGCAAGAAAATCCATGAGACTCATCTCTAATTAGCCACTAAAAAAAAAAAATCTGGAAGTAGAGCTGTGGGTAAAGTGATAGAGTGCTAGCCTGGAGCACACTTAAAGCCCTGGGATAAGCACCCAGGCCCTAAGTTCAAACCCCAAGACTGGCCCAAAGAAAAAAAACAAACAAAACAAAATGGCCATAGGATCTATAGCAAGAGAGAGACAGAGACAGAGAGACTGAGATATGTCCAAAAATATTGAAAGCTGGGATTCAGAGATATTTCATACCATGTTCATAGCAACATTTTGTTTTATAATAATCAAAGGGAGGAAGTGTCTTAATTGTTCATTGATGAATACAGATAATGTAGCATTTATATACAGTGGAATATGATTGAATCTTAAAAATGGAGACAATGCACTTATATGCTAAGGGGGTAAGCCAGACACAAAAAGGCTTATATGTATGCTTCCACTAATACAGTTATTCAGAGACATTTTCAAAAAGACAGAAAAGTACAATGTCGGTTGCCAAAAGCTGGGGGAGGGAAGAGTGTGGACCCATTGTTTCATGGATATAGAGTTTCCATTTTCTGGAGATTGTTTATACAACCATGTGGATATACTTAACACCACTCAACTATACACTTAAAAATGGATATGAAGGTAAATTTTGTTCATGTGTTTCATCCTAGTCTTTCCTTAAAGGAAAAGCCTAAATCACAGAATTTGAAAATCCCTGGCTAGGGGGAGATTTCTGCCTCCCAACTAGAAGAAGGTTTTGTATTTTTTTTAATGTTAAAATCATCTCTGAACTGAGTTGTTATTTGAGTGAATTTTGTGAAAAACCTAAAAAGTCAACTCATTGAAAACCTCCAGAAGAAAGTTGTCCCCAGGTTCTTTCTCACTGGCTTTTGTTTGCCACTGAGGATTAAATTCCAAAACCATCTGCCTAGAGATTTCCCTTCACTGGGACAGGCCTGGCAAACACCATTGTAAGTATACATCCACCGAAAAGTTGATTCCCGAATCCATTGTGGTTTGGGGTTTGAGAAAGCCAAGCACAAAAGGAACTTTCTATTTCCTCCTCCCCCACTGAGATGCCATGTACAGGTGATCCGGTGTCTTCCATGACACCAGAGGCTCCCAGGCAGGGATTAAACAGGTACTCTTTTACCTCGATGTATTTGCTTGCCACCACTGAGAAAAACCAAATTCCTTCTCATCAGCTCCATTTGTATTCAGCATTTCTCTTTAAATGCCCATCAGTGAAAGAGAGGAAAGATGGTTGCATTTAAGATCAGACAAGTCTGGGTATGAAGACAAGTCCACTTCAAATGTACCCCATGGCTCTGTCATTGGGCTGATCTGTTCTTTTCCTCTGTGTTTCTACTTACAAGAAACTGCATGTGGAGTCTGGAGTGGTAGTGCCTGCCTGTAATCTCAGCACTCAGGGAGACTAGGAGTTCAAGGTCACCTAGCTAGAAAGGCCCTGACTCTGGACTACATAAAAAAGCTTGCCTCAAAAACAAAACAAAATTTAAAACAAAAGACAAATTCCTTCTTCATACACAGTAAGATAATGTTTGAATTTCTTATGTAAATGTCCTTAAACACTAATATACACAAAAAGATATTAATTTTCCCATTTAAAAAAAAAAAGCTGCTTTGCAACATGCATGAAGATTTACTCTCATGGACAGTAGTGTCCCAATCGTTACCCTTAGTTTACTTTGGCCTGCTGCTGGGGTACGCAGCACATCAGAACTCTTAGTAATAATATCTCACAAAATTCCAGAGAGCAGCATGGAACGAGCGAATAGAGGCTTAGAAATAAGCACTGTTTTTAATGGAGGATTTGCAGAGCAGTCTTTAAGGTTTGGGTTTTTTTTAGAACAAAAGGACTTATAAAGTGTGACTTGATTTCAGTTTTTCCTTCCTATTCGTCCGATCACATGACTCTGAACAAAAATTATTCTTAATCAGGAATACTTCAGGTTTAAAGAATTTGATGTTTAAACAAAAGGGAAAAGAAAGGGAAGAGAGAGAAGGAGAGAGGAAGGGAGGACAGAGAAGAGGGAGAGAAAGGCAGAAATGAAAAGAGAAACACTTGTCATGAAAATTTAGGGTCTGGCTCCAGCACACACGGAGAGGTGCAGGCCGCTATCGTCCATCTGCCCAGTTAGTACTTTGAACAAGTAGTTTATTTTTCCTCCCTTAGAGACCATGTGTCACCAGAATTAAGCTTGCAGCTGCTGCCTCATATAAGCCAGACGTGGGGGTTGAACTCTGTTCCAAGAACACACCTGTCGCCTCGGACAAAAAAAAAAACAAAACCCACATACCTGATTGTACAGTATGGAAATTTGAGAATGACACAAGTGTGCATCCTGTTAAATCCTGTCCCTGGGCTGCAGTGCGATTCCACAGATTCTAATCATGAATAAGGGCAGCCAAGCTATGATTGAACGGCTGTCTCCATGTGTTAGCTGCTAGTTGGCCTTAATTTACCGAACACTCAATAGTCTATTGACAGAGCAGACCACAAAAAAAAGGAGGAACTAATAGCTACAATTAGAAAGCTCTGCTGAACCGAAGAACATAACAGGTTTAGCAAAGATTAGATCCCGTAAAGCCTTATTGTGTGCCACCTAAACCAGAGGGCTTATCTAAATTATGATTCCACCCAATAACAACAACACAGCAGCTTTTGCTGCTATGAAAGTAGAATAAACAATGCATAATTTTATAATGGTTGATTAGAGTCAATATAGTTCTTGGTGTTAATGGAAAAGATCCTCTAGAAATGAGGCCCTCCTAATACCAAGTCTTTGGCTGGACATGGTCCATAAATGGACTAATATGATTTTTATGGTTATTGTTGTTAGCCAAGCTGTTCTGTTGTGAGCCTGGTGTATGGAGCTAGTCTCAGGCTTATGGTTAAGTGAATTGATGATTATGCAGCAACTGCTCTTCCTAACGGAAATCACTGGTAGAATTTCCATGTGAAATATTTATAGGAGGCATGAGTATTATTTCCTGTTCTTGATCTAAATGGATGGCTGAAAAAACTTGGAAAAAATTATACTAAATGAAGTGAGCCAGACCCAAATAAACATGGACTCTCTGGTTTCCCTCATAGGGAGTAATTAGCACAGGTTTAGGCTAGTCACAGCAGAGGATCACAAGAGCCCAATAGCTATGCCCTTATAAACACAGAAGATGATGGATGCTAAGTGAAATGAACTCCATGTTATGGAAATGACTGTTATATCACTGTTGTAATTACTTTCAACATGCCATGTGAAACTGTAGCTTCTTTTGTTGATGATCCTCTTGTATCCCTTCCTGTTGTTGTCCCCGCACTATCACTGTATCTCACCTGAGTACCCTGGATACTGTATATACTGGTACTAGAACTAGGAAAGTGAAAGGGAATATCAAAATCGAGAGACAAAGGATAAAAAGACAAATGACTCCAAAAGCAATACTTGCAAAACCATTTGGTGTAAACCAACTGAACAATTGAACAACTCATGGGGGGAGAGGGAAAGAGGAAGGGGGAAGGGGGGAATGAGGGAGGAGATAACAAATAGTACAAGAAATGTACCCATGGCCTAACGTATGAAACTGTAACCCCTCTGTACATTACTTTGACAATAAATAAGTAATTATTTTTTTAAAAAAAACTTTATTTTCATGCCATTACTGGGTCTTGAATTCAGGGCCTATGCACTCTCACTGAAGTTTTTTACTTAAGGCTGGCTCTCTACCACTTGAGCCACAGCTCCACTTCCTACTTTTTTGGTGATTAGTTGAAACAAATGGAAAATAAAATTCAACGAAGTCCTGCAAATTTAGCACATGATTAAATCATGTGCTGTAATATTATATCCTTGTTTTCTCTGACTTCATAAGGGACAAATGTTTGTAGACAATTAGCATCTTGCCCTTGATGGCTCACATTACTGTATTAAATAATCTTAGTAGTATTTATTTTTGTATTTATTATCAGGGATGGAGTCTTAATTCAGAGTTCTTGCTAGGCAGGAACTTTACTGCTGACCTATGTCCCCCCTTTTTGCTCTGGTTATTTTTGAGATAGGGCCCTGCTTCCTGCCTAGGTACAGGCCTGGACTGCAATCTTCATATTTTAGGCTTCCAGCATAGCTGAGATAACAGGCACAAACCATCACACTTAGCTTCTTCCCATCAAATAACATTATGGCCTTTTTTTTTTTTTTTTTTTTTTTTGCCCCAGCTGACCTGGAACCATGATCCTCCCAACCTCAGAATCTCTCGCAGCTTGGGTGCTAGGCATGTGCCATGAAGCCCAGCTATTATTTGAGAAAGGGCCTTGCATGGATGGCCTCAAATAGTAATTCTCTGGATTTCAGCCTCCAAGCAGCAAAGATTATAGGCCCAAGCCACTGATAACTAGCTGAAATAACCTGTGTCTTTACCATGTATTTAAATCATCTCCATAATGTGTTCTTAATTTTGTGTTGTGCTGGTTAGGTGAAGTAAGAGGTAGCTCTTCCCCTGACCAGATCTAACTCATCCATAGCTAGGTTTTAGAGCTGGCCCTACTAAACAACATGGTCCAGACCAGTTCTTAACCTGCTCCTTACTGAGGCAAGATAACATCATTTCTAAGGGCCTCTGCCTCTCATCATTTGTGAGACTCATCATTTGTCTCAGCCTTAACAGAGGAGGGGCTGTGTGGTTTCCCAGTGAACAGCTCGCAATAGGGTGGCATTGATTCACCATTATAAAATTGTTTTAAGACAACACAGACCAGGATCAAACTTGTGATCTTCCTGCCTCAGCATCCTGAGTGTTGGTATGGCAGGCATGTACCTCCATACCCAGATTAAAAGGAGTCATGCCAAGGTTGCCACGATTAGTGAACAACTTATCTCTTGGATAACATCACAATAGTTACCATGCCATTATTTTTACCATTAATGAATGTTGACATTTATGTCCAATGAGAAACAAGCAGAAGAAAACACCAAGACATTAAAGATAATCTTCCTAATTCATTGTGGTATAGAAGAAACTCTGACCCCTTTATTTCAAAGGACACACAGGCTTCAAAGCTCCATCTTTCATGCATACTACAGGTTGTCACTTCTCTTATGTGGTCCTTACTTTTGGAACATATAATAAGCTTATCTTTTAAAAAATGATATTTTTAATCGATTCACTTAGTCTAATTTGCACATTTTTCTTAATTCTTTTGATTTTAGAAAATATTTATGAATGATTTGCACTCATTACAAAAGTGAAATCAATTAGCCTCTGTGACTATAATTTCCGTTAAACAAGTTTACTTTTAAAGCCAGGCACCTGTAATCCTAGCTACTCAGGAGCCTGAGATCTGAGGAGTGAGGTTCAAAGTCAGTCTGGGCAGGAAAGTACTTGAGACTCATCGCCATTTAGACACCCAAAAAAATCCAGAAATAAAGTTATAGGGGCTGGGGATATAGCCTAGTGGCAAGAGTGCCTGCCTCAGATACACGAGGCCCTAGGTTCGATTCCCCAGCACCACATATACAGAAAACGGCCAGAAGAGGCACTGTGGCTCAAGTGGCAGAGTGCTAGCCTTGAGCGGGAAGAAGCCAGGGACAGTGCTCAGGCCCTGAGTCCAAGGCCCAGGACTGGCCAAAAAAAAAAAGAAATAAAGTTATACTCCAGCTCTGGAGTGCTAGCCTTGTGTGAAAAAGCTCATGGACAGCCCTAAGTTCAAGTCCCAGGACTGGCTCAAAATAAAATAAAAAAGTTTGCTTTTACGGTATAGGAATTATCCATATCTGGGGCTGAGAATTCTAATAGAATCACCTTTAGAGTTAGGGGACAAGCTAATTAGAAACTAGACTTGAAGGCCTTGGAAGGGCTACCAGTATCACTAATCACCAGGATTGCTCTGTTTACTGGAAATGGAAGCCATTACCAGGTGTCCTGCTGAAATAATGAATTAGCTTCCATCATTCTCCACGGTTAAGATGATATTTGCTGTGTTTCTCTTCCCACATAGCAAAATTCTCCTTGTATACTTTCAAGCTTTTTATTATGCTATTAAATACTAAGGACATTTTAAATACCTTTTTATGCTCAAGACCATTTATGTATCCAGCGCATTCACTTGTCAGATATTCTGTGAGTAAAAATAAAAGTTTCTATTATCAATTCAGTTAAACTATAGCTAACAGATTCTAAGTGTGCTGCCTTTGAGGAGAAAAAAAGAGAAATTTCAAATGAACTTCAAAATAACAATTACATTTTCGCTCTATTTTATACAATAAGTTTTTCAAATTTGAAATTTAAAGAAAAGAAAACCAATAATGTACAAAAAAATCACAATGAATCCTGTCTCTTTTATAAGTCTCTATGCCTGTACTCCCAGATTAAGCAGGGAGACAAAGGGCCTCTACAATGAAATTAGTCTTTGCTGGCCTGTTTTTAGTCACAAATTCTTTAGGGGCAATTGAATTCTTTGGTTGAGTAAGTCAGACACAGCTGAACCCTCACCAGAACCGCTGAAGCTGAAAGAGATGCCTCTTCTCCCACCTGACAATGGGTGAAGTATCACACCGGAAGAAACCAGAGCTTTACTTCCAAGTTGGCTGTGGCTAAGCTTCTTAGCTCCCATCCCAATCTATCTTCACATGGTGATGGGGGCTACCAAGTGTGGCAGTCATGGATCTCCTTTTCCACCCTGTTGTTCAGTGACATAAGCACAATAGACATAAGCATACTCAGGGATACATTGTGAGTGTGTGCAGGTGGTTGGGTGGAAGCACATCACTCTTGGCACTTGTCATCTGAAACTGAGAAGAGAGTAAACTTCTTAGAGTCTTGGGCAAATGGTGTTAATCTACATAATGCATAGGCTCAGACTGTAGGTCAGTAGTTCCTGCAAATAAGGAGCAAATTTTCTCCTCAGAAAATACCCCTTCCTTGGGTTATTCCCATACGTGTTTTTTTTTAATTATAAATTCTTGTTATCTTTAAGTGCTTGTACAAAGGAGTTGCCATTCAACATGTCAGTTTAAGGGTATAAGTATAATGCATCTTGACTGGCATCACCCCTCCCATCATTCTCCCCCATCCTTCCCAACCCAAACCCTCCCTTCAATTTTCTTGGTTTTATAAGATATTCATTGAGTATTATGACTATTCTCTCCCCTCTTCCTCTTTTCATTCATCTAGCCCCTACCAGGTTATTCTCATGCTTAAATTGGTCATGCTACACAATTGCAAAGTAAATACCCCTCCCCTGTTGGTTTCCTTACTGACACCCTCCCCCCCCCCATTTTTCCTTCTTTCTACAGTGATCTCAGTAATTGGCACATTTGTTATTGTCTCTATCTAGGGTTCAGGATCCTTTAATTGCTTGCCCCTGGGGATACTTTAGAATTAATACTGTGTCCAAAAGTAATGACCTCTTTACTTTCTGATTTCATTTAAATTGCTTTAATTATGTTCTCAATGAAAATACATGCAGGCACACAGGCGTACATGAGCAACACACACACACACACTCACACACACACACACACTTCACCCAAGTTTCCTCTAACCTTATATTCGTCACATATGAGGACAGACAATAGCTGTCCATCACCTGTGTGTTCTGGCCCATGTGTCACTCTGACTTTAGGGAAATGTGTTTGCAGATTGTTACTGAGCATACAGCAAGAAGAAAATATACTTTCCCTCCTTCCCTTCCAGCTTTATTTACTCACCTTTTTTCTTTCTTTTTTAAGATAGGGTATTGCCATTTATTCCAGGCTGGCCTCAAATTAACTCACAATTCTCTCACTTCAGCCTTCTAGCTACTAGGATTCTAGGCATTGCTCTCCAGTTCTGTTTGTATATTGGTTGAACACTGTTCATTTAAAAACTTTTCAGTATATATCTTCACACATACACATATTTCAAATCAAGTCTTCTTAATATATCAAATATCAAACATTCTGATAATATATCCAATGAACTAACAATTTGTCATGTGTCTGCTGTATAAGCATTTTCCCTTTCAGAAAACTTTTTAAAAAGATATTTATGCCAGGCACTGGTGGCTCACACCTGTAATCCTATCTACCCAGGAAGCTGAGATCTGATGATCATGATTCAAAGCCAACCTCAGGCAGGAAAATCCATGAGACTCTTATCTCCAACTACCCACCAGAAAACTGGAAGTGGAACTATAGCTCAAAGTGGTAGAGCGCTAGCCTTAAGCAAAAAGAGCTCAGAGACAGCGCCCAGGCCCTGAGTTCAAGCCATCTGATGGACAAAAATAAATACATAAATAAATAATGAAAGAAATATTTGAAGTAGGAAGGGCTTGAAATGCCAATGTTTGATTTTTTAAACTGCTTTAGTTGAAACAGATTACTATATGGGAAGAGGATGTGACCTACAGTATTATGCCAACCAGTTAGTGTCGGGTTTACTACAAGGCTCCAGAAACTTATATTGTTTTCCTCACACTCTTTCAGTGTCTAGTCTGTGCCTATGGCAAATGGCTAATAAATGTTTGCTGAGGGGCTGGGGATATGGCCTAGTGGCAAGAGAGCTTGCCTCGTATACATGAGGCCCTGGGTTCGATTCCCCAGCACCACATATACAGAAAACGGCCAGAAGTGGCGCTGTGGCTCAAGTGGCAGAGTGCTAGCCTTGAGCAAAAGGAAGCCAGGGACAGTGCTCAGGCCCTGAGTCCAAGGCCCAGGACTGGCAAAAAAAATAAATAAATAAAAATAAATAAATGTTTGCTGAATGAATGAATGAATATTAATTATTGAACTGAATGAATCAAATTATTCATGTATATTTGAATCAGGGATGCGTGAATTTATCATGGCTAGTAATTTAAATCAAGTCAAATCCAGACTAGCCTAGCGGTTAAAAATAAATCATCAAAGCCACGTTTTAGTCATAAATCAGCAAATTATATATTAAGAAACATAGACATAGGCTAGGAAAAAAATAGACCATTATATTACTGTGTGTCTACAGGTTTGAGCTGAAAATACACACACACACACACACATACACACACACACACACACACACTAAATTTATCAAAGGCCTGACTATACTCAGTACCTCCTTCAATTTCTTCCTCTAATTCTTGTTTTATAGTAAAGGAAAAGCAGCCACTGAAAGATTTAGCTTAAAGAAGCAAAATGAGAGGGGCACTGTGGCTCAGGCCTGCAATCCTGGCTATGTAAGAGGCAGAGACTGAAAGGATTATGGTTCAGAATCAACCTGATAAGAAAAGTATCTGACACTCTTATTTCCAATTCATTAGCAAAAAGCCAGGCTAGAGGTATAACACAAGTGGTAGAACAAGCAAGTCAAGAAAGCACAAGAACATGAGTTCAAAGCCCAATACCAGCAAAAATTAAAGAAGAAACATGGATGCCAACAGCTCACACCTGTAATCTTGCCTACTCAAGAGGCTGAGATATGAGGATGATGGTTCAAAGTCAGCACAGGCATGAAAGTCCATAAGACTCTTACCTCCAATTAACTACCAAAAAGCTGGAAGTAGAGCTGTGAATCAAGTGGTAGAGTGCTAACCTTGAGCACAAAATCTCAGGGACAGCTCCCAGACCCTGAGTTCAAGCCTCAGGACCTGCACAAAAAATAAAAAATAAATAAATAAAAAGAAGCAAGATGAGAGTTCTTAAGCAATGAATACATTCATCAATACATTGCCTTGCAGTCACTGCCAATAGAAATCCCATGGGCTCTGCCTGAGACGAGATATTTTTATGAACCATACTGGAAGTATTTTAAACTAAAGGTCAGAGTTTAAAAGGAACTAGAATTCATTTGGTTTTGCTTTGGGATTCAGTTTTGGCAGGTTGCCCCCTCCCTCCAATCACTGCCATTCAAAGTGATAGAGATCGGGCAAGCAATAATTCTCCACTCTTAAAGGACATGCTGAGAAATTAAAATTCTTGGCTGGAATACTACAGTGTACTTCCAATAATCAGATCTCTCTGGTTTGAGGAGTCTTGAGCTGTGTTAATATAACTGTAAAAAGCTGGGTAGAAAGTGATTGTCTCAATACAGAACATCCTAAACTTTCCAGTAGGATCCTCCTCCCTGTCCCCCAAGTTTATAAATCACTTCTTGAAAACTTGGAAGTCATTTTCCCAAGATCTAATGTAAGCCCTGGGTGGCTTCGTCCTTATGCCAAGATACAGACCACCACCAGGCCACATAGTATACACATGGCTGCCATCCACAGAATAGTTACTGACTACAGAAACTGCCAATCAGACCTTTATGACAATTTGAAGAGTAATTCAAACTGGAGGAAAGTGAAGGAAGGAGTGACATTGTCCAAAAAGAATTGACTTAGGAAAGGGTAACCCTTCGGTATAACACTTTAAAAACGACAAATTACCATTTTTTTAAAGAAAGAGTAAAGACTCCTAAATCTCACAATTGAAAAAATCTGGTATTTGTATATTGAATATGTATGTGTGTGTGTGTGTGTGTGTGTGTGTGTGTGTGTACAAATATATTCATTTTGCTTTGCTTTAGGGGTTGGTAGTACTGAAGTTTGTAGTTAGGGCCTTTGAACTCAGCAATTGCTAGGTAAACACTCTACTACCTAAGCGATGCCTCCCTCTCTTTTTTCTTTTTCCTTAACTTTATTTTTCAGATAGGGTCTTGAGTTTGGGGCAGGTGACTGACCTCAGACTGTCATCTCCTAATTACTGCTCTCGTGTAGCTGGTGTGATTGGTGCATATGACGACCCCTGCCTTTATTGTCCGAGATGGCGCTCACTAACTTCTTTCCCAGGATGGCCTTGAACTATGATCCTTCTGTTCTCTAACTCCTAGGGAGCTGGGATTACACACTTGAATCACTGTGTCTGGCTTGTATGTCTCTGTGGGGTTTTTTAAAATTTCATTTTCTTCTTATTTCATCTTTTATTTTTCAGAAGTACATCTAGGATGGATGAGACATTAAAAAGTAAAGACTGTGTGAGAAGTTTCTAAGCACTACTTAGGTAATGCAAGGTGCTAGAAAAAAAAGAAAAAAATGAAGCCGGAAAACATTGAAAAACCAAAGTTGTTAATTATGTGTGCTGATACCTGAGGGGATGTAAATTTAACTAGAGACAGATAAATAGGGATTTTTACATAGATTCTAGATGCTTCCAGCTAACATTGAACCTGCTTCACTACCAACAAGTCTTGTCTTTTGTTATTTGTGGTTACATTCCTTCGATGCTTAGCAACCATTGTAAGGGTGACACTGGAATTCAGAAATGGAACCAAAACAGAAGGAAAGATTTTCTGAGACTGAGTAGAAATTGAAAGAGGAGGTAAGGATATGACATATGTGCTTTATTTAAACTAAAGTCTGGAGGGAGTGCCAGTAATTCACGCCTAGCTACTCCGGAGGCTGATATCTGAGGGTCCTGATTCAAAGCCAGCCTGGGCAGGAAAGTCTATGAGACTTAGCTCCAATTAACCACCAAAAAGCCAGAAATGGAGCTGTGGCTGTGGCTGAAATGGTAGAGCACCACCCTTGAACAAAAAAGTGCAGGAAAAGCACCCGGGGTTTGAGTTCAAACCCCAGGACTAACACTAAGAGAGAAAGAGAGAGAGAGAGAGAGAGAGAGAGAGAGCATCTGTACCAGCTAAAATACAGATAAGCTCCAGAATACCATTCTAAAGTACCTTTTAAAAAATGAAAGCAGTTTGAGGGGATAAGAGACAAAATGAAAATATTCTAAAATTGATTGTTATGGGAGCTGAGCAACTCTGTGACCATGGTGAGAAACTAAAAATTTTGGCAAGTTGCAATATATGTGAATTGTCTCAAAAGACCAAAAGCCAGGCATGTGCCAGTGGCCCCTGCCTATAATCCTAGCTACTCAGGAAGCTGAGATCTGAGAATCGAGATTCAAAACCAGTCCAGGCAGGAAAGAGACTCGTATCTCCAATTAACCACTAGAAAACTAGAAGTGACACTGTGGCTTAAAGTGGTAGAGCACTAGCCCTGAGCAAAAGATCTCAGGGACAGCACCCAGGCCTGGATGGAGTTCAAGCCTCACAACTGACAAAAACAAACAAACCAGGCTCATACCCATGTTACTAGCTACTCAGGAGACTGAGATCTGAGCATCACAATTCAAAGCTAACCCAAGCAGGAAAGCCCATGAGACTCTTATCTCCAATTAACCACCAAAAAACAAGAAATGGAACTGTAGCTCAAAGTGGTAGAGCAATAGCCTTGAGCAAAAAAACTCAAGAGCAGCACTTAAGCCCTGATTTCAAGCCCTAAGATTGGCACACAAAAAATTAAATTAATAAAAATCTGGAAATATATCTATTGACTTGCTAACATTGGTCATGTTTATAGAGTGAGATTAATGAAAGCTCTTACTTTGTAAGTGTCCATGAACTTTTTACAAGCAAATGTGATTACTATTGTAATTATTATCAGAAGAGGAAAGAGGAAATATTTGGTGCTAGAAGAGAAAGATCTTAGAATCCTCAAAGAGATATTGCCTCAAAGAGATATCATTGAGGAACAAAAGACAAAATCACCAACAAGTGTCACCAACCACTCAAAGCTTGGTTGCAAGACCACTCAAGTGCCTGGGCATTGGTAGAGAACAGACAGCCAGAGTTGAACCAGAAAAGACCTCTCATGGTTCTGCCCCTGGAGTAAGATCTCTGTCTAGATGGGTTGATGTTGTGTAGACAGTGGTTGACAAATGAGAATACCCAATTCTCTGTTAAATTTTATAGCCACTGAAGATCCACTTTATTTATTCCTCTGCCTTCAGCTGCATTCCTCTGAAGTTTTAAAGGAGAAGAAAGATTAGTTGAGGGCCCGCCTTTGTCAGGCACTGTGCCTGGTTACTGCAATCATTTTGTTTCACTTGATCCATAAGAAAAAGAATCCTTGACAACAGTCAGGATAAAAAACTAAAGCCTCCCAAAGCAATCCAAGACCTAGAACAAATCATGTTAAGTGAGGTGAGCTAAGCTCAGAAAGATAAACGGTGCATATTTTCCTTCACAGGTGAAAGCTAGATCTAAAATACACTGGGACATAATATATTCTGCAGGTCTGTAGGCATTCACACACAGTGAAGACACTCTTAGGAGAGGAACGGAAAGGCACAGTGCCTGTGTACATTGATCATACAAAATAGTACTTATTGAAATGAATTCCAGGAAAGGGAAATGAGGTTTTTTTCTTTGTTGCAGTGTTTGTTTTCTTTCTGTCTTGTTTGCTTGTCTGCATGTCTTTGGGAGTGTAAAGGGAGACACCGACACTGGAATGAAGGAACAAAGGGTAAATAAATGCAGCCACGGATACCATGTTGAAAATCAACTTGTGGGTAGGATGGGAGGGAGAAACTGGGAGAGAGCAAGGGAAAGGGTGGCATTATCCAAACGACATGTACTCCTTACCTGAATTATGTAACTGTTACCTGTCTGTATTTAGCGTTTTCAAATAAAAATTTAAAAAAATTTAAAAGAAAGAATCCAACCCTCTGGGAGACTGGGAAAATATCTGTGGCCTTTCATCTCACCAGGGGCACCATGGATTGAATCTCAGGCTTACATGATTCTGAAGCTCATAGTTTCTCTCTGCACTGCACTGTAATTTCAGTCATTTATAACTAAGGAATAGTTACCAAGCTCCTGCTGAACTAAAGGCCCTCTCCATAGGTAACTACTGCCTTAGTCCTTGAGAACCTGCTTTCAACTTGAAGCCATAAGACATGTATACATGCATTAAAAGTTGCCTAAAAATATAGTTTAAATAGCACAAAGGAAAAAGGTAATACTTGGCAGTATAGTACATTCTAGACCCGAAGTACATTGTTGTCTCTGAGTTTTTTCTAAGTGGTCCTAAAGCAGTCAATCATCTTTTATTTGTACAGATCCAACAATCATCAACCACAAAGCTGTTACTGCATGTTGACAAAGTAGTTTCTATTCCTTAAGTGTTAGAAAAAAAAAAAAGTTAAATCATTTGGAAGGGGGTCAATCTGCCCACTATTTTGGAGCTATACAATGATTGTGTTGGAAAATGAAGTGAATTTAGAAGAATGATTTTGTTAAGAATACAAACTTGTGGGGCTGGGAATATGGCCCAGTGGCAAGAGTGCTTGCCTTGCATACATGAAGCCCTGGGTTCCAGCATCACATATATAGAAAATGGCCAGAAGTGGCGCTGTGGCTCAAGTGGCAGAGTGCTAGCCCTGAGCAAAAAGAAGCCAAGGACAGTGCTCAGGCCCTGAGTCTAAGACCCAGGACTGGCAAAAAAAAAAAAAAAAAAAAAAAAAAGAATACAAACTTGTAACAATACTCATAGCTATTAGAAAAAGCAAATGTATTTAAATATGCAATGACCTTGTCTCTCTTTTCCTCTTCCCTTGCCCTGAGAAATACTGTTCTAACTCTTTCAAATCTCTGGTCTTTTTTTAATAATAAATTTTAATAATGACTTGTTTAGAAAAGTTTTATACCAAGCATTTTAAATTATAGTGAATCGTTTATGCTATAGATCGTAGAGAATTTTCAGCATATACTGTTTCTGTGATCTGTTTATTTAACTCAGACCATATGTTCTGGGCTTCTTTCCATGTCAGTAAATTGAGGTCTACATGATCATTTGTAATGACTGTGTAGTATTTTGTGGTTACGCCATAATCGATTTAAAAGTCACACTCTAAGGTGGGTATTAGCTCAAGCCTGTAATTCCAGCTACTTGAACAATGGAGATAGGAGATCATGGTTCAAGGCCAATTTGAGCATAACAGTTCATAGGACTTTTTCTCACTCAGTGGATGGCCCAGGTGGTGAGCGCCTGTTAACCCAGCTGCAAAGGAAGCCCAAGAAGTCTTTAGTTCAATCCCTAGTACTACCAAAAATGAACAAACAAGGCATAGTTCTATATTAGTGCAATATTTTATATGCAAGAATATAGGGCCCCAACTATGTTGAGACCAGTGATCCCCCTCAAAATGGGACCCTGACAAGCGCCTCTTAAATTGCACACCGGATTCCTTGCTAGCCTCCCTCAGTGCTGTCCTAGGCAGGAGAGTCACCAGGCATACTTGTAATCATTTTAAGAAATCATGACATTTATACAAATTGCAGTGGGTATCTTTATACAATCATTATTTATAAACTATACAATTACTTTCTCATGGAAATTTCCTAAAACTGTTCTAGGCCTGTGGCAATTGTTCTCTATTACTTATTGCCAAATTACCTACACACACACACACACACACACACACACACACACATTGTTGTATAATTCATGCTTTCCCAGTGGTTTCCATGCCTTCAGCTCTTTAGTGATAATTAGGCATTAGGAAAATAAAAGTTTCAGGAAAACAATGCGTGATTTGAATGCACATTAATATGCACGACACTGGAATTCTTTAAAATACTTTGCCCTCTGCTGGACAGGCAGGAAAATAAAAACAGTGCACAATAGGAAAGCTTGCTTTTTGCAAAAGAAAGCCATTAATCAGGTCTATCATTGATCTACTCACTGTATCAAGAGCCCAAATCTGTTTAAATTGGGGTTGCCTAGGGCATGTGTTGATGGGCTTCAAGGGTGTTGAGGTCACCTTAACTGAGATTAGTAATGCAGCTGAGATTCATCATCATCATCATCATAATAATAATAACAATAATAAACAGGCTTGAATGTAGAAGCGATAGTATGGAGCTTCAGTGTCAGAAAATTGCTCTGGGGCTGATGTAAATACTTTTGTGAGCTGGAGGTTGCCTAGGCAACAGTCCTATTAATGAAGAATAAGCCTCATTTATTATCCGTGCCTGAATGATTTTTTTCTATAAAATGTACCTAGTAGTCTAACACTGACATTCTCAATCTACTTACTCATCTTTTCTTTCTAGACTCCAAAACTATTTAGCCCTATTTAATAAGCATGCCTCCTTTCTCTACCAGTGATTGAAGAAGAAAAAAAATCAGTAAACTCTGAAGGGCAGTAAAAATATTAATTTATAACAATTACCTAATATAAAATTATTGCCTTTTTGATAGATGGCTTTGGCTAAGGCAGAGCCTGAAATTAACTGAGACTTGGTTGCTATTTGAGCAGGCAAGTCTTTAAATTAACTCATCTTTATGATTCAGTGGAGTGTTGCCAACATATTTTTAAAGTAAGTGGAGTATGACATTACTGTTTCCTTCCCCTAGTCAGACTGTAAATTTAGGTTCCATTTTATTGTGCAGTCATGGCTGAGCTGCAGCCCTTGCAGAATGCCTGCTGTCTTGGAGTGCCACAGAGGATGTGAGACTCATGGAAGAGATGCGCTGCTGAGAAATGACTGAGTACCAAACACTCTGCTTCCCAGGTTCTGGAGAGAAGGAAGTATTTTATCCAAAAGGAACAAAGTTATCCTTGCATATCTCTTATTATCATGAGATTGATTTTACTTATTGTTGTTGTTGTTGCTATTTATTGCTTTTTTTTTTGGTTGTGGACTTGAACTCAGGGCCTGGGTACTGTCCCTGAGCTCTTTTGCTCAAGGTTAGCACACTATCATTTGAACCATAGCACCCCTTCCTGATTCCTGTGTTTTGTCAAACCTTTTTAGCCAGGGGTTGTTAATACCAATAATCCTATCCTGTCCACACAATGAACACCTTAACATGTATTACCCCGAAATGCATTATTCTCTGCATTCCTCACTTGCTTCCTGTGAGTTATATCTGATAATGTGCCTAGGCACATAGCAGGTACTCAAAATATTTCTAATTGTGATATTAAATAGTAAGTTTCTATTTTATTCAGAAACTTATTATTTAAACTTATTATTTCAGACTTTTGTATTTAAACTTATTATTTCAGACTTTTCTCATTTTGGCAGTACTGGGGTTTGAACTCAGGGCCCTGTAGTTTCTAGGCAGGCATTTTACTACCTGAGCTACATTCCTAACCCTTTTTGCTTTCATTGTTTATTTGAATAGGATCTCACATTTAGGCCTAGATCATGATCCTCCTATTTATGCTTCCCACATAGCAGGGTGACAGACATGAATTCTTTTGAACTCTTGATTTCTGCCTCCTGAGTAGCTAGGATTACAAGCAACATAGGAAAGCTTGACATCCAATATGTGAAGAAGAGAACAAACACATCTCATAATCTCACTACCAGTGATAACACTTGAAAGGAAAATTATCCCAGAAGAACCACAGACCATAGGCAAAGTCATGTAGAGCAAAAGAGTTTATTGCCAGCAGGGCCGGCAAGGCCAAGTTCAAACAGAGGAAAGGAAAATGACGCTTGAACTCTCTCTCGGGGGGGTGGGGGGGGTCTTTATACCCTCATGCAACTAAGGTGGGAGGTACTCCGCCTGCCCCTCAGGTATCATCAGCCAAGGGCAGAGTTGCATTGCCAAGGGCAGACCTTATATATGAGCTGGGGGACATTCTATAAGCTTACAACACTTTCATAGACCACATGGCATACTTATTTCATAATGACATGTTTGTTGGTTTGGTTGATTGGCTTTGGTTGGTCGTAGGGCTTGAACTCTAGGCCTGGGTGCTGTCCCTGAGCTCTTCAGCTCAGCTCTCTACCACTTGAGCCACAGTGCCACTTCCAGTTTCCTGGTGCTTAACTGGAGATAAGAGTCTCTCAGACTTTGCTGCCTCAGCTGGCTTTGAACCGAGATCCTTAGATCTCAGTATCCTAAATAACCAGGATTACAGGCATGAGCCACTGGTGCCCAGCTGTTTCATATTTTAAAAGCCACTTATTGAACAGTCTTGTTTTCTCTTCAATAAGATTGAATCATACAGTCATCTGTCGGGACAAATGGCTCATGCCAAACACTGGCAAGGTGCAAGGAATCCAGGTGATACTGAAGATGCTGGTGGGAATGATAGGCCCAAATACAGTCCAAGTAAAACATAGCCCTTCTGTTGCCTCACCTTGGCATCTACTTTTAAATTCATAAATTGAGATTATGTTACTGACAGAACAGCTTTTCCCCTGAGAATAAGTTTTAGCTCAAGCACATGTACTAGTTTCTTAGTCATTGGAAATTCTGATTTGCTCATCTGTGCCATTTTCCTACTGGCACTGGGAAGAGAGAGAGGGGATTCCTAAACTTATCATGCAAACTAGGCAGAAGTCCGTGGGAAACCCAAGAAATCATGGTGAAAAAACATTCCGTACTTGTCTGTTTTATTCTTAGCTGTAACAGGATAAAGGGATCTATTGGGTGTTGCTTTAGCCTCCTCCCAAACTTTTTCCTCTCTTTCAAGAACCTCCTCCAGATAAATACCATGAAACAAAAATAGCAATAACAAACACAAAGAATAAAAATCTTAGGAGCTGGTCCCCAGTGGCTCGTGCCTGTAATCCTAGCTACTTAGGAGAATGAGATCTGAGGATCCTGGTTTGAAGCCAGCATGGGAAGAAAGGTCCATGAGACTCTTATCTCCAATGAACTACCAAAAAGCCAGAAGTGGAGTTGGGACTCAAAATGGTAGAGTGTTAGCTTGGGGGGGCCGGGCTTGAGGGGGGAGCTCAAGGACAGCACTCAAGCTCCAGAACTAGCACACACGCACACACTCACACACATCTTATATAGTGGAAGTAAAAGCATCATTAGAGGGCTTTGCTATTCTTGAGAAATGAGTGAAAACATAGTGCTTCTTTCAGCGTCCCTTCATGACCTTCTCTATCATGGTCTCATCCTCAGTTCTACCAGATAACTACAGCTAAATGGCATTCATAACACCCCCACCCCACCCGCAGCGTCCTACTCCCCCTCATAGGAAGATGTTAAGTTATCGAGAGGATGGAGTTGGGGTGGATGTTTCAAAATGCTGCCTGAAAAAAAGGCGAAACTGATATTTTTCTTGTTTAAAAAGAAAAGAAAAAAAGGAGAAAATATTTTAACTCTTGGCTCTGGTGGCTGAAGTTGGAAATCAATGGAAGTATTCTAGTTTTTCTATCAATGACATATATTGTCATTTATTGTGTTTAAATGTTAACATTTTATACTCATTTGAAATCCTGACCCTGCTGTCTCATTCCTGTGTCCATTTTCAACAGGTTTTTTTTCCCCATTTTTGTAATACTGGAATTTGAACTCCAGGCCTTGCATTTGATTGGCATCTAGCAGTTGAGCCATACCCCCAATCCATTTTCTTTTTTGCTTTAGTTATTTTTCTTTTAGATGAGGTTTTTTGCTTTTGCCCAGTCTGGCCTCAGACCTCAATCCTCCTACCTCAAACTTTGATTACACCTGTGTAATCAGACTGTGTAATCAGACAGTCCAACAATTCTTAAATACGTATTTAATGTCAGGCAAGGGGTAAGGTGAGGACAGATCTGAAGAGGGGAAGTTGATGAGGAAGCAGACAGAACAGCACCATGCAGAGCACAAGGCATTAATGAGAACTTCTTTGTTCAGAATCAGAGAGTCTAGGCTACGAAACTGCTTTCTCCCTAACCATGATTGGCTGGGTACAGGGTTTGTATCAGTCAGACATTGGGGTAGAATAAATGCCTTGGAATCCGCCATCGCCCTTGGTGATTCGGGACAAGTTTATCCCCCATCTGTTGTTTCTTGAATACTCACCATCAAAATTCACTCAGCTCCGGGGCTGAATTTCCATCATCTCCACAGTGAGTAGAATGTGCGTCAAGCAGGAAGTAAGTATAGATTATCCACAGTTTGCAAACCCCACACAGCAGAGGAAATAAAAATAAAATAACATGAAAAGTTTACTGTTTAGTGACTTGGGACAGAGGAAGCAGTGAGGATACTGTTCACAGTTAGCCCGAAGTGATCATTTGTATGAGATTGAGGAAAGAACATCCGTGCCGATGAGGAGACCTGGACAATTTTATCAGCCTTGGGAAATTCACTTATCTTCCCCTCATCTTGGTTTCTTTTTCAGAAAAGAAAAAAAAATGCTGTGTAAGGCAGGCTCTGGGTATATAAATCAATTTCTTGTTCCCAGGGCCTTTGAAGCAGGGTGCTGGGGTGCTCGGGAAGACCACCCCAGCAATGGAACAGAGAGTCCTTAGGAATCTCAGCCCTGATGCAGATAAGCCTGTTGAGTGTACAGGGCTTTGTAAGCCAGGCAAAAGTCTGGGCTTTATCCAAATCCTTTATAAGAAATGAGAACTCTTGAAGCAATTACAAGAAAGTCCACATCCAGCCCTCCCTGTGTAGGGGGAAGGCAAGAGGCATTCTTTTCTTAGCCAGCAGCAACTGCTCCCAAACTCCATTAGCACTTTTTTTTTTTTTTACCCAGGGCCCTTGTTTTCTTTCCTTTCACTCTTCTTTTGTGCTCCTCCATTACAGCATTGTCCTGTACTCTGGGCAGAGGCAAAGTGCTCATTCGACTGTTTTATAAATACTGCCGAGTGGTGATAGTTCTCATGCCTGGCTTGGCTCATGCCTAACTTGCTGTCTTCCATTAGGCAAGTAGTCAGGGCTTCGAAGTCAGCCTTGCTGATAGCTTTCAAAATAATGTTGGCTTGACACCAGCTTGCATGATGTGGCTTCTTTTGGGGGGAAGGGGGACACTGGGGCAGTCCTGGAGCTTGAACTCTGGGCCTGGGCACTGTCCCTGAACCTCCTTTCTTTCAAGGCTAGCACTCTACCCCTTGAGCCACAGTGCCACTTCTGGCTTTTTCTGTGATTAACTGGAGATAAGAGTCACAGACTTTTCTGTCCGAGCAGGCTTTGAACTATTATCCTCAGACTGGCATTTTTTTTCTTTTTATTACCAAACTCTCCCATTTTCTAATGCTTCAAGTCCCTCCCTTGACAATAAAAGAAAACTGGAAATTGGGAGTCAGGAATTCTTGCCTCTGACTTGGTCACTAACTGGTTTTGTAACCTTGGGCAAAAATACTTCTCTCCTGGCTGCCCCCCACCCCCCAGCCTTTTATCTCTTTGCTTGAAACAACAAAAGGAAAGGCAAGTGTTGAATGAAATGAGCCCAGTCTGATAGGCTGAGTGTGCAGTTCTCAAGTGGGAGGCCTTTTGAGCAATTGTGCTAACTCAGCTACTGTTGAAAAAGGAGACAAAGCGAGAGACAAAGCCTGGGGTATTTCATGGGAACCTGTAGCTTTCTGTGTGGTCAGGACCCCTTGAGAACTTGTCAGAAATGTAAAGTTCTCAGCTCACCCAAATCACCTGATTTGGAAACTCCACAGGTGGGACTGAGGCCAGGTATTTTAACAAACATACACTCAAGAGAGAACCACTGACTCAATTAAGTTTATTTTTTAAGTTCATAATGTGTCTTCTCATTTGTCTTTCATAATCTAACTTTATGTGCTTACGTATTATGACTATAAGATAAGGCATCTACAGTCTTATTGTCAACAAAATCAGGAAATAGGTGAAAGTTATCTTTAGCATTCTTGTGCTCTCTCTCTCTCCTTCCCTCCTTCCCTCCCTCCCTTCCCTCACCCCTTTTCGCTTTCAAAAAGTTGAATCCCCTTTACTTCTTCATTGCCCAAAGTTCAAGGAAGTTCGCCTTTAAGGTAGAATACAGTATCTCTAATTATGAAGTCGAAGACAGGCAGACATGACTGGGAACCCGCAAATCACACAAGTAAACAGATACTCTGTCCTTAGTCAGGGGAAGGGGCCCTTCCCTCTCCCTTTCATCCTCAAATAGAGCGCTGGCACAATCAAGGAGGATCTGGAAAGGCCGTCAGCACATGCATGCAACTCAGTGCTGCTTTTCCATCTTCCAGGTCTTGCCCGTGCCCTTGCCCCCAGTGGTATAGATTTATTACACCATCCATTTGGGCTTTTTGCAGCCTGTAGCTTTTCCAGTGAAATGCTGCAAAGCTCTATTGGGTAGTAAGAGATCAGTGGGGCTTCCCCAGGGCACCAGCCCTCTCTCCCAAGAGGATTAGATAAAAATAAGTCATATTTAGCTGGTGTCTGCTTGCTCTTTCCCAAGGCTCGCTTTAAACCGAGCACTGGAATTCATCCTCCTGCTCTTCACCCTACGACCACAGAACCATGAACATCCCAGACACCTGTCTGCCTTAGAATCACAACTGATAGGACAGATCAAATGCACAGCTTTGATTTTACCTACACAGCCCCTTCTCTCCTCTGCACACACGTGCCCATAGGCAGAAAGACCCACATGTTTCCGCACAAAGGTCACTGCGGCACTCAGAGCCCTGCATGCGCGTGAGGGACAAACTCAGCAAAAAACCACTCAATTATTTGTCCTTCCTGAAAAGCCCTACGTTTGACTTTTTCTTTCACAATGCTTCAAACTGTCTGAGTGAGCCAAACCCTCCCTTCAGAGCTACCAGACTCAGCAGGTTCAGTAAAATTGGTCCTGAATAGGGTGCTGTCTGGTGGAGGGGACTCATGGAACTTTACAGAAGAAAGATGCAGATGGGTCCGAATATCTCAAAGTTGGAATGGAGGTCCTTTGACATGCACACTGATGACGCTCTAAATAAGTGCTGTTCGGCACCAGCTAATTATGTCCATAGTTCCAGAGAGCTAAATGAAGGAACATTCAAACCCTCAGACAGACTTTGTCTATAGAAGCAAAAGCAAAATGAGCCAGGTTTGAAGCAGATACCCATCCAAGTATCCTGCCATTCTCCATCCCAACCACAACTCCTATTGTTGAGTGGAAGGCCATTTGCAGGAAGAGACTAATTAGTGAAATTGCCCATCTTCACTAATCAGACCTGCCAGAAAATTGCTCTATTAGCAACAGGCAAAATGTTGTTACTAGGGAAAATAGAAAAGGCTAATAACAGTGTTCTTCTTGGGATAGCTGCAAAAACATTGTTAAATGCCACCTCTGGCCTACAATTTCAACTGTAGAAGTCAGGCCATCCCAGATGGCTGTTCCCATGGCAACAATAATTCAGTGGACTCTGCAAAGCTTGTCATAGATGAGAATGGTATCTCCACATTATCGTTGCTTGGAGAACTGAAGTCATTTTATTTATACCCAACCTGTGGAAAGTTATATTTTGTTTTCTTCTTTTGGGGGAAGTATGATCATTAGATTCCTTCTGAATTACTGGAAAAAAAAAATGTGTCTTGATACATGGGGAAAACATTGGCACAACTTGGAGCTTCACATGGAGAATGCCTTAAATGGCCTCCAGGCCAGTGAAAATTTGAAACACTCTTTTCTTCCCTAATTACTATCAGAAATTTGAGGCTTTGACCAGCGAACAGTGAAGGGGAGAAGATGATATACTTTAAAATGTTGGTGAGGATTGCTTTTGCGATTTTAAGTGTAAGCATTCCACAAATCTTGGTTTTATTTCAAGCATCTTCTTAATGGAAAAAAAATATTTTTTCAATGATAAATAATGAGGAAAGGTAGTAAAAGCTTAAGGTGTTCATTTCAGTAGACATTTTGGAAAAATTATAGGTGCTAAAATGCCATCATTGAGGGAGTGATAAAACCTGGTTATTTCCTGTTGAGTTAATATATTTATAATTGGAGCCCAGAAAATTGACTGATATTGACACTAGGATGAAATTAACCTAATCCTCATGTAATCACAAAAGGGCTCTGTTCTTAAAAATGGATCAATTCACTTCTTACCTAACTATCATAGAAGTAAGTTATATCTAAGACAGAAGAAATAGAGCTGTCCCCTGACAGATAAACAGCTAATGAGAAGCATAAAGATGAAATCAATAAGTGAAAAAGAATCTAAATCTGTGACCAAATAATACTGTATTCTCCTTATGGGGGAGATTTCTTTCCAGGAAAGAATCTTTCTCCTCCCACAAATAAAGCAGAATGAAGGCAATGCAGAATTTTAAAAAATAAAATAAAGCAACTCCCTTATAGAAACTAAACAAGAAAAGCCACAGCCTAAGCAACACATGCTAGTAACTGACAATACTGGTTTCTAACTCTTGGGAGGTGGATGCAAGAGGCTATCAGGAGTTTGAGGCCAGTCTTGGCTAATAGAGTTCCAAGCACACTTGGGTGTCATAGCGAGACCCTGTCTCAAAGGGGGAAAAAAATCCCAGAATAAGCAACACACAAAGACTTAAAGCTTGGATATCACCACTGTGGTGCAATTCCACTCCCTGTACCCTGTTCCTATGGGCCATTAGAAGAGGAGACCACACACAAAACATCTCACCCTCAAGCTGTTGTTGGAAAGAAAAATACACTGATCTTCAATATGGTGACAAGAGATTCAAGGAATCATGTGTGTTGTGTCCAAAAACATTTAAATTATCTGAACATAGTGAGTTAAGCATGGGCAAGATGAAAAGGATCCATGTAGTGGTTAAAAATAATGTGATCAGGAACCACATAGAATGCAAAGTGGAAAGGTACCAGCTCTTTGTGTTTTCATTACTGAAACAATGCCTGAAATCACCAATCCATCAGTTCATGGATTTTGGTTGTGTGAGAAAACAGCCCATCTATGGCAGACAAATTTGCTCACCTCTTGGTCTGGGACAAAAGAAACAAATGAGAGGCAAAAGAGAACAAGATGCCAGAATCCTCTTCAAGGCCATGCTTCCAAAGACCTTCCGCCTCTCAAAGATTCTAGCTCTTCCCAGTAGCACTAAGAGTGATGGCACAAGCCTTTCAGAGATGAGCTGGGACACTCTATATCCACACTCCAGCATGTTCAAAGAAAACCAATTCAAGCAGCAGAAATAGATTCCTCACGATGGTTTAATAAGAGTGTAATTTGCTCTTAGAATTCAATAAGAGTATAAAAGTAACTCTAAAATATATAAAGACATGTGGAATAAAAAACAGAATGGAAAAATCATAACAAGTCAAAAACTAAAACTAGCATTAATGCAGGGGAAAATACACATACATACATACATACACATATATATTTGCCAATCCTGGAGCTTGAACTCAGGGCCCCGACTCTGTCCCTGAGCCTCTTTACGCTCAAGGCTAGCATTCTACCACTTGAGCCATAGCACCATTTCTGGCTTTTTCTGTTTATGTGGCACTGAGGAATCGACCCCAGGGCTTCATGCATGCTATGTAAACACTCTACCACTAAGCTGCATTCCCAGATGTGTGTGTGTGTGTGTGTGTGTGTGTGTGTGTGTGTGTGTAAACATAGATGAGATCTGTTGAAAGTTTGCTTAATAATAGAAAAAATATGTGATCACAGGTAACAATGAAACTAGGTGAGCAATGAAATTAGAGAGAGAATCTATGGAGACATTCAAATATTAATCAATGTGAGGCAACCATTAGGCTCTCTGTTTTGTCTTTTTTTTATTATTTTAAGTAGTGCAAAGGAGTTACCATTTAATAAGGCAGTTTATGATATCTTGATCAATGGATCTTGATCAATGTCACCCCTTTCAACTTTCTCACCCATACCTCCCCTATTCATTCCTTCCTTCACTCTTCTTAATTTTGTAGGATATACATTAGGTTCTTGACCACATTCTCTCCCTCTTCTCTTCTTTTGTCCACCCCTTTTCCCCTTGACCCTACCCCTTTCAAGTACTTACTTCCTGGTGTTCTATTTTGCTGAACTTTGGTTTTGCCCTTCTAAGGAACTTACAAGGAAATTCAAGTTCTCTCTGGAATTTATCATATTTCAGTTAGTACATTCATATACACTTGCATACCGCCCAATGTTTTTACTTTAAAAGTTTATAAGCTAAATCTAGCTTCCGCAGGTAAGGGAAAATAGGCAACCTTTGTCTCTCTGTACTAGCATCACTTCACAAAAGCTCTCATAAATGGACCAGAAAGCATATTGAAAGATACAGTAAGAAAATGTCCCTGGAATTAGAAAAGGGTCAAATCTATTCAAAACAAACAGTGATGTAGAATGTTCAAGATCCAAACATATCTTAGTAAACTGTTGAACCTCAATGATAAATAATTCTTCAGGAATCAAACCAAAGTAAGTTGATTTCCTACTGGACAAGGACAGTGCCATCATGTTGTCTTGAACCATGGGAAAGGAAAGGCACCCAAGCATAACACGGACAGGATCACAGCAGAGCGGCATGCTTAAACCTGAGAGAAGACAGCAACTAACTCTGAGACCTTGTTGAAAATACTCAAAACAAATACCCAACCAATGGCAAAACATTAAAATGACTCAGACGTGGTGAAACGATGCTGACCACATTCAGTTTGTTTCAATGTAGAACATTGGGGTCACAGGTAATCTGTCAACAACAAAAGCTGATCAGAATAAAAGTAATAACTAGAAAATATGGAAGATAAGAGACTAGAAATGCATGGGGGGAATAGGTAAGAAATTATTTTCTCATCTTGATCAGCAAGCAGTCAACCAATACTGTAGAAAATGATAGCATGTTGTTTGAAATGCAAGCATGTAATTATTTCAATCTCTTTTATCATCTTTTTTTACCCTTAGGATGATAATTGAGGACACCATAACAATATACTGCAAAAAAAAATTCTTTGGAGTTTTACAGTCTTTTTATTTTTTCCTCTCTAATATTACTCAATTATAACTAAAATGTGTATTTTTACTTTTTTTAAATAGCACTAGGTATAACTGTGATTTGTAAGTCTCCGCATATTGGTTAATGGAACTGCAGATCAGGCCCAAGCTGCTGCACATGCAAATACTCTATCTGCTAACTATACAACCCACCTTACCCACTAGTTTTTAACAGTTGATTGCAATGATTATTTCTAAATTGTCAAGGCTTTAAGAAAACTTTAGGGGCTGGGGATATGGCCTAGTGGCAAGGGTGTTTGCCTCGTATACGTGAAGCCCTGGGTTCAATTCCCCAGCACCACATATACAGAAAATGGCCAGAAGTGGTGCTGTGTGGCTCAAGCGGCAGAGTGCTAGCCTTGAGCAAAAAGAAGCCAGGGACAGTGCTCAGGCCCTGAGTCCAAGCCCCAGGACTGCCAAAAAAGAAAAAAGAAAGAAAGAAAAGAAAACTTTAATCTGGTCTGGGAATGTGACCTAGTAGTGTGCTTGTCTCATATACATGAAGCCCTGGGTTTGATTCCTCAGCACCACATATATAGAAAAAGCCAGAAGGGGCGCTGTGGCTCAGGTGGCAGAGTGCTAGCCTTGAACAGAAGGAAGCCAGGAACAGTGCTCAGGCCCTGACTCCAAGCCCTAGGACTGGCAAAAAAAGAAAAAAGAAAGAAAACTTTAATTTTCAAAACATGCTACTTTGTAATAAATTATTCCAAGTCAGTATACATTATCTTACAACTAAAGATAGGTCAAATACTCAAATATGGTTCAATCTGAGTGATAGGGATATTTAAGATTACTTTTTCTTGATACACTTGTTTAATTAGATGAGTGTGAGTAGGGAATGAGGGAACGAGAATATATATTTAAGATCATTCCCAAATGTATGTCTTGTGGAGGGGGGAGGCTGATGTTGAGTCTAGATGCCAGCCCCTCTATTAACACATCAACTTATTAAAATATATTTTCTGGATTCCTCTATCACCCAGTGAATATATCCTCGTGGAGATGTCTTAGGGATAATTCTCTTTCCAATTTGAAGTATTTGGGTTTAGCTTTATATTTTTTTAATTTTTTTTGGTAGTGCCTAAGGACCAAACTCAGGGCCTTCCACTTGCTAAGCAAGCACTCTTTCTGTGAGCTTAATCCCCAACCCCCAATAGAAAGTGTATAACAGATTTGGATCCGAGTTGGAAAGAGACAGACACCCCCCTCTTTGAAAACTGGGCTCAAACTTTTGAAACATCTTTGTTGATATCCAATGCATATATTCTAACATTCATTCTTTTGATACCATGTGTTCTAGGGTACTGTGTCACCAAGTTGTGATCACCACTGTGTAATTCCAGAACATTCACATCATCCCCATAAAAGAAATCCTCTACCCATCAGCAGTTCACTTCCCATTCCTCCTCCTACCAGCCCTGGCAACCACTAATTGACTTTCTGTCTCTGTAGATTTGCTTATTCCTGACATTTCCTATAAATGGGATATACAAATGTGCTCTTTTGTGACCAGCTTCAGCCACTCAGCATAATGTTTTCAAGATTTACCTATGTTGGAGAATGTGACTGTCCTGTATTTCTTTTTAAGGTTGAATAGTGAGCTACTATACAGCCACATCACACTTTATCTACTCATGGGTTGGTGGACATGCATGCTGTTTTAACATTTGGACTAGTGTGAATAATGCTGCTACAAACACAAGTTTTTGTGTGAACATGTGTTTGTATTTTTCCTTGGGTGTATTCTAGGGCTGGAACTGCTGGGTTATGTGGTAACTAGTTGTTTAGGAACTCAAACATTCAAACTGCCGTTCTCTTTATTCATAGGCAGAAATGGTGCAAGGAGCTTTCCAGGCCCAGCGGGCTTTCCTTCTGATGGCCTCTCAGTACCAACAACCCCAAGAGGTAAGTGAATATTGTAAGAAACAGTACTGTTTAGTGAATGGGCAGAGTAGGACTAAACCAGGCTACTAGCAGAACCATTTCCTGGAAGAGACAGCCAAAAATGAGATGCACAGCACATGGAGGTATCTCTCTAATCCAGATCATGCTATCAATAGTTCCTCTATCTTCTTAATCTCAGCAGACCAGCATTAAAAAGTATACGTTGTTGCAATAAAAAGGCTCCTATAATATACCTCCAAATTACTAATGTGTCATATGACTATGACCAAGTTATATTAGGACAATGAATATCAGTGGTATAAAAGGTCAGTTTGTTTAAAACAACTGTATCCTATTCTTTTTAATGACCCAGTAAGTGTTTACTGCTAATTTTTCTTCTGATTTCTATATTGCTTTATTTATTATTAAGACTATTTGTGGGGCTGGGGATATGGCCTAATGGCAAGAGTCCATGCCTCGTATACATGAAGCCCTGGGTTCAATTCCCCAGCACCAAATAAATAGAAAACAGCCAGAAGTAGCACTGTGGCTCAAGTGGCAGAGTGCTAGCCTTGAGCAAAAAGAAGCCAGGGACAGTGCTCAGACCCTGAGTCCAAGTCCCAGGACTGGCAAAAAAAAAAAAAAAAGACTATTTCTATCTATGATCATCCATAACTTCCTTGTGAAGATTTATCAGCTTTGGTATTTTAAGTAGCACAGACAAGCTGAGTTAGTTCTTCTTAAATATCTGTGTTCATGGATTTTCTAGAGAGTTTCTTGTGCTTTCTGATGGATTAGATGTGGAATGTGGCTTAATACCACGTGTGCTGGTCCTGGAACTTAAACTCAGGGCCTGGGTGCTGTCCTTGAGCTCTTTTGTTCAAGACTAGCACTCTACCACTTGAGCCACAGCTCCACTTCTGGCTTTTTTAGTGTTTATTTGGAGATAAGAGTCTCATGCACTTTCCTACTGGTGCTGGTTACAAACTGAGCTCTTCAGGTGTCAGCTTCCTGAGTAGCTAGGTGAACAGGCATGAGCAATCCTGTCTCATGAGAATGAACCTTTAATAGTAATTTGGACACAAAGAAGGAAAATATTATAGAGTAGAAAGACTTCAGGTGATGCCTCAAATTCTGCTCCTGAGGATGGAAGCACAAAGCCTTAAAGCTAACTTAACTTCAGTGGTCATTGGTAGTCTCAGCCACACGAGTCCGAAGAAAGAGCCTAGCTCCACCCCACCCCAGGAATAATAGGTGAGATAATAAATGAATGCTATTTTAAGCCACCTATTAGCTATGTAGCAACAGAAAACCAATATGGTTTTCCTTTGATTCCCTTCATGATGGTCTCTAAAACAATTGTTATAAGGCTCTGGGTTAATGTACCTCTGAGTTCCTCCATCTATCCTGAGAGAAGCATGAAGGGCTGTGGGGTGTCTGCAGCCCTAATGGTGACTCCATTAAATTTTCTTTCTCATGTCGTCTGCTACTACTCAACAGATGTGTCACAACTCTAATACAAACATTTTCACATTTTCAACCCCATAGAACAAGAAAAAATATACACACAAACACTTATGTATGGATTTAAACATACATATTTATATAACACCTCTTATTTTTCTTGTAATTCATCCTATTGCTCAGTCCTTTTTTCTTTTTTCTTTTTTTTTTTAAAGACTGGTCATGACCCATTGAATTGATTTCACAATGTACTATTGGATCACCTCTTGTAATTTCAGAGCACCTGTCTCGTTGATATAATATCTACAACATAAAATCCATTGCAAAACATTTGCAGAACATCTTATGCTTTTCTTGTCTCCCTTGTTGTAATTTATAAAATTAATCTGTGGGCAGAAGAACATCTCAGTTCTTCCAGTATTTGCATCTAGAATTTTTTAGCAATGATTTGCAAAGCCAGTGTTCTTCCAGTTGATGGAAAGATTTTTGTAAAGAAAATTTCCAAGAAACTTCCACCTTGGAATGCTCAATTATTCTCTACTTTTATAAAATCTGGAAACAGAGGATGTATATGTAATTCATAAGCATGAAAAATGTTATGCAAGCATACATTAATGACCCTCATGACAGGATCTAGTTCTGGATTCATTTCTTTTTCTTTTCTCCAAGAATTATTTTTATTTAGTTGTTTTTTTACAATTATTATTCTATAAGTAGTTGTACAAGGAGTTGCCATATAACAAAGGATTTCTTTACTTACCATCTGTTTTCTGTTAGTCTAATAAAATAAAAATAAGTAATAAATAAATAAATGCAAGTGCTTAGATAGCATCCTCTTTGAAACTTTTGGTGCTATTTTATTTGAATTTAAATTTGTGTTAACTGATAGACAAATTTGCACACATTTATACAGTATAATACATGTAGACCTTATGTAATGTTCAAAACAGATCTATTTTCTCAAAATAAAATAAAATACCCACATCTCAATAGCTTTACAAAAAAAGAGGTGTATTTAATCCATAGTCCAGATTGTAGGGCACTGGCTTCAAGGAGAATCTCCCTAGCTATGTCACATAATGGTAGATGGAGTCCAGGCAAGAGTATACAGGAAGAGAGAGACAGAGAGAGAGAGACAGAGAGACAGACAGAGAGAGACACAGAGAGAGACACAGAGAAACACAGAGAGACACAGAGAGAGAGAGAAAGAGAGAGAGAGAGAGAGAGAGAGAGAGAGAGAGAGAGAGAGAGAGAGAGAGAGAGATCAGGAAACCAAAGAGCAGGCAGGGACCAGACTTTATAATTACCCACTTGTAAGAAGTAATCAGAGTCCCCTGAGGACTATCTTAATCTCACGAGAGGGCAGCTTCTCCAGGGACCTTGACACTTTCCACTATGCCTCTCTTCTTAAAGGTCCTTCCACCTCTCTATCACCACACTGAGGACTAAGCTTCCAACACAGGAGGCCTTGGGAAGACACTCAAACCATACCAAGACAATAGCTAACCCCCACAGTCTTTTACACAGACACTACACTTGAACTGCCATACTGTGCAGTCGTTTATTGGAATTTGTGTGAAGTGAAATCATTTGGGGCCTTGAGACAGGTCACACCACCTGTGGAGGAGAAACATAATCTTTAGTAACTGTGCCATGGATAAATCCCCAACTCTTCCCTGTGTTCAAACCGGGTTTCTGATAGCCCAGAAGGGCACCACCCCCAAGGAAGACTTTGACCCCAGACCCTACCAGTCAAGCTCTGATTCATACACAGGAGCAGCTGGGGAGCAGCTGGAAGATGGAGACTGCAGATGTTTTGCCATAAGTACAGTGGGTTTCCTCCTTCCCTCCCATACACTTTCTGAGTTTTCTCTGGCATTTCTTCTGCTGCTAAGAACTGTCAAGGGGAAAAAAAAAAATTAACTCTTAAGTTTCTAATTCCAGGGCAAATGATTTATAAGCATCGACTGTTTCTGTAGCCACCTCTATGTTACTGTAGTGATTGACACACAGGACTCCCTGGAAAACAAGGGTTTATTGGTGCTCATAGTAATGGAGGTTCTAGTCCAAGGTCAGGTGGCCCCATAGGTTTGGGCCCCTGGTAGAGGCTCTGGATGACAATGGCTGAGTGCGTGTGTCAGATTTAACCACCTACAGTACACTCTGGGAAGTAAGAGGGGCTGTGCTGGCCCCACAGTCCCCCTCAAGGGCACACCCTTACTTGAAGACCCCCACAAGGCCTAGCTCAAGGTGTGTAACACCTATCAATGGTGCAAGCTTTACCTATGAGTCTTTGAGGGTTAGTACCCAAATTCAATCCATAGAAGGACCCGCACTGCCCTGCAGATTGTATTTTATCTGAAAGGCTCCTATGTCTGAGTTTTGTATTTCTCCAGAAGTAAGAGATAGAGAAAGAGAGAGAGTAATATTCCCTCTCCCTGTCTCTATTTGGACTTGTACTCCTTGTTGGGAAAATGGAGGAGAATGGAAAAGGAATAGGTCGGATTTGATCCTCAACTGGTGAGGACTGTTCATTGAGGAACAGGGAGGGGCCTTCTCTTGGGTTTGGAGGTTGTGCAAGGGGTGAGCTCGGGACCAGGTTTATATGGGGTCTGAGCAAGAAGGCAGGTTATTGAAAGCGCCACTAGGTCTAGGAAGTGGGGCTTTTCCATTTGGCCCACAAAAGGTTGTTTGCAGCTGGGCCTAGGTGAGATGTCCTGCCTGCATATCAAAGCAGGTTTCCATATTGAGGTTTTGCCTGGTGCCTGCATGTCAAAGCAGGTTTGCATATTGAGGTTCCTGCCTGGTGTCTGTATGGGCCTGAAGCAATAGGGGGGGGGGGGTGTCAATCCTTCATATTTCATCTTTGGATACATAGAAAGAATGGGCCAAGAGGGGAGAGGCAAGTCCTTCCTATAGGATCTTTGTATAGCTATGCCCTTATGAACCCATAAGATGATGCAAAGTGAAATGAACTCCATGCTATGGAAATGACTGTTATATCACTGTTGTACTTACTTTGAACATGCCATGTGAAACTGTAGCTTCTATTGTTGATGATCCTCTTCTATCCCCTTCCTGTGGTTGTACCCGCACTATCACTGTATCTTATCTGAGTACATTGGAAACTGTATATACTGGTATTAGAACTAGGAAGTGAAAGGGAATATCAAAATTGAGAGACAAAGGATAAAAAGACAAACGACTACAAAAACAATACTTGCAAAAGTATTTGGTGTAAACCAACTGAACAACTCATGGGGGGAAAGGGAAAGGGGGCGGGGGAGGGGGAAATGAGGGAGGAGTTAAACAGTACAAGAAATGTACCCAAGGCCTAACATATGAAATTGTAACTTCTCTGTACATCACTTTGACAATAAATAAGAAGAAGAAGAAAAAAAAATGGGCCCTGAGGAAAGCATCAAGGAGAACAAAGCAGATACCCATCACTCCTCCCCAGTGCTGAGGATTGAAGCAGAGCCTCCCAGGGCCTCACGTATCCTAGACAGGGATATTAAGCAGATTCTTTCCTTTAATTGTGTATACAGTCTAAAAAATGAGATTCCTGCAGCCCATTGCTCCATGCCTCTACTTGTGCACCTCTGCCTAGCCCTCAGCTTGACACTCAATACAGATTTTCTAATGCTTGGAACAGGACTCAAATTTGCTAATAATTCATCAGTTTTAAACTAAGCAGGAAAACCTAGTGGCAGTACCTTGGGATTTCAGCTTACTGTAAGGTCCACCCCTAGGAGGGCTCCATGCAGCTGCCCCCTAGCCTGTTTAAGTCTGTGCCCAGTACCTGTGTTACCTAGGTAACTGGCACACCTGGAGGCAGTTACCCCTTCTCTGAGGTCAAATCCAATCCACCTGGCCATACCTCCCGCCCTTGCCCTAGATAAGGCATGGCCTTTCCGTGGTTCAGCCCTTCTCTCTGGCCATGCATCATCTCAGCCACAGGCCAGCAGTTCAGGAATAAACTTTTCTCTCCTGCCTGAATACCACATGGTGTTCTTCTTCATCGGTTACTTATTTTAATAAACCTTACACTCACTGTTTAGGTGCATGAGAAGTCCAGGCCACCAAGGAACATAAACATTTGGGACTGTAATACATGTAATAATAAATAATAAATGTTGGAAGAGATCACTACTTTTATGGAGATTCAAAGATTACACGGTGTATATGTGTATGAAAAAATCACATGATACACTACAAATATGCAGTTTTTATAGTCTTATATACCAATTAAATAAATATTTAAATTTTATTAAGTTTTTAAATACTTTTAAATGCTGAAGGTGTTCAAGAGCAGAAACTATGGACTTGAGGTTATCCGGGTTTGAATCCCTGAATTATCTCTGTTAATCCAAGTAGTAGTAAAACAGAATTGGAGCTGGAGGTGGCTCAGTAGAGCACCTCCGTGGCAAGCTGAAGGCCTGGAGTTCAAACCCCAGTACTGCCCAATAAAAAGAATGACATAGCTGTCTGATTCTCCTAACTTCGCTCTTTTTCTAGATGGCTATTGGTGAATTAATCTGGCAAAGCCAACAGTATATTTCTTCAGAGCCACTTTAACCAAACCAACTTCTCAATTTGATACCAGGAGTAAGGCAATTAAAGTGTTTTCTTGTCTTTAAAAATAGGGGTAGGATAATAGTTCCTACCTGCAGAGTAGTTATGAGGATGCATGAGAAAGAGCAAGCAACAGTCAGGTGCCTGAGAAGACTCAGTATTAGTATAGCCTGCTTGTTTTAACAAAAAAGTTAAAAATCTCAAAGTCTTACCAACATAGGCCTTTTTTTTTTCTTGCTCATGTAAGATCTCCTGTGGTTTGGATTGTCAGTCTGCTGTGGCCATTCAGGGAGCAAGCTTCTTTCATATAGGGGCCCCACCTCCTCTTGGTCCTCAGCCATTGAGTTAAATGCAGACTACTCCCAGGAAGGATTTGATAGAGACCTAGAAGTGGCATCTCTCACCTGTATCTTCATTCAGTATCATGGCAAAAATCTAGCTGCAAGGGAGGCTGGAAAATGTAAATCATTGTATGCCTGGAAGGAAGATTTCACAACCTTGGGAAATACCTGATGTGTCTACCAGAGCTGGCCATTTGCTTTGACTATAATAAGGTCTCTGTTAATGTGTGCATATTATTATTCCACAAACTGAGAACAGTTTTTCAGATCAGTACTCCATTTCTCTAGATCTAGAGAAAGACAAAATAGACTTTCATTGAATGTTTTACTGCATCTGTATATGAATAGAGAAATACAACTATATATACAGAAGCAACTTAAAAGTTCCTTTCCATTAGAATGAGCTCATTCTTTTTGCAGTGACCATAAGATGCCAAATAATTATCCAGTGTTTTATAAGGGCAAAGTATTCATATGACTTTGATCTCAGAGCATTACTTGGTACTAGTGGCAGGTCTGGAAAGTGTAAAAGGAAAACTAATGAATAAACAAAGCCAAACTCCAAAGTATTTCTTAAGTCTATCCCAGAATATGTCTTAGCCTTTTATTCGACCAAGGTTGCTGAGTCTTCTTAAAGACTTAGCTGTGATTACTGCTTCTATGTTCTGTTGTCTAGACCCTGTGACAAAAGGCAAATTTTAATAAAGTAACATTTGGCTTCAAAGGGAAATGCCATTTTAATATCGATACAAAATTAGAATATTTTCTTAATACCAAGGCATTGAGAAAATTATCTGTTGGATGACTACTGTTAATTATATATGCAGCCAGGTTCTTGTGGCTTATGTCTGTAACACTAACTACTTAGAAGGCTAAAATCCAGAGGATCATAGTTCAAAGCACAGATAGATAGAAGCTCATACCAAGTAGTGGTACATCTGAGCAAGCAAGTGCAAGGTCCTGAGTTCAAACCTGAGGACTGGAAAAAAAATTCTGGATAGAAGAATTTTAATATATTCCTCAATCTAATTTTTAAAATTCAAATTCTCTGAATGAATTTTTAAGTTATAGAATCTCTACATTCATCTTAAAAAGAAGGACTATAAGAGAAATAATAAGCATTCTTTCTTTGAATCATGCTGTTACGTTTTCATTTGATAGTGATATTTCCCACAGGTCAGTTGCACCATTTTGAGAAGTGTAGTCATCTTGGAGTCTAACCAGTCTCTCACTGTGTATTTTTCCCAAATTAACACAATATTCTCATAAACATGTAAAAGTTTCTGCTCTTCTTTGCATAGCTCCCTTCATCACCCATTCAAAAACACCCAGGGGCAATATAGATATTTCATTTCTGGAAAAACACATGGGCTTAAGCTCAATGAAGCAGTTGCCCACAAACATCTAGGTAAAGCAGATGAAATCTATGGATGATTGATATTTAGAACATTGTGTTCTCTAACCCCACAGCTTTCTGGATAGCATTTCATATGACAGATACAGAAGTAAAGCGAAGGGAAGCCTTTACTTTTCCTATGTGCTTTTCCATGCATGGCAAGAAAATTACCTTGATCATTACAGCCTGGTTAGCACTAGAAAGCTGTTACCCAGGCTGGATATGGATGCTAATAAATGCCGAATAAGGCACCCAGGAAGGGAAGCGAGGCCTCCATTGGTGTGGTATTATCAGGATCTACTGGAGTTGACAGCCTGACACTTCCCAGGCAGGACTGAATCCCAACAGGAAAGCTAATCGTTCATTTATCAGGATGCACAGCTGAGGGTCATGAAGAGAGAGTAAGTCTGTCATTCTTCTGCCCAGACTGTTTGCTTTAGCTTCCTAAATCTGTGAAGAGCCTGTGAGCTGTGGCTCTGGGTTGGTAGCTTTGTAGATGTTTCGAAATTCAGGACTGTGGAGGCAGAAAGGATTTGCTAAGATCCTGGCCACTGGACTATCACTCATGGTGACCTCTTTTTCTTTTTTTTTTTTTTTTTTTAATCTGATAAGGCACATTAGCTCATCTCCCTTTGTGTAAGACATGAATTAGACAATGAGTGGCTGCCCAAAGGAAGGGAAGTAGTTATCACACACTGGGGATTTGGGAGATTATCTGGGGGTTAAAGGTTAATAAAGCAAGATAATATCCTTTTGTTTTACCAACTAATTCATACTCCATTTCTAGAATTCCAGTCTGCCTTGAAGATAAATGCAACAGAATGGATTTATTTGACTAGAGCATTTTTTCATTCTCCAATTTAGTTACATGGGGAGATCACTTTGTATTTTTAATAAAATAATTATCAAGTATTTATCATTCTCCATGGGAAGCTTAAATAGCTGCTTGCCAGGCCAACAAAAATTCTAATATAAAAATTGGAAGAGCTACAAGATTTGGGTTTTTTTTCCTTACCACATAAATTTTTTTAAAAAGTTTACAAAGAAGTCATGAGTCATTCAACAAATATCCTGAAATACAGGAGATGAACCTATTTTTGCCATTCTATTGGGATTGGCTACTTACTCGTCAGCCCTAAGTCTGCTTTACCCCCACACAGCTTTGATCTTCTGTACAAAGCTAGATATGTGAAAGCTGCAGGCGAGGAGAAGGTAATTCCAGCTGGCATTCCAGTCTAGATCTGCTGTCATAAATTAGTTAGCAGAGGGCATGGTCCGTTACTTTTTATGGTCATGTTCTATATTTGTATGTGTTGGGGGACAGGTCACATGACAAAACCATCATTTGATATTAATGTTTATGTGCACCAGCTAGCGAAGGTTCTTGTCGGTGTCACTGTGCAGTTCTTTTAATTTGTGTAGTTTAGCTCTTAATTGAAAGTGCAGACACTTCTCCGAGTTACTAAAATTACAAATAATCCAGAATAAATTTTATGTAATTGTCTTTAGAAGGAGACCAACTTCAGCACACCCAACTAATTGAAATGCATAGTGCCTCCCAGAGATTTTAACACATATGTTTTGAACATGAGCAAAGGAACATGGCCAGAATAATAAAGACCAAAATCCACTAACATTTTTTAGCTTCTCCCTTGAAGTGGATACAAAAGAAGCTCAAAGCTCATTTACTTGAAAAGAGAGACATTTGTTTCTCAAAGAGAAGAAAAGATTTCCTGAATTGCCTTTTCTTCTCCACATCCCTCCCCTACTGCAGCTTAATATGTAGCGTTCTAGGGACAAGCACCTAGAGAATATAACTGCATTGACATTTATTCTTCCTCATAAAACTAAACAGGAAAAAAAAATTCATTCTTGTCAGGTCTGGTGGCTTAGCTGCAATATGAACCAGTGTTTCTGTATCTGGAATCAGTTAGGAGATCAATTTTGTGTGTAAGCGATTGGTGTAAATCTCTGAAAAGCCCTATTCTCCTTACATACTCCAGCCCTCTCTGAATTTCCTGACCTCCATTAACTTATTTCTCAGGGCTTTTGTTTTTTAACCATGAAGATTCTAGTTGCCTACTCTATACAGGTGCACTGAGCATTTCTACATCTCTTATTATTTTATTCATATGTCACCATGCTTTGGAACAAGGGAGTCTAGGGGATGCTATTTGTCATGATTTGTCATGTTTTATGCATATTAGTCATGCGTTTATGAATATCTTTGATTAGCAGATTAGCATCTCCATGCCTTAAGTCCCACTGCCTTCCCCCACCATTGTCCTCTATTAAGGGATATATCATCACCTTTGATTACCCTAAAATGGCCCTGAACTTAGCTTAGCTTTTGCTAATCCATAAGTACCTTGTTCGGTGTCATTTGTGAAACATTCTTGTCGGGGCCTCTGAGGACCCCTTCCCCCCCTCTCTCGGGGGAATGCCTGAACCTCAAATCTATGGAAGAAGCTCTGCCCTACCCCTCAAACCGGCAGAAGGAGTAAGGCGTGTCCTTACCGGACTGCTCTAAGCTGAAGTGGGATGCTGAAATCCCTTCCTCGGCCCCCCATAATGTGTCAGGAGCTGCAGGGCAAAGATGTCAGGGAGATGGTTGGATGTTTGAATGGGTCTCAAAGGATTTAATTGGGAGGGGGGTTATATAGCGATAATGGCGGGAAAGGAGGGGGACTGGCCAAAGGGCCACTCATAGGCTAAAGATCATGTCCATCAGGTGATGTCATGAAACTTCCTTTGTGGGCTGGACAACCCCCATCATGGTGGCACGCACGTGTCTGCCTCCCCCAGGGGCGGGGTCTTCTCTTCGGGTTGAGACCGGAAGGTGGGAGTGGCTAGCTTTAACACTGTCCCAGGGCTGGGGGAAGGGCAGCGTCTCGGGAGCTCTTGTCACCCTTCTCCCACCAAGGCCAAAACTGAGTCCCCAACACATTCTGATTATTATTTTGTTCTATTTTTGTCTCCTCAAGATAGTCTAAGAACTTCAAGAATCATTTGGGTTGATTGGTTTCCGGGTTTTTTGTTTGTTTGGTTTGGTTTGGTTTACATACAATCAGCCATCTTTACAGTACTTTATTTGATGCCAAGTTTGAACGGAGGACAAACTCAGGTTCCTGATCACCTATGATTGGTTTGAGGGATAAAAGCTACATTAATGACAGTGGTTCTTGGAGAGGAACAGGGAAAAGTAATGTTTTTCTTTAATATCATTCTGTTATCTTTTACTCAAAAAAATTCTTGCTATTTAGAAATGTGATTGGTAAGGACTGAGATATCAATTTCAGTTACAACTTGTAAAATGTAAGTTATGGATTGATTGCATCATTTTAGCCTTGAATGCATATTCCTTATAGGAATTTGGAAAAGAGGAAGTAAGAGAAAGCAAAGGGATGTGGCTGGAGTGGTAGAATAACTGCCTAGCAAGCACAAGGCCCTGAGTTCAACCCTCCCCCCTGGGGTGGGGGGAGGAGAGAGAGAGAGAACAAGCCTTATGGTTTTAGTGAGACATTTCATTTTCAAAGACACCATTTCTCTTATGTCCTATTTTACAAAATGAGTGCCTTCAAGGGTACCCTGGAATGGTTCATTTGTCGATGTGTGGAACTAACGATGACAAATGATCACAACCAGATTTGGATGACAGATGTAGCTCAAGCACTCGGTGATTATAGAATATAGGTTCTGGGAAGAGTGTACTGATTAAATTCACATGGGCTGTGCAGATCCAGCTGGCCTGATATTTAAATGCTGTTGGGGAAAAAAAAGTGTCAATTAGAGGAATTCTTCCCTGCTCAGGGTTTTCGTGTAAATTGTGAAGAACGGTGCTTCTTAGAACCGTGAGGTTGTTGTGAGTATTCAGTATCCACCCGCTGAAGCTGATGGTTTTCCACTTTGAACTACAGGAACTACAAAGCAGAGCTTCAGGCTTTATCCCATATCTGGGCAAATGTATTCTCTGGAAAGAGCAATGCTAGTACATCACACAAATTGGATTTCAGTGACTCTAACACATGACTCCCATGATTTTCTCTAACTGAATGTTCTATAGTTGAATGTGTATGGTATTTTTTTCTTGGAGAATCATAAATTGGATTCTCTTTTCCCACAGGGACAGATCTCTGATTTGAAACTTCCTCTTTTACCACTTTGACAGCAAATAAAGCACAGAACAGGAAAACTATATGTCATAATAAATGCTAGGATGCAACTTAAGATCATTAAAATCATTTAAAGTAGGAAATCATAGTTGTAAGTCCTTACAAAGTAGTTGTGAATACACCTTCCATCCTGTTTATGAGTCCCCAAGGAATTCTAACTGGCTACATGGCTCATTAGAAGTCTGTCATGAACTTACCCATCTGCAACCACTGACTGCCTGTAAATATTCAACAAGAACAATTTTATATAACTTTTGAATTCCAAAGTCCCTTTGGTTAAAAAAAAAAAGTTGTGGATAACCTCTATGTTCAAACTTCTTTGGGGGGACGCGGGGAGAAAGTTAGAAGACTTGTTTGGGTCTTGTTTCTTTTGGGGGAGGAAGTTAGAAGGTTTGTTGTTGGGTCTTGGGTTTGTTTCTTTTGGTTTTGTTTCTTTTCATGGCAGTGTCTTACTACGCTGTCCACACTGGTCTCAAACTGTTGGGTTCAGATGGTCCTTTCACCTCAGCCTTTCCAGGCCTGGGATTTTAGGTGTATCCTGTGCCCATCCACCCCGTTTTATTTTTCTACTCCTGGGCCTTGAACCCAAGGCCTGGGCATGGTCCCTGACTTTCTTTTGATCTTCATTGAGCCCTAGATCCACTTCCAGTTTTTTCTGTTTACATGGTACTGAGGAATCAGAGGAGGAAAGAGGGCTAAGCTTACGCTGCAGTGTATCAGGAAGACATGTCGCTATGCATTCCAGAACAGCTCTGTACTTACTTCCTGCATCACTTGCAGCCTCCCAGGTGGGTCAAATGAAGTGCGGGTAGACTGTGGAATATGCACTTGGCCACTTTCTGACCGCATGTCATCTGCCCACTTTGTTTCCTTGATTTACTTTTGGAACTTCATTTTGAGTCACGTCATTCTAAAACTTGTTTCCTCCACATTGGCTCTGCTTACACATTGTTGGCACTAAATCAATATGAACTGTTGATTTAAGCAATGAGTAATCACTTACATGACTTCCAGAAGTACCAGGGAGGGGCTGACAGAATAGAATATGATTGCTCAGTACTTCTGAGCAGTGAATGGCCTCACCCTGTGCCCAAGTGCTGATGACACATGATCAGACACAGAATTACACAGATTATCAATGCCAACAGACTCACCAGATATCCTAAGGATAATACCTAATTTAAGGTATCTTTTTTTGGTGCTAGAGCTCAAACCCAAGGCTTTGCACATGGGACACAAATGCTCTATAGTGATCTACCCTTCCCCCCAAGATCACCTATTAAACGAGATTCAAGATCAAGGTTCCTGTCTGTTTACAGAAACAAATACACATTGAACATCGCTATCTCTCTGTGTCTCTGTCTCTGTCTCTGTGTGTGTATATCTGTCTTCCCCCCACCTCCCCCTCACTGGTCATAGGGAAGTTTGAACTCAGAGCCTCACATTTGTTAGTCAGGTGCTCTACCATTCAAGCCATACCTTTAGCCAGTAAGAAATTTTATGGGCAAATAGGAGATACATACTGAGTAAGACCAACATTAGAGACCTCAAATAATGATCAATGTTTGGGTTATCAAAAAGATATTGGTCCCATGTAACTAAGAAATAAAGCAGAATGATTTCTTTAACTGCTTATCACTCCATATTCAAAAAGAAAAAAAATGAAAGCTGAGGTTTTCTGATCCTAAGACCTGACTCAGTGTATGTATCACCCCCATCCCTTCATTTGAATTTTTTCTCCTCTTTATTTGTGATAGTGGAGAAGTAGCTGTTTTTCTGAAAAAGAAACTGTGACCAAGCTTGAAAACACTCATTTAGGCTATTCAATACACCTGTATGTTTTTTCTTTAATTTATCACAATTGTCAACTGTATCTCTGTTCATTTAGGTATGCCCTAAACAGAATTGTAAATTATATAATAATTAACTGTATTTCATTTGTATGTTATATGTATACTCATTTATGTTCTTATATATACTTCTTATGTAGATGTTTATAAAACACACATATGTGTATCTTATATACATGTACATGTATATTTAAGTTGCTTGGGACAGAAATGTTTACTCCTTTGAGTAAGTCCTGTCTGTTGTGCTGCAGTACTGAGCCCTCATCGCTTTTTACTAAAAGTCCTTTTTCTAATCTGATAGCATGTTTAGCATCCCTATTAGCCCTCCTCTATCTTGTCCAGAACCTTCTCTCCCTTCCTTCAATCACTCCCTTCCTTCTCTTCTTAATGACGCCTTCTATTTAGGCTACAAACTAAATCACCATTCTCTATCTTAAAAGAAAAAATAGTAACAAGTTTCTGATCACCTATGCCTTTTCCCTCCCCCCTCTCCCTTCACTTCCAGACTTCTTAGGAGTCCTTTAATCTAAATTCCCATCCTCACATCCATGGCACTCTTCAACCTTTCTCCTCCAGTCTTCCCTCCTTATCAGTTTGCCAAAAAAGTTTGCCATCACTCTACTCTCTTCCTACTTGTCCTCATCCTGCTCAGCCTTCTGGGAAAACTCATGGACTATCAGCTTCCTCAGAGTTTTTTCTTCCTTTTGGTGATAAAACTTTCTAAGTTATCTATTTTGTTTTATTTCTTTTTCTGCTCCTTCTACTCATTCCTCTACACATTCCTTTTGAGAGGTGATTCTTTACCATTCAAAGAAAATGTTATCAAGCCTGGTGTCTCCCTGGCCCATTTTCTCCTAATAGATGCTTCTTGACTCTAGGCTGGTTGGGGCGGGGGTGGGGATGGGAGGGAATCCCACATGCACCTCAGATGCTATGGTCTAGAACTGTGCACTTACCTGATGGGACCCCAGGCCATCCTGTCACTTGAACTTATGGCCTCTTTCTTATATCTGGTCTCTTACTCAGAGCTTCCATTCTCTACTCTGTTTCCTCTTCTATATTAGCTTAACTATTGTTAAGCGAACAAACAGAAAATAAAAAGAATTGGGAATCCTGCTGTATTTCCTTTTGCCTATTCAGTCATTTTCCAAAGTGCAGAAGATGATATTCAAGGCTTTTGCAATCTACCGTTTCAGCACCTGAGTCCTTTCCCCAAACCTCCTCCCCACAACAAATCTACACCACGTGTCAGTCAAACTTCTGCACAGGCACACACACACATTTTCCTACTCATGCATCTGAGTGATGCAGGGAAATAGCCATTTTTCTCTCCCAGTCCATAACATCTCCACTCTAATAGACATAATTTGGGTAGCTATGATTGGAGGCATGAAAAACTCTGTTTTCTCTAATTTCTCAAGGAGAAGACCTATAATGCCAAAAAAGAAAGCAAGTGGGTTAAATCTCAGACTTTCCTCTCCCACCTTAACCACCAAAATGGCTTGATACTAAGAATATTTCTTTTACAAGGCAGATTGTTGAATGTTATTTTGTTCATCTCAGCAATTGTTTTGCTTATTGGAGGGAGAGGGAAGGACAATATTAAGGTTTGAACTCAGGTGCCCTGCCACTTGAGCCATGCCCCCAATGGCCTTTTTTAATAAGCAAGCTTATATTGTTCACATTAACTTTTTAATTATATTTTTATTATCTTAACTTGTATGGGTTACCATTTAACAAATCAGTTTATAAGTTGAATGCATGTTGGTTGATGTCATACCTTTCATCACATTGACTTTTTGATATCTTTTTAAATTTTTATTGTAAAGGTGATGCATAGAAGGGCTACAATTACACAAGCCAGGTAATGAGTATATTTCTTTTTGAACAATGTCACCCCCGCCCTCATTTTCTCCCAGTTACTTTTTGATATCTTATTGTCCATAAACTCAAGCAAATTTATCTTTATTGTAACCATTTCTTGCTTTCCCTTTTTATTTCTGTGGTTGCTGTGGTAGATGTTAAATTCTTTTTTATTCTTTGTAAGCTCAGCCATAAAATTACCTTAAGCAGTCTTCTGTTAACATTTTCACATTAATGTACTTCAGAGGAACAGTTTTAATTGCTTCTATTTATTTCTATTAATTAAATAAACTTGTTCAGCCTCTGTTAATACTTGAGAGTTCCAAGAATTTATTTGCTAATTTTCCACGTTCATTATGTTCTATTCATCCTTGCTTAAGACTCCTATTCGTTTCTGCTTCAATCTCTGTATAGCTTAATGGCAGAATTGGCATGAGTTTTGTGACCCATTGTGTGTTTGTGTGTGTCTGTGTCTCTGTGTGTCTGTGAGTAATGGGGCTTGATCTCAGGGTCTCATGCTCTTGCTTGGCTTTTTCACTCAAAGGTGGTGATCTACTACTTGAGCCAAGCTTCGACTTGTGGCTTTTTGCTGGTTAATTGGAGATCAGAGTCTGAAGTATTTGCCTACCTGAGCTGGCTTCAATCCTCTGGCCTCAGATCTCAGCCTGCTGAGCAGCTAGGATTACACGTGTGAGCCACAGGCACTCAGCTGTTTGTATTTTTAATTGGCCTTTTGTTTAAGTCAAAAACATTATCTTGTGCCTTCAGAGCAAAGTGACCATGATCAAGGACAGTCTCTTGGCCTTATCACAGTTTCTCTTCTCAATCATTGTCTCCAAAGAGGAAATCTACTCACACCCCTAAGTACAAAGTTTATCTTTGATAGTGTTAACTATTTTTTTCATTATATACTTTTAAATGGCAGACAAGCATTTAGAAGGAAATTTGGTCATGGAAAAATCACCTCCCAAGAGTGAATTTTTCTGGGTCTTATGATGGCAAAGCCAAATTTGAACTTCTGTTCAGCAAATTTCCTGTTGCCTGCTGGTACTCCTTCCAGGCTTGGGTTCCTTATTTCACTTGTGTGGGTGCCCAGAGGCAACTAACACAGAACACAGTTGTCATAGACCTGGTGTTGGAAATCTAGATCAAGGTATGGAGAAGCCCTTGAAAGATACCTGGAAATCCTCTGTTCCAGAGCTCTGTCCTAACTTGGGATGCTTTGCCCAATCTGGGGTTCCTTGGCTTATAAGCCCATCACCCCTAGCACCCTGACCTCTGTCCTCCTGCTACACCTGGTGAAGGACTTTCTCTAGCTTAACATGGCTGGGAGAGTCACAGGGACAAGAGAAGGGGGTGGGGAGGACAAATACCCACAATAATAGCTTTAATCCACTCCTAAGGGGATCTCATGACTTAACCACCTTTTATAGATCCTACTTCTGAATAACGTCCTGATGCAATGGCAGCCAAAGTTCAACATGCATTGTGTGTGTGTGTGTGTGTGTGTGTGTGTGTGTGTGTGTGTGTGTGTGGTAGGAGGGATGACAAAGCATGCAAACCACACCACAGGTCACACAGGACAAGGACTTGATCCTGCTCCAGCGTGAACTCTATCTGCATGGCTTTCTGTTTCCAAAGAAGGTCCCATCCCCAGGGACTTGAGGTTGGGACTTCAGTGTATGAATTGGGGGTGATAGCACAACAAACCCCAACAAGCACAAGGCTTGTCAGGTCATGTTCTAACACTATTATCGGCGTAGCGCAGCTGGAATGTGGGCCAGTTGCTCTAACATGTCATGGCTCATGTCATTACATATTCTTCTACAGAACAAAAAAACTATTCCTTCTCTCTTTGGAAGCTGTTGGCATTAGCTCAATCAAATTAAAATTTGTACGTAGCACCACGCCCACTTGTTCATCCTCTTTGAAGCTCCCACGTTGTCAAGTGATGGACGAGTTTGCTGTTTGTGGGAACTTACCATATAGTGTTTGTTGGGTCTAGCTGTTTCTTTTTTTCAGATCATTTTATAGATGATAATATGGGCAGGTATAACCCCTAGGAAATTTCCCTTTTATGAATCCAGGGCATATAGCATTCTTTGTTTCCCTTCATGGTTTCCCCTCTCATGAACATCTTTGTGGCTTTCTAAGATATGGTGTATACACATGAACCCCAGATAGATGTCAGAGGAAATCCATGCTGTTGTGTCAGGGAAAGATAGAAAAGAAAAGTTTGTATACCAATTTCACAAGTCTGCTTATGTGTTTTCAATGCTTGGGTGAGTCCCCTTTGCAGGTAAGGTCTTGAAACAAGTTCCCCAGTAATGAATCGTTAGAAACCACAGCCTGGCTCAAATGACCACAGGCTTCTCTTTGTCAGACATACGCTGTGCATCTGGCGGCATCGCCAGGGGTAATGTGATAGGCCTCCCGATTTTAATTTTAACAACGACAAAAAAAAATACATCTGTCAGGCTCATTTCAACTGGCAGGATAAATATCATATTTCATTGCCGGTTTGTAAACACCTTCCTTTTCATCTCTACCTAACACATTTCCTGGGTGGTTTACAAATTGAAAACTCAGGTGGAATACATATGGGACTGAGCGTGTACGTTGTCATGGAGTCTGGATGCAGGAGCTGGGTCCGTGAAAGCAATGCATATAGGACTGACCATGCATTGAATAAGAACAACTCAGCAGAGAAAATGGTTTGGAGAACATTCAACACCTGTCTGTGGACATGTGCAGCTAATTCAGCAACAAAGGAGCAAGAATGTGGCATTGTCTAGGGATCCATTTCCTGGTGCCTCTCTGCTCACAAACTGTTTCTTCACCAAAGGTGGTTGTCCTCCACTGTCTTTAGAATTGTTTCCCTAATAGAATAATATACATTGTCTATGATATAAATCTGAACGGCAAAAGTCAAACACGATTTATTATCTGGCTTCTTTACTCAGCCAGGAGAGAATGTGGGATAATAGAATAGTAACTAGAAATAGTAAAATAAATAGATTCCCATCCCTCATCGAAGTGGTATTACATACTGCCAGCATGTTATGTGAATGTGCATGAGGGACTTTTTCATTAGAAGATCACAAAACTCCCTTTGTCACTTGTGAGTTCATGTCCACAATGACACACTAGAGTGTGTGGGTAGTAATGTTAGAATCTGTGTACAGATGGAGAGATCAAAGCCCACAGATGTTCAATTACAGAACTTGCCAGGGACCTGTGGTGATCAGCTGGGCTTTTTCCAGCCCACGACACAAGCTTCTGGTTACCAGTGCTGCCCTGCTTCTTCCAGCCAACCCTGGTAGCCAGTGACACCCCAACCCAAGAGAGCAAGAGAGTTCTGAGAATCAGTTATAGAGCCAGCTCTGAGACATAGAGGGACTGAGGATTTTGAACCTCACTTTCTCAGCACCTATGATAGTGCCATGGAAATACTCCCCCCACCCCCCACACAGCCTTCTTTCTTGTCAATTTCTCTCTTGGTCTGGGATGGTTTCCACTTACTCTTGGAACAGGACTCTGATAACTAAAGGAGTTAGTAATTATTAATAAGATCACTCTTTTAAAAAAAAAAGCATGTGCATTGTAAAAGGAATGTCTGTGGGGCTGGGGATATAGCCTAGTGGCAAGAGTGCCTGCCTCGGATACACGAGGCCCTAGGTTCGATTCCCCAGCACCACATATACAGAAAACGGCCAGAAGTGGCGCTGTGGCTCAAGTGGCAGAGTGCTAGCCTTGAGCGGGAAGAAGCCAGGGACAGTGCTCAGGCCCTGAGTCCAAGGCCCAGGACTGGCCAAAAAAAAAAAAAAGAAGGAATGTCTGTGCTGGGTGCTGGTGGTTCACACCTATAATCCTAGCTACTAAGGAGGCTGAGAGCTGACAATGGCTGTTCAAAGCCAGCCTAAGTAGGCAAATCTTATCTCTAATGAACTACCAAAAAAGCCAGGAGTAGAGCTATGGCTCAAGTGGTAGAGCACTACCCTTGAGCAAAAAGAAGCTCAGGGACAGTGTCCATGCCCTGAGTTAAAGCCCCAAGACTGATACACATACACACACACACAAACACACACACACAAACACCTATATGCCAGTCAGGTCTTCCCAAATGACCTCTTTTTCTTTGCTTCAAATGGTCTTTCCTTTCATCATCAGGAGCCAGAAACTAATAAGAACTTTCTATAAAAGTAGCCCTCAGAAGAGGTAACAAAAGTACAAGAAATGTATCCAATTCCTAATGTATGAAACTGTTACCTCTCTGTACATCAGTTTGACAATAAAAATTTAAAAAAAAAAAGACAAACGACTATGAAAGCAATACTTGCAAAACTGGTGCAAATGAACTGAACAACTCATGGGGGGAAGGGAAATGGGGGGAATGAGGGAGGAGGTAACAAACAGTACAAGAAATGTATCCAATGTCTAACATATGAAACTGTAACCTCTCTGTACATCAGTTTGACAATACAATTTTTTTAAAGTAGCCCTCAAACTATATCTCCTGGTTCTGCGAGGCCACTAGTTTCAAAATAAAGAGGTGAGGGATGAGGAATAAATTTTATGTTTCCATAACTAATGATACCACAATACTCAGAGTGAAACAGGGAGAACTTGTCATTTTATCTAGCCTCCCCAACACAAGAGTCTCCTATGTTTGTGACCAAATGTGCTCTAAAGATCAATAAGGTAGAAAAACACTGCAAAGTGAAATGGAGTAAGACTCCAGGAAGTATGATTGTTGTCAGGTGATTTTAAATACTTTCAAAATATACACAAAAATTTTATACTGAAGCATGGCCAGAATATCATAAGAAATACCAAGAGTGGTTATTTTTTCTTTTTTTTTTTTTTTTTTTTGGCCAGTCCTGGGGCTTGGACTCAGGGCCTGAGCACTGTCCCTGGCTTCTTTTTGCTCAAGGCTAACACTCTGCCGCTTGAGCCACAGCGCCACTTCTGGCCATTTTCTGTATATGTGGTGCTGGGGAATCGAACCCAGGGCCTCATGTATATGAGGCAGGCACTCTTGCCACTAGGCCATATCCCCAGCCCCAAGAGTGGTTATTTTTTATGTAAAAGAACATACCTTATCTTATAATGGTGACTCACACTTGTAATCCTAAACTCTTCAGGAGGCTGAGATCTGAGGATTGTGGTTCAAAGCTAGCCCAGGCAAGAAAGTTTGTGAGATTCTTATCTCCAATTAATCACCAAAACGCTAGAAGTGGAGTTATGGCGCCAGGTGTTCTTTGTCCTTGAGCAAAATAGCTCAGGGACAGCACTCAGGCCTTCAATTCAAGCCCTAAAACCAGTACAAAAAAAAAAAGCAGTAATCTAGAAATATTTCCTCTTACCACCTCTGTGACCATAGCCCAAAAGTCAGCTAGTCACTCTTCCCCTTAAGATCCAGGTAAGGTGCACCTGTATCTGTTTCCCATGGCCATCACTCCATGCAAATACTCATGGGCTTGGGTCGCTATCTCAGGGTCACTATCTCAGGGTCACCTCTGAAATCCAGGTTAAACCGCTATGCACACGCGCATCCTGTAGATCCTGCTCCTGGAACCCAGCAATTCCCCTTGAATGCATCAACAGATGGCAGGGGCCTTGCTAAGTAGCATCCTCCAAAGCAGGCACATTGGAGTCCTCTTTTATGTCTCCCTCTGCTGTCACTTTTCTTACTTCGTTCGGAGAAGGAGGAGGAAGAGGAAGAGGAGGAGGAGGAGGAGGAGGAGGAGGAGGAGGAGGAGGAGGAGGAGGAGGAGGAGGAGGAGGAGGAGGAGGAGGAAGATTGATTCTTTCACAGTGTGCACCAGAGTTCTGCCTCTTTCATGACTCTCAGATCCATCCTTCTCTCCATCACCCTTGCCGTGGTCTTCTTCAGTCTTCAAACTGGTCTTTACTTCTGGCTTGCAGCTTTACCCCTGCCCCTTGCTCTGAATTTTCCCTCTCTATACATGGTGATTATTTCAAACTTCTGATGAGGGTATTGCTCTGCTTACGACCCTTGTAGGGCTCCTTATTAAAATCCACCTTACTTGTCATGACACATAGGCTCCCCAAGAGCAAATCCCAGTATGCCTTGGAAGCCCCATTCCTGATTAGGTGCCACACGATTCTTTATCCATACCACTCAGGAAAATTGGGTGTTTCCCCAACACCCCATGACTTTGTGCTTTTTTAGAAAATCTGTTGTTCTGTCTGTCTGGAATGCCCTTTTCCCCTCATATTTCTTCTCATCTTTAGAGAATGAGTCAACATTGTCCCCTGATTTGCCCTGCCTGATCCCACCTACCAACCCTCAGACCAGTGACCTGTCCCTGTTATCCTTGGTGGCCCAGCCAGAGAGCCATAGTGTCACATTCATCCATGAGGAGATCAGTTCTGGGAATATGGCAACTGTGACAAATGTGAGAATTTATAATTTGGGGGGTGAGTTTTATGCCTTGTTAAAATCATATAGCGGGGCTGGGGATATGGCCTAGTGGCAAGAGTGCCTGCCTCGGATACACGAGGCCCTAGGTTCGATTCCCCAGCACCACATATACAGAAAACGGCCAGAAGTGGCGCTGTGGCTCAAGTGGCAGAGTGCTAGCCTTGAGCGGGAAGAAGCCAGGGACAGTGCTCAGGCCCTGAGTCCAAGGCCCATGACTGGCAAAAAAAAAAAAATCATATAGCAAGCCAAAATTAACATCAAAAATGAAATACTGAGTTGAGGATATCACTCCATGATAGAGCCCTGGTCTAGCATACAAGAGGATCTGGGTTCAACCCCCAGCACCTCACAAAAATAAGTAAATAAAAGAAAAAGGAGATATGAAAGCTGCCAAGAACCACCATTTTGTCTGCTGAAAAAATGGAGATAATAATCCTTAAGCACAAAATCATTAGGAGAATTAGCATCTGTCTCTGCAGAAGCCACAACATTGATTACGTGGTAGCCTCTTTAAACAGGAGCAATTTATGTTTTGTTGTTGTTTTTCTGTTGTGACTGAATTTTACTTGCTAAGTTACCACACTGGCCCCCATCATACAGTCCCAGGAAGGAGATTCATGAACACAGCACAGCTCTGGCTTCATAGCTCTTCTGTGAGTTGGGTGTTAATCTCTCATTCAAGGCCAGAGTTAAGACTGATTCTGAAGTCCTTGGTGTATGGGGCTTCCATTGAGTTGTTCTTTCTGCCTGAGAGGGCTGAGGCCTGTGGTCCTCCCACTACCCATGGTTGACACACATCCTTTGCTTGTGGTATGCAACTACAAACACAGGAAAACGCTTCCACCAGAAAGTCCAAAGATAAATATTCTTCCTGAAATTTATGAAAATTGATGTTTATGAGCTGGGTGTAGGGACACATGCTTGTCCTCCCAGTTCTGAGGAAGGCTGAGGCAGGAAGGAATTGAATTCCAAGCCAACTGGACCACATAGTGTGACCGCCCATCTCAAGAAACAAACAAACAAATACATAAAAATTGATAGCCACCATAAACTCTATGAGAAAATACCTTAATGAAAACCAGCAACCCAGTAACTACTGTTCGGTACTGTTCTAGTGGGTGATAGTGTTAAGTCCCCAGAGTCCAGCATAAGTGCTGAATGACTATCCCACAATGGGCATCACCCAGCACCTGCCACACCTGCCATCCTTACAAGAACGTAGTTTTGACTAAAAGCTTCACCTGTGACTCTACTTGATCGCTGGGATTAACGCCATGCCCTGCTTTTTCTGAGTTAAACTTTTCATTCTTTCCCTCATTTAACAAAGATTAATTGAAAGTCTAATTCTTGTCAGATTCTTGGCTAGGTTTTGGTTTTTTAAAAATGTTAAGAAATCAAACCTGTCTTCATGGAGTTGACCATCTAGTAGTTCAATGGTGATACTGGCAGTAGAGCCCTTTAGATGGTGTTGTCACCCTTCAAAAGGACACATTGCAATGCATGACTGTCTTTTTCTGTTGTCAGATCCAGGATGTGGGTAGGTGCATCTGTGTCTGTGTCAGTGTGTCTGTGTCTGTGATGTGTGTGTACAAGAGGAACTTAGTAGCATAATATAACCTACCAAATATTGTTTGAAAGGGCAGGTAGGAGAAATTAGGTAAGGGAATATAATAGAGGAGATGAAGTTATTCCAAGCACATCATACATATCTGTGGAGCTACAATGAACCCCTCTATACTATTAATGTATGAAAATTAAAAATTAATCAAAAATAAAAATGAGTGCCAGTCCTGGGGCTTGAACACAGGGTCTAGACACTGTCACTGAGCTTCTTTTGCTCAAGACTAGTGCTCTGCCATTTGAGCCAGGGCTCCACTTCTGGCTTTGGGTGGGTGGGTGGGGTAGTTTATTAGAGGCAAGAGTCTCATGTACTTTTCTGCCTGGGCTGGATTTGAACCACATTCCTTAGATCGTAGCTTCCTACATAGCCAGTATCACAGGCATGAGCCACCAGTGCCCGGCCCAAAAAGAAAAAAAAAATTCAAGCAAAGACTTGAGTTTGGTAGTCATAAACCACAAAGTTCCTGCTGTATAGATAGTTCCCCTTTGTGAGCAGAGGACCTACCCGAGACTTTCAAGTATCAGTCCTGAGGTTCTCCTGGGGTCCAGTCAGAGCATAAGTAAGTCGAATCAGACCAGATCAGGGACCTAGAGGCTATCTGCAAAGTCACCCTTTGGTTTCTGGACTGCAGAGGTCCTGGCAGAGGTTCTGGATCAGCAGGTGTAGCAGAGTTAGGTCTAGCAAGTGGCCATTTACCAACCACAACCGAGCAATATCATGTTTTAACAAAACTCATCTACCTGCCCTGTTGCCCAGAAGCTGTGTGAACTGCAATATCATCCCTTCTGCCCGCAAGTCCACACACTCCAGGCTACACTGTTGTTCGGCCGGGGTTCCCACTGGGGCTTGAACACCCCCTTCCAGTAGCCTCTGTGATAGAGAAAGCTATTTTAGTCTCTACTTTTCAGTTTTCCTGGAAGAGATAGTCCCACTAGCTACAACCATATCACCTCTGATATGTTGGTAAGTGCTGTTGAAGGAAATCTGTTCTGGGAACCTCTCGAGCTGCTAGAAACTCAACATCATTCACTTCATACCCCAAAATGGTGAGCCCTTGGTCTGGGGCTCCCATCCGTGCCCTTGTGTTAGGTTTGGGTAGCCTGAGATGTCAAGATGGCCTTCCGTGCTCCGCCATAACCAATATGTTCCAGGGAGTGAAAGTAAATGGTCTGACCGTCTCAGAAGGAGTTGACCCATGTCCACCCCGTCGAGGAGCATCTGCCTATGTGGCAAGCTTGTCCCCCTGACTGCAGATCGTGAGAATTGTGCTCTGAGTTCTGTTATCAGGGATGCTGTTTCTGTAGCTGAGCAGTCATTCCATTTTATAACACTATCAAAAACACATTTTACTTCAGCAGATGAGGTCAGTTAAAGTGCTCCAATCATTACAATAATACTAACAGCTCCTCTGTTCAAGCCTCTCTTTCACGTCAGACACTAATTATATCATCATCAGAACCTGAGAGGTATTACCTCATTTCAGGCTCAGACTCTGAGAAAGATGTGGTTTAAACACAGATGTGTCCTCCTCCGAAGCCAATGTTTTTTTGTTTTTGTTTTCCATAATGCCTCAGTATGCACTTTGGGAGCTGGGCCCACCAGGTTCCAAATTTCAATTCTTACCAGATGGCCTTAGACAAGTTACTAATACTCCTCCATCCTGTTCCCCCATTCATAAAATGGGAATAATAATGGTAACCTTTACAAGTACTGTGATATTTAAATAACAGATGGATTTAAAATAAGCAACTAGTAAATGTTCATTTCCTCCCTCCAAACTCATGATCTGAGGACACAGAATTTTTGTAGACAGTGTAAGGAAAGTCTTAGTCTGGCATGCTGATGAAATCCCACTAGCTGCCCAGCTCAGTGACTCCTGGCCCCAATCTGGTCCTATGTTTGCTCTGAAAGGTAGGAAGGAAAGGATTCATATCACTGACCTTTTTCCTTCTCAAGAATTGCATTTTGCACTTCATTGCACGTCTGTGTATTTCTGGAACAGTGTGCCTTAGAAATGCATACAGCTGGGGCTGGGAATGTGACTTAGTGGTAGAGTGCTTGCCTAACATGCATGAAGCCCTGGGTTCGATTCCTTAGCACCACACAAACAGAAAACAGCCTGAAGTGGCTCTGTGGGTCAAGTGGTAGAGTGCTAGCCTTGAACAAAAAAAGGAAGCCAGGGACACTGGTCAGGCCCTAAGTCCAAGCCCCAGGACTGACAAAAGAGAGAAAGAGAGAAAGAAAGAAAGAAAGAAAGAAAAGAAAGAAGAAAGAAAGAAAGAAAGAAAGAAAGAAAGAAAGAAAGAAGAAGAGAGAGAGAGAGAGAGAGAGAAAGGAAGGAAGGAAGGAAGGAAGGAAGGAAGGAAGGAAGGAAGGAAGGAAGGAAGGAAGGAAGGAAAGGAAAGGGAGAAAGGAAGGATGGAAGAAATGCAGATAGCACTTCTAAAACCAGTGGGACATGGTGGTATATTTTTTCTCCCTCCCAATTTACCAACTTATGATACTGGCCAGTGGTAGGGTACAAGTATGGATGGGTATTTTCCTTTCAAAGGGAAGAGTGATCCACAGAAGAAAGAACCTGAGTATATTTAATAAAGCAATTCTCTAAGCTATAAGAGAGAAGGATCAGAGTCAAAGCCTTTGGTAGGCCTGTGGCCTGCAGCTGGTGAGTTGTTCTGTAAGGCTAGCCCGTAGCCAACATAGTGTCCAGTACTGTGTGCCAAGTGTGTGGAATTGACAATGAACCTGAGCCTCTGAGTGGCTGAATTCAGGTTAGCTAGCAGGCAGACTGGGGAGAGAGAAACAGATATATATCCTTTTCTACTTCCTGTTTGCTTCTCACTGATGCTTCTGATTGGCTGCTCAATGAGACAACCGTCAAGCATCATCACTGAGATATTCAGTCAAGTACAGTAGTCAGCCAGAGACTCACTGAAGTCTTCTATGTTAATAAAAACTCCCCAACACCTCTGACTTCTTGTATTATTCTTTTACTCATAGAATAGTGTTTCTAGTACATCTCTTGTTTTTTTTTTTTGCAGCCTCTAAGCTTTGCAAGGGAGCTTTTTCTCCTCCCTCACAAGTTATTCCAAGATGCTAGGACCATGCCTGGCACATAGTAGATGTGCAATAAATATTTTTCAAAGGTAAAAGAAATGGGAAATCTGGTGACATTAGGGTAAGTGAGCATCAGGCAGAAATGAAGTTACAGAGGAAAATATGATGACACCAATAGAAAATGATCATTTTATTCATTGATGAATGAAAAACGCATTAAAAGGGTTGGGCATGGCTCAGTACATAGAATGACAGCCAATGAGCAAAAGTGTTTGAGTCCCAGTCTAGGACCTAAAAAAAAATTTTTTTACCTCATTTCAATAACTGAGGTAAATTGTTGCCATCTTTACATATCTGTATTTTCTGCTGTCTAAATCATATCTGACTTTTCAGATGCTTCATTTATATTTATCATTTCAAATTAAATTTATATGCACTCATGCATTCTGATACCGATTACATGTTTGCTGTGTAATCGGTAACAGAATGAATATAGCCGCGTACACCAATGTAAGCTGGGCCACCAGCACCTATGCCTGTAACGTGATTAGGTCCAAACCAAACCAAGCGCCTTAAAGAATATACGTCTATGTGTTGTATTAGTTAAAACATTGAAGATCTAAAGCCAAATTCAAAGTTTTGATCTCTTTCTGAACCTGCTGCTGTCAGGCTCAAATGAGTAATTCAAAAACAATTTCACTGACAACCACAACTGTAGCTATAACCCGGGCTAGCAGTCTCACCACCTTTTGTTACTAACCACAGAGGATGGCTGAGCACAACATCCCCAGAGCAACATACAGCCCACTGCCAGAGGAGTATAGGCCAAAAATCACCATCTTGTGTGTAAGTAGCAGAGTATTTATACATGGTATTCTGGATTGGAACTGAATTGTTCTGAATACAGGAACAGAAAGCCCATATACACATCAGAAAGGAGGTGGAATTATACTAAGTCAACTCTGAATTGTATTGAACTTGAGGACATAGAGCACATGTATACACTGGGATGACTGAGTTGAAAACATGAGCAAATGCTTCCCAGCCAGAGTGGAACCCAGAAAGGGTCTAAACAAGGCGGTCTGAGGACAAGGGAACCATGACAGATGCATTGCAAATGGCATTAGTGAATTTATCTCCTCTCCATGGCTTCTAACACCCAGCATGGTCTGTAATTTAGTTATGATCATTGCTCTTTGTCTTCCCCTGTGGTGGTTTGGTTTGGTTTGGTTTTGGTCAGACATGGGGCTTGAACTTAGGGTCTGGGTGCTGTCCCTGAGCCCTGAGCTCCATTTGTTCAATGCTAGTACTCTACCACTTTAAGCCACAGCACCATTTCTGGGTTTCTGGTGGTTAATTGGAGATAAGAATATCAAGAACTTTCCTGCCTGGACCAGCTTTGAACCTAGATCCTCAGCCTCCTGAATAGCTAGGATTATAGGCATGAGCCACCAGCACCTGGCTTGACTGTGGTAGTTGAATTTTGTGTGTTACCTAGACTAGGCCACAAGGTGTCCAGGTATCATCAAATATTATTCCAGTTAATTGGAGACTAAACAATGGAATGAATGTGTGTGAATCTGACCAGTCACTTACACTGTTTCCCTATCTGTTCCAATCACAGCTTTTTTTTTAGAAAATTAAAGGGATAAAAAAAATTTTATCTCGAGAAGCACAAGGTTAAGGAAAAGTTGAATAGAGATCTTTCCATTTAGTGTTCTGTGGTGAAATGAGTCAACCAAAGAGGGTTGTCATAAACCTATAACACCCATCCCCAATTTTATAGGGCAGAAACCTCTGCTTGGGTTGAGCTACTGACCAAATTGGGGGTCTGCTCTGCTTGTTGGGTGTGCTGCTCTTAAGAAAAACAAGCAATGGAATCTTATAAAGAATATACAACCTTTAAAAGACAATGAGGTTTTCTTTTTCCTAATTAAGGAGAGTTAGAGCTAAGGGTCAGTAACTTGACACAATAAAGGGTCATCTGCCCTGTGTAATGTCCGAAGGTGACAGGCAGTTGTTCAAACTTCTTATATCTCCTGAGTTAGAAACTATAGGTGTGTGTCAACGGGCTTCATTCTGTGTAAATGGACCTCAGAGGGAAGATCTGGCCATGCTGCTCACCACAGTCAGCTTCTCCCAGGGAAAGTGAATTCTCCTGGAGATGCAGATTGCCCTGCCATCTTTTGCATAGTGGCTTTGGTGGTATAGCCTGAGGTGTATCACTAGAAAGTAAAGAGAACTGGTGAACACAAGTTAGCATGGCATTCTGCATATAGCTGACACTCATCAAATGTTGGGAAACAAATAAATGGAGGTCAGGTTTGTGTTGGGTTTGGTGGATTAGCACTGGGATATGAATTCAAGACTTCACACTTGATAGGCAGCTGCTCTACCACTTGAGCAACTCCTGTAGCTCTTTCTGCTTTTTTTCACGTAGGGTCTCACACTTAAATGGAACTGATCTCAGACCTTGATCCTCCTGCGTCTACCTGCCACCTAGCTAGATTACAGGTGTACATCAGCACACCCAAACCTTTTTTACAAGCGGGGTCTCACTCCATTTTTCCCCAAGACTGGCCTCGAACTGTCATTCTCCCATGTCTGCCTCCCGTATAGCTGCAATTGCAGGCATGTACCAAAACACCCAGCTGAAGTTTTTAATCATTTTTTTTCTGTTTCAAAGAACTAATTTTTCATCTTTGTATGTTTTCCTAGGTTTTTATGAAGTGGGTGAATTTGAATCATTTCATCCATTTTTCTCCAATTTACAGCCCCAGGGATTGTTGGTGAAGGCCTTGTAGGTTTAAATAAATCACAATGAAATCTACTGCTTTTTGGCTGTAATATGCAGAATCTCATAAAGTAAAATTATAGGCGATTATAAAATCCATCACTGTCAAAAGCCAGATGGTACCTCCCAGATAGAGTGAGGGCTGATGTTTTCTCAGCTGAACCAATAAAATAAATTGAAACAGTAATGAAATGGAAGAGGAGATTCTTCTCAGCCTCCTGCTCTGTTCTTGTGTTTATTGTGGGTAACCAGAATAAAGTTTGATTTTTCAACTTCACTTTCCCCAAAAAACTTATGAGTTCTCTCTACAACAGGATTGTATGTTTTTGTCTTTATTCATTACAGATACCTACTTCCTCCCAGGATCTCAAAATTAATCAGTCTTATCTCATGTCCCTGCCATAAATCCAGAACTTTGCAGAAAGCCATTTTCCTCAAGTTCTGTTATACAGAACAGAGACCCTAGACTTCCTATAATTCCCGGGTTCATGGTTAGCCAGCACTCTGAGATGTGAAGGGAAAAAGTATGTTTTCTTCAAATAGATTATTTCTTACCTTTGTGTACTACCCACACAGGCATGGCAGGGCTGGAAATGTAGTTCAGCAGAAGTTCAAGATCCTGGGGTCCATCCCCAGCATGGCCAAACAAATAAGAATAGTAACAACAATCAAAAAAAAGCTATGGTGAAGGCTCAACCTGAAGAGGCAGCCAATGTTAGGAGTTTGGGGTTTGTGTTGTGTTAATTGTCTTCTGATCCCATCAAGATTCACAGTATACAGTATTATAGGGACACAAACCATTGGAAGTGACTGTGTTCACCATTTAGATTTCTATTCAACTTGACTTTTTATATCTCATCTGCAGAGTGTCGAGCATTGAAAACTTAGAAAAAGTGTGGTCCCTAGGACATGTCCAAATAATTCTGTTCTTCTGATGAATTCATTGTGGTGGTTTTAAACTGAGTGCTCCCAGTAGACTGGAGCATAACACTTAGAAATAGGTTGCTAGCTCCATGGGAGACATAGGCTCACCTATATGACTAAGAGTAGAGACAAGGAATAGAAAATAGGAACTATCTATTATTCCCTATATAATGGCTCCCAGATCCTGGTATGTCTGTGAATGACTCTGGTTAAAATACTTTGATAACTACAATGTGGATTGTTTTCTGAATGATAATTTTTTTCTTTAAAAAATGGCTGAAAAGAGAGCTTTTTAGTAAACACTTTTGTAGAAAACACTTAACATGGTAAATGCCTAATTTAGAACTTCACATGTATGAGTGCTACCTTTCTGAGGAAATCAGTATAACTTGATATCAAGTTTGAAATCCTCCCCCTATGGTCTTATCTCCATAGTTGCCTAGCTCAGGCTCTGGACCTCTCCTTTTTCATTGGTCTTCAGCAAAAGCCAGTAAGGAGACATAACAGTAATGAGATTATGTTTCACATACATGTGAATTTGTCATTCTGGTCTATGCTTCAGTTCTATGCCTGAAATAGTGTGTTTTATCAACAAAAGCAAAAGCTATCCCGGTGCTGGTGGCTCACACCTACAATCCTATCACAGTTCAAAGCCAGCTGGGGCAGGAAAGTCTATTAACCAAAAGAAAACAGAAAGTGGTGCTGTGGCTCAAGAAGTAGAGCTGAAGAGCTCAGAAACAACGCCCAGGCCCAGAGTTCAAACCCCATATCCAATAACAACAACAAACAAAAAAATCAAAAGCTATTATTGGAAAAACAAATATGCTAATGAGTGTTATGGCTTGTTGAAAAGTTTTTCATTGAAAATTTGAGCTCATTACTGGTGGAAGCAGTGCACATGGTTGTAGTCCAGGTTCAAGGCCAGCCCCAGGCAAACATGCCAGAACCTATCCTAAAAGTAACTAAAGTAAGCCAGGTACTAATGGCTCATATCTGTAATCCTACGAGGTAGAGATCTGAGGATTACAATTCAAAGCCCGCTCAGGCAGGAAAGTCCAGGCTGACCCTTGAAGGGATATTGGGACTTCTGCCTCTTCCAATCTCTCTCTGCTTCCCTGACACTATGAGTTGAGCAGCTCTGCTCTGTCACATGCTCCCCACCGTGATGTCCTGCCTTGCTACAGGCCCAAAAGCAATGGAGCCAGCCAACTGTGAACTGAAACCTCTCAAACTATGAGCCAGAATGAGTCTGACTTTTAATTTTATTTTCTCAAGTATTTTGTCATAGCAACAGAAATCTGACTAACACATTCTTGCCAAAAATATAGTAGTGGGATTTTATTTGCATGCTTCCTTGTTTGAACTGAACTCCTTCAATTCAGCTCTTATAGTAATTATTAATAGATTGAGTAGTCATTATTTTAAATATATTTATGGGTTATTGGTTTTTGTATTTTTTTTGCCAGTCCTTGACCCTGAGGCTTGAACTCAGGGCCTGAGCACTGTCCCTGACTTTATTTTGCTCAAGGTTAGCACCCTGCCACTTGAGCCACACCTCCACTTCTGCCTTTTTCTATGTATGTGGTGCCAAGGAATAGAACCCAGGGCTTCATGTATGTGAGACAGGCACTCGGCCATGTTCCCAGCCCTGGGTTGTTTTTGTAAATCCACAATATTTGTATCTATGTATGGGGGAATGGAGAACTTTTTTCAGTTTCCGTGAGTATTCTCATCTGTGTTTTCCAGTGCTTCCCAAAGAGCAGATAGAAATTTTAAAATCAGAAAAAGAAATCAAGCTGGGTGCCAGTGGCTCATGCTTGTAATCATAGTTACTCAAGAAGCGGAGATCTGAAGATCATGGTTCAAAGCCAGCCTGGGCAGGAAAGTCTGTGAAACTTTTATCTCCAATTAATCACAGAAAAGGCTGGAAGTGGAGCTGTGGCTCAAATGGCAGGACACTAGCCTTGAGCAAAAGGAGATCAGGGGACAGCACCTAGGCCCAGGACTAGCAAAAGAAAAAAAAAAAACACGTGTTTTTTTTTTAAAGTAACAACAATTGAACTATTTTCCATTTAGTATAGAACTTTGAGACAACCCTGGATTCCAGAAGCAACAGACTAATTCCATCTTACTTCATGACACATCCTAAAGGGCAAACTTTCAGAGTTGTTCCATCTCTTACAAAACAGCATGGGTGGGAATTGGGTTTTCCTTTTTGGGTAAAGTTTCTACAAAGCTTGCTGATAAAAGTCATTTTGCTTTCTGCAAAACAATTCAATTACTGTTGGAGCGAAAAGGAGATGCAGCTGATAAAGGGCCCAATTCTTCAAGTTTAGAGCAGAAACAAGGGTCATAGAGATAGAGAGCCCTAACGTACTAAGTGCAGTCCAGCCAAGACAGCCCTTGGCAACATCTGCTGAAGGCATGCACCTTACACAAGCCTCTCCCCCTTTTGCATCAAGCCACAGAAACTTAAAGAAGGGCCTTTTTTTTTTTTTTACTCATTTTCAACATGAACTTTGAAAAATCATTTTTCTTTGGGGAAATACCTCACAATAAAAGGAACATAAGTGAAAAGTTAAACAAAACACTCATAATATTTCTGTAAAACTGTGTGATTTAAGCTAAGAGCTAGTGGCTCACGCCTGTAATACTAGCTATTCAGGAGGCTAAGAGCTGAGGCTCATGTTTGAAGCTCCTGTCATCTCAGCACTCAGGAGGTAGGATAATGGTAAATTTGAGTCCTGCCTGGCCTCTTTGTGAGAACTTGTCTCAAAAATACTAAGCATAACACAAACAATGAAGTTGCTCTAAGGCACACTAGCAGCTAACTAGGTCTGGAGGCCACCTCCATTGCAGGCTATTGGAAAACAGATAAAAAATGAGAAATTACAATGATTCTTAAATTTATTTCCTGTTTGCTAGTGATATAACTCCATGGTAGGGTACTTGCTGAGCATGTACAAGTCTCTAGGTTCTATAAAAGAAAATAAGATCTGTAGTAGAGAGGCTTTTTGTGATTTTCATTGAAAATAGTAAAGTTCAAAATGAATTTACTGAGTTTCCCTAATAGACGCTTAACCAGGTGGAAAGATGTAGAACGCAATAAACTCGTCTGTTGGCTTTTCCCCTTTCATCCCACAACATAGGCCTTGATGGAAATCATCCCATTTACCCGAATCTTCTCTCCTATTTTCCATCCCCGAGGTCAAAGTTCAAGATGAAGAGAAGAAGATTTAAGCCTACATTAAACCACAGGACAAATCTGTTGGCAGAGAATAAAGGCAGTTATGTTCATTAGCATTACACAACATAGCTGTTGTACTTTGTTCTCTCAATATTGCTTTCCTTTATCATGATGAAAATTTTCTTCACACCATTGCCAAACCCAGGCCAAAAAAAGAGGAAACTTTTCCTAATCTTTATGATGCTTTCACCAGATAACCAATATAAAATACCTTCCAGAATAGTGTGTCACCTCAGACTTAAGAGTTTGTTCTTGGGAAGTTAGAGATAAATAAAGATGGCCTTAATAAATCTTTCTAACATTGTAAATATACAAGTTTCTGGTTCATTTTCCTTTTGGGGCAATGGGCCAGGTATGGTTCAACAATTTAGATATTCTGGCTTTTCTCAAAGACGTCATTACATCAAACTTATTATAGTTTGCAAATTGCTGGAAGCAGGCTGCTTTTGGGGAGTTCTGCCATCATTGAAAATCAGCTGCTTTTCTGTGGTCGCCAGTGTCATCCTTTTGATTGGACTGAGAAGACTCTCTGGAAGGGAAAAAAAGATGTTTGCTTTCTAAAGAGTAAGATTTCAGGACAGTATTAAAAAATGACTTCGCAGCCATTGATGAACTAATATGTTTGGGGCCAGAGTATTTGTTTCTTTTCCCAGAGTGGCCAATAGACCATTAGTTGAGTATTACTTTGTTCAGGCTGGTACAAGAAAATACCATAGATCAGGTGCTGTAAACAACAGCACTTTATTTTTCTTTCTGTAATGGAGGTTGGAAGTTCAAAATCAATGTATCAGCTGGGCTGGTGTCTCTTGTCACCTTCTCCCTTCTCTTCTTCACAGCACCCTTCCTCTGCGTGACATCATGTCCAGATTCCTATTATTGGACACCCATGTCCAGATGCAATTATTTATGTTGGCTTAAAGCCTGCTCGAATGACCCCATTTCAACTTATTACCTCTTTAAAGATGCTTCTTCAAAATATTATGCAGCTACATTCTGAGCTCCTGGGAGTAAAGGCTTCAACATAAGAATCTAAAGCCATGCAATTCAGCATGTATAAAATTGGTAAGGGAAAGAAGAGAAAAAGGTATTCATTAACTTTCCACACAAACAGGCTAGCTTCTAAAACAAACTTTTTGAGTGTCCCCTTCTTCAATCTAGAAGAAATTAAATTCCACTAAGACCTCTTATTTATGCCTCAAAAGTGGTTGTCATTGTCAATCCTATTTTGCAGATGAGATCATGAAATCCCATTATCTGTATCATTTGTGTGATGCTCTGGAGCAGAGCACATTGTAGATCAAAGGCTTCAATGTAAACAGTCTCATCTAGAGCCTGAGTTCTTCATCTCTTCACAATACCCTTTCCTAGTATTGTTGGCCTGGGTAGACAGGCAATTGTGTTTTTCTCAGTCCTCAATAATACTAAATAGAATTAGGCCTCTAGGACTTCCAGAGGACCTAGGGGCTAGCCCCAGCTCCACCATCTTGTTAGCTGATCTTATTAAATTAACCTCCCGGAGCTTATATCCACGTAGATAAAATGGGAGAACTAGATTAGATCCATGTATTTTCAAACTTTTAGATTAAGATCCATAATAAGAGATGCATTGTACTTCGCAGCCCAATACACACACACACACACACACACACACACACACACACACACAGTGCATAACTGGAATAACTCCTAAAATATCCACCCCTCCCTTATCACATATGAATACCCTGCAATGCTTTCTGTTATAAAATACTTTATTAAACATTAATATTATATTAAATACTGTATGTGACTTGCTCGATTGGGTCTGTCAAAAGCTGAACCAGATTATCCTGTGATCCTCAAATCCTTTTTATCTATTGGGATATGTGTTTGGATCCTCTATTATCTTAAATATGCAGCCATTTATTTAAATCAAATGCATATTCTATGTTATCATGCAGTATATCCTTTTGGCCTCTGCTGTGAGCTCACTGTGTCGTAGCAATAATAACAGTCACGTCCAGTAGTTACAATGCACCCGAAGTTTAAAACTCGATCTCTTGCAGCCTATAGGCTACAGGTGTTGTGACATCTGAAGAAACCAAGGACCAAATATAGCTGATTTTCAAGTCCCTATAAGTATTAGGTAGCCAAAGTGAGATTTGAGCCAAGGTCAAGTGGAGCCCTTGCATACAACATATCCTTAGGGACATATACAACATGCAAAGGGGGTTAGAAGTTACTCAAATCTACTGCAGCTCAACCTTTCTTCCATAATGGTTTTCTGTCCCTGGCACACCTTACAGATGTATGCTATCTGCATCCTGTGACTATAATCACCTAAGGAATATTTCCAATCTCCCCATCCCTATGCGGCCACCTCCACACCAGTTAAGTGAGAATATCTGGACTAAATCTCAGTGTCTGTTAAAGCCTTTAGGTGGCTCCAATATGCAGCCAATGTTAGAAACCATTGTCCTGAAATATCTTTTGGGCAATACTGGGGCTTGAACTCGGGGCTTTATGCTTTCTAAGCTGGCACTCTACCATGTGAGTCACATTTCCAGTTTTGTTTTTTTAGTTGTTGTTTTGGGGTTAAAATCTTGTAGAATTACAAATGTTAGCAATTGGCATCTAGCCCATTCCTCTGAAGTTTTAAAGGAATAAAAAAAGAGCCAGGCACTAGTGTCTCACACCTGTAATCCTAGCTATTCAGGAGACTGAGGATTGTGGTTCGAAGCCATTCCAGGCAGGAAAGTCTGTGAGACTCTTATCTCTAATAAACTATTCAAAAAAAATCTGGAAATGGCTTGTGGGTCAAGTGGTAGAAGACTTACCTTGAGCAAAAGAAGCCCAAGGACAGCGCCCAGGCCCAGAGTTCAAGCCCCAGGACCATTTTATTTCATGCAGCCCATGGTTTAGTTAAGTAAGCTTTCTATCCACTCTTGCAAAGCTGACGTTTAGGACCTTGGCTGTTTCTCTCAAGCATGCACACACAAATCAGATAAACAATCTTGGTATCTGCTGGTCAGCACTTAAAGAGAGCAGAGACAGCTCTGAGGAGGTGCTCAAAGCAGCTGAAGACTGCTTTAATAGCAGAACACCTATCACTGTGATATTTCATAATTCAACTCACCTAATTCTGAAAGTCATTTTTTATATAACTAAAGAAGTCACTGGCAGCATTAATCAGACATGAGCGTGACCAGTAGTCAGTCGTAGGCCTAGCGAAGCAGGGATGATGAAGAAACTTAAACCCAACGCAGGTCACTATAAATTTGAGAGGCTGTCACTTGTTCTTCAGAAAACCTCTGTGCAAGAGGCCCTTATTTCCATTTGGATTAAGGTAACTATTGTCAAACCTAGGATGTTCTCTCTTTCATTCCCACCAGAACCAGAAGCCATCTTTTTCCTAACTTGTCCTCGCCCCAACTTAACACTTATGTTGCTACAGTCGGAACACTTGTAGTCCATTAGACAATACAACAGCTCCACATGCAGTGTCACTGTGTTTCACACAGTTATCTTCAAAACAAAGGGTCATGGCACACTGCTGGGATGTTCTTGGGGCACAGCATTAATAATATGAAGAATGTCTGCAATTTTCATAATTCAGAGGATAAAAATACAGTACAGTTGACCCTCTGTATCTGAAGGAAGTTGGTTGCATCCTTCCCACAGACACCAACAGTCAAGGTGCTCCAGGCCCTTGTATAAGATGACTTTGTTTGCCTGTAATCCCCATACAGCTTCCTGTATACTTTAAATCATCTCTCAATTAGGAAGAATACAACATTTAGGCTATATACCTAATAGAGTGTAAAGGCTATATAAATAATACTGTTCTGATTATGGAATGTTCAGATGACAAGAAGGAAGATAAAAAGAAAAAGTCTATATATTTTCGATTCAGATGCACTGTGTGTGTGTATGCACGTGCACTCGTGCACACACGCACATGTGCATATGTATGCCAATCTTGAGGCTTGAACTCAGGGCCTAGCTACTGTCCAGGAGCTTTATGCTCAAGGCTAGCACTCTACCACTTGAGCTCCATTTCTGACTTTTTGGTAGTTAACTGGAGATAAGTGTCTCAGGAGTTTTTCTACCTGGGCTAGCTTGGAATCATGGTCCTCAAATCTCAGCCTCTTGGGTAGCTAGGACTACAAGTGTGAGCCACTAGCTCCTATCTTGAAAAGTAGACCCTTGGCATCCGCAAACGTATGGTCCCAAGGAGACTGCAGTTGAGGAAAATCTAAAGCTCCAGATACAGTAGAGTTCAGTGACGGCTTGATCCACTAAGAACTCACTGCCTGACAATAAAGTCTAAAAGTTTCACTTCATCATGTCAGTTAAGCCCATTTCCTTTTACCTTGCTTTGGGGCCACCATTTGTTTGTTGGAAGGTAGATTTTCACAAAATGAAGGTCATAAAAACAGCAGATCATGAGACTGGGAATGCGGCTTGGTGGTAGAGTGCTTGCCTAGCATGCATGAAGCCCTGGGTTCGATTCCTCAGTACCACATACATAGAAGAGGCCAGATGTGACACTGTGGCTCATGTGATAGAGTGTTAGCCTTGAGCAAAAGAAGCTCAGGGACAGTGCCCAGGCCCTGAGTTCAAGCCCCAGGACTGGCAAAACAAAACAAAACAACAACAAAAAACCCAGCAGATCACACAAAGATTTTAAACACATCTTATGATAACATGTAATTGGCTGACAGTGTCTCTGAATCTACTAAGCTATGTGATACAGGTGTAAAAATTTAAAATTTTTGTTTTTGAAATTTCCTTTCTTTTTTACAGTCCTTGATCAACACCACATGTACTAGATCTATACATAAGTAAGGTGAGCTTAGGGTACTTCGGGTCCCTATGGTTAAAATGCACACAAGTGTAGAACCTGTACATACAAAGGGCCAGCTAAATTCCCATGGTAAAGAATAACTCCATTCTATTTTGAAGGGTACTCTTGTGCCTTTTTATCTGTAGAGCCATGGCAAATGGCAAGCTCTGGGTACTCGACAGGGACCAAGAGGCTGTGCTTCTGTCTGTTCCAGTGACCACATTCTGTGTTTCCTTGCAGAATGAGGTAGCTACACTACTGAAACCCATTTCAGAGAAGATTCAGGAAATCCAGACTTTCCGAGAGAGGAACCGGGGGAGCAACATGTTTAACCATCTTTCAGCTGTCAGCGAGAGCATTCCTGCCCTAGGATGGATAGCTGTGGTAAGTGTGGATGTGTGCTCTCTGCCTTGCACATGGTCAGAGTATTTGGGGGTCTGGGGGCCACCTTCTGTCTCTGTCATCCACCATCCAATGCACGCCCAGGCTGGATGTGGCAACTTCTCCGTAATCTATTCAAGGCGAATGCTTTCTGTTCTAAGCTGTAAGCATGTTTCACCAATCTTTCCAGACCACACTTCACCTCCACTTTCCCCCTTAACTGTATTATGTCCTTCTTCTTCTTCAAAGCATTTTATTTCTTCTTTTTTTTCTTTCTATGCTTGGGTGATGGTCCTGTTTTCTCAGTCCCCCAAACCTGGCCCTTATGTCAAGGAGATGAACGATGCTGCCACCTTTTACACTAACAGGGTCTTAAAGGACTACAAACACAGGTATGTACCTTCTTTTACCAGCTGTATATTCGGAGAGTCGCTTGGTAGACATTTGCTAAGTTAAAACGTCATTCAATTGCTGATCCCTTTCCAAGACTCTTCACTGGTATACTGTTTAACCTTGAAAGAAAAAAGATGTCATGTTTTCCAGGAAAGCCAAATGGGAAGTAAAATCCATTATCTATGTCTGTTTTAGAAAGTCTGCCTTAAGCCTGGCACTAATGGTTCACACCTGTAAATCCTAGCAACTCTGGAGGCTGAGAGCTGAGGATTAGTTTGAAGCCAGCCCTGGGCAGTAAAGTCATTGATACTCTTTATCTCCAATTAACCACCAAGGAGGTAGAAGTAGAAGTGTGGCTCTAGCGGGTAGAGCTTCAGTCTCTAAAAACAAATATTGTAAATGTAACATACAGAGGGTTTACAGTTACACAAATAAGGTAATGAGTATGCTTCTTTTTGAGCAGTGTCACCTCTTCCCTCATTTTCTTCCAGTTTTTCTCTCCCCACCCCCACAAGTTATATAATTCATTTTCAACATAGTGTCTGGTGATTATCACTGCTGAATTTGTTCACCTTTTATCCCACCATTTCTGTGCTTTCCTTTACCCTTTACAAAGGGGAAAACAGAAACACACATACAGCAAAATAAGAAGCCTCTTGTTTCCATTTCTTGGGGTTCATTTTGATAAATATCATTTTATATGATTATATGCACACTCATATTTAGCCCTATGACCCTCTACTCTAAATATTCACGCAGTGAGACCAAAGGAGCATATTTTTAGGAGAGCTTCAGTCTTGAGTGAAAAAAACAAGGGACAGTGCTCAGCCCCTGAGTTCAAGCCCTCATATTGGGATTAAAAAAAAAAAAGACTGTCTTGGTTCTCTTCTAATGGATAATCTGTTCCACTTAAATACATATTGCTATGTTTTGTATCTCTGTAATAATGAGAGCATTCTGTGATGGGCTAGACCAAAGTTTCACATTGATCAAGGGATAATTAATTGGTGTATGCACAGATAGAAGAAAGGAAGAATCCAGAAATGAAATATACACTCAGAACAGAGGTGAGGTATGCCATTAACACAGACAGTGAGAAGGAAACCAGATGGACTGCATTAAAATGAAATGTGATTTGGGTAGACCGAGAGAAAACTGTAAGGAGAATGCCTGTGGAGAGGACTGTTGAAAGTAAAGGTGAATCTGAACCATGAGGATTTGCTTGGGGAATCACTGAGAAAGGGCTTGGCCTTACACAGCATAGATAACAGATCATAGCACGATATAAAGTGGGATTAGAAAGGAAAACAGTGCCAAATGGAGACAGGTCAGAGTGCAGAAACATCCAGGAAAATATCTCTTAAACTGTTTAAGGAGTTTCATGAGATTCCTCTCACTCTGATGTGATTATGCTTTATTTACCCTGTAAAGAGCTGGAGAAATGTGCTAGGTCTAGGGCCTGGTAACTAAGGGGAGAGTTGGGGGAAAATAACAGCAACAATGATGTACCTTCCCTTGGCTCCAGGCTTAAGAATGGATTCCCATCTGTGTCCTTATGTGACCTCATTAGAAGTGGCCATCCTTGACAAATACAAGGGCTCCTAAGGATGTCTCAATAGTGTTTCTGACTATTCAGATGGAAGGAAATGTGAAACCTGAATTGCCTGCATTATTGCCTCAAGTCACCTCTTAAAAACCAAAAGACCATGATCCACAATATAAGGCAAATTTTACATGAACTATTGAAAAGTAGAGAAAGCATACATAAATAAATGCCTACTAGAGTTTCACCTCTTTTTTTTTTTTTTTTGCCAGTCCTGGGCCTTGGACTCAGTGCCTGAGCACTGTCCCTGGCTTCTTTTTGCTCAAGGCTAGCACTCTGCCACTTGAGCCACAGCGCCACTTCTGGCCATTTTCTGTATATGTGGTGCTGGGGAATCGAACCCAGGGCCTCGTGTATATGAGGCAGGCACTCTTGCCACTAGGCCATATCCCCAGCCCCGAGTTTCACCTCTTTGACCAACATGATACATGTTCAAATACTTAATGGATAAGGCAAATTTACAAAGTATACGTATAGGATAAAGAACTACAATACAGAGAATATCTATGCTTCTACCACTTTTAAAAATATATATATCTATAACCCAATATTTTTTTCCATTTGTTGAATTTATTTAAACAAATCAATTTAGAAATTCCATAAAATTAAACAAAACTTATGACATGTAAACAGACTGCCATGTTCCTGAAACAGATGTTAACACCTTAAAAGTTAATAATTGCTTATGAGGAAAGCTGTCCATTAATAAGGCCAGTCTTCAGCACAACTAAAATCATTTTGTTTCTTTCGCTTCCCTAGTCTGACAATGGAATACTATTAAACCACAATCATATATAATAAGGATGACATTGGATGGATAGATCAGTAGTACCATTTATAACCCAATATTTTTTACCATGAAAAAGGCACACTCTGCAGTTTCACTCCTAGGTAAATATCCAAAAGAAATGAAAGCATATGTTCACCCAAAAGCTCATATATGAGTTCATAGCAGCATTATTCATAATAGACAAAAGCTTGTCATTAGCCAGTGAATGGACAAAATGGGTGAGAATGTTGAAAGGGGTAACATGGATCAAGACATGCTATATTCATAAACTGCTTTATTGAATGGCAACTCCTTGTACAACTATTTAAAGTGAATAAAATATTCAAAACAGAGTCTTTCCATACAATGGAATAAAAGTTGGACATAATAAGAATGAAGTATTAGCAGGTGGCAATATGGATGAACCTTAGAAACATAGTACTAAGTGGGGGGGGAGACACTTAGACATCATATGATTCCATTTATATGAAATTCAGACTAGCCCATTCTACATAGACAAAAGTCAATGATCATGTACCAAGGACTGGAGAAATTTAGGGAAAGTCAGCTGTCGCTGCAAATAGAGACTGGGGTTTCTTTATTGGGTGATGAAAATGTTCTAAAATTAATGGGGTGATTTGTTCAACTCTGTTGAGCAAAACTGTTAAACTGTACCTTTGCAATGTGTGAATTACATGGAATGTGAGTTGTACCATAATAAAGTGGTGGCATTAAAAAAATAGCAGCTGTAATTTTTCCATTTAGGAAGAGCAATGTCAAAGATGAAATTATAGATTTCAGGGTCTGCAGTTGCCTCTTTCCTCTTCAAGTCTGTCTGTGTCCTAAGGGAACTTTGATGAAAGTCTTTGTGCTCAGTGCTCCAAAGAGCACAACGACTGAAGCCCTTGTGCCAATGATAAGAAGTCACATGTCATTCTGTGTCAGAAGGGTCAGGAGTGTGGCTCAAGTGGTAGAGCACCAACCCAGAAAGCATGAGGCCTTGAGTTCAAAGCTCACTTCTACCAAATATAAATAAGCAAGTAAGTTTTATTTGAGATCCTAACTCCATTCCCATTCTCTTTGGTAACAAAGTGATTTACGCCATGTGGACTGGGTGAAGTCATATTTGAACATTTGGAGTGAGCTTCAAGCTTACATCAAGGAACATCATACCACAGGCCTTACCTGGAGCAAGACGGTGAGTAACAAGCCCTCTTCCACCTGAATATGGAACGGCCATAACAATTTCATCAAAACTTTCCTAACTGTGGACTAGAGTATCATACCTTAAAATCTACCTGAAGGAAAGGATAGAATAAAACGTACATGAGAAGCTTCATGGAAATCTCATTTGCCATGGGAAAATGTGGGTGCATTGAAATGCACAGGGCAAGATGCAACTAAGTTGATGGATTCCTTTTTCCTCTGCTTTCAAAATTATGGCTTTTGAGAAAAGGATCCATACATTTTCACAGTGTTTTAATAAGGATGAGGATGTGTGGCTGTGTGGGTGTTTCTGTAGACTAATTGGAATTATTTTTTATCCTTTTCAAATAAGATAGCTTTGTAATAGATTGGTGTGTCATAAAGAGGAATTGTCATACATTTGCCATGGAGATAAGTCATTAGAGAATGCTAAACTGAAAATCAGGAGTTCTTGCTTCTGTTATTATTTCATAACAGACAAATCAAGAGGAATAAAAATTCATTCATAGAAATAACATCAACAAATGCTAATTGTGTATGGTACCGATGGAAAATGGAGGAAAAGTACTTTTAAATAGTTTGAGTAGCATCAGTACAATGTACAAAGCTGAGTGATTGTGTTTGTGAATGTACAAGAGAACTTGATCATTAATTAGAGAAAAATAAATTTAATTGTTTTTCTTTGTTCTAAAATGAATACTTACTGGGTTCATTTGAAATATGTGCTTTGTAAGGAATGAGGACATGGCTTAGAGAAAAGTGTTTGCCTAGCATGCATGATGCCCTGGGCTCAGTCACTGAGAGAGAGAAAGACAGACACACAGACACACAGAGACAGACACAAAGACACAAAGAGAGACAGAGACACAGAGACAGAGAATTCATAGAAAGAAAGATGTTTTTACACACACCCTACATGCATAGTGCTAAAACACATTGCACAAAACATCCCAGCATAAAATATTCTTGCTATTTTCTTTTTATTTTGTATGTGTCAATTTAAAAAACATTCTGGCTGCGACATACTAAATTAATTTCATGATCCACAACATCACATCCCACAGTCTGAAAAAAAAATTATAAAACATGTATTACACTTAAACAGGATGATGGTTTTCTTCCATTCTCAAGTTTGATTTTGGAAATTGGTGCTCTGAAGGGTTTTGAGAATGTTGCTTGGGATCCTGGATTTCCAAGGGTGCATTGTGCTACCAAATAATCCTTCCCCCACACCCCCCCCCACACCCCCACACCTCCCCACACACCCCCACACCCCTGTCAGCAGCTGGAGCTGAGCTTGTGGGTTCCTACCTCCTAACTCTTAGGCCACAGCTGTGCCCAAGCAACAGCTCTGAAGCCAGGAGCTGTTCAAGACAATTGGAGAGACCAGCTGTGTGTGCACAAGTGTGCTGGGGTGGTAGTTGAGATGTTTGGGGGTGGGCAGCAGCTGGGGAGTCATATATCCAGATCGCTTGTTAATGTACTGTGGTAAATGGAATTCTTGTCCTTTCTCTGGAGTAGAACTTGTGAACTAGAAGGCTCTATGGCAGAAACGACTTAACAGTTATCTGTTTCTAGTTTCATTCTTACTCTTATGGGATTCACATCGATCCCTTCGCATTAAGACTCACATACACTCCGCTGAATACATTGATCTTTTGGCACAAATCCATGGGAGACGCCGTTATTTATCCCCCAGCAGTTGGTCAGATTTGTAATGTCTGTTGAGAATTCTTTGAGCCTGATGACTGTAGCTGAAAGACCACAATCTTGTCCCTACATTTAAAATTACCAAAAAAAATTTATTTTCCCCCATGAATTGTCCAGAACACCAACTATTTTATTCTCTTTTGTGTGAATCTGACTAGAAAAGAGTGATGGAGAGAATCTCATAAATTGGGTAGACTGTCCCTTTTGTTTTGTTTTTTTGTTTTGTTTTGTTTTGTTTTGTTTTTTTGCGCCAGTTCTGAGACTTAAACTTAAGGCCCAGGCACTGTCCCTGAGTTTCTTTTGCTCAATACTAGCATTCTACCACTTGAGCTGTGGCTCCACTTCTGGCTTTTTTGGTGGTGGATTATCAAAGACTGGGTTGGCTTTGAACCATTATCCTCAGATCTCATTCTCCTGAGATTACAGGCATAAACCACCAGCACCCAGAAAATACATTATTTTTTTATTTTCTAGTGTTAAATGTTTTGTCATAGTTCTCTCTTTACATGCACCTGAATCACTTTAGTTTTGGCAACTACATTGCAGTTAAAACTGTAGCTGGATGAATTGTGTGTGTGTGTGTGTGTGTGTGTGTGTGTGTGTGTATATATATATATATATATACATATATATATTTTTTCTACATAATGGCAATATAACTTTTATTTCTTTTCTTCCTTTCTTCTTTCCTTCCTTCTTTCCTTCCTTCCTTTCTTTCCTTTTTTTGCCAGTCCTGGTTGAACTCAGGGCTTCGATGCTATCCCTGAGCTTCTTTTACTCAAGGTTAGCACTCTACCTCATGAGCCACAACACAGTTTTCAGCCTTTTCTGAGTATTTTATTAGAGATGAGAGTTTCATGGACTTTCCTTCCTGGGCTGGCTTTGAACCACAATCCTCAGACCTTGGTCTCTTGAGTAGCTAGCATTACAGGTATGAACCACCAGCACTCAGCTGCCAACATAGTTCTTAGTGCAGTATCAATGCACTAAGTCTATCCTATGTGCTAATTGTCATCCATCCCAACAACCTCCAACAACACTTGGAGAAATGAAAATTAGAGTTGGTTGAAAGGATTAAGAAATAAATAGAAGGTGGAAATTAGGCATCCTGGCACTGACCTGTCACACCAGCGATTTGAGAGGCTGAGAACCCAATTGGAGCCAGTCTGAGAATAACAGGTTGAGAGACCCCATTTCAACTGAACAAGGGGGGAATGATAGTGGGTGTAGGATGACATTTGTCATCCCAGATACGGAGGAATGTATTAATAAGAGGCAAACAATCCAGGCTGAGCCAAGCAAAAAGTCGGCCTATTTCATCTATGGAAATAAGCACTGCTGAAACTTCAGGTTCCCACAAATGCACCAGTGATACTTACATGCAGTTGATATAAAAAGTGGTCCCAGAGGGGCTGGGGATATAGCCTAGTGGCAAGAGTGCCTGCCTCGGATACACGAGGCCCTAGGTTCGATTCCCCAGCACCACATATACAGAAAACGGCCAGAAGCGGCGCTGTGGCTCAAGTGGCGGAGTGCTAGCCTTGAGCGGGAAGAAGCCAGGGACAGTGCTCAGGCCCTGAGTCCAAGGCCCAAGACTGGCCAAAAAAAAAAAAAAGTGGTCCCAGAGGAACAGAAGTGTGGCCCAAGTGGTAGAGCACCTGCCTAGCAAGTGCAAGGCTTTGAGTCCAGTCAAGACCACCAAAAAATAAAAAAGGTGGTCTCATACAAGTAGAAACACAAGGCCAAACTAATAATCAAGGCTACTTAGCAAGACAATTTATTCCAAGTGTCTGGATCATTTGAGCAAATCCATTGTGTCCACTACAGTCTATGATTCTGGCCTTTGCTATAATGACCTGCTTTTATCAAACATTTCTAAAAAAAATTTTTTAATAATTCTACATTGTGGTCTGGATGCAGTTGCTCAAGCCAGCAATCTTAGTTACTTGGGAAGTGGAGATGGAGGAATCAAGTTTCCAGGCCAGCCCAGGAACAAATGTTTGCAAGCTCCATCTCAACCTATGGCTGAATGCCATGTTGCACATCTGTTGTCCCCAACTATGGGGGAAACACAATAGTGGGACACATGATGCACACCTGTCATCTCCAGGGACACAAGGAGTCACAAGTAGAAAGATCGCAGCCCAGGCTGGGAATGTGGCTTAGTGGTAGAGTCCTTGCCTAGCATGCACGAAGCCCTGGGTTCAATTCCTCAGTACCACATACACAGAAAAAGCCAAAAGTAGCACTGTGGCTCAAATGGTAGAGTGCTAGCCTTGAGCAAAAGAAGCCAGGGATAGTGCCAGGCCCTGAGTTCAAGTCTAGGACTGGCAAAAGGAAAAAAGAAAGATCACAGCCCAAATCAGTCCAAACATAAAAAAAACAAGACCCTACCTTGAAAATAAACAGCATAAAAAGAGGTTGGAGGAGTGGCTCAAGTGGTAGAGTACCTGCCTATCCCTGAATTCGACCCCTAGTACGATGATGGTGATGATGATGATGATGATGGTATAATCATCCCTTTACATATTGAACACCCCTATATTTTGGGAGATCCTTCTATATTGTCTTTATTATTATCTTTAAGTAATTGTACAAAGGGGTTTCAATTCCATTGTCAATTTATGAGTACAGTGCATTCTTATCAATGCCACCTACATTTATTGAAAGGACACATCTGGATATATAACTTAAGACTGTGAACATAAAAGACTACATAAATCACTTTAAAGTGATTTAGTGTAAGGCTGTAAAGCTGTTACTACTTCTTTGAAGTAACCTTGTTTCTGTCTTTTTATTTGTTTTCATCTGTTGTCAAAACTGTAATAGGAATCCAGACTACAGGCAGTAGCATTCCAAGTCCATAGATGCCACCTGGAGATTTGGGGGTTTAGTGAGCTTCCCTTTTCTGCGAAGCCTTGAGTCCCACACTGCCTTTTTATTTTTTTTCTTGCCAGTCCTGAGGCTTGAACTCAGGGGCCTGAGCACTGCCGCTGGCTTCTTCTCACTCAAGGATTAGCGCTCTACCACTTGAGCCACAGCACCACTTCCAGCTTTTTCTGTTTATGTGGTGCTGAAGAATTGAACTCAAGGCTTTGTGCATGCTAGGCAAGCATTCTACCGTTAAGCTACATTCCCAGCCCCCACACTGCCTTCTGAGCTGCTGGACTATCCTTTTAGATCAACTACCTGTAAGTGGGACCATTGGAACTTTCACAGAAACCCAAAATGGCAGCAATATTCTCTGTTTCTATAGATGAAATGGAAGATAGTTCCCACATGGGCTTTCTATTAAAAAAATTATTACTAAACTGCTGCTTAAAATATTACAAGCCACTTCATTGTACTATCATTAACAATCCTGTTTTCTTGAAAGTTTCCCAAGAACTTTTTTTAAAATTTTTATTGGCAGAAGAAGTCTCAAATTTTTAATAAGTGATAAAAATAAAAGACTAGAAACGAAAGTCATAAATCCACTTTGGCTTACACTTATGTTGTACTGGGTGGCCATCTGTTAGTTTATGTGCCATCTTCTCTCTTAACTATAGTTGTCTTCCAATGAAAGCGTGATATAAATATGAATGTAAAGCTCCCAAGTTCTTATAGAAGCTGACACATTTGGAAACATATCAGTTTCACTAAGTTATTGATCAAAGTATACATCTTGCAGAAAATAGAAATTCGTTTTGACATAAAAACTCCTAACAAATTCTAAGTCATGGAGCTGTGTTCCAGTTGCTCACTCTAGCTACTCAGGAGGCTGAGATCTGAGGCTCCTGGTTTGAAGCCAACCCAGGCAGCCAAACCCAAAAGACTTTTCTCCAATTAATCAGCAAAAAGCTAAACTAAAGACATTGTTCAAGTGGTAGAGCACCAACCTTGAGCCAAAAAGCTCAAGCCCCTGAGATCAAGTCCCAATTTTGGCAATAAATAATGAGGATGATGATAATGTCATGAATTGGGCTTTGTTTGTTTTTTCTGCCCAAAAGATTATCAATTGATGTGTGTGAACTAAAGACCAAGTAACAGTTGTTTCTTTTCTTCACTTGCTCCTATTACCATATTGAGAGGTTATCACCCTTGTATTTTACATGTCATTTGATGCCAGGTTGTTTGGGATTCTCTAAAAAAATTAGTCAGCAGCATTTTATTTTAAATATTCAGTTAGAAGGCATTGTGAGTTCCTATCCTTGTAGCATGAAGATAGAAGTGTGCATGTGATTGAAATGGCCTGGTGATTTTTTTAAACTCTTAAGTGTATGACTGGGCACATGTGAGTTGTCATGGCAACCCAGAGATTTGTTAATGGTAAGCTTGCTGATTAATGGCCCAGTGTGTTTCAGCGACGGACGGCCAGAGAGAACTCGACCAGAAACTGAAGGGGCTGAGTGTGTGTCCAAAGGGGAACGCTGGGGGGGAGGGGAGAACTCATTAATGTCACCATGTGTCTGCTGGTTCATTTTTGTATCTTTCTCTATGATCTCCACAAATGCTTGAAGACAGGTGGCTCAAAACATTCCTATCACTAAGCTAGTTTTATAAAAGACAAATCTTAACCAAAGCTCTGTTGTAAGCAACAATTCACCTGCCATAGCTATTGCATGAAATTTTTGTTTTCTTGATCTATTGCCTTTTAAAAGTTGGTTAAAAAATACTAGCCAAGAGATATTGGTTGCTTATCTGTTCTTAAATTTGGAGGCTAGAGCTGTTTATCTACCTACTTACCTATTTATATCCATAACTATATATCTATATATGTCTCCTTTGTTTAAATTCCCTCCTTTGCTTCTTTTAGGTTAAACAAAGCACCTACCCCAGGCCTAAACCACAGTTGCGCATTTGCTGGTCCCCCCCTAAAAGTACCCTAAAAGTCTTCTTTCTACAAACTCAACAAAATGAATTATTGGAGTAAGTTTAATAGCTTACCTAGATGAAAACTGTTACCATACCTGAACTAACCAGGTAATTCAAGCACTGGAGTGTGTAGTGAGCAGAAGCAAAAAGAAGTGTATTGTTGATTGAAGATCTTGTTGCCATACATAGGCAAAGCAGATTCCATTTAGCAACTGGAAGGCATTTCTCTTTCGTAATAAAATCTAAATTCTAAGATAAGAAAACGTTTGGTAGTTATCTTAAGAAATAGCACTGAATGAAAACAAATGACAGTGTATACCAGTATAGAACTGATTTTATATAATACAGGCATATATATATATATATATATATAATATGTAACCAAAATTAGCCATGTGCTACTTACAATGGTTTTATTATTTGATAGCCATAGTTCATACATTTAAAAACAGAAGAGACAGCTGTTCCCAGGACACTGAAATTAATTTAAAGAAGGGGATTTGCAGTACATTAACTTTTTAAAAAGTCTTTTGTGCCAGAATAAAAAAAAGACTATCTAACCAAACATCTGCTCTCAAAATTAATCTTAATAGACCTTAAAAGCAGCAGTTCTCGTTTTTTGTCCTGTGTTCTTACAACATGAGTGAACTTTTGCTCTGTGATGAATGTAGCCATTTAAAAATCATAAATATGCTGCTTTTTAAAGGTTGTGTGCCATTGTTATATGATTTTAATAGAATGTCTTTTTCAATTGTGCCTGATGAAAGAGTCTAGAATACTTAAGCAATTCATTTTATCAACATCACAAAGAAGTTTTGTGGGGGTTTTTTGCCCAAAAGCATTTGTGCAGGGGTCACAGTGCTTTGGTTAAGTCTTTCTCCAAGTTCTGCTGCAGGATTCCTACCATCAATGGCCACCATCACTTTCCAGTCTGTTTCTGTCTGACCTTACTTACACAGGTCTCATGACACCACTGTCTCACATCCTGAGCACTCAAAACTAGGATTCTACACTGTGACGATGAAATAGAAGTCATTGTTCTGCTGAGACATATTATAAAAGGATTTATGATGAACCATGTTCTAGGAGAAGGGCTAAAAAGTATGTAGATTCTTATAAGTCAACAATGTGGCTTCTTAAAGGCCCTTGTGTGTTCTGTGTGTGCAGCTCTGCCCACACGGCCTCTGTTCAGAGATACGAGTGCAGTCTGCAGGCAAATGCGGCTGTTTCTGAAGACTTACGTGGCATACTGCAGAAAAGGGAACCATGTCAAGTGTCATCCCCTTAGTTCTCCAAACTGTGGGTTCAGAGACAACTCCACACAGATCTACCCACTTGGGGTTCTCCCTCTGTATCTCTAAAGAAACCTAACTCTAAGTGGGAAGGATACAAAATCTGCCCTCTTACAGCACCCTCTCTCCTTGAGATCCCCAGTTGCCCCTTTCAAACTAGAAGTCATGAGTCACTCACTGAGCACCTGCGAGGTGCCAACTCTGACTCCCTTCCAGTCTAAATAATCTGGTGCTTTACCTCCACCATAACACCTGGCCTTTAAAAGGCAACACACCAGTATTCTTCCATCCCAGGAGAGTTAAGGCCTTGTTCCAGCACAACTTAAGCATTCAAAGGAGAGCCAAGATTTGGGTACATCCCACCCTGCTTCCCCCACTCCTTCCGCCGCCCAGATAATCCTACCACATAACCTAAGCTTAAGATTTTTCTCTTAACCATCTCTGCCTGCTTCTAATGTTCAGATACATTTGAGAACCTCTGGCATTGAGGCTGTCATGACTGAGCTTTAAATAATCTACTGCACAAGATAAAGCAATCAGTGCCTGGTGCATACTAGATGCTCCTTAATTCCCAGCTCCCTCCCCTTGTCAGATGATCTCTCCTGGGCTTTTCACTAGTTTGCCTGAAGACTTAGTGTCAGGCTGGGCTGTTAGTCCAGTTGACTGCTTCTTGTGGCTAGGCTCTTGTGAGAAGGAAGAAAGTTTGGGTGGGTCATGTACGGTAATGCCCAGAAAGAGGAGAGGATGAAGACAAAGATAAGTTCCCTGCAGGGGGGAGCCACTGGGAGCCAGTTAGAAGGAGGTCTAATCAGTTTGATTTCCAGTCCACTGTTCAGTAAAGCCCCTGAGTGCTAATTGAAAAGTAACCTTGGAAACTGGAGCCTGGTATTGTACCAAACAGAAATGAGCCAGGACCTACAAAAGGCAAGTCCAAGACAGAGGTTCAGCGGGTCCTGAGAGCCCTTATTTTGGAGGACTTTTATTTCTAACATTTGTTGCAATAAATCCTTTGTCTGCTGTCCTGGGTCAGCCATCTGAACGAATCAAAGTTCCCAAAAGTTGAATATGTGGTTTTAGTTTCCATGTCCTTTAATGGCTTGGGGCGGGGGGGGTGGGGGAGGGAGGAGGCTCTGAATTCTGAGAGTGAAGGAAACATCTAAATCATTTTAAGATTTAGCAGCCATATCATCTCCCCTTTCCACAAAATAGGAGAACAATAAAGAAGTTTCTCAAATGTTGGGGGAAGGACCTACCCCTTCACTGACCACATGAGTTCTTACAAACTTAGAAGCAAAACAAATAGTCATGGGTTCTCAGTATTTAGCAGGACTGGAATATCAGTTGCTGTGGAAAGCTAGAATTATAAGCTTTTTATGATTCAAGCAAATTCTCAAATTGCCCCATAGTAACATGATAGAGAACACTTTAAGAACAGGAGGGAACACTGGTTGGTCTCATGAACTGTGAGACCCCAGAATCCTGATGGAGTCAGGCGGGTGTTCCTGGCCAAAGATAAAAAATCAAAACCACTGCAAATAACTATAGACTTCTAGCCTGCTGAGTTTTGAAGGCACACATTCTGAACAGAATATTTTATGTTCAGGATAATTCTACACTGAATAGGAATTATATAAGTACTTTGAAAAGCACTTGTTTTTTAAAATTACTATAGATTAAAACTTCCTGATCTTGACACCTTGTGAAAATTGAGTTTTTTTAAAATGAGAATATGCTGTACTCATTAGTATTTAGCACTTGTGTAATGTTTAACTTTTATATCTTGTACTAAAAATATGTAGAGCTGTGCTATCTATCCACCACTCCCAATTCTTTAGTTCCTTTAAAAAAAAAAAATAGGGTCTCACTTTGTAGGCCAGGCTGCTGGCACACTCATAATCCTCCTTCCTCAGCCTCCTGAGGGCTGGAACCACAGGCACGCATCACCATATCAGGCGCTGGCTTTTAAGAACTATGTTGAGGAAGTGGAGATGTGACTCAAATGGTAGAGGACTAGCCTTGAGAGAAAATGCCAAGCAAGAGCATGAGGTCCCAAGTTCAAGCCCCAGTACTGGCATAAAAGGGGAAAAAAAGCTGAGTTGGCTTTTCATGCAAATGTAGTTCGCAAGGTCTTAAAAAATATATTGGAGCCAGGCACTGGTGGCTCACAGCTGTAATCCTAGTTACTCAAGAGGCAGACTGAGGATTGTGGTTCAAAGCCAACCCAAGCAGGAAAGTCCATGACTTATATCCACCAATATATATATTATATACAATAATAAGCTGTGTTATCTAATGTATAGTATGTTAATACATTGATGTATGTAATTATTAATATTTTATATTGGTATTAAATATAATATTAATTAATATTAATGCATAATATATTAATATAATGTATCAGTTGATATAATATAATTGCACATAATATATAATAATAAATAATAGTAACATATTAATTAATATGTCATGTATTATATAATGCATAATATATTAATATACTAGATAGTACATATACTAATACATATATAACTATATAATCTAATAAATAGAAATATATGTTTATATGCAGTATCTGTATTTATATATTATAATATATTATATATGCATGTATCATATATTAATATATTGTGCAATGTATTATACATAATATATACTATATAACATATGTTTATCATTAAATATATTATATATATATCCACCTATATATTATTATATTGACCAATACATATATATTGGTGGACATAACTCCAAGTTTGTTACATAGGTGAGTTTCTGTCTTACTTGTTTTAAGCTCTTTCAGGGCAATTGCTTTGAAAAGCCTTCTCACACTAACACCAATCTCCCCTCTTGTGATCCCCCTTCTACTGCCATTTGTGTCTGTTACATCTTCATGCTGGAAACAAAGGTTGCACTTCACACCGCAGAGAAAGTCAGAATGAGTGCAGACTGCTCAGGATGTATCTAATGTTCTGTTGGTCTACTTGCAGTTCACAAGTAAGGATCCTAGATCCTCCCTACCTTCAGATTTCACAACCAACCAGGCCACATGTGTGGCCACATGTGGGGGCAAGCTTGAGGCTTGCAAATTCAGAAAATAAATTCCAGACATTCTCAATATTATTCTTTTTAACTATTCAAGAACATCTTGTAACCATTGAATATGTTTTCATCTCTCTCCTCTACCTCTCATCAGTAATTATGATTTCCAGAATTCCTATAAAGCTAATCTTCTTATCCATTGGACCACTATTTTATGATTCTAAATTGGCCAAGACCTGGTTTCATTCCTATTCTGGCCTTAGACACGACGTGGCATGACATGAACTTGTGGGTATAGCTTTTCTTTTTCTTCTCCTTTCTTTTTTTTACCTTTGAGTTGACATTGGGGCTCCTAGATGTTCAAAGTCAACTGGCAGTCAGGCTTTGTTCCCAAGGCAGATCTTGCTTTCATCCAGGGGCTCCCAAGCAGTCCCATGATGCACTGATGTGCCCCTCTGGCCCCCCCTGGGGAATCTGGTCCCTCAGTGGCAACAGGTTCTGAGGTATTCTGGCAAAACTTCAGCCGGCTTCGTCTCAGTGCAGTTTCCCTCCTCTGCTTTTCACAGGGTCCTGTAGCGTGCACCGCATCAGCGTTGTCTGTCCTCTCATCTGGACCTGGCCTCCCACCACCTCCTCCTCCACCGCCTCCTCCAGGACCACCTCCACTTTTTGAGAATGAAGGCAGGAAAGAGGAATCCTCGCCTTCACGATCAGCATTATTCGCCCAGCTTAACCAGGGAGAAGCTATCACGAAAGGTGAAAAAACAAATACTAGAAGTTTCCTTTCCTTGTTGCTCCAACACACAGATTCCCTCAGAACCCCAGGGACAAACAACATCATTCCATTTCCATCTCCAACATCTGGGAGGAGAGGTTAAAGCTGGGAAGGAGGGGTCTACAGTGTTCAGGTCTAGATAGTCTCAGTGGGCTGGGCTGCCACATGGACCAGACAAACTGGTAGGAACCAGGCAGTGGTCCCTACTCAAATTCTGTTACATCACTCATTTAGCCCCTAGTGCTTCAGCATCAGCCTCTAGAACCAAGATATCTATGACATTATATGTGTGCACAAAAATATCACAATGTAATCCCATCATACAGTTCATATATGATTATCAAAAGTGTCTTCAAACAAGATTGCTGGTGGCTTATGCATGTAATCCTAGCTGCTCAGGAGGCTGAGTTCTGAGGATTATAGTTCAAAGCCAGCTGGTGCAGATAAATATCAGAGATTTTTGTTTCCAATTAGCCAGCAAAAAAAAAAAAAAGCCAGAGGTAGAAGTGTGGCTCAAGTAGTACAGTACCAGCCTTGAACAAAAAAGCCAAGTGAGAGATTGAAGCCCAGAATTCAGGCTTCATTAACAGGCACCAAAAGAAAAAAGTGTCTTTTATTTAAAATGATAGGCAGTAGCACCTCTGTCCTGAAGCAATGTACTTACTGGCTCGTTGAAGAATTTCATCATTCCTCAGGTGCTGGTGGCTCACACTAGTAATCCTAACTACTCAGGAGGCTGAGATCTGAGGATCACGGTTCAAAGCCAGCCCAGGCAACAAAGTCCCCAGGAGACTCTCACCTCCAAGAAACTACTCAAAAAAAGCTGAAAGTGGTTCTGGGTAGAGTGCTAACCTTGAGCACAAAGAGACTCAGGGACAGTGCCCAGGCCCCAAGTTCAAGCCCTAGGACCGGCAAAAAGTAATAATTAGTAATAGTAGTAGTAGTAATAATAATAATAGTAATAATTAATATTATTACTATTATTATTATTATTTCATCATTGAACTTCCTTTCTCATGGTGAATGGTTAATTTGATTGTGTGTATGTGCTGTTCCTGGGGCTTGAACTCAAGGCCTGGGCACTGTCCCTGAACTTTTGTGCTCAAGACTAGTGCTATATCACTTGAGCCACAGCTCTACTTCCAGCTTTTTGGTAGTTAGCTGGAGATAAGAGTCTCATAGGCTTTCCTGCCAGAACTAGCTTCAAATGGCAATCCTAAAATCTCAGTCTTCTGAATAGCTAGAATTACAGGTGTGAGCCACAAGCATCTGGCCTGAATGTCTAATTTTTTTAAGTGCCTTGAAAATTAATCAGGAAAATCACATGCATTCTAAACAATGAAGTCATGTTACAAAAGGACAATATGCAAATGTGTCTTTGGTGCTGCACAGGTGCTAGGACTTGGGATGCATGTGTGTGTTTACATAGGGCTGGAGTTCAGAACATAAGGGTTTACCTTTATTGCCGGCTCACATGGGTTCTGCCATCTCCTCAGAGACTCACCTGCAGCATTAAAGAATGGACTTAGAGCCATAAAGTCAATTCCATGTTCTGACACAAATTCATTAGGATGTCCTAACATTTTAGGCTACGTCAGGCAAATGGTTTAACCATGAGAGAAACCATGAAATCCTCTTTAATGAGGTGACTTCAGGATTTGGAGGGGGTAGGGTTGCTTGTTTACTTGTTTGCTGCAGAATTTTTATCATCCTGTATCTTTAAAGAGAATTCCCCAGGCTAAACACACACACACACACACACACACACACACACACACACACACACACAATGTTTTTCATCATCCAAAGCTTATACAGGACTCAAACTCAGCATCTTGACCTTGAACACTTGACTGTTAGGAAAACATCATTGTCAAGAGTTGTTGTGGCCATCTCTCTTTGCATGAAATAGAAACGTGTCCACCCGTGTCACCTTCACAGGGCTTCGGCATGTCACTGATGACCAAAAAATATACAAGAACCCCAACCTGCGTGCTCAAGGACAGATTCTGTCTCCAACCAAAACCCATTCTCCAGGCCCCACATCCAAATTTCACGCTCCTCAGAAGCATGCTCCCGTGCTTGAATTGGAAGGAAAAAAGTGGAGAGTGGTGAGTGAAGTCCTTTCACCTGTATTCTTGACACACTCACGGTGAATGAACCAACCACCCAAACCAACTTGCCAAGTTCTTAAGCAGTCCTAACTAAAATGACAAGTGATTAAAAACCATTGGCTGGGATCAGAGCGGAGAGATTTCTGAAGGCTTCCATTATTTGTTTTTTCACTAGTTCCTGTGCATTCACTCCTTCAGGTTTTGTTTGGGTGGTTTGGGTTTTTTTTTGGTAAGTTGTGGTAAAATAGATACAACCTAAAATTTACCATGAGCCATGTTAACTACATGCCAGTGACATTAAGTACATCTATAGTGTTGTGCAACCACCGCCACTATTCATCCATAGAGCAACTTGTCATCTTGCAGAACTAAGGCACGGACTCAGAAACCCAAGACTCCCTATCCCTCTTCCCTGCAGCCCCTATCAACCACCATTCTGCTGCATGTTTATGAATTTCACTGTGAATTCCCATAAATTTGTAACCAAACAGTGAGTGAAACCATTAACCCAGGAAGACTGGGATCCGTGCTCGACCCTGATCTACTAGAGATTGTTTTGTGCCATTCCATGGGTGGAGGTCTTGATAGAACAAATATTCCACCACTGCCATCCACACTTTCTGGGCTAATTATGTGAGCAGAGCAGAGATACTCTGAATGTGACAGTTACCCTACAGACCAAGAACCAAAGTTCCTGGAAAGATTGCCATGACCTGAAAAGACACTGGAGCATGGACCCTGCTGTGACTCGTCCCCCATTCCTCTCCTATTTAACCCAGTAGATGTTGCTAGAGCATAAAATACAGACTTAGTGTGGAACAGGGTCTCAACAACCCTCACACCCACCCACCCACCCACTAGCTAGGAAGCCAACATCTACCCCTCCCAAGCAGTATTCCATCTACCTATTCCCATCATTACCATGACAGGGGTTTGTCCATAATGAGATGGTACATAAAGAAAGAGCATATGGAAAAAGCTATAATCCTGGTGAGCCCATAGTCATTTCAGTAGTCATTCAATTCGTTTTAACAGGTTTTGTTGTCCTTACGTTCGATATCTGTGTCTGTTTTAATTTTAGGAGTACCAAGAGGATAGGAATGACCTTGTCATTTCAGAGTCTGAACTGAAACAAGTGGCTTACATTTTCAAATGTGACAAATCTACTCTCCAGATAAAAGGGAAAATAAATTCCATTACAATCGGTAGGGCAAAACTTATGGCTCTCTAGTTCCTATGAGTTGTTCAGAAGAAAGATGCAGTATATATTTAAGTGGGCTTTTGGGTTTTCCCTCCCTTAGATAATTGTAAGAAGTTTGGCCTTGTGTTCGACAATGTGGTGGGAATTGTGGAAGTGATCAACTCCAAGGATATCCAAATCCAGGTGAGTGGCCTTTCTAGCAATGCTCTACCCTGGCGGTGGCTTTGCATAGACCAGTCTGCCTGCTCCTCCACCCAGAAAACTCCTGCTTCCTTTCTTGCCATATATAGCTCTTTCCTCACCTCATCTGTGAATGGCTGCAATGGCAAGCACCAGCACTGGCCAGGAAGGAGAATGGAACAAAGGGAAGGCCACAGCCTTTAGAAGATTCCTTTGAAAAGACAGCAGATTAGTGCAAAGAGTTCAGAATGAACTAGTCTGAATTATCCCAACATGTTTTGGATGATACTGTTACCTGGTACTTGGTCCTCAAATGGTTTGGGACAGAGAGATATTAGTTTGGATGTTAAGAGTAACAGCTAGTTGCACCTGTGGAATCAGGATTGGTTCTTTTACAGGTAAGAGATGTGCTTCTGATCAAGCTTATTCAGAAAGGACTAGTCCTGGGAGGGGCAGTCGTTCTTGGATAAGCAATTTCTTTTTATTACCCCAGCTATACAACGGGGAATTTCATTGTGACATTTCCATGTAGTATACAATGTATTCCAATCAATCTCTCCCCGCTCAAGCACTGTCTTTTACTCCATCCCTCCCCCATCTCCTAAAACAATTTTAACAGGTTTAATTGGGATTATACTCATCAGTTTTATACTCAGATTGTCCAGGTTGCAAGGTGCCATGTTAACTGAATGTCATGCATACAAGAAATGCAAGCTGGTGCAAACCTATGTCTTAAAGGGTGTGAAGGTCCAGGGCTGTTAAGGAAGTAGAACAGTGTGAACCCCAGTGCATACTGATGTTCAGAGAAAGAACCTTTTGCACTCAAGACAGAGCAAATTAGCACCAAATAATAAAACCACACTGATAGCCTTTGAGTAATTCTGCTTTAGGAAATACACACTGAAGGAGTTCTATTATCTTTACCAAGGAGACATGTAAAAAAATTTATTACACTACCATTCATACTGGAAATAAAAATTAAAAACAATTTAAGTGTCCACCAACCAGTGACTAAATAAATAAATCTTCCCAATAGAATACTACCTAGCAGTTAAAATGAATGAACTACAGTCGAATGTACCAAAACAGATAAATATCAAAATAATGTTGAGCAATAGAGGCCAATTACAGAATGGTAGGCATTGTATTGTGTGTCCATTTATTTAAAATAAATTGAGAACTGCAAAACAATACACGCACCTATTAAATACATTTATGAGAACTCAAGAGCCATCTTAGCCCCCTTACCCAGTGGGTAGGAAGGAGGTAAGGAAAGTGGTGCATGGCATATAGGATATACCATATTATAAAATTATACTCCAAATCAAACAAAAAAATTATAGGAGCCAGGTGTTGTGACTCAATTATGTAATCCTAACTACTTAGAACGCAAAGATTGGTGAGGCATGGCTTAAGGCAACACAGGTACAAAGAAGTCCAGGAGACTCCATCCCAGCCACTGGCTGTGTGCAGTAGCGCACACCTGTCATCCCCCAGTGACGCAGTGAAGGACAAGAGGGAAGACCATACCCACCCAGTCACAAAGTGAGCACCTACCTTAGAAGTAAAATGAAGGAGCTCCAGTGGCACAACCGGTTAGTGCACGGTACTTATAAGAAATAAAGCAGAAAGGGGACAGAAGAGTGGCTGGAGTGGTAGAGCACCCTGCCTAGAAAGTACAAGGCCCTGAGTTCCTGAGTTTAATCCTTACAGCCGCACACACACAAAATCAAGAACAAATAGAAAAAAGAGAACGAAGCAAGAAATAAACCAAAAGGTCACACTCTGACAAAGCTGTTTATCAGCTTCTGTGCATTTACATGGTGGGCATATATTAATTTATATTATTCCTTATATGTTTATATGTTTGAAAGGTACTAGTATTTTAAGGATATAAGCATGCATAAACACACACACATACATACTATATTCAAGTCTCTGAACAGAACAACTATGGTTCTCTGTACAGGAGATAGAACTCAGTGGAACAGTTCAGAAACAGGAAAAGGCATTTGACAGAATTCTTTCCGAACTTTTGCATGTTCAAACCAAGTAAATGTCATTACCTATTTCAAGCACTTCATACTTTTGAAAGAGCCTGGACACAATGAAAACAGAAAGCAGATTAGCAGTTGCCTGGTCGTAGGGTGAAGGCCATTAGGGATATTTTAAGGATGATGGAAATGTTCTAAAACTGGACTGTACTGCTGACTGCACAGCTCTGTAAACTCACCAAACATCATTGAATCGTACACTTAAAATGGGTGACTTTCAGACGGGCATGTTGAAAAAACCCCTTTGTACAACTGTTTAAGGATAATTTTTTTAAATAACCAAAATAAAATTTAAAAAGGATAAAAAGTACAAGATAAATGAAATGGGTGCCTTTTAGTTTTGCAGACTTTACCTTGATAATGTTATTAAAACTAAATAGAGGGGGAGAGAGGAAGACATGGACTAAAGTTCTAAAGCCCACATGGTCTGACTCAGCATTCATTTCTTTGGCAAACTGTCCTAAGAAAATATTCAAATTACAGCACAGAATTTAATGGATTTTTTTCACAAAATAATTTTAGTACTTTGTGCCTGGGCTAGCAGTATATTGCACTGTTACATTCCTATACATACATGAGCATTTTATCCAAGTACAATGTTAAAAGCAAAGTAATGTAAACAACTGTCTATACAAGGCAAATAGACACTGTACATTATTTTTCTTCTTGAATCATTTTGCTGCACAGTAAATTACATGTCAGGACAATGTTACTGATTTGTAGAATACACTTTAAATGTGAGGTATAGTGGCTCCCTGTGAGAGGGAGCTTAACACGTAAACCTGAATATTTTGAGTGATACATTTGTTTAGCTGCCATGGATGGGAAAGACAAAAAAGTTCCAGCACTCAAAGACCCTAGAAACTAGTTTTCCTAAATCAATTAAAAAAAAATAAAATCTTTAATAAGTCTCAACTACTTCTATCATTTCCTTATTGGATCATGACAAACAAAAATAACTAATATTGAAGTGAAACTGTTTGTTACCAGTTATTAAAAATAAATAAATAAAACCTTCCAGGGGGAGGCTGGGAATATGGCCTCGTGGCAAGAGTGATTGCCTCATATCCATGAAGCCCTGGGTTTGATTCCTCGGCACCACATATGTAGAAAACGGCCAGAAGTGGCGCTGTGGTTCAAGTGGTAGAGTGCTAGCCTTGAGCAAAAAGAAGCCAGGAACAGTGCTCAGACCCTGAGTTCAAGGCCCAGGACTGGCAAAAAAAAAAAAAAAAAAAAAAAACCTGCCAGGTTTTATCAGGTTATATCAGGTTGAGATCCTGATATATACACCTCAACTTTACAATCCAAGGTTGAATGTTAAGGGATTTTTTTAATTATTGTGAAGTAATAATTTTATGACACAAAGTATTGAGAGGCTAGCTCAATAGTACTAGGTACCTAACAGGTAGTGGGACCTGGGTTCAATCCCCACCATCCAAAATTCAAAAGCCTCACTACCATCAATACACAAACGTATGAAATGGAAGAGCATTGGCCTGGCAAGCTCACCTGCCACCTGTCACTCAGCAAAGGAGCTCTCTGGCCTAGCTCTCCTGATAAGAAACAATCCCTGGCCTGAGAATGTGTCTTAGTGGTAGAGTGCCTGCCTAGCATGCATGAAGCCCTGGGTTCAATTCCTTAGTTCCACATAAACAATAGAAGCTGGAAGTGGCGCTGTGGCTCAAGTGGTACAGTGCTAGCTTTGAGCAAAAGAAGCTCGGGGATAGTGCCCAGGCCCCAAGTTCAAGCCCCAGGATTGGCAAAAAAAAAAAAAAAGAAAAGAAAAGAAACAGCCCCTGTTCTCAAAGGGTTCACTGACTACCTCAGAATAAAGACGTGGGTGTAATGTACTTGAACTCAATTTTGACCAGACCACTGGGGAAATTACACTTCTTAACATACCAGGTCTATTTTCATATGATTGCTACTGCCTTTTCAAAGAACATAGGGTGTTTTTGTCATTTTACAAATCGTCTAGCAAGGTATAAAAGCTAAACAAAATGTATCAGCACAAGGCATTTGCCTCACAAGTCCCCAGCTCAGAAACAAAGCATGGAAAGCCTTTAAACACCACTGACAATTCATTCCTTTCCCTTCCTTGCCTGAGAGTCATGCAGTTCTTGTCAGCATACGAATGTTGTCCATCGTTACAAAATAAGCAAATCTAGAAATCATCAAGCCATGGCACATTTTTGAAATGCATATGTATGTATTATTCTTCCATCTGTGGCAGAGCCCTTTGCTTTGCTGACCTTGAACTACCTCTGCATTTTTTCTTGCACTGGGTTCAATTCCAACTCAGTGTCGTTTCTGTAGTCATAAAAGAGGAGAAAGAAAAGTATAGTGCCTGGCTAGGCTCTCCTCCAAGGAATTCTTTACATCACCCGCACCATCACAGGACTTGCTCCTTGGGTTTGCAATGCAGCCTTTGCTTCAGGGTGAAAAAAGAGATCTCTTTATCGCTTTAATTACCATTACAAGGAGGAAAAATTATAGAACTGTAATACAGTCTTTGAGAGAACAGTGTCCCCTATGGAGACTTAGAGGGGATTTTCTGCAAACTGATTGCAAGCAGAGAAATTTAAAACATATCTGAATTTTTACAGCATTGAGGTATTTGTGAACAATATAAAGAATGCCTTCCTATTCTCTGAAATCGTGTTTACCTATATAATGAGTATCCTGGAACTAAGCCCTAGTTTGGGCTCCTGAAATGAATACTTTGAAAATACCTAGACATTCATCTCAGTTGAAGTTCCCATTCAGCCTTCAGGCTTTTCTTTCTTAACCAGAAAAGGATTTTTTAATTGTATTTTCTTACCTATTCTGAAGTTCAGGAACAAGCTCCTCAGTTTCTACTCAAGAATAATCTTATTATTAAATGTCAGTATTGATTCTCGTAGTCCCAGTTTCATAGATATTTGCTAAAACTTAAAAAAAAGCAAATGAAAGTGAATGTATCTTGATTTTTTAATCAGGAAATCAAATACATGTTTCAATTCTACAAGCAGGATTGTAAGGCTTTTCTGAACATTTTGCTGCTATTTCCAAATGAATCACTTAAATTTCACCCCAAGAAAGAGCCCCTGATACTTAAGAGTCCCCTTGTGTGGTCCTTTCAAATTTGTCCCCAAATGACACATCTTGTATTCAATATAACCATTAGCCATTCTCCCCAGAACTGACCCAGCGATGCCTAAGGCTCAGTTAAGTCCAAACTAAAACACAGTGAAACTGAGATTCTAATTGTTTGAGAACATTGTCATTTCTGTTTCTTTGCTTTGGTCCCAGAAGGTATTGTTTGTTTGTTTCTTTCTTTCTTAATTCAGGTACTAGGGAGAGTGCCAACAATTTCCATTAATAAGACAGAAGGTTGCCACATATACCTCAGTGAAGATGCATTAGATTGTGAGATTGTGAGTGCCAAATCATCTGAAATGAATATACTTATCCCTCAGGATGGAGATTATGTAAGTACCTTTTGAGAGGCTGTCAAGAACTTCTTTCTGAGCTTTCACTATTAACATTCTAAGAGACTGATTAATCAACTGCTGACCAAAGAGTTTCACTTGTGGAATAATTCACAGGCAGAAGAGGAGCTGCTAGCCACATCTCTTGTCTTCTATTAGCTTCTTTACTGGGATTGCTTCTTGATTTGTGACTCTTGAGGCAGTTTACTAATAATTACTTTAATTGGTTAGCTTTTATCAACTAGCACAGCATGCATCTGCGTTCATATTATGTGAGACTAAATATTTTCCTTTGCTCTGATGGAAATAAGCAAGAATGAAGAGAAAATGCACTGAAGTGAAAATAAGAGGAAAGAAAGGAATAATAAGTGGGTAGACCTATTTGCCCGGTATGCTCAAGGCAGAGACTCTCCTCTTAACATAGGAATTAGCTGGGCCTGGCATTGATGACTCATGTCTGAAATCATAGCTACTCAGGCAACTGAGATCCACAGGGTCAAAGCTGGAAGCCAGCCCAAGCAGAGTAGTCCAAGACATTCCAACTCCAAAATAACCAGCAAAAAAGCAGGCTAGAGGCTCAACTAGTAAAGCACCAAGCAAGAAAGGAAAAAGAGAGAGAGAATTCGTTGGGAAATCTTGATGGACAAAGTAGCTTCACATCTTGTACTTGACTTTGGAAGCTTGCAATGGGTCCCAGGAATCTAGGTTCTAACAGACCTCCTGGGTGATTTGAATGCCAATGTTCTAGCCAATGAACTCTCTAAGAAAAAATAACCCAAGATTGTGCCAGCATTTCTTGTCTCTGCTTCTTCTCCCCAGTCAGGCAGCTTCTAAAAGAATTGTGTTGATCTTCTCAAACACTTAAAAGCAAATATAACTAAATAAATCACACTTCCTTGGGTCATGCCATAGGGTAAACTGGCTAGTTATTACTTGGGAGTTGGGAACTAAAAACAGATAATTTTCTGTGAGTCTGACTCTAAAGGGGACCAATAACTCAAGAATGGACAGAATGAAGTGTACCTTAGCAGGTACATCTTTGAAAGAGAGGGCACATCAGCCTGCAGGAGTCAGTCACTAAATGTCCACACAGCCATCCACAGGCAGGTTGAGCTGCTTCCGTAGACAACAGACCTGCGCACACGTGCTCCTTCCCTACCTAGCAGAAAGTTCTTCAGAATTCATTATTTTATTCTAAATTTTTTTTTAAAAACCTGTAAACACTGGGCCACATTGCACCATTAGGTGAATGGATAGCCTCACAGGTAATACAGAAGGTCTTCAGAAAGAAAGAGCTATAAATTAATTAGGTAATGCCTGGAAGAAGACTCGGCTATATGGAAACTAGATCTCCTAGGAAAAGCAATGGTGTCTGGATGAACACTCCAGACTAATTGAGGTAGACTCTGGGCAAATGACCCACACATATGTAGTTTTTAATGTTTTCCAGTTGACTAAGATTGTGGAGCCCAAACTGATCAAATCACCAGTCCAAAGGCTAATCAAATCACCAGGCTAAAGGATGATCAAAGCCTGAGTGTTTGTGCTGAAAAGTAGTCCTGCACCACCTTGTGCTACCAGCCCTTGGCTCTCTTCATGCACTTTTCCAGCTGAAGGTTGTAGAAACAAAACAGAAAACGTGCCTTGGGCATTATGATGTGGGAATGGATGGAGGATGTGATTTGCTGATCTCTATCATGCTATGGCTTTCTCCTCACTGCCAAACCAATCTTAGAACAGTTGTGTAGCATTACTATCCTAGAGGTGCTCTCTCCCTGGAGAATTCTCTGCTTCATGGTGAACTTGCGAACCAACATTGTGCTTCGTTTATGCATCAAGAATCACTCCAGGGGGGCTGGGGATATAGCCTAGTGGCAAGAGTGCCTGCCTCGGATACATGAGGCCCTAGGTTCGATTCCCCAGCACCACATATACAGAAAAACGGCCAGAAGCGGCGCTGTGGCTCAAGTGGCAGAGTGCTAGCCTTGAGCGAGAAGAAGCCAGGGACAGTGCTCAGGCCCTGAGTCCAAGGCCCAGGACTGGCCAAAAAAAAAAAAAAAGAATCACTCCAGGAGTGATATTGTGTACACACACACACACACACACACACACACACACACACACGGTTGAAAGACTGTGCTTCCTTTTTTATGCTTAAGAATTTTTCATTGCAGCTTTCATTAAAAGAGAATTTATGACTCATTTTGGCTAAATAAACTGCTTCTTCTAAGCGGGCAAAAAAAGTCTAATGAGGCTGCTGAAATTTGGGCAGCAGGGCCATTTCTCAGCCCCTGTAGATCCTCTGTATGAAATACCTGGAGAAGTCCAGACTACTCGTACTTTGGCTTTTCTATGTTTCTTTGCATGTAAAGAGATAGGGCAGTGTGTATCTGAGGGGATAGATTCGGTTTCTAATGAGTAGTGGAAGGGTGGCAAGATGAGGCATAACAAATTCATACACAACCCTGAGTAGATGTTTGCAATATCTCAAAGAGGAGACCGATAAATTTGAGATAAAGTCTATCAACTCTGGTGACCAGGAGCCTTGATGTCTTCTGAGATCTTGCTTGCAATGCAGATTCTCTTTCCCTTCCCCACACCTACAGAATCAAAACCTGCATGTTAACAAGGTTCCTGGGTGACTGGCCTGCATATGCAAGGCTGGTAGACAGCAGAGGGTGAGCGAAGACTACAGAGAGACTACCTTTGTTTAGATTCTGGATGCTCTGCTGACCAGTGATGTCCTCTTAGACCAATTGCTCGGGCTTCTGCTTCCTGTAGATGGCATCTCAGAAATGACTGGTCATGGAGTTGCTAAGGATCAACTGGGTTTGCATGTGTCTAGTGCTTAGATTAATGCCTGGTTCTTACTGATTATACAATGCAGTCACAAATGGACAAGTAGTATATGCAAGTAGTATATGCAAGGCTCCATGTCTCAGGTACCTGGCCATGATGTGGTTTGGGGCATGGATCACATTTCTAATCAGCCTTCTCCTTGTTTGCAAAGAGAAGACATCATGTCACTAATTTTGTCCTTTGTGCCTTTTCCCAGAGAGAATTCCCTGTTCCTGAACAGTTCAAGACTGTGTGGGATGGATCCAAATTGGTCACTGAACCTGCAGAGATTATGGCATAACCTCCACTGACACTGAAACCCCCTCACTCAAGTCTCTTTTATCAAACAAACAAAAACACGCAGCATTAAAGAGCTAGAAGCCACCGCAGCACCTACTGCTTTAGTTTAAGCCATTCTGTGCTATGAAATCAGTGTTGTTTTCTGGCATGCTTTGTGGGCATTTTGAGATATTTAACATTTCTTCATGATTTGCCTTTGTATGATTTTTTTAGTTCCACATAATAAGTTATAAGCACTGCACACTTAAAGAAAAAAAAAGAAAATTGATTCTGTTCTTTCAACATCAACACAGTAACTGATAAGTAAAAATTCTGCATGATTCAATTCTACACTCATGTTCGTTAGCTAAAGAACAAAACTTTTGAGAATTTGTGTACATGTTAAACAATATGATAGAGTGTCATAGCCCTGTACTTGAAGAATGTGAGGTTTTTTCCTTCATTTTACTACATGTTCACCTCTTTCTTGGCATGGATGCATCATTAGCATGAATATTTATTTAAATCCATATTTCTTAAAAGCATAAGAAAATTCTATGGGAGGACCAAACACAATGTGTTGATCTTCAGGAAACCAATATTCTTTAGGGGCTGGGGATGTGGCCTAGTGGCAAGAGTGCCTGCCTCGGATACACGAGGCCCTGGGTTCGATTCCCCAGCACCACATATACAGAAAACGGCCAGAAGCGGCGCTGTGGCTCAAGTGGCAGAGTGCTAGCCTTGAGCGGGAAGAAGCCAGGGACCGTGCTCAGGCCCTGAGTCCAAGGCCCAGGACTGGCCAAAAAAAAAAAAAAAAAAAAAATATTCTTTGTAGTTACTAAAACACAAAATTGGGTCTAATTATTCATCTCAAACATTCTTCTAACAGGTCACTTGGAAGGAAACCATTTTTCTTTCTTTTCATCTTTGTTTTCTTTCCCTTTTCAGAGACAGGTGCTGGGGCTTGACCTCAGAGCCTCTTGCTAGGATATTTTTTTCCACTCAAGGCTGGTGCTCTACCACTTGAGCCACACTTCTACTTCCTAGTTTTTCTTTTGCTAAGTAATACCTCACAGTTTTGCCCCAAGAACAACTCCAGTTTGTTTTCCAGTTTCAAACCCGTGAAGTATCAAACAGATGCCTTGTAAAGGATGTCTTTTGTGGTTTACCACAGACAAATTTCTTTTCCATTTGCCAGAGTTGCTAACCAGTCTCAGAAATGAACATGAAAAAGCCATGGACATGCAGCTCCTTCTGAGACCTGATGAATTATTTGTGGGCTTGGCTTGCTGCTTATCTTTGGTAGTCTTGATATAAGACATGAGTTCTCAAAATAAACAACTATGATATTCCTTCGTACCTCTCAGCATGGAATGCTGAAAATTCTGCAACTTCTTGGATCCCAAATAATAAAATGTAGTATAATACTTGCTGAACCCATTCAAGCATATATATAGTGCCTACAATAGCCTTTGGATATACCAGTTCTGTTTTTAAAAATATCTTGTATATCTATATAGCATTCAGATTACTAACGCTCCTGTACTAAGGTTTTGCTATAAAAGTTTTGTCCATATGAATAATGTTGTGGCTTTAGTAAATATAATTTTTGAACTGTAAACTTACTCTAAAATAAAGTAAAATTCTAATTGTTTAAGTACTATGATGAATTCTTGGTGTTAAAATTATCTTCATTGGGGGGTTGAGGGTTTGGGGGGTTTTGTTTTGTTTGCATTTTTAGTTACCCCATCGATCTATAAAAGGTTGTTGGGTAGTTGAAGTTAGAGAACTTACTCAGCAAGAATAAATTATATAATTTAGATTTTTAAAGAATGATTCTTCAAGACTGACATTACATAAAGCTGTTTGCAGTTGATTTAGACAGTTCTGGAACCCAGTTTTATAAAGTATAGCCCTTCCACTAACAACAACTTTTAAGATCTTTTGCAAAGGTACAGCTACCCCAAGTTAATTATTTTATATACATAATACTATATGTTATAAATTATAACATAAATATAAACTATAAGTCTCAGATTAGCCATTTCCTGCCTCAGTTTTGAACATGTGTTTGCCAGGTTATTTTGGTAAAATTTAACTAGAGATGAAACAGAGGTGATTGGATACAAAGGTCTCAAGCCCCTGTTTCTGACACCACACTCTGAGGAATTATTTCATGAGCTTAGTATTTCAAGAATGGCTTTCATTAAACATGTCCATTTCAAAAGAATTTATTTTAAACCATTGGCACATGCTATACCACTTCAGATACAGATGCAATTTTGAGGACTGTAATTGCTTCAGCAAGATAAGCTGATTGTGTAATGTTACAGGTTTCTTGTGCACATTTTCATGTTTCTGAACATGGTAAAAGTTTATATCTCCACTACAAATGGAAAGTAAACCAGCTCAAATTACTCTGTGATAATTCTGCCAGATTTCTCCAAATGGTTTTTGATCCTCTTGTTTGCATAATAGCTTAGCACAGAATGTGCAACTCACAAAAGGTAGTGTTTACCTCCAATACAGAGCAAGTATATATATATATAACTATAGTTATAGTTATATATAGTTTTATATATTTTTTGCTATATCAGGCACTAGTGGCTCATGCCTATAATTGTAGCTATTCAGGAAGCTAAAATCTGAGGATCATGGTTTGGAGCCGGCCCAGGCAAGAAAGCCCATAAGACTCTTATCTCCAATTAACCAGCAAAAACAAAGTTAGAATTAGAGGATTGGCTCAAGTGGTAGAGTATCATCCTTGAGTGAAAAAGCTAAAGGATGGACTTCAGGCCCTATATTCATGCCATAGGACCATCACCAAAAGAGTTTAAAGGTAGTTTTTATCAAAAAGGCAACTATAAGCATTTTATTTCTGTCTACATTTTCTTTTTTTTGTAATTTATTTATTAATTAAACAAAAAATTTTTGACAAGGTGTTGTGCAAAAAGGGTACAGTTACATAGTAGGGCAGAGTGTACATTTCTTGTGATATCTTACACCCTGTTTTTCTTTCCCTTCCCTAGGTCAGGTAGACATATATACAATACACAATGTACCAAGAACATATACAGTAGCCATGTGGCCTATGCCCGAGAAAATTCGCCTAGGACTTTAAATGTAACGTAGACATTAGACAATATGTCATCTGTCTACATTTTCAATACCATGCTTTTCAGAACAATTGCAGAAAAAAAAGTGATGCTCTAGTAATGACAAAAAGATCCAGATTAAAGAATTACATCACCTACTAAATCATAATGCCAATTTTTTTTTGGGGGGGGCCAGTCCTGGGGCTTGGACTCAGGGCCTGAGCACTGTCCCTGGCTTCTTTTTTGCTCAAGGCTAGCACTCTGCCACTTGAGCCACAGCGCCACTTCTGGCCATTTTCTGTATATGTGGTGCTGAGGAATCAAACCCAGGGCCTCATGTATACGAGGCAAGCACTCTTGCCACTCGGCCATATTCCCAGCCCCCATAATGCCAATTTTTAATACTATTTGCCTATATCACCGTTTTTTTTCTTTAAAAAAAAATGAGCCATTTCCTATTATCAGTCTTTCTCCTGGTCACTAATCAGAAACTTCTTTGTTTCATCATTTTTAGCATTAACTCTATAGACATTTCTTTCACTCAAATGTTAGTAAACCAAGCTAGGCACTTGGGGTTCACACCTGCAAACCTAGCTGCTCAAGAAGTGAAGATTATGCATGAGGAGGAAAGATGGCACTGCCACAGTAGGGAGGCACCCCAACTCGCTCCAACTGAATAGCGAGCTGGGAACTCCAGCACCCAACACCCCATCAAGAACCCAGCAAATCCAACAACCAGAAGCAACAGAGAAACGCAGGAAACGAAAAAGAACAAAAAAAGAAGAGCCTATAACCTGCACAGAGCTGGAAAATCTCTGGGGTACCTCCCCCCACCCGCTGACCCTGGCCCAAACAGGGCCAGGCTAGGAAAAGGGACCCAGCGCCAACAAACCAACTGCCAAAAAGTCACACCAGGAGCACAGAGTACGGACAGCAAGAGCTCCATGGACCCCAGACGGAGTGCAGACCACTGAGACAGACAGCAGCAGTGAAGGACTGGAGGTGCGGGGACCGAACGGCTGGGATCAGACGTAAGCAGTAGGGTAACCCAAGGTGCAGACGGGGAGAGCCGGGGCCGCCACCACCAAAGGACCGATCGCTACACCCCAGCTCCACAGCCCCGAAAAACCGACAGCAGCGCGGGACACACACTCAACCCAGGACCAGTAAGTTCCCCATTACCCCCCCAAATGAGAGACCAGCTCTACCAGAGACCCAAACCCTACAAAGAAGCTAGAGATCCCTCCCTCCCCCTCCCTACCCCAAGGGAATAAAGCAGCTCCATAGCTGGCAGTGCTAAGACCTCTGAGAGGACACGGGAACTAACAGGCAGAGCAGCGCCAAAGCCCCAGCAGAGCCACCTGAACCTAGCCGCACCAGCCCCGCCCCCTCCCCAGCAAGGGCCCGGGGACTGGTAGGCTTTAGAAGCCCCAGGCTCGCTGGTGAGCAACACCAGCACAGCAGGGTCACCTGGTCCCAAACACACGCCCCCTCTCAAAGCAGAGGCACAGAGAGTCTGTGGGCACCAACCCGCACCCGGACATTTGATCCTGCAGGGGCCCATGCACACCGTTCCCAACTACAAATTCATGAGAGGACACAGCACCCTCCAACAACTCAGGCAACTCATCCCCAAAGGAAGCACTAGAGTACACACGCACGCACCCTCTGGAGGGCCAGTGTGGGCCAGCGTGCTAGCCCTGCAGCAGGAGGACCTCCTGCCCAAACCCCCACAGGAGCACACAAGTGGGCACAAGTGAGGGTGACCATCTCAGCAACAATTGAGAGGGTCACACTCACCCATTGGGCAATAAGATTCAACAGCCAAACTCAAACCCAGAGCCAGGACACAAACAAGTCTCCCACTGACGGACCAGCGAGAACCAGCACAAAGCCAAACCAGGGAAGCCACCCACAGATCTCCAGATGCACAAATCACAAAGAAATATAACAAATTTCATCAAAGGGCAAGCCAACTCGGCAGCTACAAAAAGCAGCACGACTGAAGAGGAGATGGAGAATAAAAAAACAACTGAGTCTATGTTAGCAGAAATGATGGAAAGCCTCAGAAACGAAATCAGAAAACAATTCCAGGAGTTCAGAGTGGAAGACTCGAAGGACCTCCAGGAAGCCAAGAAAGAAATGGAAGCAAAAATGGATACAGTGCAAACCTCCGTTAAAGAAGACCTTAACATCCTGAGAAGTGAAATGCATGAAAAAATAGATTTAAAATACAACTCTTTAAAGGAAGAAATTTCCACAATCAGAGCTGATCTGGCAACCATAAATAGCTCTCTGACATCCATAAACTCCGCATTTGAATCCACAGCACAAAGAATTGACCATACGGAAGCCAGAATCTCTCTCTTGGACGATGATGCAGCCGATAAGAACCAGAAAATTACCACACTCCAAGAAACAGTAAAGCTCCAGGGCAGACTAATCCAGGAGCTAGTGGACAAAGACAAGAGATATACTCTGCGCATAATTGGAATAGAAGAAGGAGCCAAATACCAGAGCAGAGGGCTTCAACATATTTTCAATAAAGTAATTGTAGAAAACTTCTCCAATCTCAAAGAGCCCCCATCCAAGTAACCGAAGGACACCTGGCAGACCAGGTCCTAGAAAAGCCACACCAAGGCACATAATATTCAAGACTTTAGATCTCAAGAATAAAGAGCAAATTTTGAATGCAGCCAAAGCGAAGAAAGAAATTTATTACAATGGGAAGAGGATCCAAATAACAGCAGACCTCTCCACACAAACCTACCATGCACGAAGAGAATGGAAGAACACCATCCAAGTTCTACAGGCCAACCACTGCCAACCTAGAATAAAATATCCAGCGAAGCTGGAGTTCATATTAGAGGGGAAAACCAGATCTTTCCATAGCAAAGAGGATCTAAAGGAGTATGTGAATAAAAAACCAGCCCTACCGCAAATTCTAAGAGAGGAATCCCACCCAACAGAAATCATACAGGACACACAGACAGAAACAGAAAGAAACTACAATAGCCAGAGCCCAACAGAAATAGCAGCTCACTAAAGACAAGGAAAAAAAGAAAAGAGGAAAAACAGCCCAACAAGAAAATGAAAGGAGAAAAAACACTCTTATCCTTGATCTCTTTGAATATAAATGGTATAAACTCTCCGATAAAGAGGAACAAACTGGCAGAATGGATCCACAAACAAAAAGTTGCCATCTGTTGTCTACAAGAGACCCTCCTTACAGCAAGGGATAAAAACAGGCTCCAAATGAAAGGATGGAGCAAGATCTTCCAAGCAAACACACCTACCAAAACAGCAGGAGTAGCCATGCTGATCTCAGACAAGCTGGACCTCTCATTAAAAGCAACTCAAAAAGACAAAGAATGTCACTACATTTTAATACAAGGAAAAATCCAGAATCAAGACATCATGGGGATAAATGTATACTCAGTGAACAAAAGAGGCCCTACATATGTCAAGCAAATTCTCACCGAACTACAGAACAAGATAGACCCAAACACAATCATAGTGGGTGACTTTAATACCCCACTCACTCCAAGAGACAGATCCAATCCCCAGAGGATTAGCAAGGGAGCTGAGGACCTAAGTAACACCATATCCCAAATGGATCCGACAGATCTATACAGAGTCTTCCACCCTACAGAGACCCAATACACCTTCTTCTCAGCAGCACATGGATCATACTCCAAAATAGACCATGTCATAGCCCACAAAAAGAACCTCAGCAAATACAAAAGAATTGATCATCCCATGTATTATATCTGACCACAGTGGAAAAAAGGTAACCCTCAATTACAACGAATACCACAGAAGCTATACACATTCTTGGAGGCGAAACCCCACACTGTTATCCAACACTTGGGCCACAGACCAAATTAAAGATGAAATTAACGAATTCATAAGCCACAATGACAATGAAAATACATCACAAAGAAACCTATGGGACACAGCTAAGGCAGTACTGAGGGGCAAGATCATCGCCCTCAGCACTCACATTAAAAGAATGGAAACAGAGCAGGTGGATAACCTCACGATGAAACTAAAACAACTAGAGAAACAAGAAATGATCAAATCTAAAATGACTAGGAGGAGAGATATCACAAAGATTAAAGAAGAGATAAATCTGATTGAAAATAGAAAGACCATTCAACAAATAAATAAGACTAAAAGCTGGTTCTTTGAGAAAATAAATAAAATTGACAGACCCCTCTCAAGACTTACAAAAAAAAAGAAGAGAAGAGACTCATATACGTAAAATCAGGACTCCACCGGAAAAATAACAAGTACAAACGATATTCAAACAATCATAAGGAACTATTTCCAGAACCTCTACTCACTAAAAAACAATAATTTTACAGAAATGGATCAATTCTTAGAGAAGTATAAACTACCCAAACTGAACCAAGAAGAAATAAATCAACTAAATAAACCAATAACTTACAGAGAGATACAGGGGGTAATCAAGAACCTTCCAACAAAGAAAAGCCCAGGCCCAAATGGATTCACCAATGAATTTTATAAAACCTTTAGTGAGGAGCTAATACCAGTACTCCTCAAACTCTTCCACGAAATAGAAACAGAGGGAGAAATCCCAAACTCATTCTATGAAGCTAATATCATACTCATTCCCAAACCAGGCAAAGACCCAACCAAAAAAGAGAACTACAGTCCAATATCACTAATGAACACAGACGCAAAACTCCTCAATAAAATATTAGCTAACAGGATCCAGAAACTGATCAAGAAAATTATACATCATGACCAATTAGGCTTTATCTCACAGTCACAAGGATGGTTCAACATCCGTAAATCAATCAATGTAATTCACCACATAAACAGAACTAAAATAAAGAATCACATTGTTATCTCAGTTGATGCCCAAAAAGCCTTTGACAAAATACAACATCCATACTTTTTAAAAGCTCTGGAGAGAACAGGAATAGATGGAACATTCCTCAAAACAATAAAAGCCATATAGAACAGACCAACTGCTAACATCATATTAAATGGAGAGAAACTTAAATCATTCCCCCTAAACTCAGGAACAAGGCAAGGATGCCCACTCTCCCCACTTCTTTTCAACATAGTGCTGGAATCACTAGCCATAGCAATAAGGCAAGAGGAGGACATCAAAGGGATCCACATTGGCAAGGAAGAAATCAAGCTATCCCTATTCGCAGACGACATGATCTTATATCTGAAGGACCCAAAAATCTCAGTCCCCAAACTACTACACCTAATAAACCATTTTGGCAAAGTAGCAGGATACAAAATCAATCCACAAAAGTCAACAGCTTTTCTGTACACCAGCAATGCACAAGCAGAAAAGGAAATTATGCAAACAATTCCATTTACAGTAGTCAAAAAAATAAATAAATAAAGTACATAGGGATCAACCTAACCAAGGACATGACAGACCTATTTAATGAGAACTATAAAAATCTAATAAGAGAAATCAAAGAAGACACAAGGAGATGGAAAGACCTCCCATGCTCATGGGTAGGCAGAATCAATATAGTGAAAATGGCCATATTTCCCAAATTGTTATACAAATTCAATGCAATCCCTATCAAAATCCCAGTTACATTCTTCACTGAAATAGAAAAGGCAACCCATAAATTCGTATGGAACAGCAAAAGACCTAGAATAGCCAAAGCAATTCTAGGCAAAAAAAAAAAGCAGTGCAGGAGGTATCACAATACTAGACTTCAAGCTCTACTATAGGGCCATCATAACAAAAACAGCATGGTATTGGTATAAAAACAGACCTGAGGACCAATGGATTAGAATTGAAGACCCAGAAATAAAACCGCACTCTTACAGCCAACTGATATTTGACAAAGGAGCTAAAGACATACAATGGAAAAAACAGAGCCTCTTCAACTATTGGTGCTGGAAAAACTGGGCAGCCATATGCAGAAAACTCAAAGTAGACCCAAGCCTATCACCATGCACCAAGATCAACTCAAAATGGATCAAGGACCTCAATATCAGACCTGAATCCTTGAAACTACTGAAGGACAGAGTAGGAAAGACGCTAGAACTTATAGGCACAGGAAGGAACTTCCTGAATAGAGTCCCAGGGGCACAACAAATAGGGGAGAGACTTGACAAATGGGACTACTACAAATTAAAAAGTTTCTGCACAGCTAAGGACATAACCACCAAACTAGAAAGACAGCCAACCATATGGGAAAGGATCTTTACCAGCACAGCAACAGACAAAGACCTAATAACTGTCATCTACAGAGAACTAAAAAAACTAGGCCCCTCCAAGCCCAGTAAACCAATTAGGAAATGGGCAAAGGAGCTAAAGAGAGACTTCACAAGAGAAGAGATAAAAATGGCAAAGAAACATATGAGGAAATGTTCAACATCCCTGGTAGTAAAGAAAATGCAAATAAAAACAACCCTGAGATACCACCTCACTCCAGTTAGAATAGCCTATACTCTGAACTCAGGCAACAACAAATGCTGGAGGGAGTGCGGGGAAAGAGGAACCCTTCTCCCCTGTTGGTGGGAGTGCAAATTAGTACAACCACTTTGGAGAACAGTATGGAGGTTCCATAAAAAGTTCAACATAGACCTACCCTATGACCCAGCCATACCACTCCTAGGCATCTATCCTGAACAGCAGGTCCCAAGATATCAAAAAGACATCTGCACTTCCATGTTTATTGCTGCACAATTCACAATAGTCAAAATATGGAAACAACCCAGGTGCCCCTCCACAAATGAATGGATCCAAAAAATATGGTACCTGTACACAATGGAATCCTACATAGCAATTAGGAATGGTGAAATATTGATATTCGTAGGGAAATGGTCAGAACTTGAACAAATAATGTTGAGCGAGACAAGCCTAGAACACAGAAAACAAAAGGGCATGATCTCCTTGATATATGACTGTTAAGATAGGGTGATGGGGAGACAGTAGAGACCAGGTCTGTGAAACCAAAAACTGCTTGTCAAATGTATTTCCCACAGGATTGGGTCAGCGACCCAACATTATGTAACTAAAACCAAACAATTACTCAACATATAAAGGTCAAAAATAGACCTCTCCGTGGAATACAATAGCTCAAAATCTATGTATGTACGTTCATATAAGACTACTGTCGACATATTGTCTAATCCCGACATTACATTTAAAGCCCTAGGTGAATTTTCTTGGGCGTAGGCCACGTGGCTACTGTGTATGTTCTTGATACATTCTGTATTGTATATATGTCTACCTGACCTAGGGAAGGGAAAGAAAAACAGGGTGTAAGATATCACAAGAAATGTACACACTTCCCTACTATGTAACTGTACCCTTTTTACACAACACCTTGTCAAAAAATTTTTGTTTAATTAGTAAATAAATTACAAAAAAAAAAAGAAGTGAAGATTAGGAGGAATGCAGTTCCAGATCAACCCAGGCAAAAATGTTTGTGAGACTCAATCTTTACAGAAGCTGGGCACAGTGCCCCATACCTGTCATCTCAGCTTACTCTAGGTAGTATATTGTATTGTAGTCTAGATATGGGCCTAGGCAGAAGGCAAGACCTTCATTTCAAAATAAGGACCCTAATTACAAAATTGGACTGAAGGAGTGGCTCAGTGGTAGAGCACTTACTCAATAAGACCAAGGTCCTCAATACTTGTTTTTAAAAAGTCAATCTGTTATGTAAAGTTGTCCTGTGAACATAAAAGTACTGTAGATTTTCTTGGGAAGATTGTGATTGCTCATTGTCCCTATGCAGTATCAGCACAGCCACACATAACGAACAGTGTGCAATCTCCTGGCAGATGCTAACAGCACATGTTAGCCAGGGCCAGTCACCTGCCCTGCATGTGCCCATATATGACAGTCCTGGCATCAGGCATTTCTCTTCAGTGTGAAAACTGTGCAACAATAGCCAAGGTAGGTCAGTTCCCGCACAGTGATCGCCTTCTGCCATCAAGCTTCATAAAATCGGTATTCCTTTATGGATACTTTCAGCCAATGCCCTCCAGCATTACTGAAAGATGCACGCAGGCCTGGAGACGTATTTCACAGGAGCCATACAAAAATGCATCTTCGGAAAAAGGTCATAAAATCAAAGCCCTATAATTTTTAAAGGAGTTGTAAGTTTTATGTGCTCTTCATGTTATGAGATATAAAAGTTGGGTGAAGCAACCAACCAACACTAGACTTTCCTCTACTGTTCTGAACTGCCTCTCATTTGCACTCACAATGGTGGCAAATTGAGGCATAGATTTTGGTATTTACTTGGTTAACTTCACCAAAAAGAAGCTAACTATATCTCTGTACCATACATAACACTTCAAAACTCAAGATATAGGCCAGGTGCCGGTGGTTCATGCCCGTGATCCTAGCTACTCAGGAGGCTGAGATCTGAGGATCACAGTAGAAAGCCAGCCTGGACGAGGAAGTCCGTGAGACTCTTATCTCCAATTAACCACCAGAAAACTGAAGTAGCTCAAGTGGTACAGCTCTTGCCTTGAGCTGAGGAGCTCAGGGACAGTGCCTAGACCCAGAGTTCAAGCACAACAAAACAAACAAACAACAACAACAACAAAAAATACCCTCAAGATATCCAAACTACCCATCCCAAATCAATTTACCCATATACCTTTGCAGATGACACCCACATACTTGAAGGATTGTTTTAATGGAATTCCATTCAGTGAAGGGGGAATTCAGGGAATGATGCTCATTGTGAACTAAAATCTGGTGTGTAGAGTTTATCAAAATGTTCCCTCATTTGTTAGCATCTAAAATAATTGCACCAGCAATATGGCTTACATTCTGCAGCCTGCTTCTACCAAATGGCTGCACAACCATTTTCTCTAATTAACTTAACCTCTTACTCTACAGAAATATCTTTTTCCCTAAAAAAGGAGCTTTGATGTCTCACCACATATATTTCCAACAGCTTTTCCTCAATGAAAAATACAAACTCATACTTCATTAACCCTTAAAAAAAAAAAAAGTAAAGTAAGCCAGATGCCAGTGGCTAATGCCTATAATCCTAGCTAATCAGGAGGCTGAGATCTGAGGATCACGGTTCAAAGCCAGCCTGGGAAGGAAAATCTGTGAGACACTTACCTCCAATAAAATACTGAATAAAATAACTGGAATTGGCACTGTGGCTCAATTGGTAGAGCACTACTAGCCTTGAGAACAAAGAGACTCAGGGACAATGCCCAGGCCCTGAGTTCAAGCTCCAGGACTGGCCAATAAGAAAAGAAAGCAAGTTTCTGTAGGCCAGAAGACCTACTTAACGTTTGGAGCCATGCCCCTTTGGCAGGTATCAGTAGTTGCTTTAACAATGTAATTCTTTCAAATGAAATCAATGTGTTAAAATTGGCTCCAAATATGAAAATAAACAAGTATACAATAGTATACAGTAAAATTACCTATAGCTGTCAATTAAATCTCTCTTTCTTTTTTCCGAACTCTGTTTCCAAGTCTCTGTAAGTTAGATAGCCATGTGGCTAGGATACTCTTGAGGGATGTATTAAGAAACGTCTAATTTTACTTTAGAATACAGATTTTTTTAAGAGGCTTTTCCCACATTTCCTGTTTCCTTTTCTCCAGTCATATCCTGGACATGGCAGCTAGCTTCAACCACACAGATGATAATATGTTCTTGTTGCTCAAAAATGACAAGTTGGAAAAAGCCTGGGTTTCTTTTTTTAAAAATTTATTTACTAATTAAAAAAAATTTTTGACAAGGTGTTCTGCAAAAGGAGTACAGTTACATAATAGGGCAGTATGCACATTTCTTGTGATATCTTACACTCTGTTTTTCTTTCCCTTCCCTAGATCAGGTATACATATATACATTACACAGTGCACCAAAAACATATACAGTAGCCACATGGCCTACGCCAAAGGAAATTCACCTAGGACTTTAAATGTAACATCAACAATAGAGTTTGCATATCCTTGTCTCATATGAATGTACATACATAGCTTTTGAGCTATTGTGATCCACTGAGAGGTCTATTTTTGACCCTTATATGTTGAGTAGTTGTTTGGTTTTAGTTACATAATGTAAGGTCGCTGACCCAAACCTGTGGGAAATACCATTTGACAAGAAGTTTTTGGTTTCACAGACGTGGTCTCTACTGTCTCCCCCTCCCCACACCTTAACAGTCATATATCAAGGAGATCATGCCCCTTTGTTTTCTGTGTTTTAGGCTTGTCTCGCTCAACATTATTTGTTCAAGTTCTGACCATTTCCCTGCGAATATCAATATTTCACCATTTCTAATCGCTATGTAGTATTCCATTGTGTATAGGTACCATATTTTTTGGATCCATTCATCTGAAGTCTGGTATTATGATACCTCCTGCACTGCTTTTTTTTGCCTAGAATTGCTTTGGCTATTCTAGGTCTTTTGCTGTTCCATATGAATTTATGGGTTGCTTTCTCTATTTCAGTGAAGAATGTAGCTGGGATCTTGATGGGGATTGCATTGAATTTGTATAACAATTTGGGCAATATGAAAAGCCTGGGTTTCTGAAACACACTTGAAAGGCAAATACACACTGCATTTTACATAATAACTTATGCAATTTCTTCCATCAATAAACAGTACACAGGTATAGGTGCCATTACCATCTATACATTAGGTGTGAGCAAACAGAAGTGCAAAAAAGATAAATGACTTATGCCAAAGCATGTAGCTAGAAAGGGGTTAAAATAAGATTAATGCTCTCAAACACTTTGCTAAATGGTCTCTCATCAAATAGGATACATACATCCTTATACTCAAGTGCTATATTGTTCTTTTAATTGGTTCAAATTTAATAACATTATTCCTATAATCTGTACCCAGATTTCCCTGTCTCTCTCTGTGTCCTCTGTCTCCATCTCTCTGTCTCTGTCTATTCTCTCTCTCTCTCTCTCTCTCTCTCTCTCTCTCTCTCTCTCTCTCTCTCTCTCTCTCTGTACTAGGACTAATTCAAGAACTGTGCTTGCTTATGGCTGCCATTCTAGCACTTGAGCCAACCTTCCAGCCCTGCTTTTTTCTAGTTATTTTGTAATTGGAAATCCAGCAAACTTTTTTTTTGGGGGGGGGGCGGTTCTGGGCTGGCTTTGAATTTGGATCCTAGAGAACACAGCCTCCTAACTAGCCAAGATTATAGGCATAAGTCTCTGGCACCTGGCTCATTTTCCTTAACAACATATGTATACATCTTTCCAAGTTTTTGAAGATATTTCCTGTGACCACGCTGTAAGTCACAGTTTCTTGAGTGTCATTTTAGTGCAAGAAGGTTAAACTATTTGATTAAAGAGAAATATGCAGGGTTACTATAATGGAATACCTGACACTAAGTAACTAATGAAGAAGAGAGTTACTTCCTACAATTTTTGGAGTCTGAGAAGTCCAACATTAAAGGATCCACATTTGGTAAGCAGTTTATCATCCCATAGAAGGCAGTGGAAGTTCAAGAGACTGTGAGCATATGTGCATCATGTGTGGTGGACAGAAGACAGAAAAACAGAGTCAGGGAGAGAAGAAAGAGACAGAGAGGGGTCGGGGGAAGGGGAGGCTTACCAGGAACCTACTACATGATACCAAACCCACTCTCATGATAATGGCATCAATCTATTCATGAAGTCCAGGACTTTGTGATCTACTATTCTCTCAAAGGCCCCGTTTCTCAAAACTTGCACCAGGGATTAAGTTGCTAACACATGAACTTTTGAAAATGATAACTTAGGGACCTTCCTGACATATGAAAAAAATCCCTCACCTCTGCCAGAAAAAGTAACCTAATCATGGGAACAATCAATGCCTGCCCCCCATTCCCAGAACCCTCACTTGTTCAATGGAGTGGGGAGAAGATATACATGGCATGGATTGTAAGCAGCAGGAATTTTGAAGGCCATCTTGGAATTCAATACCACAGTATTGAACTATTTTTATGAAAGTATGTTAAGCAATAAATATGCAAAATGCTAAAAACATGAGTTGTTAAAATATAAAAATAGTGTGCTCTTATCTGTTTTAACAGATTGAGTAGGCAAAAAATGAATCTAAATTATATAATTAACAAGGTTAATTTGAAAAGTTATTGGATGTCTAGAGAATACATTTTGTTTTTCAGTGTCTTATAGACTTAATTCCACATTAGGTAAAGTGAAAATCTTAAAGTTAGCAAAATAAATATTATATGGGTAAGACAGTAAAGCATGAGAACAAACTAATCACTGAAATTTCAATTCATGTTTTAAATAATTCCTCAATCAAAGAATAAAGCAATACAATACAATTTAGTGACAATGAAGGCTCTATCTAGAAAAGATTACAGAATTATAAGTACTCTAGCCAAGTTTTGTGGGGGTTTTTTTGTCTTTTCCTTTTTGGTCCTGGGGACTGAACCCAGGACATTGCACTTGCTAGGCAAGCGCTTTGCCACTGAGCTACATCCCAGCCCTCTAGCCAAGTTATTAAGGAAAGCAAACAAACCATAGGACAAATAAGTTAATAAAAGTTAACCAAAACTTTGGACGTGGGAGGAAGGAGTGTAGCTCTATGGTAGAATGCTTGCATAGTTTGTATGAGACCCTACATTTGATTCCCACCATTTCAAAGACTAGTAATCAGACTTATTGACAAATCATACTACCGGGGCTGGGAATATGGCCTAGTGGCAAGAGTGCTTGCCTCATATACATGAAGCCCTGGGTTCAATTCCCCAGCCTCACATATATAGAAAACTGCCAGGAGTGGCACTATGGCTCAAGTGGCAGAGTGCTAGCCTTGAGCAAAAAGAAGCCAGGGACAATGATAAGGCCCTGAGTCCAAGCCCCAGGATTGGAAAAAAAAAAATCATACTACCATTTTGCTTCCTAATCTTTAATTTTTTTTTTGGGGGGGGGGGCCCAGTCCTGGGGCTTGGACTCAGGGCCTGAGCACTGTTCCTGAGTTCTTTTTTTGCTCAAGGCTAGCACTCTGCTACTTGAGCCACAGCACCACTTCTGGCCGTTTTCTGTATATGTGGTGCTGGGGAATTGAACCCAGTGCTTCATGTATACGAGGCAAGCACTCTTGCCACTAGGCCATATCCCCAGCCCCTAATCTTTAAATTTTTGATGACTACTTTTCATATCATTTTGCTTCTATAGAAATTCTGCAGGAAACACATTTGACTTGAATCTTTATGCCCTTGTATACAGGTCAGTAACGCCCCCATTGACAAAAAAGGAAGAAAATGGAAATGAAATTTAAAATACTGTGGAATCTTTTTTAACTTTTAGACATAGGAGGAAGGGAACCAAGAGCAGAGAGGGACTGATGAACTTTCATTGAGGTTTCAGTTCATGTCTGGACTTGGGTACATCTCCAAATTGGCCAGGCAATTGAGCTTCATTCCAATAATGAAAAGTTCATGTTAAAAGTAAGTCATGATGGAGTTGTAATAGTTGGGCCTGCCTTGAAGGGAAGTCTGGAAAACTGGAAGGAGTAGGACCACTTTGAAGAATAAAACTCCAAGGGAAAGTTTGAGTTAGGCACATAAGGACTAAACCCACCTGGATGCTCAAGACCTTTTGTGGGTTTTTTCCTCTGGACCAGCAGCTTCCAATGTTAATAAAGGAAGGAAGAAGCCAGGCACCAGTGTTAAACATCCATAATCCTAGCTACTCAGAAGGATGAGATCTGAAATCACAGTTCAAAGCCAGCCTTAGGCAGACAAGTCCAAGAGACTTTTCTTTCCAAAATAACTAGTAAAGAGGCTAGGAATATGGCCTAGTGGTAAAGTGCTTGCTTCGTATACAGGAAGCCGTGGGTTCGATTCCTCAGCATCACATATATAGAAAAAGCCGGAAGTGGCGCTGTGGCTCAAGTGTTAGAGTGCTAGCCTTGAGCAAAAAGAAGCCAGGGACAGTGCTCAGGCCCGGAGTTCAAGCCCCAGGACTGGCTTGAACTGGCAAAACAAAACAAAACAAAATAACTAGTAAAAAGCCAGAAGTAGAAGTAGGTATGGCTCAAGTGATTGAGCAGCAAGCATGAGCAAAAAAGCTGAGCAATAAAACCCGAGTTTTCCAGGTGCCAGTGGATCACATCTGTAATCCTAACTACTCAGGAGGCTGAGATCTGAGGATCGAGGTTCAAAAGCAGCCTGGGCAGAAAAGTGCCCATGAGATTTTTATCTCCAATAAAACACTCAAAAACCAGATGTGACTCAAAGTTGTATAGCACTAGCCTTGAGCAAAAGAGCTCAGGGACAGTGCCCAAGCCCCAAGTTCAAGCCCCATGACCAACAATGACCAACAAAAAACACCAAACAACAACAAAAGAAAAACACCTGATTTCAAGCCCCAATACTAGCATGCTTTCATGCATGCACACATGCATGTACACACACACACACACACACATACACACACACTCCAAAAGAAACAAGCAAATTTAAACCAAATTCTATTAGTGTATATTAATTGTATAAAGGGTTTTGTTGTGATATTTGCATACAGGCATAAAATATTCTTTAATCAAATTCATCTTCTCTATATTATTTCTCCCACCCTTCTCCCTTTTTGCAGTATTGAGGTTTGAACTCAGGGCCCTGAGCTTGCTAGGCAGATGCTCTACCACTTGAGTTACACCTCCAATCCTTTCTGGTTCTAATATTTTACCTATTTTTCAAATGGGGTATTGACACTTATGTCCAATCCAATCTGTACCACATTCTCCCATTTATGTTTCTCATTTCCATGTAGTTAGGATGACAGGAATGTGCTACAGCACCCAGCTTCTTCTGCACAAGATGACATATCTCTCTCTTGTAACCAAAGCTTCTCATCTTTGGCCTCTTTTCTCCCTTAAGTTCTAGTCTTCATCTATAGTATTTAACTTCAGCTTTTTATCTCTTGCTATCCACATTTAAAATGATACTTTCCCTTTGCTTCAATCTTATATTTATACATAAAATCTTCCAAATCTAAAATTGGAATATGGGAATTTCATGGTGGAAAAGCATGTACATATAAGTAAATTGGATGGCAGCAACAGTCCTTAGTATAAAACAAAAGACTGAGTGGATGATTTTTATTTGTTTATTTTTGTTGGTAATGGTGCTTGAACTCCAGGCCTGAGCACTGTCCTTCAGTGTTTTTGCTTAAGGCTAGTACTCTACAACTTTGGGCCACTGTGCTACTTCCAGTTTGGGGGTGGTTACCTGGAGATAAGAGTCTTACGGACTTTCCTGCCCCGGCTGGCCTCCACCTGTAATCCTCAGATCTCTGCCTCCTAATTAGCTAGGATTACAGGCCTGAGCCATGACGCCTGGGGTTAGTGTATGATTTTTTTTTTTTTTAGGTGCTTGGGTTGTGAAGTTTTTGTAGACTGTTCTTAGCTTTGGAAATTCCTCCACCTACTGGCTGTTTAAAGTCCTGTCTGTTTACATTACATAATGAGACACATTTGTTTTGTGTGACCTGCTTTTAAGAATAACAGATGTCTAATGAGAATGATGATACATTTATAAATCCCTTCAAATTCCTAAAATCAGAAAACCTGTAAGAAAGAAAAGATATTTTCATGGTACTTAAAAGCAGACTATGAATTTCTTGATGCCTTTTAATGGCCACTAGGGGGCAGAAAAGGATTGTATAGTTACCACAAATCTGGCAAGGGAAGGAAATGATGCCTTCTTGTATGTATTTCCAGAAGTTATCAATCTTATTTTGTTTATATCAGCATACATTAGCTATACAAGATGTATTTCATTGTGAGATTTCCACAATGTAGTGCATGCAATGCATTCTCAGCAATGCCCCACCCTCTATCACTCTCCCTTTCTCCCCTCCCCCTACCCAATATATTTTCAATAGGTTTCATTTCTTTTTCCACCCTTGCTGACAATCTATTTCAAAAAATATCCATTCTCTTACACACTTATTACTCCCAAATTCCTCTCACTAGTACCCCCCAACAGAGCCTGTTTCTCTTTTCCCTTCGCTCCCAAACCTATTGATCAACAGCTTTCATTCCTGTTCTCTGTGCTATACCATATGTAGTTGTAATGTATTTCAAAATTATTCACTCTCACGGTTGGAGGTGTGGCTCAGTTAGTAGAGTGATAATTAGTGAATAAAAGCACACCAGGTACTAAGTGTGATTCCAGATCTCCGGCCAAAAAAGAAAAAAGAAACCAACCAATTCACCCTCTATCTTTCTTTTTCCCTTTCCTCTTTTCCTCCTAAGTAGTCCCTTATCTAAACTCATGCCCTCTTTTTATCCATATAGAAAATCAAATTATTTTGAAATTTAATCTTCTATTTTGGTACACTGGGTATCTTATTTACAAAAGATACCTTTGTATCAGTTTTATTTTTAACAAATTGCTTTCTTTCAATGTATCAAATTAGACAAACCTTTATCCTGAAGAACACATTTTAAATAGCAATTTGACATCAAGGAGGTTGTTTGCCATATATGGCACTAAGTACATAGTACTTAGTAGTGATAATGATAAACTAAAAATTAGCTTCTAAAAATAACAGAAAACCAATGATAAAGCAATATATTGGTGGCTGACCACAATTTAAGAACTCCCATTTACATACTATCAAAATACGGCCCGGTGCTGGTGGCTCACACCTGTAACCCTAGCTTCTCAGGAGGCTGAGAGCTGAGGATCGAGATTCAAAGCCAACCTGGACAGAAAAGTTGTGAGAGTCTTATCTCCAATTAAACACCAAAAAAAACGTGGAGCTGTCAAAGTGGTAGAGCGCTAGCCTTGGGGGGAAATAAAGAGAGAGAAAGCTCAGAGACAGGGCCCAGGCCCTGAGTTCAAGCCCTACAGCAAACAAACAAATGAACAAATATAAATGGACTCAAGCAAGGCTTTTAAAGAAGTGATTGGCTAGTCCTCTAACAGCTCCTGATCCAAAGTAAACTCCTTAAAGATTAGGATACAGTTGCTACCTAAACTTTCTTACCCTGCCTTGTCCTCTTCAGTCAGCATCCACCCTCTCACTGTAAGAAACTATCCAGGCAAAGCCCCTGGAGACCAGCTAGTGACCAAACCAAGTTCTTTAGTTGGAAGCACCATAAACCAGTCCTTGCTAATTTAGTTGTAAGAGAAATACATTGAAAGAGCAAGGGCATTACAAATCTTGAAGTGAAAGGATGATGTGTAAGTTTCAAGAGTTAGCCGATAGTCTTACAGAGTAGGAGACCTCTACTAACATGTAAGCTATAAATCACTGAACCATTGCACTTGAACTTCTGAGTCCTAGATGAATAAAACTTGGCTAAGCTTAGATCACAAGCCTACTCTGCGGCCTGGAGTGACAGGGACTGGAGTCACAGGGTAGAGTGCCCTGAGTGACAGCCTACCGCACCTGGTCACCTGGGAAAACGGGAGAGTCAGTAAGAGATTAGGGTGTTATTACCAAAAGGAGCAAAAAGAAACAGAGTAATAGAATATGTCCACTTTAGTTCTTATTTTTCCTGATTAATGGTAGTTTTGTGGTTTTTGTTGGTCGTGGGGCTTGAACTCAGGGCCCAGGTGCTGTCCTTGAGCTCTGTTTTTGCTCAAGGTTAGTGCTCTACCACTTTGATAGCTCCACTTCTGGTTTTCTGGTGCCTAAATGGAGAAAGAGTCTCATGGACAATCCTGCCCCAGCTGGCTTTGAACCTACGTCATCACATTTCAGCTTCATGAGTAGCTAGGATTTGCAGGCATGAGGTGCCAGAGCCCAGCTGATTTATGGTTTTGACACCAGGAAAAGCTCTTGTGATTTTTAGTTGTATGTGTCAACTGCATTTGCCTGAGAAATTTCTTCTGTGTGTCACACACACACACACACAGTGGAGGAGGAGGAGGGAATTCTCTTGGTTTGTTTCCTGCCTGTCTCTGTGAGCTGGACCATCAGTTTTCTGACATTGGCCTGGAACCCCAAACCATTGTTCCCATGGTTCTCAAGCAACTGGATTCAGATTGGAATTGCATCACTGGCTTCACTAGGTCTCTGGGATAATTTAATTAATTTTATTAAATGAACTTGCAGAATGCAGATCCAGGGACTTCTCAGCTTCCACAGCCATATATGCCAACTTCTCATAACCTATCTCTTTCTACAAATACACACTAGATTTGTTTCTCTGGTGAACATTTGCTAATATGACTTCCCACTTATGGAAAGTCACTCTTCCCATTCAATTCTACTCTCCTCCCCACCTTGACAGTCTTTTCTCCCTCCTTCAATATTCCCCTGGTCTCTGTCCTTATATTTCCTTTCTTTTCATTTCACTGTTTTTGTTTATACAATTTAAGGACCACCTGTAACCTTGTGAATCCTAATCTTTATAGATGCACTGTATTTAGCAGCTGGTACCCTTTGAACATCCCACTGCCTCCCCCATATCATCTTGCTCTTCCTTCCTGCTTTGTTTCCATGAATGGCATAGTCCACTCCACTAGTAACCCATGACACAGTGTGCTGCTTCTGTGTGTGTGTGTGTGTGTGTGTGTGTGTGTGTGTGTGTGTGTGTCCCTCTCTCCTCTCTCTTATATCTATCTCCTTCATTCAGGTTCTCCGCTCTCTCATAACTATTTCCTTCATTCATGTTCTCCTTGTCTTATCAAGACAGTCTACATCCCCAATTTTATACCATTCTGATCCATCTACATAAAACCTGTGTGTTTGCGTGTGCGTGTCTGCCTGTGCATTTTTGTGCATGTGCATGAGAGAGGGAGAGAGAGAGAGAGAGAGAGAGAGAGAGAGAGAGAGAGAGAGATTCAGGGAAAAGGTTTCTTGAATCGTACCATGTTGCATTTATTCTGCTAGTCTTTGGCTTTCTAAAACCATTACTCAACCTCTATGTTAGATCTTCTATGCCTGTCCTCAATATTTATCAATTGTATCAAATCACTTCTGTATTCCTTTATGGACTTAAATTACACGTTCAATTTCCAGTTCTCTTCAGACACTAACTATTGTTGTATTTGCTTACATGTTTTAGTCTTCTGAAACCACCTTTCTCATTTCTAATTCTTGCCAGTTATTTTATTTCATTTCTTGAATTTTTCTTATCATTTTCACTTCATTTTCTTAATGTCTTTATGCTTATCTTGGTGCTCACTGTACCACAAAGTTATTCAAAACAAACTCCATATCTCCAACAATCACAATATTCTACACTATCTTCATTTCATTTCTCTTGCTTCTCTTACCCCCCAGTCAACTGTGGAATGCTTGTTTATTCAAATATGAATACTTTCTAGTGCCTGAGGAAACAAGTTAATGGAATTCTCCTCATATGCATGATGCCCTGGGTTTGAGCTCCAACAACAAACCAGAAACAAAACTAGGAAATTTTCTTCACAGTTCATTTTGAAACTAAGTTAGCAAAGGTAAATCATTGTAGCTAGAGCCCACCACAACCTTTCCCTTATTTTGAATTCCCATTATACTTGAATAGGTTGAATACTTGATAATCTTTGATAGGTTTCAAGTATTTTGTGATAGTTTTTTTCCTTGAACCAGATAACTAGTTGTTTGCTTTTAAGAGGAAAGGCTCTGTCTTTTTAGATCTTATGAAGAATGATTCTGGAAATCATCATTTAGTGTTCCCACAGAACTTGGCCACTGAAGATCCTCTTTGTTTCTGGGGATTGTAAGGGAAACTACCACACCAGTCAGGTGGAAGAGTGTTTATTAGAAGGCAGAAAGATACCAAACTGCCGATTCATACAAAATGGAGTTGTGCAGAGCAAGAGAGCTCATGGCAGGAGGAGAGAGATTATATAGGGGAGGGAGCATGGTCACAGTGGATGCAGAGGTGACCTCAGAGGATGGGGAAATGACCTCAGAGCCTGGGGGACCTCCCACTGCCCCCAGGCATGCATGCCAGTTGTCTGGGTCAGGTGCTAGGCAGGGGACTTCTAGGGTACATGAGGAGAGAACCAAGGGAAGGGGCCATTTCTCCTAGATGAACCTAACAGGGATAAAAAGTCATATTGCTACCACCATGAGGCTTATAAGCTTAAGGACACCAGACAGTATATTAAAATATAAATATATGAGGGCTGTGTTAGTTCAGAGGAAAGGAAAACTTTGTCCAGCCTCAGGTACTAAAATATGTCTACCTAACCCTGGGAATTTCTCTAAAGGAAAATATATCTTAGGTTGAGAAAATAAGTTTGAGAAAAGATACAAGTTCTGTTTAAATGCACCTACAGAATGAAGAAACAATAGGTTTCAATACAGACTAGGTCCAGGAAATGAATGTATAGCTAGCTTTTAAACCAACACAACCCTTTTCCTTTTCAATCGAAAATCTCTGCATTGAGTCATCCATTGCAATATATGTCCCAGTTCAGCTTGACCTAATATCTTATCTTCTTTTTTAAATATAACTTAATTATTATTAAAGTGTTGTACAGAGGAGTTACCATTTCATAAGTCTGGTAACGTGTACATTTCTTCTTTTGGATAATGTCACCCCCTCCTTTGCTTTCCTCCAGTTTCCCCCTCCCATTCCTGTCCACAAGTGACATAGTTCACTTTCCACATGATGTATACTGAATAGCATGATTGTCTTTGTTTACCCTCCTTTCCTCCTTCTCTTTCTGTGCATCTTCCCCAGCCCTCCCCTGGCAGTTCCCCTAAAAAGAAAACACAAACAACAACAAAACGTTTCAATTTCCTGGAATTTGTCTAGATAAATAATATTGTAAATGTTCAGAGGAGTTATACCTTTGGGTTCCTCCCTAACTGTACACTCCTTTAGTCTGACTGTGAATGCCTAGAGTCTTGGATAGGTATATCTTTTCTTCTAATGGTATAAAATGTTACAGGGACATACAAGACTGGGCTCAAAGCCTCCTTGACCTGTCTCAGAAATCCTGCTCACCCCATCACAAGGACAGCCTGAGTCCAACTCCACTGAGTCACTGGAAGCGTCTCAGGTCTTATGTTTCAATAAAATCGTAAAGTAGAAAGGATGAGATCAGGCCTAAGAGCCAAGAAGCCTGCAACTACCAATGCCCGGAAGTAGGGACTCAGCCACGCCCCAAACCCGGCGTCTTCCGTCAATGCTCAGAGGGGCGGGGTTTCCGCTTCCGCTGCCGGATTGTTGACGCCTGTGGCTGCTGCGGTGGCGACCGCGCCGTTGGGGCAGGGAAGTGGCGCGGTGACAGGTACCGCGGAGTGAGCTCCGGTGGCGACGATGGCGGAGGGGTCCGAGGATGCCCGAGGCCGCCCTCCGGGACAAGAAGACGGTAGAGGAGATCACGAACCCGTCCCTTCTCGGCCAGAGCCCCCCGTCACCCCCTACCCCCAGGAGGGGTCGCAAGCCGAACCCCAGGCCGGAGATCGGCCCCCATCCCCGGGCCTCGCGCTCGCGCCCGCGCCGGCCGTCGCCACCACCTGTGAGGAGGCGGAGCTGCCACGAGAGCTCCGGAAGCGGAGGGAGGGGACCTCGGCCTCAGACACGGGGCCGCCGGAGCCCGTGGGCTGCGAGGTGCCGGAGGTCGCGGCGCCGCGTGACAGGCCCGCGCGGCTGAGCGCCCGCGAGTACTCCCGGCAGGTGCACGAGTGGCTATGGCAGTCCTACTGCGGCTACCTCACCTGGCACAGCGGCCTGGCCGCCTTCCCCGCCTACTGCAGCCCCCAGCCGGGCCCCCCAGGCCACCCCGCGGCCGGCGCTCCCGCGCCGCCGCCCGCCCCCCAGCTGGGCTATTACAACCCCTTCTACTTCCTAAGTGCCGGGGTGGCGGCGCCCGATCCGGCGGCCGCCGCAGGCATCGGCGTCCCCGCTGCGATCGCCGGCCTGGGTCCCCGGGTTCCTCTTGTGCAGGCGTCGGCCCGGGCCACTCCAGTGACCAGAGCGGGAACCGCTGCCCCTTCGCGGACGACGAGCGAGACCGGGCGGCAGGCAGGTGAGAAGGCAGCGATATCGGGGTTGGGCAAAGCAGAAGGGGGAGGTGGCATGCTTCCCAGCGGTGCTGCTGGAGTCGGTAACCTTGTGTGTGCAGAAGTCATCCGGCGACCAGGCCTAACTTTGCCAAAGTGGACAGACAGCCAGGCAGTGCAGTTTCTTCTTCCTTCCTAGACCTGGCCACTACCAATTGATTTCCTTACCCGCGAGACGAGCTAGGCCTTTCCACATGGGGAGAAAACCTTTGCTCTTCACACTGTCCTTTTACGTTGATCTCCACCCTCTGGAGAGCAAGATCCAAAGCTCAACTTCCAGGTGGCAAAGCTACTTTTGGAAGAGAAAGATTGCTAATACTGGGATGGGGAACAATCCAGTTGTGGGCTGTTTTCAGACCAGAGAGATTGGATGGATGTAAAAGCAAGTTGGTATGAACACAGAGTAGTGAAGCTTTAAATAGGCTCTGGCTTTTTAATCTGTTTACCTTCTGTATGTGAGCTGCAATATTTTGAATGTTATATTTTAACTTCATTATTTAGACTTTTTATTCATCTGTGTGCATATGTGTGCATGTATATTACAAGGACTAATGGATGCCTCATAATGGATGCTCCCTGTCAGAATGTATGGGAAGACAGATTGGCAATCATTTGGATTTTTTTATTGACAACAAAACAAAATCAATTGGGGTGGTGGGAGGAGTTAAATGTAGGATACAGGAATTGATTATCTACAGATGGCCTGTTTTTAACATTGATGTCTACTGAAAATGTGTCAAGTTTTAACTTGGATGTGATTACCTAGATTCTCTTCATTCGAGTTCCCACCGACTAAATGTATTGGGTACCCTAATCTAATTCATCTGTGAAAGTAGTTATTGAACATTAAGATGGTGAAAGCAAATTTTAAGTGGTCAGTGAATAGTAGAATTGCAGTTAATTTTACTAACAGATGTTCTTGGTTGACAGAATAAGAAGAATTGAAGCAAGGTGTGCTTTTCATTATCTGCCTTGTGTTCTCAGGCTTATATGAACAAAACAATGAGTTTTCCTAACTTTCTTTTTCTTTTTTTAATTTGCAGGCAGAGAGTATGTTATTCCATCGTTGGCTCACAGATTTATGGCAGAGATGGTTGATTTCTTCATTCTCTTCTTTATAAAAGCAACAATTGTCTTAAGCATTATGCACCTCAGTGGGATAAAGTAAGGACATGTGCAGAAAGGTTTTCAATTTCTACTGCTTAGAGACCTGGTTAAGCTCTAGTGCTGCCTACGTAACTCTGTGGATAATAGGTTTGCCAGTGTCATGATTATCCTAAGAGCTTTGTCAGATTTATTGTTTTCTTATTGGTTTTAAGAAATAACTACAAAGGAAAAACATTGTTAAGATCTGTGGGAAATTCATCTATTAATAGTAGAAGAACCTGCAAACCTGTTTTCCATGAACTGTTCTCTTAGGCCAGAACTAATTTCCCTCATATTATCTTGTGGAGTCTGTAAAGCCCAGAGGCTAAAGAGCATTTGGTAGATGAACCAAGTAGTAGCATTTCCAAAAGGTTTATATTATCTGTAAATCCCACTGCAAAATGAGACATTTCCTTGAATAATCCTTTCAGATTATCATAATAGCAGTTTTCATTTGCTAAGCCTTTTTTATGTACAGCATATTAAGCTTGCTTTATATATAGAAAGATTGCAGTTGGAGTTTATGAGAGCCTACGGTCAGAATTTGAAGAGACAAAGGTAGCCAGGTAATGGTGGCTCATGCCTATAATCCTAACTACTCAGAAGGCTGAGATCTGAGTGCTGAGTGTAAGGTCCACCCCTGGGAGGGCTCCATGCAGATTCCCCCCACCTGTTTAAGTCTGTGTCCAGTACCTGCATAAAAAAAAAAAAAAAGGCCGAGATCTGAGAATCACAGAAGCCAGCTCAAGCAGCAAAGTCTGTGTAACTCTATCTTCTATTAACCACCAGAAAGTGGAGCTGTGGCTCAAGTGCTAACCTTGGGCAAAAAAGCTAAGGAACAGCACCCAGGCCGAGTTCAAGCTCCAGTACTGGCACAAACAAAAAACGAAGGTAGGGGCTGGGATTGTAGCCTAGTGGTAGAGTGCTTGCCTCCCATACATAAAGCCCTGAGTTTCATTCCTCAGCACCACATAAACAGAGAAAGCCTGAAGTGGTGCTATGGCTCAAGAAGTAGAGTGCTAGCCTTGAGCAAAAAGAAGCCAGGGACAGTGCTCAGGCCCTGAGTCTAAGCTCCGGGACTGGCAAAAAAAAAAAAAAAGGTAAAAAGTGTGGATTCCTACCATAGTCAAAACATAGTGTGCTTACCAGAAACCTAAGTAACACTGTGATACCATGAGCCTCCCATTCTTCTAACACATCTAAGTAATACCAGCTCTTGTATATTCAGTCTCCTGGATAGCTTTCAACCCAGACCATTTCCTCAACTGCCAGGCTATTTTTCTTCATCATTGTTTCTTCTTTGTCTGGTTACTGTTACTACATGGTTGGGTTATAACTAAAATCTAAGTGAAGTGTAGTCTCCTGTCTCCTTTATTATGGAAAGTATGTTGAGAGAAATTATGTTAAAGTCTGAGATTCTTCGCGTGGTTAGTATTTCTTAATTACTGTCAGCTCTCACAATATTTGAGCCATATCACTTGCCTCCCTACTTTCTCCTGCAATTCCATTCCTGTGAAACTTTTTTCCCCCTTACTCTGGCTAACTTCTCTTCATCCTTCTGATCACAGCTTAAAGGTCATTTCTGGGAAGGCTTAGTGTAGCCAGTCTATTTCCATTCTGTTTCTGAGGTACCCCTTCAGTTTGTCTCCCACTTTATCATTATTTGTTATTCATGAAAGTAGAGACATTTTTGCATTTGCTCACCAGGGCTAGTATAGAGTACCTGCTCATGATATCATGTTCCTTGGCTGATTCTTAGTTTGGGGGGTACTGGAGCTCAGCACTAGGCTTCAAGCAGGCTATGCAAGCATCTACAATGCACATATGCATGATCATACTGTTTCGGTTTTTTTCATCTGTTGGCTGGTTGAATAAGCTAATGAATGTTTTATGCAGCTAGACAGCTAGGAACATAAAGATTAGAATTTCAGTTTAAGTTTGTGACATACAATTTTTAAAAAGTAAAACTGTTCTGGCAACTAATTCTTTATATCCCCAAACTGTTGTTTTGTATAGGGATATCTCTAAGTTTGCTATGCATTATATAATAGAAGAAATAGATGAAGACACATCAATGGAAGATTTGCAGAAAATGATGATTGTGGCACTTATATACAGATTATTAGTTTGTTTCTACGAGGTAAGTTACTGACTGAAGTAAATAGTAAGTTTTAATGGTTCAAGTTTAGATTATTAATACAAGAATGAGAATTTATAATTAAAATTTTGAAGACTGTTGTCTCATATATGCCAGGCATGGTGAAAACTTAGTTCCTTGGTGGCTTAAGTGGGAGGGTGACCACCCTAGTCAAAAACCTGAAACCATTAGCTAAAAACAAAAAGAGCTAGAGGTATGGCTCAAGATGTGGAAAATCACCATAGCAAGCACAAACCCCCGAGTTCAAATCCCAGTACTATCAGGAAAAGTGTCTTTACACTTTTACATTTTTTCCAAATTTAATTTATATGCACTTCTTTCAATTATATTGCAATCCAAAAATATACTTGATTGGCTGTAGAACTTGAAAGGTATTTTTGGTCAAAACAAATTGCTATGAAGTATAATGGGCCATAGAAAAATACAGTAGACATCTTATGGTGTTGAATGTATTGAGAGACTGTAGAAACGTACTAAATGCTTAACATTTGAGTTTTCATTTCAGTGCATTTGTCTTCCTACTGCAATAAACTGCAGTAATATATATATATATATTACTTTCAAACCAAAGTAACATACTTTAAAACTGAATGTTATTGAAATAGTTGAGCCAATAAATTACTTTAAAATTCTCTTTTTTTTCTTAGATTATTTGTATTTGGGGAGCAGGTGGAGCTACTCCAGGAAAGTTTCTACTAGGGCTTCGAGTTGTGACATGTGATACATCAGTGCTTATTGCTCCAAGCCGGGTTCTAGTCATCCCTTCCTCAAATGTTAGCATTACAACGTAAGTCCTTTTTTGGCTCACTCTACTGTCATGGTGTTTCAGTGAATGGCAAACCTCATATACAGCAGTGGTCCCATAAGGTTATATTGCCTAGTGACTTCATAGGTAACTTAGTTTGTGTAAATGCATTGTGATTACTAGAGAATCCAAATGGCCAGACCACACACTTCTCAGAATGGCTGTGTCCCCTCATGGACACAGGACTATTCAATAAGTTAGAGGTTTGGTAAAGTGTTTCTAGAATACTGGTATTTTTCCTTCATGGTCTATACTGTACGTAGGCTTATATTAAGAAAGTTTATGAGCATTTCATGATTGTCCACCCTCCACAGTATGTATATTCAAGATGGTCGTTATACAAATCAGCGTTCCATGCCCAGCTTTGTTACTCCAGGTACTGCTTTACCTTGAGCCATCAGTTGGTAACACCCACCGTTAACCCATCTTGAACAAGTAGTGAGTTTGACCACTAGGCATACATAGATGCATCCTACACCTGCTCTGCAGTGGTAGTGTCTGTAATATTTGCAGTCCGTTGCTGTTGGGATGTAACTATTGGTGATGGAAGTTGTGGAAGTGGGTGGGAATCAGGTGAGCCAAACAATCTGCCTCTAATTGCTGCCAAAATGATCCAGAGGTGAATTGTTGTATTTATGAAAGTGACTGGAAAGCAGCCTTTTTGCTGATATATTCAGAGTTTTTTACAATTTTGTTGCTCTCTTGCCTATTTTTTTAATGAGTCAATACTGGCTATTGTTTACTGAGCGCTTTTCTTATACCAAATATTGATAGCAACACTGCATATATATTAACTCAATATGGACACCCTTTGAGATAGATGCCATTATCTCATTTTTGCATATGTAAAACACAGCTAGTAATTAGGGATTTGGAATCAACTAGTCTGGATTCAGACAGAGCCCATACTCAATTACTGCACTTTTGTCGCCTTTCAGGGCACTAAAAGGCAGAACTCTAACATTAGGATAATTCTCCATTTCTGGGCTGTTGTTGAAAGCTTCTTTAATTACTAGATCCCACAAAGGAGAGGACTGAGCTTATAAAAGAAAAATGTAAAGTACCAGTGCTTTATTTAAGGAAGGAAATGGGACCCCAGTAAGCATACTCAGCTTAGAAGATTCTGGAAACACATGGTAATAATAAGTAACTGTGAAAAGGTAAGCAATGAAAAGTTATTCTTTCCTTCTGGCAAAATACTAGAAAATCCAAGCACCAGTGGCTCACACCTGTAATCCCAGCTATTCAGAAGGCTGAAAAATGAGGATAGCAATTGGAAGCCAGCCAGGGCAGGGAAGTTCTTAATATTTCTTATCTCCAATTAACCATCGAGAAAGCTGGAAGTGGAGCTGTGGCTCAAGTAGGAGAGTGCTAGAATTGAAAAAAACTCAGCACCTAGACCCCAAATTCAAGCCCTAGACCAGCACCAAAACAAACAAAAAAAGGTAGAAAATACTGCAAATCCTTAATTGATATTTTAGGATGCTTATTAGTTTTATTTGAAAGTTCTTTGTCTTTTATATTGTTTTAGGCAATTCAATCATATAGTTGCTTGAAAATAGCTCACATATCAAACGTCAAAAATCATCTCAACTATTTCTGGATGTTTGAATATTTATCTGACCATGATAAAGACACCATTAGTTTGTATGTGGCTGATACACAACTTGATGCCTCTGCTTTCATCTTTTAGGTCCACCATACGAGCTTTGATCAAGAATTTTTCTATTGCTTCCTTTTTCCCTGCTTTCATCACTCTGCTGTTTTTTCAGCATAATCGAACAGCCTATGACATTGTAGCAGGAACTATTGTAGTAAAAAGAAATGGGGTCAGATGATGTCTCTCCAAAACTCTAAATTCCATACTCTGGAATAATGACAAGACTAAATTATGTATCAAAGGCCTTCAGTATCCCTGACAAATTAGAAATTAAAGCAGTCACTCCACTTGATGGAGGTGACTATTCTCAAAGTATTGATTTTACTTGAATGCCAAAGAACTTTTCCTGAAGAAAAATCTTAAACATAAGTGTTAAAAAAAATTTAGGTTAAAAAAAAGAAGGCAAATTGTCTCAATCAAAATGGACAATATTTCTTGAGATCTAATATTCAACTTTGAAATCTCCAATGAAACTTTTAAAAACTGTATTTTGGTTTATCCCAGAATGATGGAAAATGTCCAGTTGTGTTTTGTAAACACTTGCTTAACTCATCTTTGACTCTTACGGGATGGGAATGAGGACACAAATTGGGTTAGTGCAGTACCATCCACCCCTGGTGCTGGTAGCTGCAAAGGAAGTGAGGCAAGCCCAGCAGTTCCGTTACCTAGGACTTCCCAGCATGCACTGCAGTTGACCAGAAGAGGTGTAACTTTACAACTTAATGCTTGTATTTATTTCATAGTGATGAAAAAGTATTGTCATGCTATATTATCATTGATGTTTTAAAGGAAAGGTAAGTTAGTGGTTGCTTTTAAATGGGTAGGGAGGGTATGAGTGAATTTTTATTGTAAATTAACTTAAATTCATGTGCAGTGTTCTCAGTGCCCTAAAATCATATATGAGGGAAACCCCCATCAAACTTGCACATTTAAAACAATGTTCCCAGTGTGTGCAGCATGGATAAAGTATTAGTGTTTTTCAGTGTTCTGAATGTATAACTTCTTATATACAGAATATTCACTCAGTAATTACTTTCCTTTTGTATTTTATACAGTTCATGACTGCTAACATCAAAGTATTTTGTGAATAACTCTAAATAATAGTAGCCTGTGAAATATTAGTAATCATCCCCTTTTGACGCATTCTTTTTAAAGCAAGAGAGAATATCATTTCCAGAAACTAACTCTGCTTTATGCTCATTCCAGACTACTAGGAATAAAGTTTGGGAAATGCTAAGCAATGTGTCCCTTTACTTGAAGCAAAATGTATAGGTGTTTTTGCTGTGTGTTTCAGATAACTGTGCTGAGATGTACGTGTTTGTTGTTTTTATTCATCATTTTCTCCAACTCTGATATTTACCTCAGAACACTAAGGTGTATTACAGTTAAGAATTAGACTGCTTAAACTTTGGTTTCTGGTCTTAAATTTAATAGGAAATGTAATATGTCTGTTTTTAAGGTGGGGTTTTAACAACTAAAAATATATTTTGTTTATAGAAATCTAACGATATTCTTAATACCTTATCATTGGTAAATCTCATAAACCATGTCTGTCAAAAAAGTTAAGCCTAACTCCACAGAAAGCTTATTGGCTAAATGTGAACTAGATCATTGTAGCTTGTTGGAAATATTGTAGCTTGTTGGGAAATAAAGTCATCTTTTAATTATACTATACGTTGGGAAATTTTATATAAACTCTGTATACACTTCTGCCAGACTACTACTGTAATTAACTAGACTGTTTTTATTTTAATACAGTACAAAAGCAAATAGGTAGTCTAGCTTAACCTGTTAATAGTTAAAATATTTCAATTTACTATGACATGAATCATTCAGATTAATAGCTATGAACTCAAGTTATAGAGCCCTATTAAGATATATTTATTTTGCACATACAACAAAATCTAAAATAAATCCAGAGATTACAGATTACATAACTGGTGGGAAAGGACACAGCTTTATTATCCCTTTTCTCTTGGGGCTGTCTCCTTTCCTATCAGTATACTATACCAATTTTCTATATGTTGAATTGATACCCTACACCAAAAAGACATTAGGAAATTGTATTTAGTCCAAACAGTCATCACTTCAACAACAACAGAAATGAGTAAGGTGAACTTTAAAAGTTAGGGTTCAAGCCAAATGAAAAAAAAAAATCCCAAATAACATACTCTAGACTGTTTTAGAGAAGTATTGTTGTTCAGCCTAAAAACAAGTGGCAGGTAATTAAGGCAACCAGAAAAATCTCAGTACTTACATTGGAGTGTTCATGTTAAGAGTTGGAATCTGAGCCCTAGGTAGATGTGTGATGGCAAGGCTTGCTTTTTAGACTACTGTGACCATAGAATACAAGCCAACAAATTTGAGTAGTAAACCTGATCTTGCCAATATTACAAAGTATTACCAGGGCCACTTTGTTTACGTTAAAAAAATGAGTCTTCTTTTAATACCTTGATAGTACAATTCCACTTATACTTTAATAGAGGAATTGGTCTCTTTTGCTTGGGTGGAAAGGTAGATTACAACTGCTGGTGGAATAAAAGGCTTTGGGAGGAGGAGGGGTACTAAATTTGTCCTGTCTCTATTATAAAACATGCTGAAGCATTCCTAAATTCTGAGAAATAATATTTCAGATATTTGTTATTCCCAATCCCCAGTACCAAAGGCCAAAGTCTTTACATGTGCTTCCATACAGTATGTACTTTTTTCCTTGTAGTTCAGTGTTGTAGGGCTACACCCAACAGCCCAACTATCAATGTAACTTGACATTCTATTTTCAGTATGTCACCTATTTGTATTGTATCCTCAAATAAATACTTTGGGTCACCAACTGATCTGTATTGTTTCTTTGAGATGGTTTGCTAGTGAAACCTTGCCTCCAGAACTAGATTGCCTTCAGAAATACTATCCACCTTTATATGTACTTTCTGTAGGTACCTGCAAAAGAGCTAAGCTGTAATGTCAAAGTAATCTAGTCTTTAGCGCTGTTAGCCATCACCACAATAGATGGCTGAGCCATTTCAGTTCTGCCTGTAAAAAGCCTCTCCCACACTAACCTTTCCAGACCAGCTCACAGGAATGGCAGGATTCAAAAGACTTACCTCAAGAAGGTAAATTTGGTGGGGTGTCAGTGGCTCATGCCTGTAATCCTAGCTACTCAGAAGGCTGACATCTGAAGACCATAGATAGTTCAAAGCCAGCCTGGGCAAGAAACTGTCCATGAGACTCTTACCTCCAGTTAACTACAAAAAACAGGAAGTGGTACTGTGGATCCAAGTAGTTGAGCAACTATCCATGGGCAAAAAAATCTCAGGGACAGTGCCTGGGGTGCCTGAGTTCAAGCCCCATGACCACCAAAAACAAAACAAAGGCAAATTTGTATCACAAAGTAGCCTGTTCTGAATGCTGTAGGCAGTGTGCTGTTGTAAACCTAGCCAAAGAGTTACATCTACATTGTGGAACTACAGTGGACTTTTAAGAAGTTTTTAAAGCTGCTCCATATTACAAGGAAATCAAAGTTCCAATTAGGTTATATAGCTGGTGGGTGTAGTTAGACCCAGTAACCCCATTTGTTGTTATAGCAAATTTACCACATTTTCATTTAATTTTAATCTTTAAATAGGATATAACGATGAAATAAAATTCCAGACTGAGCAAGTTTATGGCCTAGTCTCAAAAATGGTTAAAATTCAACACTTTTATTTCAAGTAATAAAATAATTACATTAGTAAGCAACTTCAGGAGAGAATACAGCTTACATATGTATTTCAGTTGTCTGAAATGCATTTTTTTCTTAATGCCTGGAATTGAAATTTATTCAAAACCATTTACACTTTGCTTAAAGTAGTATCACTGGATGTCAGCATTAGAAGGCTTCCAGTTGCTTTTTAATGATGTAGAATTTAGGATCTCTTCCCCACCCAGTGAGTCAGTCTCTGGTGGTGAGGCTGTGGAATGTTTGTCACACTCCAGTAAACAGCACACCTTGAGAAGCACTGATCCTCTTGCCAGCCAGCCAGATACATAAACCTGATTAATAACTTGAGCCATGCTGGGCTCTAGGAGGATAAGCTTAAGGCTAGAGCTGTAATACAAAATTCAAATTAAGACTGAAAGTCACAGATCTGAGTCACAGACTCAGTTTGAGGGGCCAAAAAGATCCAATTTTAATATAAAACCTTAGTATAACTTGTTCAAAAAGAGCAATATAGTAATGCTGGGCCTTATTTGAAGATTATATGCTTTTAATAAGAATGGTTTTGAAAAAAAGGTACAAGCTAGGCACTGGTGGGTCACACCTATAATCCTAGCTACTCATCAGTCTGATACCTGAGGATCACAGTTCAAAGTCAGCCTGGAAAACGTTTATCTCCAATTAACTGCCAAAAAGCTGCAAATGTAACTGTGGCTCAAGTGGGAAGAGCACTAGCCTTTAGCACAAAAGCTCAGACAGGGCCCAGGCTTTGAGCTCATGTGTGTGTTCAAGCTCCAGGATTGGCACACACACACACAAAAAAAATTTTTTTAAAGGACAAAATTTTAATTCCCATGTTACTAGGCCAAATCAATTTTTTGCAAAGCAGCTCAGTCTCATGTCATATAGTCAGCTGTGTTTAAGTGGTTCTGTGATTATCTATTTCTCTGTCCTTCATTTTGTGAAAATTTTCCTCCTCAAAAGCAAATGTGGCCCCCAAAGTGAAAATGCTTTCAGACACTATAAGGAAAATGAATCAAGCATTGAAAGAACAGTACTGAATTGAACATATAAGTATGAATACCAAGGTCTATTGTAAAATCATACTGATTTATAGCACATTTTGAAACAAAGCAACGATAGGAGCCTAGAGAACCAAACTTCAATTATAGATGTTCTTCCCAGCAATAATACAGATTTCAAGTTCTAATAGTTGACCCTCTGGCATCTGTTATTAATGATAAGAGTATTGTAGACAGAAACTACGTACCCTCAAACCAGCAATTAGGAGATAAGAAATAGACATTATTTTCTCACCAGAAAGATTCAACATTTTTAAATTCTCAATTTAAACTCCAAACAACCAAACGTCTGGTAAATTCAAGTGAGCACAAAAAACCCTGAAAACTAAAGTGCTATTCTATTCCTTGAGCTCTTTTCTGGATCATAAGGAAAATCTAGTAATAAATAATTCAGTAATGCAATCCAATCATAGAACCAATCATAGAACCACTGTTGGTTTGTAGCTGCTTTAGGGATGCCTCTCCAAGAGCATGAACAATAAACATTATTTAATGACCTACCAAGGAAACAGTACAAATGGTTATGTTTCACTTAAGAAAAAAAAAGTATGTAAAGCTATGTGCAAATTAGGAAAGATTCCTAGCACCAGGCAAGAAGTAGAGTACCTTCTACATACTGGAAATTCAGGGACTTTGCCCACGAATTACTTAAATGTACTCTCTGGGATTTCTAATTAACCACTGTCCCTCCCATTAATATTGTGCACCTTCTTCATGAGTTAAAACTGTAACAAAAAGTGCTTCATAAATTTTTATTGATGGCATTTATCCCATGGTTTAACATGTTAATTATACTGTAATAAACATGGCTTTAATATTAAACTTCTCCTTATTATCCAAAGTCACCACAGTCCATTTCAGTAAATATAAAAATATATGCTTAATACTTTGTACAATACTGGTTTTTGGTCCAAACAAAACTGGATCAGAAAAGCCAATAAATTCAACTTTAAGAATCTCCAATTTTTTTTAAGATTTTCAAATGGATTTAGGCAACTTTGAATAATGGGATTTACATAATAAAATCTGAGACAAGACTAAACAAAAAAGTCTTAACACAAAATTAAAATTTCAAGTTCACAGATTTATGTTATGCCAAAAGTACAGAAACAATTGTATTTACAGATGTTTCATAATAAAATAATGAAAAAGGCAAGACGGGTGATAGAATGAAAATATAGAAATAGCATATAATTATTAAATGGAGAATGAACTAGATCTAACAGGTCCTTAGCATGGACCACTCTTTAATCACGCTTTCTATCAGAAAATTTTTGTGCACAATACACCCACCTCACTCACTTCACACATACACCAGCACAAACTCAGCATAGAAATCATTCATTTCAACATCCTCTAATCTATACAGAATTCCTCATATATAATTACAATTCCACGCGTTCCATAAACGCTTATCACCACACATAGTGGTGCAGACAGAGGTTCTACACAAGCCATTCACCGTGCAGGCTCTATTTCTGGTACAGCCAGACTACGCCAAGCCAGTGAATAATGTGCTGGATCATAAAATGTTCTTGCTTTAGAATCAGACACCAGTCTAGCTATTATTTTCAAAAAAGGGGTGGGAGAGGTGGGGGAGGGTCTTCCATAGAGAAGAGGATCATTCCAAATTAAAGAAGTCCTTAGGCAGATCTGACTTTCGACAAGCCCAGCATGTAGTACAATCCAGTATCTGAAAGCAGGGCACCAGCTGTTAAAACTGTTGGGTGTAACACCTTTGTCACCTTTATTTCCTACGTCTAACAGCAGTCTTTATCTTGCGACCAGAAACTGAAGTTCCAGAAGAGGAGAACATATTTTTCCCATTTGACCTGTGAAAAACAATACTTCATAATGTGACATGATGTTCAGAGCAAATTTTAGGATTGTAACATTTAACATGATAGCAGCAAAAAGGAGAGGAACTCCACTATTAAAGCAAACACATATCACTTTCTCAGATGATAAATACAATCCTCCAAAAGTGCTGCAATAACAGAATATAACTGTACCCAAACTACATTGCATCTTGATGACTTTTAGAAAAAACATGCATACACCCTTACCAATGTAAATTATCAATTAAGAAAAAATTCTCTTACCCCACTGTAAATGCCGCTGGAGACTGGTTAAATGCAAAACCCCCTGAGCCTGAAGGCTGGGCTGAGGCTGCAGGTGTGCTAGGATTTGCACCAAATGTGAATACTCCTGATGGATTATTATTTGTGAAATTGAAATTTGTAGTGCTGCTCCCAAACTGGAATACAGAACCTGTAACGTTTACAGAAATACTTCATTATTTCTGGCCTCTACATATGAAAATACATAAAGTGTTAAGATTTCTTATGCTCAATCTTTTCTCATTACACCTCCAACATATGATGTAACATCCATGACCAAGGGAAAAAGCAGAATGGACAGACATCTGGTTTAAGATAGCAGAATCAACAAAAGCCTAGCATTATATTCTCTAGAAAGTGAATTAAAATAACAGAAAAGGGATTTTTTTTTTAATTGGACTCAATCACCAAAAAGCCAGAAATGGAGTTGTGGCTTAAGTGGTAGAAAGCCACCTTTACGCAGAAAAAACAAACACACACAAAAACCCAACTAAAACTAAAAGACAGTACCCAGGAGCCAGCCTCTGAGGTCAAGTCTCAGTATTAGCACATACACATGGAAAAGGATGGTAGAATATCAGTTTCCTAGACACAGACACAACCAGACCAATCCCTACCCTAATACCACACACGACAGTAGTTCTCCTTTACCCTAGAAGACAAGAGTTATGCAAACAGACAACTCCTGTGGCTGACTGAGCTCCCAGAATACTGGCAAGCAGACTAGAAGTATCCTCTCTGGGGAATTTAACAGGAAGTTTTTAATGAAACAAAAAAAAAAAACTGAGGCACCAATGGCTCATGCTTAGTAGTAATCTAGCTACTCAGTAGGCTGAGAACTGATCACAGTTCCAAGCCAGCTATGAGACATCTCCAGTTAACCACTAGAAAACTGGAAATGGAGCTGTGGCCCAAAGTGGTAGAACACTACTAGAGCACAAAAAGCCCTGTGGTGGACCAAAAGCAAAACAACAAAAACACCAAATAGGTTTTCCCAAACTAAATTAAAACAGAAAAATCTACAGTGAAACTGAAGACTCATAGCTGTCAATTTTCAAGTGAAGAGCTAAGTAGCACCAGACATTTGAGGACAGCATTTTATATCAGTCACACAAAAGCAATGGGGACATTCTGGGGCAAGGAAGCAAAAATTTAAATTCAGAAACAACATGATTAGAAACAGTAGAAGAGGGCTGGGGATATAGCCTAGTGGCAAGAGTGCCTGCCTCGGATACACGAGGCCCTAGGTTCGATTCCCCAGCACCACATATACAGAAAACGGCCAGAAGGGGCGCTGTGGCTCAAGTGGCAGAGTGCTAGCCTTGAGCGGGAAGAAGCCAGGGACAGTGCTCAGGCCCTGAGTCCAAGGCCCAGGACTGGCCAAAAAAAAAAAAAAAAGAAACAGTAGAAGCAAACTCTCAATAGAAGAAGTGGGAAAAGATAAGTCTTTTAACAAAAAATAAAAAATGCAGGCTAAGAATGTGGCTTAGTGGTAGAGTGCTTGCCTAGCATGCAGGAAGCCCTGGGTTCGGGTTCCATTCCTCAGCACCACATGAACAGAAAAGGCCAGAAAGAGCACTGTGGTGGTAGCCTTGAGCAAAAAAAAAAAAAGAAGCTCAGGGACAGTGCCTGGGCCCTGAGTTCAAACCTTGGGACTGGCAAGAAATTTTTTAAAGTCACACACAACCAAAAAAATGAAACATTCATAAAGAAAAGGCTGCCAAAGCACACATAATTCCAATAACTGAAAAATTACAGTAAACACTGTAAGACTTAAAACAGCAACTCCATAAGCCAGAAAGCTCACAAAGGAGAAGTGCCTTCAACACCTATATTCAGTTAAAATCTTATCAAGCACTGGAACAAACTAAGATCCTCCTAGAAATGCAAGACCTAAAACTTTGTATTCCCTGAATTCTTAAGAAACCACTGGAAATAGGATATAGCTCAGTGATAGAGCATTTGCCTAGCATGCCTAAGACCTTGAGTTTAATTTTAGTACCACAAAAAAAAAAATTACTGCCAGATGTGCTCATCTAAGTGATAAGATGGAAGAATACAACATGATAACCAAGAACAGAGGTTTTCTTCAATAAACTAAAAGCTGGGAACTGGTGGCCTGTTCCTGCAATCCTATAGGACTCAAATCTGAGGACTGAGGTTCAAAGCCAACGTAGGAGGAAAGTCTGCAAGACTCTTACCTCCAATGAACTACTAAAAGAAGAAAAAAAGCCAGACGCAAAACTGTAGTTCAAGTGGAGAACACTAGCCTTGACTAAAAAGTTCAAGGACAGCATCCAAGCCCTGAGTTCAAGCACCAGGACCAGCACAGAGGAGGGAAAAAAAAAACTTTAATGCTCTGTCGAATATGAGTTAGTAAAAAGAAAAAAATGACATGATTTCGAAATTCAAATAATACTGTTTTCCTTTTAAAAAAAAAAACAATCTAGACACAATCTACATTATTGTTTCTACAAACTTACTGGAATTAGGAGCTGAACCAGAGCCAAATGCAGACTGACTAGGCTGTTGTCCAAACACAGGAGGCTGGCTACTGCTTGATACTGTTCCAAATGTAGGTGGCGCAGGCTGAGAAGCTGCAGGAAACAATGCTGTTGAAGAGGATATAGATCCAAAGCTTGGAGGGTTGGGCTGGCTGGCACCTTGAGTTTGTCCAAATGTGGGGGTCTGGTTAGCACCAAATGCTGGACTGGCAGATGGTGCTGAAGGTGCAGTGCCAAACACAAATGAGGATCCTGGAAGACCAGAAAAATACTTAAAGCTGCATGTTTACCGTGAGATAACCCAGAGAAATTTGCTAGCCCAAAAGCAAATGTCAAGCTTCTCTTACTTCAGTCAAGTTAGTTAAAATGTATGGTTCTACCACTATTTAGTAAAGCATACAGAATCCAAAAAACAAAACTTTCCAACTTTGCAGTCAACAGTGTATCTCAAAAGTATACCTCCAGAAATGTAATGTGTGCTTTCACTGGTCACATTATAAAAACTAGAAATAGTATCTAGCTAGACAATAACAAGAAACCTTGGAAAAATTAATCATAGTCTTACCACAACTAGCAAAATAGTTTCTAAGAATTAGATATATTCAATCTCAACAAACTTTATTTATTATTCCACACAGTTAAGTAATACAGATGATATGGAGGCACTCAAACCATTTTACATGATAACCTGGTATATCATTTGCTAAGAACTGGCATTACTAAGATTCAAGCCAATTCAATTACATCATGTTCTTTTCTAAGTACCTGCAGCACTAGATGTGGTTGTGGCTCCAAAGCTGAACCCAGAGGTTGCAGTATTATTACTGCTGGCTCCTGGTCCAAAGACAAATGGGGTGACAGCTGAACCTGTGCTGGATGTAGTAGCTGGTTTGCTATCCTGAGAAAATAGCAAAGACTGAGATGTACTGGATTCAGCAGAGTTACCAAAGGCAGAGCTGCTCACAGGATTGCTGGCCTGTCCAAACACAAAGGCAGCCACAGGTGGGTTGGAGGAAGAGGTGGAACTACCAAATATGCCACCACCTGCTGAAGTAGTTGGGGTACTTGAACTAGAGGAACTGTTCAAGAAGTTAAAAACTGTTTTTGCTGCACCTTGATCTGTAAGACAGAAATTAAGAAAGAAATTCTTAAGAAATAATTAAACATAAATCATCACAGAAAGTAATATTCTTATATAGAGTTACTCACCAAATGAACATTAATAGTTTCACACAATCAAAAATATTCATCTTGGGGGGCTGGGGATATAGCCTAGTGGCAAGAGTGCCTGCCTCGGTATACCCGAGGCCCTAGGTTCGATTCCCCAGCACCACATATACAGAAAACGGCCAGAAGCGGCGCTGTGGCTCAAGTGGCAGAGTGCTAGCCTTGAGCGGGAAGGAGCCAGGGACAGTGCTTAGGCCCTGAGTCCAAGGCCCAGGACTGGCCAAAAAAAAAAAAAAAAAAAAAAAAAAAAATATTCATCTTGGGCTGGGAATATGGCCTAGTGATAGAGTATGAAGCCCTGGGTTCGGTTCCTCAACACCACATTTATAGAAAAAGCCAGACGTGGTGCTGTGGCTTAAGTGGTAGAATGTTAGCCTTGAGCAAAAAGAAGCCAGGGACAGTGCTCAGGCCCTGAGTTCAAGCCCCAGGACTGGCAAAAATAAACAAATAAACGTGTGTGTGTGTGTGTGTGTGTGTGTGTGTGTGTGTGTGTGTGTGTGTGTGTGTGTGTGTGTGTGTGTGTGTGTGTGTGTGTGTGTGTGTGTGTGTGTGTGTGTGTGTGTGTGTGTGTGTGTGTGTGTGTGTGTGTGTGTGTATGTCTCTTTTCTGGCTTAGGGATTTTTCTGCTTTTTGAAGGAAAGCATTCAGCTTTTTAAATAAAAATACTATGCCTCAAATTCAAATCTCACTTGATGCTGTGTGTTCAGATAACCAATTCAGATAATAAAAGATGGTTGCCTTTTTAATGTATTGGCTATATAAATTTATGCTGTTGTGTGTAGCAGGTTCTTAACTTCATTTTATCCACATAGCTGGGTAATTTTTTCCTAGGAAAGACCTAATGCCATCTCTGACACACAGAAGCTATCATACATATTTATTCCATGTGGTGTCATTAGGTTGTTTTAACTACAGTTAAAACTATACTAATAGTATAAATATACTATATATGCCCCTGTATCATTCTGAGTCTGACTTCTTCCTCTTGTTATTTCCTTTCGGTGTAAATCTGAGTGGCTTAGTTTGTCAAACTCCCCCAAAATTCCTCTAAAAACTAAAATTAAGGGGGTGGGTGAAATACTCCTACACTCAGGAGCTTTGTTTATGTTGTTTTACTTAATCAGCATTCTGATGCTGTTATAAAACATAAATTAGACATGTTAGAAAATACAAATTAGATTATGTTGTCGAACTACAGCTAGCTTGAAGAGCAGCTTTTTCTTTAGTAACCCTCAATAAACTCAGCTTACTAAGGACTTTTTCTACTGTTCCTATCTCAGTTGCAGCAATGCACATTAGTCACGATGAGTCTCTGGATGCTGTGACATTAGTATGACATCAATGCTGACATCAGCATGAAAGAAAAGCCTATTGCCTGAATTTAAAGTTGGCTAATTAATGAGAAGAGCTTCATCTACCAGTGGAGTTATATCACAACTCAAGTTTTCATGGTTTTTTTAAAATCCTTTTTCAAATAGTTTCAATTCTGATTTCCTTTGTAGTTGGTTTTCAAATTTCCAAGTAAATACTTAATAAGGGAAGAAAAAAAAAAAAGCTCAGTTATTGAGGTGGGCACTGGTGGCTCATGTCTGTAATCCTAGGCTATTCAGCAGGCTGAGATCCTCAGATGAGGATTCACGGTTCAAAGCCAGCCTGAGCAGGAAAGTCCATGAATTTCTTATCTCCAGTTAACCACTATAAAACTGGAAATGGAACTGTAGTTCAAAGTGGTAGTGCACTAGCCTTAAGAGCAAGAGCTCAGGGATAGCGCCCAGATCCTGAGCCCTACCCCCACAATCAACCAAAAATTTAAAAAAACAACAAAAAAACTCAATTATGTTAAATTCTGTATTTTAGGTTAATCTTTCATTTTCAATGTTTCCAAAATTATTCAAATGTTAGTAAGTGTTCAACTTTTACATGGAACCATTTATGTCTAAACTTGGCTAGTTATACACAATTCTATGTTCAAGAATGTTTTTACTTTGAGGGCTGGGGATATAGCCTAGTGGCAAGAGTGCCTGCCTCGGATACACGAGGCCCTAGGTTCGATTCCCCAGCACCACATATACAGAAAACGGCCAGAAGCGGCGCTGTGGCTCAAGTGGCGGAGTGCTAGCCTTGAGCGGGAAGAAGCCAGGGACAGTGCTCAGGCCCGGAGTCCAAGGCCCAGGACTGGCCAAAAAAAAAAAAAAAGAATGTTTTTACTTTGAAACACTGTGTGGTTTTTAGTACTTGATGTTGTCAGACTAAGAAATCTGATGCTGCTGGGTGCTGGTGGCTCAGTCTTGTATCAATCTTAAACTATTCTGGAGACTGAGATCTAAGGATAACAGTTTGAGGGGCTGGAAATATGGCCTAGTGACAAGAGCGCTTGTCTCGTATACATGAAGCCTTGGGTTCGATTCCTCAGCACCGCATATATAGAAAATGGCCAGAAGTGGCGCTGTGGCTCAAGTGGCAGAGTAAAAAGAAGCCAGGGACAGTGCTCATCAGGCCCTGAGTCCAAGGTCCAGGACTGGCAAAAAAAAAAAAAAAAAAAAAAAAAGGATAACAGTTCGAAGTCAGCCTGGGCTGGAATGCCTGTGAGACTATTATCTCCAAAACCAGCAAAAAAAAGCCAGAAAGAGAGCCATAGTAGAGCACTAGCCAAAGCTGAAAGATATCACTTAGGCCCTGAGTTGAAGCCCTAGGACTGGTACAAAAACAAAACAAAACAAAAACACAATAAAAATCTGCTAATCTGAAAAACAGCTTCCCTCTCTAAAAAGCCCCGTTTTAACTTTGGAATATCCCTCCAGTCCTTATTTTCAAATTGACCCAGTCTCTGATTATCAGCTATGTTCTTCCTGCTATTCAGTCCACAGAATAGTTTTACTTCCATGACCATACTTTAACTTTTTTTTTTTTTTTTTTGGCCAGTCCTGGGCCTTGGACTCAGGGCCTGAGCACTGTCCCTGGCTTCTTCCCGCTCAAGGCTAGCACTCTGCCACTTGAGCCACAGCGCCGCTTCTGGCCGTTTTCTGTATATGTGGTGCTGGGGAATCGAACCTAGGGCCTCGTGTATCCGAGGCAGGCACTCTTGCCACTAGGCTATATCCCCAGCCCCATACTTTAACTTTTAAATATGGTACTTCAAGACAGTATTTTCTGAACTTAAAAATCTCGATTTTCCTAGGTAGTGTACACCAACACTAAAAAACCAACACTACAAAGAGCCCTGATAGAGAAGAGAAAGATAAATATCAATGTACAGTATGGGAACTTGCTACCTAAGGGCTGTATTTTTCAAAAGTGTATTTGTATACAACTTCAGCAAAAACATGAGGGTTTAGAGCAATTACAACTCAAAAAATCCTTGGCTCTTTCCCCAAGAATTCATAGCTGGCACTCTCTCAGCTATATATGTGAACCATTCCTTGAGATGCTGAATTCGTCAAGGTATCATGACACCCTTTAAGGAGGGAAAAAACCCTTACCAGCTGTAGTACTGGTTTGAGCTCCAAAGGCAAAAGTGGCCTTCACTGGCTGTTCTGATTCCTTCTCAGGCGGTTTTGTCATATTGAAACTAAAGGTTGATTTTGAAGAACTCTCATCTTTGGTTTGTTCTGAATTCCCAAAGGAAAATACTTGTTGACACTTTGGCTCCTGGTTGTCCACTTTCTTCCCAAACACTAGAGAAGTAGAAGTGACAGGCTCTTGCTGTTTCTCTCCTGTCCTTCCTAGAGCAAACACGGAGGCAGTTGGCAGAGAGGCAGATTCCATATTGCCAAAAGTGAACCCTCCCTTGGCAGCAGGTAGCTCTTCTTTTTTTGCTTCCATTTTACACGTGAAAGGAGACACTGAGACACTCTTGGTTTCTATAGTTCCAAAGCTGAAGGTGCTCTTGCTCTCCGAGGTCACTGCAGTGTCAGTAGCAACAGGAGTGGGGTTACTAACGACCGTACCAAAGCTAAAGCCTGAAGAGGAAGATTTAGGCAATTCCTCTTTCTTTTCTTGCTGCCCAAGGCTAGACACCCCAAACTGAAATGGTGTTGAAGAAACTGGGTTGCTTAAACCAGAACAAAACCCAAACTTAAAAGTGTTATCATTCTGACTGTCTTTCTTAACTTCTTCAGGTTTAGAATCAGATGAAATTCCAAATTTAAAATCTCCAGTTGGTTTAGAAAATTTAAAGCTTTCATTCATGGAGTTAATAGACCCAGAGTCAGATGTAACACCTATTTTAAATGCTTCCTGATCTCCAAATTTAAAATTTCCAGTGCTTGTTAAGGTCTGAGATGGCCCAGAAGATGTGATGCCAAATTTAAAGGAGGAAGCCGCTGGATTCAAAGATGGGGATGAAGTACCACCAAAGCCTTCAAAAATATAAAAGACATGAGTTAATTGGTTTATCCTCTTAAATGAATATAAACCTTGAAAGCCAAAGTAACATAGGACAGCTTTGAAAAGGCCTTCTTGAAGAGTATTAACACAAACACATTTTACACTCAATCCTCACAACTATGATATGCCTACCTTCCTTCATCTACCAGGCTGGCCGAGATTTTAAAAAAGGAAACAAGAGGCACTTTCATGTTTTGTAGAAGGAGGTATACAAATTACCACAAACTGAAGTTAGTCACACAATACTGGTTTACCTGTAAACACAGACAGGCAATTTTTTTTCCATAAGCTCTCATCCTCAGCCTCCCCCCCACCCCACCCCCTTTTGTGACTACTCATCACCCTACCTTTCTTCCCCAAGAGAAAATTGGTTGAAAACTTGTAGATTTCAGAAGCAAGTAACTATCCATGTTCTCTCTAAAATACTTTAAATGAACTAAACAGAAACTTAAAAACAAAGCTGCAGCCAGGAGCTGGTGCCTCATGCCTACAATCCTAGCACTTGGGAGGCTGAGATTTGAGGATCATGGTTCAAAGCCAGTCCAAACGGAAAAGTCCATGAGACTCTTATCTCCAATTAACCACCAGAAAACTGGAAGTGGTGCTGTGGCTCAGAGTGGTAGAATGCCAGTTCTTTCACGGAAAGTGAAAGAACTCAGGAACAATGCTCAGGCCCTAAGTTCAAGCCCCATGGCTGAGGGGGAAAAAAAGGTGTAAAAGACAAAAATGAAACTAGCTAGTTTTCAAGCTTGCTTCAAAGGGTTCTTTCTACAGACAGATTTAAGTATACTGTGTCACTGTGGTACATAAGTAGAGAATATGGGAAAGGCACTGGAAAGCAACAAGTACAAGCTGAAATGGACAGAAAAAGTAACTTCCAAATGTAGTGGTTTTCAAACTATTAGAGGTATCCCATTAATCAATTAAACTAATTGATTAGTCAATTAGTCTACTGCAGCTACTATTTTTCTTCTAAAATGAAATACAAGATATTAGGTATTTCATACATACCAAAGGTTATTATTTTGTGAACCTTTCATTTCAACCAAAATACAGACAAATACAATGTGAGTATGATGGGTTATACAGATTCAAACCAAAGCAATTCTAGGCAAAAAAAAGCAGTGCAGGAGGTATCACAATACCAGACTTCAAGCTCTACTACAAGGCCATCATAACAAAAACAGCATGGTATTGGTATAAAAACAGACCTGAAGACCAATGGATTAGAATTGAAGACCCAGAAATAAAACCGCACTCTTACAGCCAACTGATATTCGACAAAGGAGCTAAAGACATACAATGGAATAAACATAGCCTCTTCAACTACTGGTGCTGGGAGAACTGGGCAGCCATATGCAGAAAACTCAAAGTAGACCCAAGCCTATCACCATGCACAAAGATCAACTCAAAATGGATCAAGGACCTCAATATCAGACCTGAATCCTTGAAACTACTGAAGGACAGAGTAGGAAAGACGCTAGAACTTATAGGCACAGGAAGGAACTTCCTGAATAGAGTCCCAGGGGCACAACAAATAGGGGAAAGACTCGACAAATGGGACTACTACAAATTAAAAAGTTTCTGCACAGCTAAGGACATAGCCACCAAACTAGAAAGACAGCCAATCATATGGGACAGGATCTTTACCAGCACAGCAACAGAAAAAGGCCTGATAACTGTCATCCACAGAGAACTAAAAAAACTAAGCCCCTCCAAGCCCAATAAACCTATTAGGAAATGGGCAAAGGAGCTAAAGAGAGACTTCACAAGAGAAGATATAAAAATGGCAAAGAAACACATGAGGAAATGCTCAACATCCCTGGTAGTAAAGGAATAAAAACAACCCTGAGGTACCCACCTCACCCCAGTTAGAATGGCCTATACTCTGAACTCAGGCAACAACAAATGCTGGAGGGGGTGCAGGGAAAGAGGAACCCTTCTCCACTGTTGGTGGGAGTGCAAATTAGTACAACCACTTTGGAGAACAATATGGAGGTTTCTCAAAAAGCTCAATATAGACCTACCCTATGACCCAGCCATACCACTCCTAGGCATCTATCCTAAACAGCAAACCCCAAGATATCAAAAAGACATTTGTACTTCCATGTTTATCGCAGCACAATTCACAATAGCCAAAATATGGAAACAACCCAGATGCCCCTCCACAGACGAATGGATCCAAAAAATATGGTACTTATACACAATGGAATACTACATAGTGATTAGGAATGGTGAAATATTGTTATTCGCAGGGAAATGGTCAGAACTTGAACAAATAATGTTGAGCGAGACAAGCCTAGAACACAGAAAAAGGGGCATGATCTCCCTGATATATGACTGTTAACAAAGGGAGACGGAGAGACAGTAGAGACCAAGTCTGGGAAACAAAAACTGCTTGTCAAATAGTATTCCCCACAGGATTGGGGCAGCGACCCAACAGTATGTAACTAAAACCAAACAATTACTCAACATATAAAGGTCAAAAATTGACCTCTCAGGAGAATACAATAGCTCAAAAGCTAGGTATGTACGTTCATGTAAGACTACCATCGACATATGGTCTAATATTGACATTACATTTAAAGCCCTAGGCGAACTTTCTTGGGCGTGGCCACGTGGCTGTTTATGTTCTTGATACATTGTATATTGTATATATGTCTACCTGACCTAGAGAAGAGATAGAAAAACAGGATGTAAGATATCACAAGAAATGTACACTCTGCCCTACTATGTAACTGTACCCTTTTTGCACAACACCTTGTCAAAAAATTTGTGTTCAATTAATAAACAAATTTAAAAAAAAAGAAAATTACATCTTTCCTCTCTTGAACAATTCTACACAAAGAGCTCTTCTGCTTCTATGTATATATGAGTAATTTATATGTGGATTAAAACATGAAATTCAGGGCTGGGGATATAGCCTAGTGGCAAGAGTGCCTGCCTCGGATACACGAGGCCCCAGGTTCGATTCCCCAGCACCACATATACAGAAAACGGTCAGAAGCGGCACTGTGGCTCAAGTGGCGGAGTGGTAGCCTTGAGCAGGAAGAAGCCAGGGACAGTGCTCAGGCCCTGAGTCCAAGGCCCAGGACTGGCCAAAAAAAAAAAAACATGAAATTCAGTCTCCAAACAGTTTACTATTAAAATATAAAGTTCCTCCTGTAAAAGTTCTTTTTCTGAGATACCCTGGGAAGCCACAGTCCAAGATGAGATACCGTATCGTAAGGTCCTAGGAATGTAGGTTCTTAATCAAGTAAGAGTCAAGAAATTTATCTAGGGGTTGGAAACATAGCTCCACTGGTAGAGCACCTGCCTAGTAAGTGCTAGGCTATAAAGTTTAATTCCCCCAGTACTTACTGACACCAACACACACACACATATTCTCACACTCACCTAAGATTAAAGTTACATAAAACAAAAATTCCTACCAGGCCACCAAATGACTCTGTACTCCTAGCTACTCAGGAGGGTGAGATCTGAGAATCACAGTTGGAATCCAGCCAGGTGACTTATCTTTCAATTACACCCAAAAAGCCTCAAGTGGAGCCTCAAGTGATAGATTGCTAGCTAGCATTAACCAAAGAAGTTCAGGGACAGCACCCAGGCTCTGATTTCAGGACTGGCTTAAAAAAACAAAAAAACAAAAACAAAAAAAACACACACACTAACTTTCTAAGACTCAGTAACACAGGACCTTACCCAGATGCAACTAAGTTAATTTTATAGTAATTCAAAAACAGATGTGTACTGAGACATCTAAGGACAGTATCTCATGTTGTAAGAATTCTCCAATGAATGAACGTAAACTTAAAAAGCTATTAGCAAAATATTTCATCTTAAATTTTCTTACCTTTAAATTCAGATTTCATGCCTGGCTTTGCACTTTCACATGCTACACATTTAGTGGAGTCTGCATTATTCTGCACTAGGCACACTTCACAGTCCCAGCTGCCCTCAGGCTTTTTGAACTTGTCTAATCCTAGACAGCCTCCAGAAGATAGAGAGACAGGTACAGCACTGCTACTTGAAACAGGTACGGAACTTCCTAAGAAATAATAGGAAAACCTCATGAGTTTTTAAAATTTATATTATGTCATCATCTTAATGATACCACAACTAAGTGTGTTCACTTATCCTTTCCTATTAAGACAATATACCAGAAATGTGAACTTTCATTGTCAAAAAATAGGAAAAACTTCTCAGATTTCTTCTAACCTTATGGATGGATGAACAATTTGTTCTAACCTGGCTTGGATCTTAATCTTGTTCAAAATGGCTTCAGTTGAAAAGAACAAACCCAAAAACCCACATGCCAACAAACTAAAGATTACAAGGCAATTTGTCTTTTAAGAATGTTTGTCAAAGAGAACAGTATCCTGAGACATGTATAAACTGCAGACAGTATCATAAGATATAAAATATGAAGCTCTACAGCAAAAGCTACTCATATACACATTCATTTCATAAAAAAAACCCATCATTCATTCTGTAATTCAATGTATTATGTTCACAGCACTCTGGTTATTATATGCTATTTAACAGACATTGATGAAGCACCACAATATAGGTGGGTTCTGGGGACATAAAGATAAATAAAATGGTACTTAACTTCTAGGGTGCTAGAGAGGTCTCAAAGGGAGAAAATAAAACAAATGCATGGTAGTACCATTACCAAGTGATAAATGATCTGAAACAAATGTGCAAGAAAAAATGACTAAGAAGCATGAGAAACTGTCCCCCCTCTGTACATCACCTTTATAATAACAATTTTAAAATTTGAATCTATTCTTTACCTGACTTAAGTAACTATAACCCTCCTGTTCACCTTTATAATATCAATTAAAAAACATAAAATGACACATGAATAGCCAAAGCAATTCATTACAAAAAAAAAAGAAGCAAGAGAAGGATTCTGAATTGGTAATCACATCTTTAAGTAGAACTAGTAATGTAGAAAAATAGCTGAGTAGAGCCCGATCATACTAGTACCAGTTTCTTTCAAATCTCCACTTACTGTGACTTCTCCCAGTTATCTAAATTGTATAGGTATGTTCTCTTATTAACACAAGTGTTAGCTAGGGTCCCATTTTTTGGTCCAACGTCCTTTTGAGAATCTCTCATCTTACTCTGATTGTTTTAAACATGAACAGAATTTCTTCATCTATACTTCCAATCCATACTTCTCTTCTGAGCTAGTGTTAGCTAGTGGTTCTACCACCACCTACTTAGTTTAATGAGGTAGCTTGATTACCCTTCCTCCAATTTCAAATTTATTTCAATATTTTTTCTGATTTTTGGTCACTTTCATTCAAGTCCCCTTTCCTCATCTCTTGCTTATATATTAACCTTCTTGATGAAGTTGCTGGTCTTATTCCTCCCTTACAGGCTATTAATACCAATTTTGTTTTTCCTCTTTACACCAATTAGATATGTACAAGCTTTAGTCCTGCTACTCTCTATTAACTCATCACTACTACTATGGCTTTAAATATCAAATCATGACTTATGACTCCCTAATCTGTACTTCAAATCCTAAGAAAGGGCCCATAATCCATGTAAATGTATTTAAAGGCATCACATGTATCTGAATGTCAATGTTTCGTAAGCTTGGAAATATTATGTCCTCAACTGTACATCATCCCATATCCTCCTTCTTTATTTAACTGCATTAAAACACATTACCAGTACCTACTGCTTATATTACTCATATAACTTTCTTAGCTGTCCTCCAAAATTATCCAAAAAGCTAGTTACCTAAGAGCTTCACAATATAGAAACTGAACCCGTCATAAAAATAGAAATATTTCTAATTCACAAGGTATATGTTTTATCAGCCATATTAGCATATATGATTACCATATAACTACATAATAGTATTACCAAAATCACATTAAAAATTGGTGTGAATTTTCAACTCAGCCTTTAAACAGGAATTTTCTAATGAACATTGTGGTACTTTACTCTCATCTCAGATACAGATGCCATCAATTAGTATTCAGCTGGAGCCTTTTCACAAAATATTACTAATCCTTAAGGAACTCCTTAATGACCACCACCTTTCATTTTTACAGAGGCAAAATAACATTTCACTGTATAAAGATCTCAAAAACACTGCCCCCACTGAAAGTTTCCAGTATCCACACTGATCATCCTTGAAAATGATCAAAATAGCAAAATGCTTCTAATAAAAATCACAGAAAAAGGAGATCAGCATACTAGATTAGCACCTATCCTAAGTGCATATGAAGATCTAGCCCCAACTAAGTCTTTTTATTCTGAACCATTTGAAATACTGGGACTGGTTCTTAGCTGATTCACACAATAAGCTAAATTGTCCCACTATTGTAATAAGCAAAATTATTCCGTAGATAAACAAACTTACCAGGTTTCTCAGACATACAAGACACACATTTGTTGTCTTCAGCATTATTAGAAACACAGCATACTGGACACTCCCAAGATCCCACAGGCCTTTTGAATTTATCTCCGAATCCTAAGCTACCAGTGGTCACAGTACAACTGGAAGCTGAAGCAGTCATTGTTTCAGGACTTTCTGAAACCACTGTCAATGTAAGGACTCGCTTCACACCAGTTCCAGGCTTCGGTGTTTCACAGGCAACACATTTTACCGCTTCAGGCTTGTTTTGCACTAAACAGGTGTCACAGTCCCAAGTTCCCGTTGCTGGTTTAAATTTGTCTCCAAAGCCTGTCCCTGATGCAGAAGTTGCTTTGCCACTTTTGCTTGGTGTCCCAATTCCAGACTGCTTAGCAGTTTCTCTTGGTGGCAATTTTGCTGCTTGGCAAGCTATACACTTATTGTCTGTTACTTTGTTCTGGACAAGACATGTATCACACTGCCAGGAGGATCCAGTTTTTAAACTTTCTCCAAATCCAATTCCACCAGAAGAAAAGGTACTTATTGCTGGTCTTGTATAAACTACTGGGCTTGTAGTAGTAGTAGGTTGAGCAGCAAGAGAATCTACCTTTGGTGATGTGAAACCTACAGCAAGGGAAGACAGTGTTTCAAATAAAAAATATAGAAAGGCTAATTAAAACACTAACTGTAACATATAGTTACGTAACCATAACTATAAATTATCTTCCTGCAACAATACACTATAATATACTCTTCTGCTCTTTTCAAGTGTTCACTTGGTTTTGCAAAATGACTCTAATATTTATATTCGTGATGCTGCCCAAGTACTACCCATAGCATCTGACTTCAGTAAAATCTGCTGAATTAAGCAGTCATTAATTATTTGATGGATGTCCCTCCAAAGCACAACACAGTGGTAAAGATTTTTTTGTACTATGCAACCAAGGCTTGCCTTACCCCTGGTCTCCCTTCCTGCCTTGGCTTTCGAAGTATAGGTGTAATCTTGAAATTAATTTTTATTCATAGTAAATTTTAAAATTGGGTTATTCAGTGACAAGTATGATAACAAAGCCCAACCAAGATGTGCCCAACTCTCTGGAAAGGCAGAGAAATGCAAAATATAATTAAGACCCAGTCTATTCTCATGTAGCATCAACTCATACTACTTAAATATAGCTATACATAAAGTTCTGAACAGTAACTCATTAACACAATTGCCCAAAATATTTTTTGAATATAATTTCAAGGAACTTTTCAGATTTTAACTATATTTTCTTCTTCTTTTAACAAAAAAGGAAAGTAAACCTAAATAATTAAGGTATTTACATGGAAAGGGCAAGAGGAATCTGTTTCCTCAGCTTTGGCAGAGGAATCTACCAAAAGTGCTCTCAGTGAAATGATCCACTCAAGAAAATGCCTTTCTAATCTGTGATTTACTTGGGACCAACTAATTTTTACACATATCAGCAACATCCACTGATGATATTTCTCCAGCCTTTAAAAGCAAAGGAAAAGAAAATTACAAAGGAAGAAAAATTTAAAGGTGGTTAGATTTCCTAGTGGTACCAAGAAATAATCCAGCTAACACAGCTGGCAAAATTTTTATAGTAATCAAATCCACTGGATTTCTTCTCCTTCCATTTTCTCACATTTTCCTAATTTCACTCAAATGAAGACTTGAAGAGTTGAAAGGAGCAGGATTATGAAAGCAAAGTATACACCTAAAACATGTAAGATAAAATTATGTATCTGATTGCCTACTACTTGGCCATTTTCTAGTACAGGGATTATAGAATTAAGGCACAAATAAACAAAATTATCTATATAACTAGACTCTAATAGGCAGCATGTATCATCCATAAAATAAGAAAGCTGTACCAAAACTATTTATCTTTGTAAATATTCTTGTAGAAACTGCCCTTGTTTTTTAAAACCTACCTCATTACACAAATACATATGCTAAGTAAATCTAAACTCAATCTGAGCTATTAGGTTTTGTAAAGGTTTTCTATTCTTTTATTATGCATCACAATAGAAACTGTGAACATCCTGGCTTCAAAATGAAAATTTATTCCTACTTGAGAATTCCTATTCATTCTTTTCAAATTATTACACATATCCTCCAGATTACTACATATTTGATTACTATACATTTGTATTTTTCTACTGAATTATATTATACTTCATGCTGTCAAAATATAAATATTACATTGGGCGCGTGTCTAACTATCAGGCAATTCATTTTTTCTCCTTTTATACCTCCACTAATATAAAACTCTTGAATTCCAAAGGTTTCTAAGATATGTCCCACAACACCTACACTCAAAAATCAACTTCCTATCAAAGTTTTTTAAATTATAACATAAATAACAGGAGGAAATCATGAGATTTTAATTAATATTTCTGGCTGTCCAGAGGCAGCTATTATCTTACCAGGGTTTTTCAGAATATCTAGAACACTTCCTTCTTTCTGGATTTTGGCAGGTCTAAAAGGGCCCTCATATTCTTCATCTCGCTTCTTACAGCTTGTACTGTTCAATGCAATGTTATCTTGAGCTGTAGTTTTTGAAATTGTAAGATATGAAAAGAAAAACACCAGACTCAAAATCAAATGCATTTTAAATATCTTACCAAAGCATTTCTTTTGGATCAATTTCTAAAACCTTATGGAAAAAGTCACCACAATTAAAAAAATAAAGAACAAGTGAATAAAAGCATATGGTTAATCAGCCATTACAAGAAGGCAAAAATACTATTTCCCATAATTTCCCCACTATCACAAAAGGGCAAATATTCTTATAACTACCAGCCAATGAATTCAGTAAAAGAACATCCAACAAACACTAGAGGCATATTGCAACTAGAGCAAGAATTCTCCCACTGAATAAATATATATATATACACACACACACACACACACACTTGACTATGCGGCAATTTAAAATATAAACACCCCTCCAAAAAACTTTAAAGGTAATTTTCAACTATACCCATTAGTTTGTATATACCAAACTCATACTATAACTAAAAATACTTTTCATGCTGGCTGATGGCTCACATTTGTAATCCTAGCTACTTAGAAGGCTGAGATCTAAGGATTGAAATTGGAAGGCAGCCCAAACAAATATAAGAGATTCATCTCCAATTAATAAGCAAAGAAACATAGAAGTGAATGCAGGGCTCAAGTGACAAGAGCACCAGCCTTCAGCAAAAAAGCTGAGAACAAGAAGGCTGAGTTTGGGGCTGGGGATATGGCCTAGTGGCAAGAGTGCTTGCCTCCTATACATGAGGCCCTGGGTTCAATTCCCCAGCACCACATATACAGAAAATGGCCAGAAGTGGCGCTGTGGCTCAAGCGGCAGAGTGCTAGCCTTGAGCAAAAAGAAGCCAGAGACAGTGTTCAGGCCCTGAGTCCAAGTCCCAGGACTGGCAAAAAAAAAAAAAAAAAAAAGGCTGAGTTCAAGCCTCAGTACTGGCACATGCGTGCGCATGCATACAAACACACACACACACAAATCCTTCAATTACAATGCTCAATGAAAATCTGCATGTTGCAGTGCTCGATAAAAAAATATAGTTACATAAATTACAGAAACAGTGACATGATGGAATACTATGCAATCATAAGTCACCCTAAGGCATGGCTGGAGGCAGGAGAAGTGATATAAAGGTTAGATTTATTTGGAACATATTGTAAATGTATAGAAAATAATGACACACACCCCCCCATAATGTAAGCTAATATTTTTTTAAGCAGTATAGCCTGGCAAAAACTGGTGACAAAGTATAAGATTTACAGTGTTCTTATCTAGATTATTAGTCCTTGATAATGGTGACAGGGACTTATTTTCCAGACCACCCAACTGGCTTCTAGTTTTTCCTTTTTCTTACAACTTTTAAGAAACAACATATTCTAAGTCTTTCAGCAGATATTTGATAACTCCTTCTAAGTAGGAAAAAAGGTCTCCACTGAGTTTCTACCTATACCATCCCCCACGTTCCCATCACATTCCTTATATACCTATCAGACTCTCACCTACATTCCCACTACATTCAGAATAAAACTCAACTCCTTTGTATGACATTTAAGAATTTTAACCACCTCATAACAAATCGTCATCCATCTGTAAAGTCTACTGTGCTTTTTCTCTTGTACCTATGCCCTTTTGCAATGACTCTTCACATGTAAAATATCCTGGATCAAATTCTTGATCTGAATAACTCAATTCAGATGATTGCTGTATTTCCGACACTGAAAAGGAAGCCACCACTACCACAAATATTTTTTTCAATTATCTGATTATTAATTTCTATCAGTGATGTTGATTTCTTCAGTTCAGAAATTATATATCACTATCTATCTGTACCATAACCAGTATAACTCTTGTCAATAAAAATGCTTATGAATCAATTAGTTCACCCAAAATTATAATGCAGACAACACTTAAATTTGTAATAAGAATCCATTTAAACAAATTTTCACCTCTCATTTTGACTACATAAAAGCAGTGGATAAAGTTGCTATTTTGACTAGCCCACTCAAAACCAATCTGTAAAATCTAAATATCCCTGAATATAATTTTTTTAAAGCATTGATGGAAAGTCATGTTTTTTGTCATGTTTTTCAGAGCTAATTTCATTCAAGTGAAGGCATTTAGAATTATCTGAGGAAAAAAACTGAAATACTCCTCTACCAGAGCACAATTAGTTTTGAGTTTTCCTTCTGTAAAAGTATGTGAGAAACTAACTTACCTGAAGTACTTCTAATTGGTTCTGAAGTACTGCTAGAGCAAGAAATTTCTGTTTTTGCAACAGGCACACTAAATGTAAATCCAATCTATAAAGAAAAAAGGTGTATTTTATCAAATTACTTTTAAATAAATTAAAAGCTTAATTTAATTACAAGTTTTAAAAATACATGAATTGTTATTTCAAATCTCTAGTATAGTTTGAATTCCTAGTACACCGGGGGCTGGGGGGACAACTTTTGAGATTAAGGCAGAACTGCTTGAAGCCAGGAGTTGAGTCTAACTGGGGCAATATAGCAAGACCCTATTTGAATGAATAAGTGAATGAATGAAAGAATGAAGGGATATTAAGCTGACATTTTCTTACACTCATGTGATGTCACAATTTGAGAACATTTTTAATTTCTTGGGTATTTTTTCTTTGAAAACAATGAATGGCATGTTCCTAATGCCTAGTTCTGTTCCTGAATGCTTTTTTTTTTTTTAATACAAAGCACAAGACTTTTGAGGAAACCCACAGATTTCAGAGATGCAGTGAGGAAATTATATTTCATCTGTTGCACCTATTTCTGATAGAAAACAAAGGCAATCAAATTGAAGAACATCATGTTAAAATGTGCCAAATGTAGAATAGCCTGAGGAAACAATATACAATATGACAAAACAACCCAGAACTTTATTAAAGAGGATTCAAGAGACATATCAACAACTAAATACAGCATGATGTAGTTAGTAATGTCCTTGTTTTTAATGGGATCCAGGACCAACAAAAATAAAAATGCAATTAAAAGACATTCTGGAAATGACAAGGAAATATATGAACTATATCATATCATACTACCTTTTCTGGATATAGGTATTGAATTAATGCAAAGAAATATCCTTTTACTTAGAGGATACATAGGAAAGTATTTAGGTACCAAAATGTCTGCATTTTAACTGTCAAATGGCACAGGAGAAAATGCATACAATAAATACATGTATATACAATTATTCATTTAAGCTTTTTGCACTGAACCTTTTTCTCAATTCAAGAAAAATCAGTGTTTTTATTAACAAGGGCATATAAAAGAATGACAAAAATACAGCATCACTTTGAAATCAATAAACATAAAATGTTCCTTGCTTGCTACTTACAGATGGTGGAGGTAGTAGTACATCTGCCTCAGTAGATTTTACAATTGGAGATGAAAATCTGAACATAGGACTGCCAGTGCTGCCTGGGGAGGTCATTTGTACCTAATTTCCCATATAATTAAGAAATGACAAAAAAAAAGAGCAACTCAGAAAAATAGACCCAAGAAAATTATTTCTAAGAAATTAATAGCATTCTTTTGCCTTTTAAAGATAATGTTACCATCTGAAAAAAAACAATGAAAAGTGACTTGCCATATAAAATCTGGCTTCCTCATAGAAGAGAAATACACATGATCATAGATGGATTCTAGTCAAAGGAAAGAGTAACATCTATACACATGTTTAGAAAAAGAGCTAAGGAAATGCTAGGAACAGATTAAAGGTATTCAAGAATACTCCCATTATATTTACACATGTTTGAAAGAATACTTTTTTTGAGAAAATAATTTATCAGTTCTCTGGGGCTAAGGTATAACTAATTACTCAATGGTATAGTATTTCCCTAAAATATAAGACCCTGAGATTCAATTCCCAGCAAAGAAGAAAAAAGCAAAACTGAAACACCTCTCCATTTCAATCTTACTGTGAGTCATTAATTTCCATAAAGAAAATCACTGGTTTAAAACAAATATTCTATTTGTAAAGTTAAATCCTAAGAATAAAAATCACTTAATTGTACATGGTTTTGTACCTTGTTTGTCAATGATTGAGAAGGGCTGATGGGCGAGGGAGAGGAAGTTGTATTCACAGGAGAGCTAAAATTGAAGGTAGGAAGTGAAGAACTGTTGATTGGTAGAGAGATTTTCGGTAACACTGGTACTTCCATTTCCTAAAACAATAATTTACAATGATTTATGTCAGTTATTTATTTCTATTTATTTTCAGGTAGAACTGACTAATAGGCAAAGGCAATACTGTCCAATTGTAACAAAATAGACCCAAATTTTAAAATATAATCAGATTTGAATACCAGCTGTGCTACTCACCATCACATCATCTGACTTTGAAAAAGAATTACCCTTAGCACCAATTTTCTACTTCAAAGAACTTGAGAGAAACTTAGATAGGATAAATATACAGCATATGTAATGTATAACCTTTGTATGTAATACAAGCACTTTATAGCCACTAGAAAGCTGGGTTTGGTGACACACACATGCAATTTCAGCACTCAGGAGGCTGAATGAAGCAGGAGAAATAGTTTGAGGCCATCCTGGGCTACATACTTAGGAAGGCTGTCATAATAAACAGGGGAGAAAGAGAGAAAGAAAAGAGAACCAGCCACTCTATGTGGGTTTTTAAAGTCACAACCCACAAGTCTGGTGAACAGTATTGTTTTCCTGCCTTGAGTCTCTAAAGACTCAGATTAAAAGCACACAACAGTTCCGCATCTACTAGTGAAGTAGCTTGTATACAATCTATGCTCTGACAGATGAACTGTGGGAGAAAATAAAGCAAAAAGCTATCTGGAAACATTGGAAAACAACCAACCAAAAGAAAGAGAAACTAAATGGAAAATAACAAAAGAGGAGAAAGGCTTTGAGTAAGCTCTAACACTGGACAATGAAGTTCTTAGAAAACTGCAACCTGGTGAGTAGTGAAATCAAAGGACAATTTGCACTGATCATAGCAGCTAGAAAATTAAGAAAAATGTACAAGCTAAGAGGTACAGAACAGGAAGCTCAAAAGACTTTTAATAAACAACAAAGCATAAAAGACAATGCTAGAAGTATTTTATAGCCAACCTCAAACAACCCTCTTGATTTTTGACAATGAAAAATTCTATATTGGGGAAAACAAATGGTGTTAGGTAACTGGATAACCAAATGTAGAGCACAGAAACTGGATCCGTATTCTCTCACCCTACTTAAAAAAAAAAATTAATTCACCAGCCACTGGTGGCTCATGCCTGTAATCCTAACTACTCAGCAGGCCAAGATCCGTGTAGTTTGAAGCCAGCCCAAGCAGAAAAGTCCCCAGGGGACTCTTATTTCCAATTAGCCACCAGGAAACCAGAAGTGAAGTTGTGGCCAAACTGGTAAAGCACTACAGCCTTAAGCAAAAGAGCTTAGGGACAGTGCCCAGGCCCTGAGTTCAAGCCCCAGGACCAGTATGTGAGCACAGGTGTGAGAGTGTATGTGTATATATGAATGTGCACACACCATGAATACGCCATGAATGTGTAATATACTGTGGATACTTGATTCGTTCTTCCCAGAAAGCCTCCCAACTTCTAAAGACAAATTGCTATTCAACTAATCTAGATGTTTTACAATACTAAATTCAAGCATATTTATGGTTTGGGAATATTTCCTATCTTGTATCTCCTTGTCTGGTCACCATATGCTCTGAAGGAGGCTAATTTTCACACAAGAGCAAGTAAACACTCAGCAGATCACACAATTTAAAAACAACTGATGATAGCACAATGCCAAGTGTATCTCTCCACATTAACTGAGCTGTATAAGTGCTATGCTTAACAATTTAAAATTTTTGCTTTGGAGATTTCATTTTTTAAAATTCATTTTTGACTATGCTTAGTCAGAACCACATGAAATAAATCCACATATAAGCAAGCTTACAGTATTATGTAGCTTGTCAGTGAGAAATACCCTGCAGACACAAGCTAATGCCATTTTCTAGGTAAGAAAACCCAGGAAGGTAAAGAGATTGAATTAACCAAAGTTACTCAGCTAGTAAGTGGCTAGTTGTATGTAACAAGAGCAAGCAATTAAATCTCCCTAAACTCAGTTTTACTACATACTACTTACCTAGTTCTTTATTAGTAAGCTTTTAACAAAAACCTAGATTCCAATCACAGTAGAGTCAAAAGACAAGTTTACAATCCTTACAAATTTTTATCAAAGGTCAAAGCTAAAACAAACTCTCACATTGCAAAACATTTTAAATATCGATTTCTATTGACATTATTTAATGACCCAAAAATACACTTAATAACAGTATCTGAAATTAACATAATCTACATGCCACTAAAAATAAATTTCTTCCATTTGCCCTTTCTGGAAGGCCCATTAAAATACTCATCAAGAAAATGAATCATTTTATGGAAAAGCTCCACTAACTACAAGTGAATCAGTGTTAGAGCAAGTGAACAAAAAAGCAACACTGTATTCAAAGTAACTATAGACGAGTGTACAAATCTATTTTATCAAAATAACAAAGGAAACAGAAAATGTGAGGCAGCCAGCCCATTAGTACCTCTTCCCTTAGAAATGTGGAGACTATAACTCCAATGTGGAAAAGAGCCAGGAATAAGTTAGGGGGTGAAGGATCCTGGGATGGAAATTGGCAGTTGGCTAGAGTGGGTTGGGGGAGGGGAAGAGAATGACGGGAATGTTTAAAGAGCTCATTAATTAGTATACCAAACAACAAACAAGGGGCTGGGGATATAGCCTAGTGGCAAGAGTGCCTGCCTCGGATACACGAGGCCCTAGGTTCGATTCCCCAACACCACATATACAGAAAACGGCCAGAAGCGGCGCTGTGGCTCAAGTGGCAGAGTGCTAGCCTTGAGCGGGAAGAAGCCAGGGACAGTGCTCAGGCCCTGAGTCCAAGGCCCAGGACTGGCCAAAAAAATTAAAAAAAAAAAACAAAAAAAACAACAAACAAGAAAATTAAAACCCCAAACCCATCTCAATACACTAAAACACATATATATGTAAGATGATTTCAATTAAAGATAATCTGAGCTTCAGCTTAAAATCTTAGAAATTTTATCCTTAAAAACTGAATGATGAGGGCTGGGACATGGCCTAGTGGCAAGAGTGCTTGCCTTGTATACATGAGGCCCTGGGTTCGATTCCCCAGCACCACATACACAGAAAATGGCCAGAAGTGGCGCTGTGGCTCAAGTGGCAGAGTACTAGCCTTGAGCAAGAAGAAGGCAGGGACAGTGCTCAGGCCCTGAGTCCAAGCCCCAGGACTGGCCAAAAAAAAAAAAAAAAAAAAAACTGAATGATGAGCAAAACATACAGCTTATCATTTGGTAACAACAAACTAAAAATAACATTTTGCTCATCAAGGAGTAATAAGTAAACTTCAAGCACTCAAGACTCGGAGGTTTTTCAATGATAGTATACACATATATTTCCTTTCTTCAGAACACTCCAGAAGCAGAGTGATGAGCAGAATTTATGGAAAAGACAGAGTCTCCAAAGAGGAAATAAGCCAAGGCTCTTAGCATAATCGAACCACCATAGCAAGACACACTATATGACGAAATCCAATTGCCCAAGGAGTCGTTATTCTGGTAATCCAGAAGGCACAACTACTGAACTTGAAATAGGAAAAAGGGAAGACAAAACCTTTTGCTGCTCTCTCTATCCACAAAAACCTGCAAACCAGAATGCTAATGGATATGAAGAACCTAATAATAAGACCTAAAACAGCTTCAATCAAAACATAAATTCAACTAACAGAATACAAATGTTAAGATGAAAAATGCACTCCCTAACACAATCTTGGGCAAAGGAGGATACAAATGAAATTTCAACTGAAAACAAGTGACATATCGAAGTATGATATATGGAAGCTTAAGTCTTTTTCTTCCTTAAAAAATAAAAGAGAAAGTAGTGCTAAATGACCCAGCTAGATTGGAAACACTTATTAATGAACCAATTTTCAATTAGTTTCTATCTCTTGCAAACGTTTAAGGTCAAAATAAGTAATTTCTGTGTTTTTTTTTTCAGTCGTGGGGCTTGACACTGTCCCTGTACTCTTCAGCTCAAGGCTAGCACAGCCACAGCGCCACTTCCAGTTTTCTGGTGGTTAACTGGAGAGAAATCTCATGGACCTTCCTGCCCAGGCTGGCTTTGAACTGTGATCTTCAGTTCTCAGCCTCAAGGATTACAGGCATGAGCTACCAGCATCCGGCAATAAGTAGCTTTTCTTAATTTAAAAAAAAAAAAAAATGACCCCACAGAAAAAGAGAAGAAAAATCCAAATCAGTTACTAATGGCTCACACATGTAATCCTAGCTACTGAGTCTGAACATTGCAGTTTGAAGCAAGAAAGTCCATGACATCCTTATCTCCAAATAACAACCCCCCCCCAAAAAATGCAGGAACAGAACTGTGGAACAAGTGGTAGAGTGCGAGCCTTGAACCAAAAAGCTCAGAAATAGCACTCATGCCCTGAGTCCAAGCCCTAGGACAAATACCAAAAAAAGAACAATGTCCAAATGGTCAAAAAGCATACCAAAAAAGATATACTTTCCCCAATAAGCAAGGAAATGGAAAATAAAACTGATAGTATATTTCATATTCATCATATTGAGAAAAAACCTCAAAAGCCATCACATAGTGGTCAGAATTTTAAAAAATTAGACCTACCTACTGTCATGTGAAGTGTTAAAATGTAAAATTATCTACATATAAATATGTGGCATCCCTATATTCCAACAACCCCGTTCCTAGATGAACAATCTAGCAAAAATATTGCATACAAGCATAAGTATTTACTATAGCACATGTTAAGAATCAACCCAACTGTACCCTGGTGGTAGCATAAATTATTAAAAAAATCTTCACATTGGATAAATATATAGCAGTAAATTAAATAACTTACTTTTCATACCATAACAAAAGTGAAAAAAAGAAATAGAGAAAAGGGCAAATGAGAAAAATACAGCCTTAACCATTCCTATATGTTCTAGAAGCAGGAAAAACTATAAATAGGCCAATGATCAAATAATGGATAATTTGGAGAATGATGATATTTGTTTCATTTGACAATATTCATGAAATTTGGGGATCCAAGTAAAGGCATATTTATTTAATGGCATATTATTATTCTTCAGTATCACCCCCATTCCTTTATTATTTTTTTTTTTTTTTGCCAGTTCTGGGGCTTGAACTCAGGGCCTGAACATTATCCCTGGCTTCTTTTTGCTCAAGGCTAGCACTTGAGCCACAGTGCCACTTCTGACTTTTGCTACATGTGGTGCTGAAGAATTGACCCAGGGCTTCATGTATGCAAGGCAAGCACTCTACCACTAGGCCATATTCCCAGCTCCTCCTATCTTTTAAGGTCTCCCTAACACTACTTCCAAGCTTTGAACCCAACTTCACGGGTATAAAGAACACAGAAGCCTACCTCTTCCTCTGGAGGTTTAGAAGCAACAAAACGTGTTCTCTCTCGTCTCATCTTGCCACCTCCACCACCTACTACTCCAGATGATAAGCCATTGGTTGCAGGAATACTGAAATTTGGGTACGAAAAGCTACTAGCAAATAAAAAGAAAATTAAAACAATATAGTATTAGGGCGTATAACTTGAATGAATACTTACAAAAAAACCTGATAAGTTGTGCAGCAGAATGATTTTTAAAATATGGATTATGTGTATAAGGTTCTACTATTTATTTTCTTCATCTTCAACAAATTTATAAATGAAATATTGATCTTATAAAGAAATCTAGCTGCATGTGAACTGACATACCTTTCGTGTTCTCTATTTTGTCTTGATGTTGTTTTTTCATACATAGTCTAGAAAAAGGAAAAAAAGAGGTGATTACTATATAATTTTTGCCAGAGATTGAAAAGTACTATATACCACTGAGCTACCACCCCAGCCCTACTTGTTTAATTATCATCCATCTTCCTAGGAATTTTATTGTTTGAAATCGGAGATTTAATGGAGGGTTTTTTTTTGTGGGTTTTTTTTTTTTTTTGGGGGGGGGGGTTGTCCTGGGGCTTAAACTCAAGGCTCAAGGCTAATGCTCTAGCAACGTGAGCCACAACTCCACTTCAAGCTTTTTGCTGGCATTTAACTGGAGATAAACATCTCACAAACTTTCCTTCCTGCACAGTGGCATCAAGATCTTCCAATTTCTTCCTCCTAAGTAGCTAGGATTACAGGTATGAGCTACTAGTGGCGGGGTTTAAGTTAATAAACCTTGAAATTTCCAATTTAAACCTTATCTTCTGAGTGGCAATCAAGAGTTTTATGTATTTCCAAAATGTTACTGATCACATATGTCTCTGAACAAAATCACAGTACATAATAAACAAAGTCAATACACTTACTAGCCTGAAAATATTTTTACTGATCTACTTGCCCTGTTAAATGTACAAACAAGACTATTTTTTGCAAGATTATTTTTTAAAAGTCCTTCCACTCAAAAGAAATCAATGTCCCTGGAGAAATAGGTGACTAAAGGGCTGGAAATATATAAGTTGAACCTAGTTTACCTTGTAATATCAAAAACAAAGTACTTAAAACATGAAAGGAATATATGTTAAAGGAACACAGGAGCCAATTCAAAGGGAAAGCAAGAGGACAAGGTAACAAAAGAATGATTTACTGAATTTAAGAATTCTGATCAATATCAAAAAGTATATAGATTAAAAACTAAGGGAGGGGCTGGGGATATGGCCTAGTGGCAAGAGTACTTGCCTCGTATACATGAGGCCCTGGGTTCGATTCTCCAGCACCACATATACAGAAAACGGCCAGATGTGGTGCTGTGGCTCAAGTGGCAGAGTGCTAGCCTTGAGCAAAAAGAAGCCAGGGATAGTGCTCAGGCACTGAATTCAAGGCCCAGGACTAGCCAAAAAAAAAAAAAAAAAAACTAAGGGAAATTTTTCCTTATACTAAATGCCTATTAACTATATGTAAAGGCATAGTAGAATCAGAAAAACACAAGAGCCATCAGCACCTGGCTATGCCCGGAGTTTTATCTCAGCACCAAAGCAAAAAAACAAACTCACAAATCTAAAGATCCAAAATTATGTTCCAAATACCTATATATTTAAAGCTAATGAAAAATTGTGATAAAGACAATTGTGAAAAAAATGTTAATGGCCAATAAATCAAGATGAGTATATACATGGGGAATTACTGCACTACCAATTATAATTTCCAAGTTTGGAGTTTTAAAAGCAAATTCTTACAAGGTCAAGTGAGTACAGCATAAACAGTATGTTAAGGATGCTCAATGAACATTTTTAAATGACACAGAAAATGGATAAATGGTATTTTATTAGACAACTGGCCTTATCTCTTCAAACACCAATTAGCCCAGCAACTCCATTCCTAGGCATAGACCCAAGAGAAATGTCTGACAAAAAAAAGGCATGTCAAAGACTACATGTTGGAAATCTATTTCCAGATGATTCAATAACAACACAAATAAAACAAGCTGGGCACAAACTTACCTATACAATGAATAATTGCTTACCACTAAATACTAATTTAGAATTGTTCAAGATAAATGCCATTTTAAAAGCACGCTGATTCTTTATCATCACTACTTGACAAACTACATTTTTCAACAGACTGTATTGTGACAAAGTACTTGTATTTTATATTATTTATTCTTACTCATTTCAACCAATATTCAAAGACTGGTAAAATAAATAAAGACTGGTAAAAACAAACATATACTCACACTGTGCTTTTTATCTATCCTTTCATTCGTCTTCCTTAATTCACCAGATGGGGTTAGAGATGGTCTAAAATAGACAGTCCTATTTGTTGCTATGGAAACTGGCTTTGGGGTCATAAGTCTCTGAACAGGGGGATACTGAGAGTCCACCTTATAAGTAAACAGAAATCAAAGACAAATACTTTCATATATGAATGGCTTAGATCTAAATTATTCCTCAATAGCTAATGTGACCTAGATACACTCAGTATTTCCTAGAGAAATCACAGACAGATGTAAATATACTTGGAAGTAGTTATTATCAAATGGTATGTTATTGACTCTACGCATACACACACGCACACACAAAATTCTAAGCAATTCCATAGTAGACTTGATAACTCTTCACATAAAAATGTGTGTACACAAATCAGCTTCTACAGGAAGAATTTTGAATATATGATTAATACATGACTAAAAATTCATATGTCCCCCAAATTAGTTCTTAATTCCTAAAAACATTACCAAATCCTTCTCCAAGCTAGTTTCTTCCTTTATAAACCAAACCAAGCCTGACAATATAAATTGGTAAAACATGTCAAGACTGAAGTCTTTCTGAAATGAGCTGATTTTATTGTCTAACTACACAAGAGTTTCATTAGTAGTGCTGTGCTTCACTCAAACAATGGTATGAATAGGGTCCTTTCACTCAGCAACAGCTGTGAACAATGTTGCTTTCCAAGTCCAAGTCTCAGTAGGTTACTAGTTCTTCTTTAAATCCTTTTAATAAGTGATTCTAAAACTCAAGTCTATTTTGTAGACTGTTCTTATTACATCTATGATACACAAACTATAATACTGAATTCTGGCTTTTTTATTTCCCAGCACTCATTAACAAACTTATTTAAACTATAGGCAACCATTAAGAATCTTCTAATTAGTAAGTTAACATTATGCTAGTCTTAAATTTTTACTTTTTAAATAACTGACTATGTTGGGTCTAAAAAGTTAACTGCTTAATCCTGCAATGGCAGGTAATAAGTTTTCCTTCTTCAATTACCAACACCTATATAATCCTAAAAACTGAGAATACTGTTCTAAGAAAAAAATTAATTTTAGCTTTCTACTTTATTAATTTCAGTAAGAATAATTTACCAACCTCTCATATCTAACCCCCAAGTAATAATTCAGGTAACTATAATAATTTTACTCATTATATAGGGTAGCTTAATGCTGCAATAAATGTTTCCACAAGTTACAATCAAGGAGTCTGTGCTTTTCTAGGGAATATTTAACCAATGATAAATATAGCTAACCAAAAAAAGTAGGTAATTGACTATTTTCGTGCAAATTATCTTATTTTTCCTGACAATATCCTTGAAAGTTAATTTGAACCACACAGAATACTGAAAGGGGGTCTGTGAATATGGCCTAGTGGCAAGAGTGCTTGCCTCGTATACATGAAGCCCTGGGTTCGATTCCCCAGCACCACATATATAGAGAAAGGCCAGAAGTGGCGCTGTGACTCAAGTAGCAGAGTGCTAGCCTTGAGCAAAAAGAAGCCAGGGACAGTGCTCAGGCCGAGTCCACGCCCCCAGACTGGCAACAAAAAACAAAACAAATAAAAAAATAATTAGCCATGATATCCTGGTTAACTGATAAAATTGTCCAAACTGAAATTCTATCACAACAGATTTTGGTTTGTTTTATTTTTTGCCAGTCCCAGGGCCTGAGCACTGTCCCTTGTTTCTTTTTGCTCAAGGCTAGCACTCTGTCACTTGAGCCACAGGGCCACTTCCAGCTGTTTCTGCACTTGTGGTGCTGAGGAATCGAACCCAGGGCTTCACGTATGCAAGGCAAGCACTCTACCACTAAGCCACATTCCCAGCCCTTTATCACAACAGATTTGACACCATGTTGGCTGATGTGGAAATTTTTCAAAGATAAGTTTTCAAATGAAAACTTTTGCAGTGTCAGGAATACAATGAAAAGCTAATCAAAAACTACTAAATGACACCTATGGAAACACAGCCTTAAGGCTATGAGATTAGTATTCTGAATGTATCTAATTTTTCAAGATATTCCCTAATGAAAATCAGCCAAATGCACACTTCTGACTTTATATGTAACAATATTACTAGCACTTTAAATAATTAACTTACCTTTTCTGTTTTGGCCTGAAAAACTGTAGTATCTATCCCACTTCTATTGAAAGGCTGAAAAAATAAATTACTATTAATTAGAATGGATGGGAAACTGTAAAAAATGACTTGTATCATGTAACAGGTTTAAAGCCAACTTACAAAATTTAGAGAAGAAACAGCAGATGGAATTCTTTTTGCATCCTGTTAATTTAAAATAACATAATTTATTTTTGTGAAATAAGTTTCATTACACATTTCTATATTCAATTGTACTTTTAACAACTTACTGCTAGAGGGCTTGACATCTTCTCTAAAGACTGCAATATCCGTCGAGCTGTGGAACTGGTCACACCGTAAGATTGTGCATTAAGCTGCTTAGCTTTCATCTGTCTTCTAACTGGTGCCTGTAAACCAAACTCTATTAATACTTATTGGAATGTAAAAACCTAAGGCACAAATACCATGTGTTGAACATAAAAAACAGAATGGATGTCCAAAGTGAAACAAGATTAGTATGTTATAGCAATTTATCCCTAAAAGGATGATTAAATGAAATATAACACCATTCTAAAGAAAAATTTGTTAGTTATAGTTTCATTGTAGAAATGGGACAACTAGCAAAAAGTTTTAGTAGTACTTTAATTCATTTACTCTGGATATTTTTATCATAAAACATTAATGAAAATGAATTAAAATATCTACCATACTGACTTTCAAGTACCATTTAATTTACTAAGTTCCAAGATACTGTACTCTACTGGCTTCTTATGGTCTCTGTTCACTAAGACAATGGAACTGAGTTAGTGACTCTGTAATCTCAGCTCTTCAGCCTAGAAAAGTAGGTCCTAAATAGTAATTATAGAGCCAGAGTATTAGATCAGTGGCAAAGTATTTGCCCTCTGAATATGGGTAGGAAGAGAGGTGCTGATGAAATCTACCTAATGTAAATTAAATATGTTGAAAGCCTATGTGAATGAATGATTCTCAAGGTATTAATATACCACTTCACATTCAAAAGTACAGGGCTGAGCTGGAGGCATGCCTCAAGCAATAAGAATGCCTAGCCTAGAAAGCACAAAGCCATCTAGTAAACTGTAGTACTGCTTCCTTCCCTCCCTACCACTTCCCCAAAAAAGGAAAATAAAAAAGCATGAAGCTTTGGCTATACACAGTGTTAAATGCCTATAATCAGAACTTGTTAGGTTGAGTGAGGCAAAAGGATTTTAAGTTAGAGGCCAGCTTGGGCTACCTACTAGACTCTCTCAAAGAAAAAGGCAGGAGAGGAGGGGAGTTCAACCATTCTACTCCACCAAACTAACCTGATAAGGTGTATTTCGTAGTTTGGACTGTCTTGCAGCTGCTGCTGCCCCCCCATACGTTGTTTTTCCTGGATAGAAAGGAGAATCTCCAAGCTGACTTGCTTTAAGAATTGAAGAATTCCCAAGTGACTATACAAGAAACACAACGACAGAAATGGTGAGCAAAAATGCCTAAGAAAATGCTTAATTTAATCACCTTAGTGATTAAATCCAATCCAGGTAGTACTTACAGGGGACAGTGTTCCAAAGGCAGACAAGTTAAATGCTGGTTTTTTTGAGCTGGTGGCAGTATGCTGTGAGAGTGAATGAGAACGATCAGCTTCTGGGGACCAAAGAGGTGGCAAGGAAGTGTTCTTTGAAACTGCTATGTCTGAAACAAAAGTACAAAATTTACAATAGTACCAATTATAGGACCCTAGATTTTTATAAAGAAAAATGAAAAGTAAAAGTCTGAAAAAAATCATCCCTAAAATTAAATTTTCTTAGGTACCAAACTTGCAATCAACTTAAGTAAGAATACCTTTATCAGAAGCTCTTGAAGAAAAACCACTGGTGGTTGAGATGTTATCGTCATCATGCTGAGAGGTAGAATCTTTAATTTCCTTTACAAGGGAAAATCCAGAACTGCCGATTGGGAACGCAGAGGATGTGGATGGCTGACAGTGTAATGCAGGGGTTTCCAACATGGAGAAATTCAGGTGACTCCGATGAAGAGAAGGCCTTGTTAATACATCTGGATAATTTGAAGCAGTACTGGTTGTTGATGGTTCTTAAAAGAAGAGCAATAGTAAGACTACGTTATAGACTAAACAAGGTCATATTATCTGTAAATTTGCATTAGCCATAAATGTCTTGTTTATAGGAGTATAGCTATAATTACCATGGTGAACATTTTGTTTAAAAAAAAAAAGTATAACTGCTGAACACTAGTGGCTCATGCCTATAATCCTAGCTACTCAGGAGGCTGAGATCTAAAGATCAAAATTCAAAGCCAGAGAAGCAAAGTCTGTGAGGTTTTGTGTAGATTATGGGGCTTAAACTCAAGGGTCTGGGCCTTGTCTCTGAACTCTTCTGCTCAAGGCTCTTCCAATTTGAGCCACAGCCCTACTTCCAGTTTTCTGGTGGTTAACTGAAGAGTCCCATGGACTATGCTGTCCAAACTGTCTTTAAACCGTGATGCTCAGATCTCAATCTCTAGAGTAGCTAGGATTATAGGGGTGAGCTACCAGCACCCTTCAAGTCTTTGTGATTCTTATCTCCAATTAATCACTAAAATGTCAGAAGTAGCCGTGTGGCTCTAGTGATAGAGCTCCACCCCAGGGCAGAAAAATCAAGGGGGGGGGGGGGGGGCTGGGATTGTGGTTTAGTGGTAGCATGCTTACCTAGCATGCATGAAGCCCTGGGTTCGATTCCTCAGCACCACATAAACAGAAAAAGCTGGAAGTAGCACTGTGGCTCAAGAGGTAGAGTGCTAGCCCTGAGCAAAAAAACAAGTCAGGACAGTGCTCAGGCCCTGAGTCCCAAGCCCCAGGACTGGTAAAAAAGAAAAAGAAAAAAAAGAAAAATCCAGTGAGAGCTTGGGCTCTGAGTTTAATGAGAACTGGAGGGCCTAAGTTCTAGCCCAGTACAGCACAAGGGGGAGGAAACAGGGAATCCAAACAAGATGAAAGCATAACCACAGGGCTGGGGATATGGCCTAATGGCAAGAGTTCTTGCCTCGTATACATGAGGCCCTGGGTTCAATTCCCCAGCACCACATGTAGAGAAAACGGCCCGAGTGCTAGCCTTGAGAAAGAAGAAGCCAGGGACTTGTCTCAGGGACTGAGTCCAAGCCCCAGGACTGGCAAAAAATAAAATTAAATTTAAAAAAAGCATAACCACAGAATGGAAGGACATGCCTACAAATCACAATAAGAGACTTTATACATGATATATAAGCTATCTTACAATTAAATAAAAACACAACCAAATTAAGAAATGGGAAAAAGGGTTAAACAGCCATTTCATGAAATGATCAATAGATGCATCAAAAAAACACAAAATCACAATGATACCACTACTGTCACTAGGAGAGCTATAATACACTGAAAATAATATAAAGACGTAATAACATATGTTACATATTATGTACTATTTATCATCTATACGTAAATGATATAGCATGATATATAATAATAAATTTAAAATAAGTACTGGTAAGTATATTAAGTTAGAACTTTCATATTCTGTGGGTAGGAAGGTAAGATGGTACAGCTAACTATAAAATAGTTTGGCAATCCCTTATTACTAACATACAGTAAAAGAATTACTATATGACTCAGTAATTTTAATGTAAACAAAAACATATTCATAGAAGTACTATTTATACTCTTTTAAGTAAAAACAACCGAAATGCCTACCACCTGATGAATGGACAAAGAAAATTGTTTATCCATCTAACAGAATACTGTCTGACAATAAGAGAAACAATGTTCTAATATGTGACAGTATGTATGAACTTTGAATACATCATGCTAAGTGAACAAAGTAAGTTAGCAAAAAGCAGAGTATTGCTGGCTCACACTTGTAAACCTAATTGTTCCAGAGGCTGAGATCTGAGGATCATGATTTGAAACCAGTCAGGGCAGCAAAGTCTATGAGACCCATCTCCAAATTTATAACCAGAATGTCAGAAGTAGAACCCAAATACAGAAAGTGTAGTAGTTTCTGGGAACTCCCAAATAGGAAAATGGGGAGCCACCACTAATAAAAATGAGGCTTCTTATAGAGTAACAAAATGTTCTAAAAATCAATGATGTAATTGTAACTATAGAATTCTGAGAATAAAACCTACTAAAATGTAATCTTTTCCCCTCATCAGCATAGATCATAGCTTACAATCTTCCTGCCTTAGCCTCCCCTAAGCAGTGGGATTACAGGTGTGTGCCACCAGGGCAGGCTCCTCAATCATATACTCTAAATAGATGTGTTTTATGGAATTTGAATATATCTCAATAAAGCTGTAACAGACAAAGCTAAACAAGAGAGTATGTCTGAATTTAAGAGTTATAAACCTTGCCAATTAATTGCTAAGTAAATCCAAAACAGCTCAAACTTTACATGTAGTCATTTAACTGCAAGATTAATGTGGGATGGCCCAGTTGTAGGTGGACTGGACAGGAACCCACTAACTGCAGTTACGCTCAAATTCATGTGTTGTGAGGACACCATCAGTTTCACTTTAACTTTTTTATACTGCTCACTTAGCTTCAGGATATAGTCTAGACTCCCACTTTTTTTTTTTTAAGATGAAGTCAGTATCACTCTCAAACTTACAAGGTCAAGCAATCCATCATCTTACCCTCCCTAGTATCTAGGACTGTAGACATGTATCACCACACCCTGCTTATTCTTTTTTAGAAAACTTATAAACAGGAGAAAATATATTATCTTCCCAGAGATGCATGACTAATATTTTTAGTATGAAAACATCAAACTTATTGTCTATCATCAAACTGTGTTCTATTAACTGATTCATCAATCTTTCTTAATGAACAGACAGCTGATTAAAGTATACCCAATGTGATAAACTTGATCATATGTGGTTTTTGAACTCCTTGGTCAGATTTTTACCACAGCCAAGTAATATAAAGATATTTAAAATTAAAGTCATGAAACCTTTTCACTCCCAACAAAATATTCATACACGACTTACCTTCTGTATTGCCAACTGCTGGCTCAGGGGTGATTCTCCCATCATTAATATTTGAGCTTTCTTCATCAGCAAAGATCATATGGTCATCTTCTCTATTTTCTGACCAGTGTGGTACTTCATTTGCATCTGTTGAACAGCTACATGCATTTTCATTCTTATTGAAGTATCTTTGTAGCCAACCTGGCACAATGTTCTTAACAGATTCTGTAACTCTACTAAGAATGCCCTATTGAGAAAAAACATGTAGATAATTTAGAAATGCATCTATTAAGTAAGTACCTACCATCTGAAGATGGAGTTTAGTGGTAATGCTCTTGCATAGCAAGCATAAGGGTGGGTTGGGTCACCAGCACCAAAAGTATAAAACAGCTGGGCACCAGTGTCTCACTCGTGTAATCCTAGCTACTCAGGAGGCTGAGAGGAAGGAAAGTCCTTAAGATTCTTATTTCCAATTGAACACCAAACAGCCAGAAGTGGAGCTGTAGTAGAGCACAAGTCTTAAGCACAAAAGCTCAAGGACAGTGCCATGCCCTGAGCTCAAGCCCTAGGACTGGTACAAATACACACACAAATACACACACACACACACACACACACACACACACACACACACACACTCACTCTCTCTCTCTCTCTGAAACTTGTATCAAGAAAAACACAAGCCTTTCCAAGAAAATTTACTAAAATTAGGTCACTAAAGTTCTAATAATACTATGCAATTCTATATTATAAAATTAGTTCTTTGTTCTAAACACAATGTCAATTTGTCCCAGTTTATTCTAATTCTTTAAAAATATCAAGACCATTAAATAAAATTAGATTTAGTAATAAAATATGCAAGTTTTCTAATCTAAGGCATCTTTTTTAATCTCAGCATATCAGAAGAGTATGTACCATATAAACCATCTTTGACAATTATTTTATTATATTCTTTGAAACAAAAACTTAAGACAAACGTGATTTTCTAAAAATAGAAAACAAACCAAGTAATTCTGCACATTCAAGAAATACTCTTAAGAGCCAAGGCATTGGTGGTTCAGGTTTATAACCACATCTACTCAGAAGGCTTAGATCCATACACTCTCTGTTCAAAGGTAGCAGAGAAGTTCCCAAGAGTCCTACTCCAAAATAACTAGCAAAAAAAAAAAAAAAGGTAGTTGTAAAAAAAAAAGCCATCAACAGAAAATATGGTAAATAAAATAATTATAAGGCAGAAAATATATCAGAGGTACATGAATAGAAATGTAATTTTTTAAAGTATAGGTAAAAATTGAGTGGTATTCACTTTTATGTGCTTTCCAAACTGAAAATTTTAACAGTATCTACGAGGTAAGCTCTCTAACACACAAACCTAATGGTTTCAGAATGTCCACTACTGAAAAACATAAATTCATCCTTTCCTTCCTTCTATATGTGTATTTCATAGTATTGTCACTTACACATCAGCATTAGACAACATGGAAAAAATTAGCAAGTCAGTAGATAGCCTGGTGTAGTGTCCTATGCCTGTAATCTTAGCTATTTAAAACTCAAACTCAGAGGATTTCAGTTCAAGGCCAGGCTGAGCAAAAAGTTCGCTAGACTCCATCTTTTAAAAAAGCTGGTGGGGCAGGGAATATGGCCTAGTGGTAGAGTGCTTGCCTACCATATGTGAAGCCCTGGGTTCGATTCCTCAGCACCACATATATAGAAAAAGCCAGAGGTGGTGCTGTGGCTCAAGAGGGAAGAGTGCCAGCAAAAAGAAGCCAGGGTCAGTGCTCAGGCCCTGAGTTCAAGCCTCAGGACTGGGGGAAAAAAAAAAAAGCTGGAAACTGGGTGCTTGCCAATCCCAATTATGCAGAGAGAGAATTGTGGTCCACACCAGCTCTGGCATAAAAGGAAGATCCTATTAAAAAAAAAAAAAAAAAAGACATGCTGATGGTATGGTTTAAGAGATGGCAGATACCAGTAGCAAATACACAAACAAAAAATAAAGCTCAAAGTTTGTGAACTGTGTTTTACTAAGGTTTAACCAACTTATCTAGTCTAGTCATGAGAGCTTACTATAGGAAAATTGTAGTGGGACAGAGTTCCTAATGGTACAATGATAAAAGAAACATAGTTATAAAATTGAATTGCAGGGCTGGGAATGTGGCTTAGCAGTAGAGTGCTTGCCTAGCTGTGCATGAAGCCCTAGGTTAATTCCTCAGTACCACATAAACAGAAAAAGCCAGAAGTGGTGCACTGTGGCTCAAGTGGTAGAGTGCTAGCCTTGAGCAAAAGGAAGCCAAGGACAGTGCACAGGCCCAGAGTTCAAGCCCTGGGACTGGCAGAAAAAAAAAATTGAACTGCAACCGTTAAAATATCCTTGTACTTCAGCAAACACACACACATACACACACACACACACACACACACTTACTTTTGTAGGTTAAGTGACCTGATCCTAAGTTATCAACAGAAAGTTAAATTAAGCTTAATATACTATAATACCAATGGCACTTAAAGAGTGGTGCCTTTAAACACTATTTCAGGTTTCATGTGGTCCTTTTTGTTGATTTTCACAAAGATGTATTTCATTTATGGTAAATAACCAGCTATCAGACAGAATTATTTAAAAGCTGCTTGGAAGGAAAAACATCTGCTGCCTATGAATAATAATGGGTAGGGGTAAGGATCTAGTCTATCACATAGATCCCAACCTGGCCAACTGTCAGTTTTCAAGTACCAAAGATAGCCTTCAGCTACTAATGAAAAATTGAGAAAGAATGAAAAGAGGGGGCTGGGAACATGGCCTAGTGGCAAGAGTGCTTGCCTCGTATACATGAAGCCCTTGGTTCGATTCCCCAGCACCACATATATAGAAAAAAGCCAGAAGTGGTGCTGTGGCTCAAGTGGCTGAGTGCTAGCCTTGAGCAAAAAAAGAAAAAAAAAAAAAAAAAGAAGCAGCAGCAGCAGCAGCCAGGGACAAAGCTCAGGCCAAGTCCAAGGCCCAGGACTGGCCAAAAAAAAAAGAAAAAATAAAAATGGTTTTCTTACATAAGAAGTTTCCCTTGACTATAAGGTCCAATAAAAAAAATGCATGTATCTCAGTCGTTATTATGGCAAATGTTTCTCAGGTTGTTACAGGAATGAGGAATGAGGCAAATCAGCTTAAAGACATGCTTTTCAATTAACAAGTGCCACCACCCAACGGGGGAGGGGAGAAGAAATCCAGAGTAAAAGTTCACAAAGGAATAAATACTCAAACCCTACTTTTAACATCCTGTCAGAGGTTCCAAACAGCAAACATCACAGCAATAACTTGATCCAGAAGAAAACTCTCTCACCCTCCCAAGTCTGGGACAATCATTCCCTTATATGTACCATGTGCTCCTATATGAGGATAATTTGTCAAACAGATGGTAATTACAGTCCGTCCATGGCCTCTTACACAGCATCAGATCTGGGAGTGCTGGCTTGAGGTCTGACAGGGTAAATTAGTTGCTGCATGGATTTAATTTATCTACAGATGCACTGCTCAAATAACATCCTGGTGTCACATAAGTATATTCTAAGGCAAACTACTAAAACAGCAATTAAACCCAAAACTACCAAATAAATAACTTACATGTTTAATAATTCATCTTTACCAATTATTTTTATTGCTTCACTAATCTCTTATAAAAAATATTTTTAAATTATCCAAGAGTAAGGGGGAAAAGAATCATTCTTTAGAATAAAAATTAGAAAGACAGCCCCTCAAAAGGAAAATTAATGGAGCTCATAGGAGAATAAAAACAACAAAAAATTAAAATCTCAAAAACATCCCCTGTGGCACTAAAGCAAAGTCTATACTAAGTTCAAGGATTAAAAAATGAATTTTGCTGGGCACCAGTGGCTCACGCATGTAATCCTCAGGACACTGAGGATCGAAGTTCGAAGTCAGCCCAGGCAGGAAACTCCATGAGACTCTCCTCTCCAATTAACCAAGAAAAAAGCTGGAAGTAAAGCTGTGGCTCAAGTGGTAGAGCATTAGCCTTGGGCAAAAAAGCTAAAGAACTGCTGAATTCAAGCCCCAGGACCAGCAGAAAAAGTATGATTTTTTTTTATTGCTTTCTCTATCTCAGTAAAGAATGATGAGTTTGGGTTTTGTTTGTTTGTTTTTTTTTTTGGGGGGGGGTTGCCAGTCCTGGGGCTTAAACTCAGCCTGGGCCCTGTCCCTGAGCTTCTTTTACTAAAAGCTAGTACTCTACTACTTGGGCCACAGCATCCTCTAGCTTCTTCTGTTTATGTGGTACTGAGGAATGAAACCCAAGACTTCACGCAAGCTAGGCAATCCCTCTACCACTAATGCACATTCCCTGCCCAATGAGTTTTTATGGGAACTGCACTGAATTTGTACACTGCTTTGGGCAGTATTGTCATTTTCATGATATTCTGCGAATCCAAGAGCATGGAAGGTCTTTTCATTTCCTTATGTCTTCTTCATGATTTCTTTCTTCAGATTTTTATAGTTTTTCATTGCACAGGCCCTTTACATGTTCGGTTAGGTTGATTCCTAGGTCTTCTTTTGTTGAGAATATTGTGAATGGAGTGGCTTCCCTGATAAAAGCTACCGATTTTTTTTTTTTTTTTTTTTTTGGCCAGTCCTGGGCCTTAAACTCAGGGCCAGAGCACTGTCCCTGGCTTCTTTTTGCTCAAGGCTAGAACTCTGCCACTTAAGCCACAGCGCCACTTCTGGCCGTTTTCTATATATGTGGTGCTGGGGAATTGAACCCAGAGCTTCATGTAAAAGAGGCAAGCAATCTTGCCACTAGGTCATATTCCCAGCCCCAAAGCTATGAGTTTTAAATTCTGCTACTTTGTTTATAATTAACTCTAGCACCTTAGGGGAGGAGCTTATTTCTTCCTTCCCTATTTGGATCCCATTTGTCTTTTGCTTGCCTTACACTAATATCATCAAAGAATCAGTAACCTAGTTAATGAATGGGCAAATGAGCTAAACAGGAGACTTCTCAGAATAAATAAAAATAGTCAACAGACTCAAAGAAATGCTCAATTTATCTGGCCATAAAGAAAATGCAAATCAAAACAACACTGAGATTCCTCCTCACCCCAGTTACAATAGCCACCATCAAGAATACAAATAACAGATGCCAGCCTGGATGGGAATGTTACCTTGTTCAATGTCTCTAGAAGCAGTATGGAGATACCTCAAAAACCTGCCCTATGATCCAGCAATTCTACTCTTGTGTGTTTATCTAAGATTATGTACTAGGTAAAGCTACCAGCAATATTAACCATAGCCAAGGTATGGAATCAGTCTAGATAGCCCTCAAAAGACAAATCAAGAAAATGTGGTATGCATACAATTGAATTTTACTCATCCATTAGAAAGAACAATATTGCAAAGAAATGGAATGACCTGGGATAAATCAAGTTAAGTCAGGCCCAGAGAGACCTAGATAGACAGACAGACATGTATAGGTAAGATCATATATGATCTTAAGTTTGAACTGGTTAAATCCACTAGTTTGTTGTTTAATTCTTCCCCCAAAAGTAAGGTCTCTTCATTTGACAAAGCATATAAAAACAGTTACTGGGTTTTATAATAGATAAATATCCAATTTAGGGACCAGAAGTAAATTCAATTCAGTACAGTACTTACATATCAAGAATATTCAAACTGGGCATCACTGACTCATGAATGTAATCGTAGCTACTCAGGAGACTGAAATGCGAGGATCATAGTTTGAAAGCAGCAGAAGCAGTAAAGTCCACGAGACTCAACTCCAATTAATGACCCCCACAAAAAAGCAGAAAGTGAAGCAGGGCACGCACAGCTCACACCCGTAATCCTAGCTACTCAGGAGGCTGACACCTGAGGACCATGATTCAAAGCCAGCTGGGACAGCAAAGTCCAATTAACCACCAGAAAACTGGAAACGGAACTGTGGCTCAAAGTGGTAGAGCACCAGCCTTAAGCAAAAGAGCTCAGGGACAGCACCTAGTCCCAGGACCAACCAACCCCCTGCTCCCCTGCAAAAAAGTAGAAAGTAGAACTCTGGCTCAAGTGTAGAACCCCACCACTGGGTGAAAAAGCTAAGGCACAGAGCCCAGGCCCTGAATTCAAGCTCTAGTACTGGTGAGCACACAGGTGAACATACTACCACTAGAGCCACAGTGACACAGCTTTTTTGAGTAGTTTATTGGAGATAAGAGTCTCAGGGAGTTTCCTGCCTTGGGCTATCGTGGAACTCCAATTCCCAGATCTCAGCCTCCAAAGTAGTTAGGATTACTGGCATGAGCCACTGGCACCAGCTTCCTTATTTCTTATACATGTTCTAGCTTTTCCCCCATTTCTTTTCTCTTTCAGTTGTTTAATTTTCCTTTTGTCACATACTCCTTTATTAAATAGTTACATTCTCATGGGTTACTTAGTAGCTCACACCTGTAATCCTTCCCACTTGAGAGGCTCATACTGCGAGGGGTGCAGCCCAGGCAAAATCCCTTTCTAAACCAATAGCTGGGCATAGATGGTACATACCTACCATCCCAGACTGCACACCTACTATACAGCTATATGATAGAGAAGCTCACAAGAAACAAGCTGGGCTTGGTGGGATAGGCAATCATCTCAGCTACAATAAAAAGCATTTAAAAAAATAGGCTGATCATGTGCCCAGGCAGGACTACCACAAAAATGAACAGTGCGGGTGTGGGGACTGGATCATGGCTCAACAGTAGAGTTAACTGTCAGGCAAGCTCAAGGTAGTTTTCAAGCTTCAATAATCTCAGTACTCAACTATTTTTTTTAAAAGAAGTGTTCAGATTCTAAAATTTCTAGGGCTCTATTTTCTCAATATTTGGCTCCTTTGGTCTTTTTCTTTTAACCTATTCTTTGTTCCTTCCAATGTAAATTCTAAAGAACTTGAGAGTCTACCTAAATAGAAAAATCTAGTTATAAAACTGTATCGAGGTTTTTGTTGTTGTTTTGAGACAAGTCTCATTCAATGGCCCAAATTGGTCTTACACTTGTGATCCTTCTGCCTCAGACTCATGAGTGCTGGGATTACAGGCATCTCATCACTCCGGGCTACAAAAACATCTTTAAAACCAAATGGTAAAATTCCACATACCATTCTCACACTTGAGGACTTCAGTTTTTTAGTATATCCACTTCAATATTATTTAAATAAAGCTTCTTCATTATGTATCAATACTTGACATTACAAGTTAAGAAAAAGTATTTATTCAAATTATACTGCAGTCAAACTGATTCTAATTTCCATAGTCTGAATTTAACTTCCAAATACAAGGTATTATTCTAGAAATCACTTAGCAGCCAAGTTTACCCTATTCACTTAGTCCAAGTCCTATGACCACTAGAAATAAATACCTGTCTACAATAAGAATCAAACATACATCTACCATTGCATACACATTTTTTACCTCCTTCAAAACATACATAAAGGATTGACCCCCCACCCTGCTCCCCTATGTGCCTACAGATATCAGGCAAGCCACCAAAGATAAGTGCAGACTGCCTGAGTCCAGCAGGGCAATCTACCTAAGCCTAGCTATAAACATTCTATAGTGGGCCCAACCGATAAGCCCCCCTACCTCCCTTGACCTAACAGCTTTTTCATTCACCTGCCTCCTTGCTCAGACCTCATAAAAACCCAGCTTCTGTCCCAGGTTGACACCCAGCCTCCAAGCCCACTCACCTGTGTGGATAGAGTCCAGCCTGTTTGTTTCCTTCCTTCTCCATTATCCTAACAATACATACATATATATACATGGATTTCAAGCACAGGCTGAGCTACTTAGTGAGACTAGCTCCAAAAACAAAACAAAAAAAACAAGCCATATATAACTTCTGAAAGCTTAACAAGGTAGGTGGGCCAAGACTGTATTCCTCCCAGCACTATGGAGGCAGAACACAAGGCTCAGTCAACCCAGCTCAAGATTGAGTCCCAGGATATTATATAAGTGAGAAGACTATACAGTAAGACCTCCTCTTAACACAAGCCAGGCTGGTTGGCTAAATCCTGTAATCCTCACTACTTGATAGCCAAGATGGGGGAGGGGGAGAACTGTGACTCAAGAATGGAGGGATAGAGGGAAGTTTGCAAGACTCTGTATTATCCAATGGCTGGGTGCAATGGCACATGCCTGACATAAACTGAGAACTCTCTATTAAAAGGGGGGTGGGGGGCTGGGAGTGTGGCTCAAGTGATAGGGTGTCTACCCAGAAAGAATGAAACTGCAAATTCAAATCCCAATTACTGTCCAAATAATTTGAAAATATAAAATTACAACTTTTTAATAATATTCTCCACCTAATGAAGACTTTTAATTAATGACACACAACTAGTCTTCCTTTTACTTCAAAGTAAGACCTTTGCCTCAACAGAAGACTTTCCAGAAAATGGAGACATCCCCTAAAATCTAGTCATTTATTTTATTTAAAATAAATGGGCTGGGAATGTGGCTTAGTGGCAGAATGCTCGCCTAGCACGCACGAAGCCCTGAGCTCGATTCCTCAGTACTACATAAACAGAGAAAGCCAGAGTGGTGCTATTGAGCAGAAGTGCCCAGGCCCTGAGTTCAAGCCCCAGGACTGGCAACAAAAACAAGAGCCTTTATTAAAATAATGCTGAGAAAAATAGTGAAATATGCCAGGGCCATCAAAAACAAAAAAACTACTTTGTGTTGAACAATTTATTGTTTGGTCTTTTTTCCCCTCTATGTACTTAAGTTGCTCACATGTCTGCAAGAAAAATCGTAAGCACTTAAAAAGGTAGCGACAGTTTTAAGGCTTGGTCTCACCACTTAGTAAACAAAGATCTAAATCCAATATAGAGGGCTGGGATGTAGCACAGTGGCAAAGCACTTGCCCAGCAAGTGCAATGTCCTGGGTTTGATCCCCAGCCCCAAAAAAGAAAAGACAAAAAAGAAAAAAAAAAGCTAAAAAAATAAATAAATCCAATATAGAAGCGTATAAGGATTAAAATTGAGGGGAAGGACTCAAAGAGACAGCAAAATACATACACAGTTTTAAAATACTAATTCAATGGACCTAATTCATAACAATTACAACTTTAAACAAGTCCTATCTGCTGAGGCCTTGAGCAGTCCTCAGACCCTCTGGCCTCTAACTCCCAAGGAGCTAGGATTACAGGCATTTGCCACCACACCCAGCCCTCCCAGGCACTATCCCAAAAACTTTCATTTAGAAAAAATTTTTATTTAGAATTACTGTATTGAATTCATGATTTTTATTTCACAGATAATAAAATTAAGCAGGATTTAATTGTTCCAAGTAAGGGCAGACAGGAATTCAAATTTCCATTTCTATATTCACCAACAGTATTAATCATCTAGGATAAAACATACACACAAGTCAAAAATAGGGCTGGGAATGTAGCTTAGTGGTAGAGTGCTCACCTAGCATGCATGAAGCCCTGGGTTCGCTTCCTCAGCACCACATACACAGAAAAAGCCTGAAGTGGGAGCTGTGGCTTAAGTGGTAGAGTGCTAGCCTTGAGCAAAAAAAAAAAGAGAGAGAGAGAGAGAGAGAGAGGTAGAGGGAGAGAAGCAGCAGCAGCAGCAGCAGCCAAGAACAGCGCTCAGGCCCTGAGTCCAAGCCCTGGCACTGGCCAAAAAAAAAGTCAAAACTACTTAGTGACTTCTGCAATGAGTTACTTATTCAACCTTATACCTCCTTTCCAAAAGTGAAAGCACTCTTTAGCCATCAGACATCAGGCAAAACATACTTAATTGAAGCAAAGTATCACATATAAGGTACCAAACAAAAACCCACTCTATCACATAAACCAGGGCTCATTAAAATCATGGAAATAGTGAATCCTCTGCATGTTCTTACATAGCTAATAGTTTTTACATTTGTCAAAAGGTGTAAGAAAATGAACTGGCAAGAGAGGGCTGAAGATGTTGCCCAGTAACAAAAGCACTTGTCTAGTAAAGGTGAGGCCCTGGGTTCAATCCCTAGCACTGGAGAGGGAAGGGGGAAAATTGGCAACAGCAGAGCCCCCCCAAAAATGTTTACCAAAAAGAAAAAAAAATTGACTCACTCTTGACCTAAAGTATTGATGGGGAGTGGGGTGATACTTCCCCATGCCCTCCTCTCCCTACTGTAAATAGTTACATGCAAAGTTATACTGAAAATAGTTAATTTGTAAAATAAGAAAAATATCCTATCATCAAACCTGATTCTAGGAAGATTAACAGTGGATTTCCTTAGATCCACACCATAAGAAAACCCTGAATCTCACCTCCCCCAAAAGGGCAAAAATGGTTCCTGCTCACCAGAAGGTGGCAGTAGGTTCTTTCAAAGGCAGTTCTGGTTTGCCCATGGGTTAAAAAATTTTTGGTGAGGCTATTAACAACAGCAAACAGCTTGTTAGCTGCCAGAAAAAAAAAAAGATAAGCTAAACAAACAGCTGATAAGAATTAACCTCATTCTCTTTAGCAATGAGTTTAGTCTCAACTAGAAAAGGTAAACCACTCCTTGTGTCTGGTTACATGTTAAAGGAATGAACAGAAGACAAATGGAAATTATTCCTGCTTCTAATTTTTTAGATATTCGGTCCCTTCAGTTAGATGAGCAACACTTCAAGATGACATTTAAAGATCAGCAGTTAAAAGGAGAAAAATGACCGGTTTTAGACATTTCCCGGCAGAGCAAAATCAAAAATCTAAACAGGAAATTACAAATACTGAATACATGCAGAAGTCACAGGTATGGGGTGATTGCACTAGCTAACTGACCTGACAGGCAATGGCAAAGATTCAAACCTAACAGTGCCAGACCTCTCATTCTTTTTCCAACCTTCTACTATATATATAACCAAAGGCTTCATTTTACAACCCCCCCCCCCATGGTTGGACAGAAACAAGTACATTCGTATTAAACATGCCATGTCATGAAGCACCCTGCTATGCATGATGACTCAGCAGCTGCTGCAAAACATCCAGTTGACAACCCAGGCTAGCAGATAGTAATCAGGTCCACTAGAGTTGCAGTTAAGATTTAAAAAAGTCCTAGTTTTTAGGATAGGAAGGGTGTAAGTGAACAAAATCAAATAAACATTTATATATTCCTGAATAATTTTCTTTGGTAGTTTTGTCCAGTATTAAAAAATACTACAATGTGGATCAAGAAACCTCTACACATCTTTAGTCCCAATTCAAAAGCTATATGTTTTTATGTAGGTAGCACAAGATGTAAGAAAAAAAAAGCAAAGTGATTTATTCTTTGAAGAAACAGAAAGTCTAATTTCTACTGTACAAAATTAAATAGCCAGGCTTGTGTGGCCTGTGTTACCTGAAATCTGCTTGCTGCTTCTCACAAAAACAGAAAAACCAAGCATTCAGTACCTATCTGCAAAGAGTGGTTAATAATCTCGAACCCTAACCATGGCAGGAAACTACTTAAAACAAAAGCCATCTTTACTAATAATTACTAAGTGCCTAGAATAGTCCTAGTGAAAGATCACAATGGCCCAATAGCTCTGTACATATGACCACATAAGATGATGCTAAGGGAAATGAACTCGAGTTAAGGAAATGAGTGATTTATCATTGTTACTGTTATTTTTCAATGTACTATGTGAAATTGTGCCTTTTTCTCTTGCTTTTCTTCCCTATGGTTTTACACACACCCCCCCATGTCACTGTAACTTATTTTGGTATCCTGGGTATTGTTTACATGTTTATCAGAACTAGGAACGCAAACGGGAACTTCAAAATGGAGAGACAAAGGGTAAATGGTGAACCAACGCAACAGCAATACTAACAAGACAATATGCTGGGGATCGGGAATATGGCTTAGCGGTAGAGTGCTTACTTTTTGCATGCATGAAACCCTGGGTTCGATTTCTCAGCACCACATAAACTGAAAAAGCCAAAAGTGGCGCTGTGGCTCAAGTGGTAGTGCTAGCCTTGAGCAAAAAGAAGCTAAGGTCCTGAGTCCAAGTCTCAGGACTGGCAAAAAAAAAAGAAAGACAATATGCCGAAACTAACTTAAAGGGGGGGGGGCGGGGATGGGGGATTAGGGAGGCGGGAAGGCGGGAGAAAAACGAGGGAAGTGGTAACAAGTTTGCTAAGAAATGTACTCACTGCCTTAGTATGAAACTGTAACCCCTCTGTACATTACTTTGACAATAAATTTAAAATAAACATCTTTACTGTTCAAAACTTTGTTCCAAAGCTTTACTTTCAAAATGTTTTTTATAACAAAACGTTAATATATTTTATTATTATCCAGAATAAAAATACCTTAAAGAGTATGCAAGAAGTCATCAGACCCTTTTGGTATACTTCTTTTAAACAAGTTTAAGACGTACACATCATAGGATCATTAGGAACTGTTAAAAATGGCTTCACTGAAATTTTTTGAACCTTTCCTTAATCCTTAAAAGCAACTTTTTTAAATTGTAATTTTCTCAGAACCATACGTGTCCTTTACAACTAGAATAAACTCCTTTTCGTAAAGATCCATGGATGTGTATAGTGGCTAGGTTATAAGGTTACCAACAGACCTGGAGTATCCAAAGAACCTACACTTCAAGAATATACCCCACATTATTCAAGTATGAGTATAAGATCAGAGCTGGAGACTGGGTCAACTGTGGGGAATGGCCGATTCCGGTCTCTAAAATCAAGGGGGAGGAGAGAAGCAGGAAGGGGAAAGTCACGCAGCAGAGCAAAGACGTAAGGGTGGAGAGGGACTTTTAAAACGCCCCAGTGCCACGATAAAGTAAAACCCAGTTAGGGGGCGGGAAAAAAAATCCAAGGCAACGTTTTCGGTTGCCTCGGAGGCCGAGGTCGGGTGGGGGGGAAAGAGACCGAGGATTCCTTAATAGGCCGAGACTAAGTTATTCCTCTTTCCGGGTAACAGCGCCTCCCCCTCAATTCCCTCTGCGTCCCAAAGACAGATTACTCCATCATCAGTTCCCCCTCCCCAAACTTGAACCAACCGCAGGACAAGAGGAAAGGAAAGAAAAAATTACCAAAAAAAAAAAATGTTTAAGAAGACAAGTTAGATGCCTCCAACCACACTGCTTTTCCTTTTGCCCTCGAGAAGACCTAACAGCGACCCGCCCTAGAAAGAAAAGAAAGAAACCTGACTCTCTAAAGCCTGGGATTTCTGTTCCCGCCCAGCGGCCGTCCAGGGAGAGCCCCCAGGCCTGAAGGCCAGAGCCACACGTGTGCGCCGCGGGGCCCGGCCGATCCCCAGCCCTCTTCCGTCGCCCCTGCCCCCGCCCCTGCGGCCTGAGCTCCCGCCGCCTCACTCGGGCCTTTCCTGAGGCCCTCCGGTCCGCTCCACGTGGGGCGCAGCGCCGGCCCCCCACGCCCTGCTGACTTCCCGACCCACCGCTAGGCCACGGAGGCGGAACCCGTACCTGATGCTGTGGTCGCCCCTGCTGGTAAGGCTTAATTGGCCCCTGGTGGCAGCGCCGCGTCCGGATCTTGCCGCCACCGCCCCCTCCTATTCCTCCGGCTCCGGAGGCCATGGCGGAGCCTGGGCGTCTTCCCGCTCACGGGCGGGAGAGGCAGAGGCGGCGGCCTTCAGGCCGCCCCCGCCCGGCCCCGGCCACAAAGTCCAGCGGCGGTGGCCCACCCCGTAAGGCACAGACCCGACACACCGAGAACCGCGAGGGTGCGAGCGGGAACCGAGAGAGCGCGCACGCCGGCAACCACGGAGGAAGGCGGCGGGTGAGGCCGGCGTTCGGGCTCCGCTCCGGCCACCTGGCGCGGCCCCGCGCGCCGGTGTTTGTCACGGTCTCTATGGAGATCTCTCGCGGGCGGCTCGAGCCGCTCCGGGGGCTGCTGAGGCCTAACTCGACCGCCGGCTGATGGAGGTTCTTCTTCCGTCGCCCTAGCCGTCGCTGCCGCAGTTGAAGCCGCCGGCGCCGCCTACCCCTTCCCTCCCCACCCCTCCCCTCCCCTCCCCTCTGCGCACAGCGCCCGCCCCGCCGCCGCCGGCGTCGTCCTCCCTGCAGTCGCCGCCGCGGTTGCGCCTATTGCCGCTGCTAAGGCCGCCGCCGCGGTCGCGAGCCAGGACAACGTCACCTGCTGGCGCCCGACGCGTCTGCATCATCACGCTGCGACCGGGTGACAGGCCAAGGAAAGAACGGCTGGTGGAGCCCGCGCTCTTAGTCGCGCGACTTTCTGGGAGACGTAGTTCCGCGCAAGAATACGGATTCTCGGAAGGGCAGACAGACGCGGAAGGACATCGCGGAGCGCTGCCGGGCACAAAGCCCGGACTCGTTTGTTGGCTGTAAATTTAAATTCTAAAAAGGCATTTAGGGTTTAAAAGGTAACGTCTTTCTCTGATTCGTCTCATCAATTAGGGAAGCTGACAAAAGCAAACAGTGAAGTCAAACACGAGCTAATGGTCATTTATTAAAATGGAACAAAAAACACTACTGAATAAACAATGTCCATGACCCTTAGGCCTAAAGCAGAATTATAAAATGTATACAGCTTCATTAATCTTTCATTAGACATAGAAAGGCTTTGTTGTATAACACACAAGGCTAGAATTCTGGCTTCACCACTCCATTTGACCTTGGGTGACTCAAACCTGAGCCTTCTCTATTTTCTCTATAAAATGGGAACTTTAATATCCACCTCATAAAATTGCTGTCGAAATTAGGTATAAGCATCTAGGCAGAGCACTTGGTATTTCTGTTCCATGGTATGCAAGAATTGCAGTACATAGCTACAATTATAACCCATGTAGTCAGTTCACATTAGGGGTAACTAATGTAGACATAGTACTAACGTATACAAATAGAATACATTTCAGATAGAAAGCATTGTATTTAGGACAATGAATACTGTGATCAAGACTCAAAGACTAAATCCACAAAGTGTAACTTCCAGGAGTTAACAGAAAGGTCGGTCTGTGCTTGGTCCAGCCCTGCCCTCCACAAGAAATATGCCCAGGAATGTAGGTGGCACTTTAAGTAGGGCAGTCAAAGCTAATACTGTACTCAGAGTTAAAACAAGTAGATAAATGATTTAGGAAGAAGACTCTACTGAAACAAACTATAGACGTACTGTTCAATTTGAGATAATGATTTAAAATTTTATAATAACTTTGGAATGCTACATAATTGAAATCTATCACTTACTAGCTGTATAGCCTTGGGGAAGTTACTGATCCTCTTTCTAAGCTTCAGTTTTCTCATCTGCAAATAGAATGAATATTTACCTCAATAGGGCAGTGGTTTTACTGAAAAGATTAATGTATATCTAGATCATAATCACTGCTCCCATCAAAAGCATCTAGTATCAATCAGAAGCCAGCCACAAATAATGTGCTTCATGTTTTTTTTTTACCATCTCACCCCAAATCACAACCTAATCCTCTATTTAAATCATTAATTAAATTATGAAACCAAATTTACAGAGCTTTGAACTTCAAGTGCCATTCTGCATGTAAATGTTGGGAGAGGGGGAACATTCCGGTACATGATAAAGTAGACATGTTCTTGATGGCTGCTATAGCCATCTGCCTGTATTGATAATTTTGTATGACCTTGAATGATATTATAAATGTTCAATGGCCCTTGACAAAATAAAAGTTTCCCAACACTGAATCATGCATGCTATAAGCTACTTCTGACCACAATCACCAAAACATTTTGCTAAAAGTGATAAAAACTGAACTAGTTATTATACTGTGTCATTCCCTCTCCCCATCACTGGCCCCTAGACTCTCTGTATGTTCTCTTCCCAGCCAAGATCTGTACTTGAATCTCTAAATTGGGCTACATATATAGGTGATTGAAAGCCTCATCCCATCTTCCTTTTTCACCCTCCAGAAACAAAATTTCCAGCACAAGAAATTATCTCCTTCTTGGAAGGGACATCCCTGAGAGCCAAACTTTGAAAGGAACAGATTTGTAACATAATTTGGCTAGAGCTGGGTGTGGTGGCTCATGCCTGTAACTTCAGTATTAGGAAAGCTGAGGAAGGAGGATGACAAGTTTGAGATCAGTCTGGACTATATAGCAAATTTGAGGGCAGCGTAAGTGACAGAAAAACACTGTCTTAAGCAATAGTGAAAAACGAATTCTACCAAATATAGACAAAAACTTAAGAATAGAAGATTTGTAGAATTTGAGAAGATAGGGGAAAATCCACATCCTTCTTAGGCTTGTTCTCATTTGTTTACCCCATTTCACAAGTAGTTCAATGAACTAAAAATGTAAACAATAATGTAATCCCATATATCATTTATTTATTGAAAGCTATAGAAAAAGTATAAGAAAGGAAATCAATTAAATGTGAAACCATTTTTTTCTGCCAAAACAGTACAGTAAGAGATATCTCAATTCTCCCTCTTGGTCTTTTTGGAACAAAGTAAAGCTTTAGACTAAGTGAATTAACTAAAATATGGTCAAGTTTTGATTAACTACATCTATCACATGGTTCTAACATGCCATAAAATTGTTCCTCTTTCAGACTACATATACTAATATCCACTAGGCTTTTGGTAAGTAATGAATATAAGAAACACATATACTTTTTTTTTTTTTTTTTTGCCAATCCTGAGGCTTGGACTCAGGGCTTGAGCACTGTCCCTGGCTTCTTTTTGCTCAAGGCTAGCACTCTGCCACTTGAGCCACAGCTCCACTTCTGGCCATTTTCTATATATGTGGTGCTGGGGAATTGAACCCAGGGCTTCACGTATATGAGGCAAGCACTTTTGCCACTAGGCCATATTCCCAGCCTCCTGGCCATTTTCTATATATGTGGTGCTGGGGAATTCAACCCTGGACTTCATGTATACTAGGCAAGCACTCTTGCCACTAGGCCATATTCCCAGCCCAGAAACACATATACTTTAAAGCACATGTTTAATCACTTTTTAATGACAATTCAGTTTGTATGAAAAGTAATTTCAGAAAGAAAAATCCTAACATTTAAGATCAACTGGGATTAATTCATTTACAAATATTGTGAACATAGCACATGTTGACTTCTAGTCTTAGTATCTGGCATATAACATTAGAACATAACTATAAAATAGTCTCTGTCCACATAATACACAATCGTTTTTTAATGGATTATTTTAAAGGTGAATGCATTATGATCTTTTTTTTTTTTTTTTTTGGCCAGTCCTGGGCCTTGAACTCAGGGCCTGAGCACTGTCCCTGGCTTCTTCTCGCTCAAGGCTAGCACTCTGCCACTTGAGCCACAGCGCCGCTTCTGGCCATTTTCTGTATATGTGGTGCTGGGGAATCGAACCTAGAGCCTCGTGTATCCGAGGCAGGCACTCTTGCCACTAGGCTATATCCCCAGCCCGCATTATGATCTTTTGATCATTCTCATTTAACATTAATAATTTACTGTAAAAGTTTAACATTATAAATTCTACAACCATGCTATTCAGTCCATACCAGAAAAGCAATCTGTTGTCTTTTCAGGTCTGAGGTGTTTTTTTCAACATAATTCATCAGGTACATTAGAAAACTGGAATCATCATTAAATATCACATATATGAAGCTGCAATACTTCCAAAATTAAATCTTCCCTAACTTACTGTTTCTTTTTGAAAGTATTCTGCTTAGTAGCATGGAAACAACCTGCCTACCCACTTCACTGCCTTGAGTTTGTTTAAATGCATTTAAATAGTGGCTTGCTACAGAAACAGCCTTCCCTGGAAGCTCAGTAGACTAGCACATCTCTGGCCTTCCTAAGCCTGCTGAGTTAGAATCTGCATTTCAACAACACTGTCATGTAACTTGTAGAGCCACACTTGAAAAACACTGTTTTCAAGAACAACAATATTGCCTGACAGTGATCTAAACCTGTAATTCCAGTACTTGGGAGGCAGAGGCAGAAGTTCTGAGATCCTAACCTTCTCTAAGAAATCCAGAGGCTAGAGATAGGACTCAGGGGAAGAATCCTTTTATAGGATATGGCCCTAGGTTCAATACCCAGCACCACAAAAGAATTATGTTAACAGAATTTATTAAGAATGACCAAACTATTAAGAGCCTGAAACCAAATATTAATCATGAACTACTGAGTACATATATTTTAAATTTATATATTTATTAATTTCAAAATGTCCTTCTTGTAATTCTTTTCATTTAGAATTATTTCAAGAGAAACAAAAAAAAAGTATAGAGTAAACCAAAGATCAAGAAGCTATAAGCAGAGAGAAATTCAGTCTATTTGCATAGAATTGTGGACATTTTTCCCTATCTTAAAAATACATATTTTTGAAGGAATATTTTCTTGGGTCTGAGCTAGCATCATATCCAGAATGCTACATGAGAAGTCAGACCACATGGACTAAAATCTATCATTTCACTTCTTAAGCTGTAAGCGCAAGAATCAAATCACAATAGCGTTCTACTTGACAGATCAGAACACCAAATAGTTTGACTTCACATAGGGTCTATGAAACCGATACAATATTCAGATGCAGTATTTTCTCTAAAAATTAGTTTTGCAAAAGTTCAATTTTATAGACATAATGACCTGCATCTGGTCATCAGAATATTCTTTCCACAACATATCTAGAGTTGTATTGCAAAGAAGGCCTAAAACAGTTGTAAAATACAGAAAGAGAAAAATTATGCTAAAAGCCTCACATTCTTTTCTTCATTTAGCTGAAATAGAAGCACATTTGCTTGTATGAACACTTACACATCAAAACAAAAATGAGCAGATAACGAAAGATTCCTAAAAGATCAAGCGTATGAATTCCTGTTCTTCATTCATCTACAAAAAACAGCAACTAAGAGTTGATGGAAAGATAGTTTACAGAGCATGTAGATTTTTCCTTTTATTTACTCTATGGTAAATTCCACATGTGTCTGTTAGTATTTTCATTAGTTTCTTTTAAGAAACCATACTACTACCTGAAATGGAAATCTGGACTTGCTGTATCCTTCTTCACTCTTCTCATAGGTGGAAGAGCTTGAGCTTACCTAACAGAACAATTAGCTAATAATAGGTTGGTTAAGATGATTTCCACCAGTTCTTATATATGGCCCAAGACCTCAAAATGGCTCACCTTATTTGAGTCCATTATAGGAGCAGCAGGATATCATGAGCTATTAGAAACAGGGTTCTTCAAACCAAAAAGCAAGCAACGAAGAACTCTTCAAGACAAGTCAATTATCATTCTACATTCTACATATTAGAATAATTCTACATATTAAAACAGGCTCCAAAAAAAAAAACAAAAAAAAAAAAAAAACAGGCTCATTGCCACGCAAACCAAAGGCCAGCTCACTGTGAAAAAACCTGCTTATTCAGCTAGCGAAAATGAGCTCTATACACAAAGGTTGAAGTTCTACCACATGCATACATACTACAGAGTAAAAGTGTCAACACAGACAATAAATCACCATAGAAACATACAAATAGCCCCCACCAGTCACAATTAAACTCAAGCCATGCCTTCAGAGCTTTAAGTAAGTAACTAATCTCTTTCCACTTGCTTGGCCATGAAATTCTGTCCCTCATAGAGATCAAAGGTGACTCCTAAGCATGTCCTACAAGATGCACTGCCAACAGACACATCCTTTCAGCAGAAATGCTTAGACCAATGTTAGCATCTTTCTAGATAACACTTTCCTTCTTCATACTCGTCACACAGAACAGCAGTCGCTCTGAAAAGAAGTAATGATCTGCTGCTGAGATTGAGGTAGCTAGTCCACGAAAGAAGTAGGCTAGCTGTTGAGATTTGCCTCTTTCTCTCTCTGCTCCGTATCCTGGGCATCTACCTTATACAACCTCAGACCTCAGCCACACTTCTCTCAAGGCTTGGTGTTGACTTTTTTCCCTAATGATGTTCTCCATCACTAACTTTCATACAACGCCCTCTGAAAAGTATTCAAACCTGAAATAGAAGAAAAGGTGCAACAGTTCTGAGAAGCTTTCTGTCCTGATTTGAATCTTAGAAAATTACAGAGACTGGTCCTGCCTCTGCTTCCAATGAGACAGGTCAGATCATTTGTTTAAATTTTCCCTGGCAGCATTCTGCTAAAAACTTTCTCTGTAGGCAAGGAACATTGGAAAGCAAGAGGAAAGATGGAAGGGGTGATGTAAGAAAAGAGAGGAAGGGAGATGGCTACGGGGAAGGCTAACTTTAAAATCTGACAAATAGTCACTACCTGCCATTTCTGAAAACACTATTAAAAAAAAAAAAAAACAGCCAGGTTCATGGCTGACCAGAACTCACCTTTGGTGTATTTGTAAATCAGTCTTGTGGTAACATTGATTCTTTGTCGACCCAAATTCAAAAGCTGTGAAACAAATGAAGGGATGAATGATAACTTGCAGGAATGGTGCTACAGAAGCGCAGTGTCACTTACAAGTATCATAAATAATGAAGGACTAATGAATAATATATAGGGAAGAAAAGACCCTCCTCCTTGTCACTCCATGTCTCCCTAATATTTTACATCCATAGTGCCAGGCACAAATTGGATAAATATATCTTGAATGGATGAATGCTTATTCATAGAATGTTTTGCAATTCTTATTGTTCTTACACAAATTTATGCATTTGGAAAAAATTACTTCAAAGTAACTTTTTTTTTTTTTTTTTGCCAGTCCTGGGGCTTGGACTCAGGGCCTGAGCACTGTCCCTGGCTTCTTTTTTTTTTTTTTTGCTCAAGGCTAGCACTCTGCCACTTGAACCACAGCACCACATCTGGCCGTTTTCTGTATATGTGGTACTGGGGAATTGAACCCAGGGCCTCACGTATACATGGCAAGCACTCTTGCCACTAGGCCATATCCCCAGCCCAAAGTAACTTTTTAAAAATTACCTTTTATTGTTAAAATACTTTCAGTCCCTCTTTCTATTGATTTATTTTTTTTTTTATTCTTTCATAGTGCTGCGCTTCAAACCTGGTCTTAAGTATACCAGGCAAATGCTGAATACTGAGCTACAACCCCTACAGAACCCTTTTCTTCTAGACATAATGTTCCTCAGGCTATGTACTAATTGCCATGTTGGTGGTAAATAGTAAAATCACTTTTATGTAATCAAATCAACATAGTTCTTCCCCTGAGGGATATTACCAAAATAGGAACGGTGAACTAAAGACAAAAAGATATGAACCATACTTTGAAAATAAACTTCAAAAATAACATTCAACCAATATTTACTATATCCTGACCACACAGTTTTCAAGCAGAAATGTGATAATGACATAGTCCTTCCATTTAGAGCAAATAGCAACAGTTGCAGTGTTTCTTTGTTTTTAAGTGTTTTGGGTAAATAGTTATGTACATAAATTCCTTTTTTTTTTTTTTTGGCCAGTTTTGGGGCTTGAACGCAGGACCTATGCACTGTCCCAAGCTTCTTTTGCTCAAGGCTAGCATGCTACCTCTTGAGCCATAGCACCAGTTCTGGCTTTTTCTGTTTATATGGTTGAGAGGAATCACTCTACCACTGAGCCACAGTCTCAACCTCTAAGTTTCTTTCCTTTTAATTGTGTTGCATAGATGACTCTCCATTTTATACAATTTGTCCAGCAGACAATAAAACTTTCAGATAAATTGTCTTGGTCTCCAGCCTAGCTCAGCGGGATTGTACTCAGGAGTCACAATCAGAGAACCTGAGGACTGTTTAGTGAGCCTTCAGCAGAGGGAACCACTTCATTCTTTAGATATAAATTTTTTCAGTATGAAAGACTAGGTTACAGCAGGTATTCTAGAGTGATACATAGACCTAAGGTTGTAAATGGACAAATTGTGTCCTCAAATAGTTGCAATATCTTCTAGAAGTGAGGAAGAGCCAACAAATATGATTTGTCCAACTGGCTCCTTTATGCAGATGCCTTGTATTCATCACTCTTTAGCAGTTTTTTGTTGTTGTTTGTTTTGCCAGCCCTGAGCCTTGAACTCAGGGCCTGGGCACTGTCTCTGGCTTCTTTTTGCTCAAGGTTAGCACTCTACCACTTGAGCCACAGTGCCATTTCTGGCTTTTTCTATATACGTGGTGCTGAGGAATTGAACCCGGGGCTTCATGTATACAAGGCAAGCATTCTATCACTAGGCCATATTCCCAGCCCCTTGTTTAACTTTTGACTTTTCCATATCATTCACAAATCTAGCAATAGCATCTGATGGGAAAGAGTGAAACATGGATTATCAGGCCACATTCCAGACCTACAGCATCTCTAGGATTGAATATAGGAATGCTCTGTGTGTGTGTGTGTGTGTGTGTGTGTGTGTGTGTGTGTGTGTGTACCAGTCCTGGGGCTTGAACTCAGGACCTGGGCCCTGTCCCTGGGCTATTTAGCTCATGGTTAACACACTACCGCTTGAGGCGCAGCTCCACTTTTAGCGTGCTAGTGATTAAGTGGAGATGAGAGTCTCATGGACTTTTCTGCCCAGGCTGACTTCAAACCATGATCTTTGAGGGCTTGGAATATGGTCTAGTAGTAGATTTCTTGCCTCATATACCTGAAGCCCTTGGTTCAATTCCCCAGTGCTACATATATAGAAAAAGCCAGAAGTGGCACTGTGGCTCAAGTGATAAAGTGCTAGTCTTGAGCAAAAAGAAGCCAGGGACAGTGCTCAGGCTCTGAGTTCAAGCTGCAGGACTGGTAAAACAAAACAAAACCCACCATGATCCTCACATCTCAGCTTCCTGAGTACTTAGGGTTAATAGTAGGTGTAAGCCACCAGTGCTCAGAACCTTCTTTCTTTTTCTTTAAATATTCATATATATTGCTAGGGATGGAAACCAAGACCATGCTAAATCAACAATCTAACACTGAGCTTCACCCCAGCCCCTAGTAATCTCTCTTCTTCTAACAAATCTCATATGTTTTTCCACCATTTTGAACTCTGGACTTTGTGCTCTCACTTAGCTTTTTTTTACTCACAGATAATTCTTTGCCACTTAAGTCACACTTCCAGTTCTGGCTTTTTGGTGGTTAATTGAAAATAAAATCTCTTGGATTTATCTACTCAGGCTGACTTCGAACCTTGATCCTCAGATCTCAGCCTCCTTGAATAGCAAGGATTCTGGCCCACAAAGACACTGGTGCCCAGCAACAAATCTTTTACCAGATTCTTCTTATGTATTCAGTGGCACTGATCCTCTGACCTCCTTGTACATTACAACTCCCTAGAAATTGTTTTCTTTCCCACACCCTCTGTCTTCTCTTTCTTTCTTACCCCTGGAGTTGTTAAAGATCTCCTGCATCGAACCAAAGCCTTGTGCACCGCTCTGTATCCATCTTTCAAAGGGAAGGTAACGCAGAAGCCAAATGGATGTTCGCTTGTCTACTCTTCTCAGTTTATCCCATTTTTATCATCCTTTCATCTCCTGTCCATGTGCCAAGAAAAAAGTCTGAATCTAACCCACTATCCACATGAGACCATCCCAAGAGCCCACCTTCAATCCATATCAAATGTGAAAATATTTTTCCAGAAACCTATGTGCTGCTTCTTCTGGTAAATCATCAGCACATAAGCGTCCCAGTTTTGCAAGGTAAATTTCGAGAACTTGAAGAGGGAAAGTCCTAAGCAATTAATACATGTTTACAAAATAGGTAAGCTACAAAGGTGTGTGTGTGTGTGTGTGTGTGTGTGTGTGTGTGTGTGTGTGTGCTCGCGTGCAAGCTGCAAAGTGTGTGTGCTTGCACATGCGTGCCAGTTAACTCAGGGCCTGGGCTGAATTTTTATCCCAAGGCTAGAACTCTACCACTTAAGACACAGCTCCACTTCCAGCCTTTTGGTAGTTAATTGGAGATAAGAGTCTCATGGACTTTCCTGGGCTGACTTTGAACCTCAATCCTCAGCTCTCAATCTCCTCCCAAATAGCTAAGATTGCAGGTGTAAGTCCATGACACACAGCCAAAGTAGGGTTTTTTGTTTTAAAGATTATTTGCATTAATTTAATTTATTAAACTTTCTCTTAATTCATTTGGAGTTCCTTCCTCCAAAAATGAGTAACTGGATATCTTTTTTGGTGTAAATTTTGCTACCCAACACATATTGGGCTGGCAACACTACCAGCCAGATTCCAAAAGGAGGCTAGGAGTGTCAAGATACCTGGAAACTAGTAAATCATTACTTCCTAAAAAGTGATAATAGAAGCGTGCCAGCGGCTCATGCCTATAATCCTAGCATCTCAGGAGACTAAAATCTGAGGATCCCAGTTCAAAGCCAGTTTGGGCCAGAAACGTTTGTGATATTCTTATCTCCAATTAAGCACCCCAAAATCAGAAGTAGTGCTGTAGCTCAAAGTGGTTAAGCACTAACTTGGAGTGAAAAAGCTCAGGGACAACACCCAGGCCCTGAGTTCAAGCCCCATGACTGACAAAAAACAAAAACTCCTGGCTGAAAATTACCCAAAGCAGTGAATGGGAAGACTTACCCCCAGGATGGTTTTTGATATTGATAAAAAGTCAGCTAAGTTTATTGACTTGACTCAACAAAACTTCACTGTCATTGTGACATCAGAATGCTACTCCATAGTAAATAACTAAGGGAATAAAAAATGAGAGATCTGCAGGCTGAACAAGAATGTGGAGAGTAAACTAAACCAGGTCAGGTTTAAGACTTACTTCCTTTATGACAAGAACCAGGCATAATAGTACATGCTTGTAATCCCAGCACTTGGGAAGCTATGGACTGCAAATTCCAGACCAGCACACTACTTAATGTTCCTCAGTTCTCACCCACTTGGAGCAACCTGAGAGACAACTCTGCTCTCACCTCCATGGGTCCAGAAGTTTCTTCTCTAGAAAACTGAGGATTCCAGAGAAGGCCAATGCATAGAAATCATTCAGCAGGGAGGACCCACTGGGTTGGAATTGACTGGGGGGGGGGGGGTAGGGTAAGACACCCCCCACACTCTGCTACACCACCACAACATCTTTCACTTCTCCCTACGCTCCAGCCACCAGGACTCCTTTGGAAAGGGGAAAAAAATCTGCGTTACAAAAAATATGGTAAGTCTAGACTATTTTCATGTGTTATGGCTGTGGATTTCTTTGGATTTGCTTTTACCTTTTTTTTGTTTTTGGCCAGTCCTGGGTGCTTTTACCTTTTTTAAATTATTACTTTGTGCCAGTCCTAGAACTTGAACTCAGGGACTGCGTGTTGTCCCTGAGCTTTTTTTTTTGGCTCAAAGCTAGCATGCTACCCCATGAGCCACAGGTCCACTTTGGGCTTGTGCTGATTAATTGGAGATGAGTCTCACAGACTTTCCTGACCAAACTGGATTCAAACTACTCCTCAGATCTCAGCCTTCTGAGTAGCTAAGATTGCTGATGCCCAGCTTTTTACTTTTATTGTTTTTCTTCTCTCTACCCCACCACCCCCCCTATTATATTCTTGCCTGTACTAAGGGTAGAAAAAAAATCAGAGTAATACAATTTGCAGGCAAGGGAAATTAATGTATAACCCCACAGTTTATTCCGTGTAAAGGATTTCAAATTCATTGTCCCTTATAAAAATTTCAATAAGTCTATTAGGTACATATAACCACTAATCCCACTTGAGAGATGGGGAAACAGCCTTAGGTAAAGGAGTTGCCAAGATCATGAAGGCTAGTTGTGGTGAAGCTGGACCTTAAATCCAGGAAGAGTGTCTTCACCAGGAACTGCCTGAGGGTTTTTTTTTTTTTCATGTCAAAAGAAATGTGTGGTACTTTCCACACATTATATTATATTATCATTATATTTTATCTTTGTTGTGAATTTTCAGCAGACTAGGGAAAACTCTGGTCAATGGCATTCCTTCTCTACTTAGCACAGGGGACTTGGCTCTGTGTGTGTGTGTGTGTGTGTAGTTTTTTTCTTGTCTAGTGCTCCCTATCCTGTAGCTCAAACTATCACATCTCTCATAGTCATTGAATTGGTCCTTAAGATCTATGGACAGAACAAGTTTGTTCTAGTAGAAAGAATATAACTATTACTAATATAGCACTGCTTCATTTGGTGAAGCACCAACAGTGATGTCATATAGCACAAAGCCTTGAACTATGATGAAAATGACACTCTCTATGATCTTCTCCTTAGGCCCAGAATTCTTCTCTGATAATGAAAACACACAAAAAACAATCTTTTAGATGGTGGCTTTAATGTACCTTAGCATATTCCTCAAGACTGCCAAAGACCAACAGAGACAGTGAATAAAATTGAAGTACTTTATATGTGTGAAAATTGAATTTAGACTTTGCTCTAAATTTTCTCAAGGCTAGCACTCTACCACTTGAGCCACAGCTGCACTTATGGCTTTTTGGTTTTTCTTTTATGGACTTTCAGGCCCAGGCTGGTTTCAAACCATTATCCTCAGATCTCCTTTGTTTTTCAAGGAGTGTAGTTTTCCTTTTCACCCTGACTTTATGAATGAAAGTATTAAGTGTTTCCTATATTCTACTTTTGTAGGTTCTAGTTCACTTTATTTCACCCCCCCAGGCCTTCAACTGTGCAACTTCTAGCTAGTTGTGATGGTTTAAAAATATCTTCAAATCTTTTTATAGTCCTCAAAGAATCTGATTCTCCTCCCTCAGTGGGAGCCAGACTTAAGCCTCTCACCTCTAATAAATAGAATGTGGTGGGAGTGAGGAAATGTGACTTCTAAGACTGCATCATAAAAGGCCCTGCTGCTTCTATTCTCTCTTGAACCACACACATTAGGAAGCCAGTGCCATGTGATAAGGACACTAGCAGTATGGAGAAGCCTTACATGGCAAGCTGATCAGCTGTATGGGAAATGCCCTAAAAGTTGATCCTTTCAGGCTCAGATCATGGCAGCTACATTCAACTGCAACCTTATGAAATACTTCAGCCAGAATCCCTCAAACTTACCCATATCTGAATTTGGGGTCCATTGTCAGAGACAATAAATGTTTAGTATATTAAGAATGGTGGGGCTGAGGATATAGCCTAGTGGCAAGAGTGCCTGCCTCGGATACACGAGGCCCTAGGTTCTATTCCCCAGCACCACATATATAGAAAGTGGCCAGAAGCGGCGCTGTGGCTCAAGTGGCAGAGTGCTAGCCTTGAGCAAAATGAAGCCAGGGACAGTGCTCAGGCCCTGAGTCCAAGCCCCAGGACTGGCCAAAAAAAAAGAATGGTGGCTAGGAATGTGACTTAGAGGTAGAGTGCTTGCCTAGCATGCATGAAGCACTGGGTTCGATTCCTCAGCACCATATAAACAGAAAAGGCTGGAAGTGGTGCTGTGGCTCAAGTAGTAAGAGTGCTAGCCTTGAGCAAAAGGAAGCTAGGAACAGTGCTCAGGCCCTTAGTTCAAGCCCCAGGACTGGCAAAAAAAGAGTGGTAAGCCTAAGGTTGATCCATTCTGTAGCAATAGATTAAAGTAGTATACTGCTTTTCTTCATAAATATAAGGACTTTCTTACACATATGAAGAACTAGCATAAAAATGTGGGTATGGAGCCAGGAGTTGGTGGCTCAGTCCTGTAATCCTAGCTATTTGAGAGGCTAAGATTTGAGGCTTGGTGTTTGAAGCCAGCCCCCAAACAGGAAAGTCTGTGAGATTCTTATCTCTAAGTGGAGC